>NC_090272.1:180112834-180724620 GCF_040414725.1 Anabrus simplex | reverse complement strand
TTCTTTGTAGCTTGTTTCACACGCAGCAGGTGCTTTTGTGGGGGATTTTTCTTGTAGCATCCTTCCTCCTGTGAAGACATTTTCCGCTTATGAACAATAAGCGATTCCAGTGTAGATGTGATTATTGTAGGCCTGAAGTCCTTCTGTTTTTTCCTATTAACACTGAGAAATCTTTTTGTGGGAGAGTTACTATTTATTTATTCGTATCAGAAGCATACATTTTACATTGCATAATGGTACTTAATGACATACATATCAAATAGTGTCTGCCCAAAATTTTGCCAAATCACGGGCATTAGGTGTTGCAGCCATCAAGTCCTCTATTGTGCAACTTAAAGGACACTTACTACAGTTCATGAAATGGGCTGTGGTTTTGTCTTCACCACATTCACATTGCCTGGATGTGCCAGGAAAGCCCCACTTTACCATATTGATTCTTGATCTACCAACCCCAGTGCGAAGCCTGTTCAGCGATTTCCACGTAGACCAATGTTCCTCGTGTCCTGGGGGGAGATGTTCAATTGGTAGCATCCAATCAGCAAGTTGAGGATTTCTAGTTCTCCATAATCTCAACCGTGTGGATTGAGCAGATTCGTTTAAATCTTCGGTTGTATTCAGGAAACTCCTCCTAGACCTCAATCTTCGGTGGAGAGTTACTGGAAGGTATACTTAATACTACAATAATATAAAATTACATTTTATAGTGAAAGATAGCAGAGTAGAGTTCCTCACAATGAATTTCACGACGCTCACGGGTATGAAAAGGAAGTGACGATCGAATAAATATCGTTGCCAACTCACAAGCATTGAAACGAAGAGAGTCGAGTACTAATGCTCGAAAAGATTCATTTTTCCTTCTTTCCTTATTTTTTCCGTAGAAATTATAATGTCGTTATAATGTCGCTTTTCCGTAATAATTTACCCTTTGGCCGTAATCCCGTAATCGTGAGGGGAAATCCGTAATAATTACGGATAATCCGTAACAGTTGGCACCTCTGCGGTGGTATTTGAAGTTGCTCAAGTAAGTCAGCCTCGTGTCGGTGGATTTACTGGCACGTAAACTAAGTCCTGCGGGACTAAATTCCGGTACCTCAGCGTCTTCGAAAACCGTAAAAGTATTTAGTGGGACGTAAAGCAGATAAAATTATTTATTATTATTATTATTATTATTATTATTATTATTATTATTATTATTATTATTATTATTATTACACAACTTCATTTAGATAACACATCTCAATACCAACCACCATAGAAACGGAGTAGGAAATACATCCCTCCATGTAGGGTTCGCGTCAGGAAGGGAATCTAGGCATAAAACTGACCTTAATCCACATTATAGTCTATCCCGGACAGCTGGCGACGAAAAGGCTGAGAAAGGATTTTTTTTTTCCTAAATAAAAGGAAGAGTAGTGTGCCCTGAAACTGACGCTTGTTAGCTGACACGTTTTGGATACTTTATAGCTCTTAATCTACTTGAAGGCCGACAAGAAAACTCAAATAGCTTCACCGATTAACGAACCTCTCCTTGGAACGAATATTTTTCGTCTCCTTAATATTTATGTTTCTTTCTACGGTATATTTATTATTATTTCTTTCAGTTAAATGGAAGGACGTAGCAGATAAACCTACACAGTATAGTAGGATCAGCTAGGTTCGTATTGTTATCCCCGACGAGAATTGCATGGAGAGCAACAGAGGGTAATTAAATGAATCCGTAGTTCTCTTGCCGTCAGAGCAGTTTTGAGGCAACAGGAATGAAATAATAACAAAGCCAGCAGTAATTATCGCATGTTTAGAGTTTCTCAATTCTGTGAAGCGAATCAATTATTACTTCCACTGAAATACAATCTGAGAGATTCACCGCCCACACCCCTTTACACGAACCGCACGATCACTGGTCATCACCAGGAACCACCTCAGCTGGTATAACTATTCGCTCAAGCGTGGCTATTTCTTTTTCGGTGTATACTAGTTTATAATGTAAATCATACAATTTGTCCCTAGGAAGTGACAGTTTCATTCTTATGTTTATACTTGTTCTTAAACAATATTCTAAATTTCTTTAAATAAAAAGTTTCAATATTTCTCATAACTTAACTTTAACTTTATCATTTTAACGTTTACTTTAAGTCTTAAACTTAAATAATGTAGGTTTGTATATAATTTAATCTATATATATATTAAAAAGAGTTTTGTCTGTACATTTCTCAGAATTTAAAAAGAACGGTACTTCTGTATCGGTCGTATCCACAGTAACAAGTAAATGCACTTACTCATTTTCCGTCATCTGTCTGTCTGTCTGTATGTATGTATGTATGTATGTATGTATGTATGTATGTATGTATGTATGTATGTATGTATGTATGTATGTATGTATGTATGTATGTATGTGCATCACGAGAAAACGGCTGAAGAGAATTTAATGAAAATCGGTACATAAGTCGGGGAATGAGGCACTACAATCCAGGCTATAAATAATTTTATTCACACTGAGTGAAATGATAGTTTAGGGGAAGGCCTAAAATGTAATTCTCAAATATCATGTTATTGGTGGTCCTATCGACAAATACTACATAACTAAAGCTATGTAGAATTGCATTTTCGACCATTTATGTCTTGTAAATTTTTACTGTACCGGTTATGATAACGGAGATATTAATGAATTTCGACTTTCGCCGAACTACGATAAAATGGGCGAACATAATTTAATGAAAATCAGTATGTAAAGTCCGGGAAGAAGGCACTACAGTTCAGGCTATACATTATTTTATTCACGTTGGATGAAATGATAGTTTAGGGGAAAGTGCCTAAAATTAAATTTTTAAACACCTATGTTATCGGTTCCATCACAAAGTACTACATACTGAAAGTTTGGGGAAATACAAGTGCCTACAGGTATGTCTTATACAGTTTTACCGTACTGACTATGATAATAGAATAGTTGAATTTAGCCTTCTATTGCTTAGCCCATAACCACGCCAATCATTCCTAACATAGAAATATTGTTCAATCGTGTTAACTGGCGATAGTTTTTGTCATGATTGTCCTACGGCGTTAAATTGCGTGGTCATCGGTCCATATCGCCAAGGAAAACTGTGATTATAAAAATGAGAAAAAAATCGTAGTAAAGGAACGATCCCTTGAAGAATAAGACAAGAGAGAGCATGAAAGAAGAAAGGGCTCCCTTTACATTTACACCACACTACCAAGCTAAGTAAGTTCTGGATTTATTGTGCTTGCCTCAGGATAACATCTTGACAGCATTTTATGACAATGAGGAAATTCTTCAGTTAGAGCATTTTTTTACTGATAGTGATGTTGTTGTTCTTCTTCTTCGAGTCATCAGTCCATAGACTGGTTTGATGCAGCACTCCATATCACCCTACCCTGTGCAAATCTTTTCATCTCCACCTAACTACTACATCCTACATCTGCTCTAATCTGTTTGTCACATTCGTGCCTTAGTCTACCCCTACCGTTCTTACCACCTACACTTCCCTCAAGAACTAGCTGTACAAATCCGGGTTGTCTTACGATGTGTCCTGTCATTCTATCTCTTCTTGTGGCCCATTTTAGCTAAATCGATCTCCTCTTATCTACCTATCTCACCTTTAGCATTTTTATGCAACACCACATTTGAAAAGCTTCTACGCTCTTTCTTCCTGAGCTAGTCATCGTCCATATTTCACTTCCATACGATGCCACACTCCAGACGAACGTCTTCAGAGACAACTTTCTAATTCCTATGTCGAGGTAAACAAATTTATTTTCTTAAGAAAGGCCTTCCTTGCTTGTCCTAGTCTGCATTTTACGTCCTCCTTATTTCTACCATCATTAGTTATTTTAATACCCAACGAAACAATACCCATCTACTTCCTTTATCACTTCATTTCCTAATCCAATATATCCTGCACCACCTGACTTTCTTCCACCGCACTCCATTACAGTAACTTACTTTTGTTTTAGACTTATTTTGATATTGTATTCCTTCCCTAAGACTCTGCCATACCATTCAGTAATTTCTACAGATGAAATGAAATGGCGTATGGCTTTTAATGCCGGGAGTGTCCGAAGACAAGTTCGGCTCGCCAGATGCAGGTCTTTCTATTCGACACCCGTAGGTGACCTGCGCGTCGTGATGAGGATGAAATGATGATGAAGACAGCACATACACCCAGCCCCCGTGCCATTGGAATTAACCAATTAAGGTTAAAATCCCCGACCCGGCCGGGAATCGAACCCGGGACCCTCTGAACCGAAGGCCAGTACGCTAACCGTTCAGCCAACGAGTCGGACATTTCTACAGATCTTTTGCAGAGTCAGATGAAATGGCGACATCATCGACAAATATCCTTGGACTTCGAATCCCTTTCCAAATCATTCTTTGATTTCCTTTATCGCTATACGGTGATGGTGATATACATGAGCATTTTTTCTTACCAGAATGGCTTCAACTAAAGAAATGGTTGAAGGGGGGAAACATTTTCAAGGGATTATGCGAACTGTTAAAAACTCTACACACAAGCTTCGCGAGCGCTTAGACGAGCTGAAGAATGTGTTTTACGGAGTCCCGTGCATTATAATAAAACCAGTATTTTGTGATTCAGCTTCGTTAACAGGATAAAAAGGACATCACTCCAGTAGAAGATGTGATATATAGCTAATGGACCACCCTGGTGCAGCCATAGACAAGAGGCGTTTCTCGTCAGGAAGCGCCATGTCAGTGGCCACAAGATCAAACACTCCAAATCCAACTAGGCAACGCGCTAGGGATAAGCCTGCTAAGTAATTTTTCATTTTATAAATCAGCATTATTCAACAACTTGACAATGGAAACCCCACCAACCTGAGCCCAATAATTGGAAAGCCAGTCTCTGCCTGTCATAAATCAGGACAACCTCGATCTAGCTGATCCGGCTGGTAGTCCGACGTAAAGGTCCCTTGCCAGGGTTACTGTGAACATCTCAACGGCAGTGAAGGCGGAGAAGAGGGACTTCGGAACGATGGAACTGGCGGAAGAGGCAATCCTCCTATTAGGGGTAAATAGAACAAGAACTGCTGCCTTAAAGCTAGAAGTGGGAACTTTAAATGCTAAGGGAAGAAACCCCGACAGAAAATCAGCCTGATGCTTCAGGCTTAAGATGGCAGCCCCTTCAAGGCACTCAGAAGCAGTGGGTAAATCACTCACTCTTCTAATCTTACTATAGAAACTGAAGCGAACTTTCAAACCCGAACGGATAATCTGATGACGACCTTTGACATGAAGATAACGAAAATTCGTTTCCGGAATAAAAGGAAATAGTCCATGTTTCACTTCCATACGATGCCACACTCCAGACGAACGTCTTCAGAGACAACAAGACCTGGAGTGAAGTTAAGAGAGTGGCCAGGAACCGTACTGTGTGGAGAAATTTCGCCAAGGTCCTAAGCTCCAGATGGAGCAACAGGAAGTAAGTTAAGTTGACAATGGAACTAAAACAATAGAAACTGACCTAATGAATAATGGAGCAATGCAATACATTTTGGTTTATGCTGAACGTTAACAAAATATTCCCTCCCCCTCTCCCTATAGTGGGTGAGAGACACCAACAATTTTAGAGGGCCGGCTGATTAAAACTGTGTAGTTCTGCCACGTTAGGAAGGTGACTTAATGCATTTAATACCAATTGTAGTGAATGCTACCAAAGAAACTCTTCTGAAAGCACCAATATGCACTCTTATTGAGGAAAGTGTAGATAAACCTCCGCATGTTAACTAACCGAGCGCATCTCTATGGTAATGTACTCTCTCTCCTTTCAGCCGAGGCTGTACTCAGGTACATTGTTTAGCCGACTCGTCTTTGTGTCACGATGTATGCAAATCAGAACTGTGTACAGACATCAATCAGGGATGGTAGGTGACCAGCAAGGCCAGGATTTTGATGACCAAAAATATTTTAAAGAATTATCTACAAAATGACGGCAAAAATCCAGTAAAATGATTAGAAAACTTTTTAAAAATGACAAATTTTAAATGAAATTTTTACAATCAATTTACTAATCGAGTTGGTATAGCCTATATACATGTTATAGATATTACAATAAGCTTTTGGGGTTTAACCATGTAAAGAAAACAAGGTGAAATTCTTTACATTTCGTAGAGAACTTTGATTCTCGTCTTCAGAAGAAAACCTCGACTGTTCACGAGGAAGACTTCTCCAATTGGAGGTGTCTCTCCTGGAATGTGGACATTTCCAAGAAGTAAGTGGTGAACAAAGTTCCTTTAGTCCCCAGATTGACAAGTGTTGTGAAGATTCTCAAGCCTCCGTATTCATCCTCACTTAGCGTTGCGATAATATCCAATATCGCGCGCGTAAATGCTTCAAAATCCTCAGACATGTAAGAAAAGGACTCGAAAAGTATGAAATAGTATAATAAATTCCATAAAATGACAAAAAATGCATCATTTTAGAAAATGACCACAAAGTACAAAATGACAAAAAATGACCAAATAAATTAGAATTTCTGCAATGCGGGACCTATCATCAGGATTTTAATTGAAGTTAGCAATGTCTGTTGTGAACCAATTAAAAGATGACATGTCATCAAAATCTTACCCCTGGTAATCACTATAGCGGCTACACATTCGAACAGAACTGACATTTCTTCAACCACTTAAGCCTGATCACAGAGATTGCCGCCATACGCACATACATGCCGCTTTTCGTACAATCACTGGTATACCCGACAGTCTTCCACGGGAACGAAAAAGCAGAGCAAATTTCCATTCCACAAAGAATCTCTATACTTACCTGCTAAAAGGATTCCAGAGACCAAAACCAATCGAACAAAAATTCTCTCCAAGACAATGGAAAATGCAGAGACGAAATGCCAGCAGCAATCGAGTACTAACACGGTGGCGATCATCACTACCATTAACGATATCGTTCGAACAGCAACGAGGCGCTTTCGTCGCATGTCTGAAGATAAGTGCGGAAACTGCGGTGAACTCGATACCACAACTGGACGTGGACTATTAATACAGAGCGGAAAATACAAGGACGATTGTCTTCGTTCTCCAATGAGCAGCTAATGTTCGGCAAGTTCAAACTGGCGGAAAAGTCAAAGCAGAATGCTATGAACTTGGATGATTGGAACTTTGGATCATACAATAGAAGTGGATGGACCTTAGTGGACTTCATAAGCTCAATCAAAACTGCTCGTTAGGAAATGGTAGAAGAATAGAGATACTGTAGATACATTTTGCAAAAAAACACACATTTGTTTCATATTTAATTAATGACTTTAATAATTTCATTCAAATTATGCTGGAACAAGGAGTGAAAAAACTGAGATAGTTCTGTGGGTTATTTCCTGTATTCATTTCTTTGAATTATAACATGTAATGTGTTATAAAAATACGGTAATGATCTAAACAATGATGATAATAATGTGTTTACAAGTTTAATTTCAACCGACATTTCTTGATAATATCATGTTTTCGATGGATTTGAAATTTCTAACATGTCTGCCTCTGTTGTATTATGATTAGTGTGATTAGCTGCCACCCCCGGGGGCGCAGGTTCGATTCCCGGCCAGGTCAGGGATTTTTACTTAGACTTGAGGGCTGGTTCGAGATCCACTCAGAATTGAGGAGCTATCTGACGGTGAGATGGCGGCCCCGGTCTAGAAGCCAAGAATAACGGCCGAGAGGGTTCGTCGTGCTGACCACACGACACCTCGGAATCTGCAGCCCTTCGGGCTGAGCAGCGGTCGCTTGGCAGGCCAAGACCCTTCAAGGGCTGTAGTGCCATAGGGTTTGGTTTGGTTTTGGAACAGCTTAAAGTTAGAGGAAGAGTGACAAATATGGAATATGCTCCTAATATGGAATACCCCAATATCTGTTAAACTTGGTATCGCTGCATGGAACAGGTAGAAAGATGCACAAGGAAAGGCTCTGTGGGGCAAGTTGAGGGGAGTCACTTGAGCTGCGGTTTTTGTCTGTGACAGTCGATCGAGTGATTTTCAGCCTTCAAGAAGTTTAACGAAGGTAAGAATTGCAGTCCTTTACAAACCAGTCTTACCTAAACATTACCGTGCTTGTTAGCTATGCGTAGAGGGTGAACTAGCCATACAAACTGTATAGTGGACAAATAAATTCGATGAACTGACACATGTCATTTGTAAGATAGAAATAATTCCATAATTGGAACGCCACAGTATTCCATATTAGGAGCCATACTTTTGCAATACGCATATTCAGTTTTTCTTTCCTTCAGAACCATGGCCGCTCGGAAGGACAGTTCGGAGGGAAAGGTACGGAAGAAGTGGAAGGAAGCAGACATGCAACAAGCTATCACTGCAGTAAGGACAGGGAAAATGGTGTACCAAGAACAACTGTGTTTCGTTTGGCAACATAGAAAGAGACAACAGCAGAAGAAAGATATTTTCCTAAGAACAAAAACAAACTCCAAACCTACAACTGTGGCGAAAGTAGACATTCAGAAACTCAATCAACCTTCATGCAGTGGTTTGAGCAGACCTAAGCCTATTCGAGAAGGAAAGAAGAGAACTAGATATAACAGTTCGTCTTACGGATAAAGAATTAATCAGCGTAAGTGACAAATCATCTGAACTTGATATACTGGAACTTGGAAAAGTGGACCCAACTGATGAAGATGCTACATGCTTCTACTATGATGGCAAGTATTTCAGAGAGAGTAGGGGTGGGAAATGGATACATAGTGCTTGGAGTGCATGGTATGGTGCCATATCAAGTGTTCAAGTGCAGAAGGTGACATTTGTGTGTGAATATTGCAAATAATGCTGAGTTATTTTAAATTCTATTCATGAGTTTCTTATTTCAAACATGTAACTACGAAGTTTCATTAAAATAAGAGGCTTAGGAGTAGTATGATAGTATTCCATATTAGGAACACTTTTTCCAGAACAAGAAAAATAAAATTTCCATTATGTGTTGTAATTTACAAAAAAAAAAAATTAAATGTTAATCAAATTGAACACAAATAGCTGAAAAGTACACATATTGTAGCAATACGACTCGCATTTCCAATCCAAAATGTCAAAAAAGAGTTTCGTCATTTTTATGAAAATAAAAAGATGTTCCATATTTGGTACTCTTCCTCCACATTAACTACTATGGCTTCCTTCTTAACAAACGAGTTCTAAGTATAAACAGGTGCGTTAATGTGTCTTACTTTGATTCTTCAAGCGCACAAGTCATTTCGAGGTTTAGATTTTTAATTTACTTTTTTAAAGTCACAATGAGAGCCTCCGTGGCTCAGGCGGCAGGGCGCCGGCCTCTCACTGCTGGGTTTCGTGGTTCAAATCCCGGTCACTCCATGTGAGATTTGTGCTGTACAAAGCGGAGGCGGGACAGGTTTTTCACCGGGTACTCTGGTTTTCCCTGTCATCTTTAATTCCAGCAACACACTCCAATATCATTTGATTTCATATGTCATTCATTAATCATTGTCCCAGAAAAGTGTGACAGGCTTCGGCAGCCGGCATAATTCCTATTCTCGCCGCTAGACGGGGCTTCATTTATTCCATTCCTGGCCCGGTCGAATGATTGGAAACAGGCTGTGGGTTTTCAAAGTCACAATACGTAAAATTCGTTTTAAGTAACGCAGATTAAATTACCAACAGATATTCTTTAACATCTTATGTAATGTAAAAGTCGTCTAAGCCCACAGAAGTCGTATGAAAGGAAAACATTTTAGGAACTCAAACGAAAAGAAATTAGCTACGTGTCATCTTTACAATAATTATTAATTTGAATCTTACCAAAGAAACACGACAACTTTAATATTTTCAAGATGATTTTTTTTTTTCAAGTTGCTTTACGTCGCACCAGCAGAGATAATTCTTACGGTGACCATGGGATAGGAAAGGGCTAGGAGCAGGAAGGAAACGGCCGTGGCCTTAATTAAGGTATAGCCCCAGCATTTGCGTGGTGTGAAAATGGTAAACCACGGAAAGCCATCTTCAAGGCTACCGACAGTGGTATTCGAACTTAATATCTCCCGGATGCAAGCTCACAGCCGGCTGTCCCTTAACTGAGGCCACAGCCGCTACCTTCCCATTCCTAGAACTTTATCATCCTTCCGTCGCTCAAAACCTTCGATATGTTAGTGCGACGCTAAATTAGTATTATTATTATTATTATTGTTATTATTATTATCATTATTATTATTATTACTGCCGACCCCGTGGTGTAGGGGTAGTGTGCCTGCCTCTTATCCGGAGGCCCCGGATTCGATTCCCGGCCAGATCAGGGATTTTTACCTGGATCTGAGGGCTTGTTCGAGGTACACTAAGCTTAAGTGATTACAACTGAGGAGCTATCTGACGGTGAGATAGCGGCCTCGGTCTAGAAAGCCAAGAATAACGGCCGAGAGGATTCTTCGTTTCGACCACACGACACCTCGTAATCTGCAGGCCTTCGGGCTGAGCAGCGGTCGCTTGGTTGGCCATCGTCCTTCGGGGCTGTTGGGTCATATGGTTTGGTTTGTTTTGGTATTATTATTATTATTATTATTATTATTATTAATATTATTATTATTAATGCATCATTCAGGGTATTTTTCAGCGACATGGAACATCCATATGTCAATATTATTTTACGCCCCCCTCTAACAATTTTTACGGTTTTCGGAGATGTCGAGGTGCTGGAATTGCATGCCGCAAGAGTTCTTTTACCTGTCCGTAAATCTACCGACACGAGGCGGGTGTATTTCATCACCTTCAAATACCACAGAAATGAGCGAGATTCAAACCTGGCAACCCGAGGACAGCACGAAATTTGACCAGAAGAAGAGGTAGATTGACAGGCCACATCATGAGACACCTAGAGTTTGTTTAGCGAGTTTTTGCAGGAAATGTAGGGTGGGTAAGAACGTTAAGGGTTAACCAAGGCATGAATATAACAAAGAAATTGCAGTACAAGTAGGATGCGTTTAGTTATGTAGATATGAACAGGTAAGCACAGGATAGGGTGGCATGGAGAACTCCATCAAACCAGTTTATGAATTAATGACCGAACAGAAGAAGATGTAAAAGTGTCAAGTGGATACAGACAACACTATCGGCGTACAGCAATTTCGGGGCCATAAATATCTAATTTAGGTCATAACAGCGCGAGTGATTAGCAAACTTCCTTTGCCTTTGTCGTCCATTTCCTCTGTAATGCTATTCTCAGCAATGCCGGCTGCCGTATCAGCACAAAACTGAAAAGAAGTCATACAGGGAATTCACCAAAGAACACGTCGGCCATTCTAAGAAAACAGTTAATATACAAACAGGATGTGGCTAATGCTTCCAAGAAACTTCCCCGTCAGTGCGCGTACACTTGCACTAACAAATAATGCCTTATCTGCTACATCTTTGTAAAACTGGAAATGTTCCCTTACAATTTTGTGGCAGATACTGATGACAGGGTGGGACACAAGACATGCATTACTACGATGCCTGTTAAAAAAAATCAACTTTCCCTTTGGAAAAATTCAATGATCTTAAACATGTCTTTCAGTAAACGAAATTCAAGTTGATTCATTTTTGAGAGACACCTGTATGGAATTTTGAATTTGACAAGTGTAGATTTCAGTGCGCTGAAAGAGGGGATCTGACTGAAGAGTTTATGAAACTACGACGAATGAAATGGACTGAAGAAGGAAGAGCTGTACGTCCCACCGACACACATAGGTCTTGTAGTGACGATGGGATAGGAGTGCGAAGGTTGATTGATTGATTGATTGATTGATTGATTGATTTATGTTTGTTGTTTAAAGGGGCCTAACATCGAGGTCATCGGTCCCTAAAGGTACGAAATGAAACGAAATGAAATGACAACTTAAAAGTCCAAAATCCGTCACTGATCAGAATTCAAAGCATGAGGACGAAGAATGAATGGATGGATGGACGGATATGAATTGAAAACGATCAGTGGATCCGACCCACAGTGCCTCACATGCACAGAAGCTGGCACAAAACAATAGTATTACTGACCAAGGAACTGCTTCTATAGCACGATGCTGAATCGATTATGCTTATAGTCGAAACGGGTCCAAAATCCATGTCATCAGCCCCTCATAATGGTATTTATCGCTAGGAAAGTAGAACCATGCTATGTGTAATATTGCGGTACTAATCAAAAGTAGCGGAGACTCGCGGTATTCCACACGTTATGGTACTATTCACAGGTAGTGTAATGCGCACATGTAACACAGACCTATGGCGTTCCTCACATAAGTGGACTAACCACAGGGCCTCGTACTATCCCGTGGAATTCCTCACGTAGTAGGAACTGAGCATAGGTAAGGCAGAACCATGGTGTCGCTCATATAGGGGTACGAATCACAGGTACTGTAGGACCCACCTCCTGATTCACACACTGTCGCTACTAATCACAAACCTATTGCGTGCCTAACATAGTGATACTACGCGCAAGTAAACGTAACCCAAGGTGTTCCCTGCGTGATGGTACTATTTACAAGCAGTAGTTTCATGGTTCTAATTGGATCATCCCTTGGTCGCACCTTTTAGTCGCCTCTTACGACAGGCAGGGGATACCGTGGGTGAATTCTTCGTCTGCCTCCCCCACCCACAGGGGGTGTGTGTTTGGTCCCCGAGAGGTATTTTATTTCCCTCAAGTCCGCCGGCAAGCCGGTTAGGACGGTTGCCGGACAATTGCGTTCACGGACATTTGCGGTCGCCGGACATTTGCGGTCACTGCAGCAGGGGATGGCTCTCATTAGCTTAATCTCGGGGTATCCCCGCTAACCTGCCTGAACAGCTGCTCGCTCATTGCGGATCAACATTTTTAATTGAGTGCGAGTGAGAGTGTGTTTGTGTATTTCCTAAATTTCTCATTAAGCTTGAAAAGCGACTTAAGTATGATTATCTTGTACAAAGGAACTAAATTTTAACGACGCTTACCTAAAAGCGACAAAAATAATTGACGAAGCTTTAGTTCAGCTGATTTTAAACACGCCAAAATTATTTCAGTACAATAACTATGCCAGTCTAAAGCCTGGATAAAGTGTGATGGGAATCAGCATTTTAAAACATGTAATTTACTGTCGAACAAATTATTGTATGCTCGAATTTGGAGGTTGTGCCCCCCTGTGGGTCGGGGACGCAGACGAAGAATACATCCACGGTATACCCTGCCTATCGTAAGAGGCGACTAAATGGGGCCCAGGGCGCTCACAACTTGGGAGCGTGGGATGGCAGGATCGAACCTGCCAGTTGTGGCCAGAAGACCAGCACCTCAACCGTGTGAGTCACTGAGTCTAATTCTTTCCCATCGCATTTTCTCCGAAAAATATGTTAGCGTGACGTTAAGACTACCAGAAATAAATAAATACATAAATCAGTAAATAAATAAATGAAAATCCACAGCCTGATTCCAGGCATTTGACCGGGTCAGGGATGGAATGAATGAAGCTCCCATCTAGCGGCGAGGACAGGAATTGTGCCGGCTGCCGAAGCCTGTTGCACTCCTCTGGGGTAACGATTAATGACTGACAGATGAAATGAAATGATATTGGAGAGTGTTGCAAGAATGAAACATGACAGGGAAATCCGGAGTGCCCGGAGAAAAACCTGTCCCGCCTCCACTTCGCCCAGCACAAATCTCACATGGAGTGACCAGGATTTGAACCACGGAACCCAGCGGTGAGAGTCCGGCGCGCTGCCACCTAGCCACGGAGGCCAGTAAATAAATAAATAAATAAATAAATAAATTCAGTTAATTAATTAATTAACGATGAATTAACTTAATTTGTTTTTCTAAAAATGAAGGACTGGAGCGGAATAAAACAGTGGTTTTTTTTTACCTTGGCCTACTTTTAATTATTCCACGATAAATAAATAGGAAACCTATTTTTTGAATTAGCCTCTGATGTTTGTATATAAAAATTCACTTTGTGGAGTATTAGAGTTTAAATATCAAATATACGAGCTCGTTAAAAATTACAAAGCCTTGGAACAAAATCTTTAGGCCTACAAATAAAATTATTATTTTCTGTGTGTACTTCAAATTTTTTACTCATATTTCGTTTTTATATTAGCTAAATGATTGGCGTCAAGGTATTCGAATCAGAGGTTCTGGGTTCGATTCCAGGACGGATCGGGGATTTTAATTGCATCTGGTTAACGCACTACACTAACAAATACCGCAGAAAATCGCCATAGTGAATGCATTCCTCCACACAGGGTTGAAATCAGGAAGGGTTTAAACACAGGGTTGAAATTAGGAAGGGTATCCGGGCAAAAAACAGGGCCAAGTCAACATGTGTACAACACCGTTCACACCGCCGGCGATAGGAAAACAACAGATAGGGAATCTGCCACCTGGGCGACTGCCCTAAATGCAGATCAGTAGTGATTGATTGATTGATTGATTGATTGAATGATTGATTGAATGATGATTTCGTTTTCGTGATGGTGGTGATTACTGTTTTTGTGAGAAATTAGAACGGTGCCACCATCCTCCTTTAAAAATAAACAGAAAAATTCGAATAGGTCCAACTCCCTTTTAGGGAAAAAGGAAGGGAAAGGCCACGAAGGACGTGAAAATGAAAGACTCCCTGGGCTTGGCAAACAACGTACCGTGGGGGTCGGAAGAGAACAAGAGTTGATCAAGAGAGGCCGGATATGAAATATAATATATTTATTTATCATCTACAGAATTGTATGTTACCAAAAGGATGACATGACTTGTTCTTCGCCTCCAGACACACCCAGGTGACGATTTCATGTTGACCTTCCCTATACTTTCTGTACATATAACCAGTTGCCTTATTAGTGAATGTCAAATCCTTTACAGCACACAGCAGTAAATACTTACACCAGGAAGTTTCGATATAGAATTGTGTGTGTATCTGAAGGTATCATTCTCTAAACAATGCCGACGACAGAAAAAATCATGTTGATCTGCAAGGAGGGAGCAGTACATAGCTCAGGCAGGTTAGCGGGGATACCTGGAGATTAAGCTAATGAGGCCCATCCCCTGCTGAGTGACCGCAAATGTCCTGTAACAACTGAGGAATTTCTGTGAGTTGGCACAAGTTTATCTCAGTGACCGCAAATGTCCGTGATTTTGTGATGACCGCAATTGTCCGTGACCGCAAATGTCCGGACACCGGTTAGGACCCCCTATCCACCACCTGGGACGCGTCACGTGGGAGTATCACCTCTCCCAGGTTCGTGGGGAGTGCGAAGGAAGTGGCCGTGGCCTTAATTAAGGTACATCCCCAGCATTTGCCTGGTGTAAAAATGGAAAACCACGGAATACCATCTTCAGGGTTGCTGACAGTGGATTCGAACCCTCTATCTCTCGGATGCAAGTTGACAGCCAAGTGCTCCAAACCACGTTTCCCCTCGGTCCACGAATGAAATAATCGGTTCTACAGGATGTACCCGGGTTGATGGAGCACGGCAAATGGATCAGTCTGAGATAAGGAACTGTAGTCTGGAAACGATCGAGTCAAAAATTAAGCAACATTCTACTCATTTAAGTCCGTTTACCCGCACAAGTTCCACAAGCTACTCCATTTACAACAAATGGTCGAAATGGCGTGCCGCTGCGCCAATGCAGGCATGTCATCGTCGAAAAGTTCTGTCGTACCCGTTCGAATATTCCCAGTGTCGTTTGAACCGTAAAGAACGGACGGACGTTAAAACAACTGTGATTGTTAATAACTTTTTACGGTTCCTTATCTCAAATTGATCCAATCGCCGTTCTCCATCATGCCTGAAAGTTTGCAACATCATCACGGGTACAGCCTGTATAATAATATTTGTTTTACGTCCCATTAAACCGGGCGAGTTGGCCGTGCGGTTAGAGGCGCGCGACTGTGAGCTTGCATCCCGGAGATAGCGGGTTCGAATCCCACTGTCGGCAGTCCTGAAGATGGTTTTCCGTGGTTTCCCATTCTCACACCAGGCTGTACCTTACTTAAGGCCACGGCCGCTTCCTTCCAACTCCTAGGCCTTTCCTATCCCATCGTCACCATAAGAACTGTCCGTATCGGTGCGACGTAAAGCCACTAGCAACGTCCCACTAACTACATTTTTATGGTTTTCGGAGACGCCGAGGTGCCAGAATTTTGTCCCGCGTGTAATCGTTTATTTGCCAGTAAATGTACCGACACAAGGCTGACGTATCTGAGCATTTCCAAATACCACCGGACTGCGTGAGGATCGAACCTGCCAAGTTGTTAGGCTGAGGCGAGCGATTTACCATCCAAGCTACTCAGCCCGACAATAATCGGTTCTCTACAGTGAGATGATATCGGTTTGATAAAACGTGCCTTCTATTTGTGTCTCATTCGTGGCCATCCATCAATACTTCACATCACAGCCTGCACGTTTGATAGGTAACATCACGTCACACTCTTTGTATCGCTAAAGTTTTCAGATGACTCTCAGCCATAAGACATGTTTATGTCGAAAATAACAGAAATTTGAAAGTAACTGTTTAGGGAGCTTGCCTGCAGCCTATTTAGCAGTGGCGGCAATAAGGGCTTGTGAATGGCCCATGACTGTTTCTTAATTCAGTAGCTGAAGAGTGATTTTACATATTGATAAAGCTACAGCACACAACACAGTATTATTTTTATTACAGAGGGTTATTCCACGCTTGGGCCGTCGTAGTGCAGAGCTTCTTTCGTCAATGGGAGTACGGTAGTTATTTCTGATAGAATGTGCGAAGATGCGATGACAAAGACATCTTCCTTATCTAAACTTTATATATTGAAGTCTCGAACCTGTTTATAACTCTCGGCAGACAGTGTAGCTAAGTAGGCCTATGATTGACGGTTGAGTTGTAAATAGTACTAAATTATTTGGTCCTAGTAACGAGATTATTTCTTAATATTGTGATGGTCAGCGTGTCTTGGTTACTATAGTTGGGATATCCATTTCCTGTGTATATGTGTGTGTTTTCGTACATATAAGTGTATTCATTCCTTCAGATTTGAGAACTAAATAGCGTGAATTATTATTTGCGTCGTCCATTGCTGTTCATTGTAATAATATACAACCTTGTACTGTGAAATAAACTTGTAACTTTCCTTATCACGAAACGAAGGGCCCCTTTTTAATTATCACTGAGGGGGGGGGGGTGCGAGCTTCTTAGCGCCTCTACTGCTATTTAGCCACCTCTCTTTCGAAGTACCCTCCTGCTCCATTAATGCGGCGCTCCTAACGACATTTCCACTTATGGAAGCAGTCCTGGTAGGCAATTTGGTAGATCTCACCCAGTTCTACCTGCGATTTCAGTTTGCTCTCTTCCAGTGGCGTATGTTGGGATCAAGACGGGGCTTCCACTAGGCTTAGGTTACCCCTTTCTGATGGTTGGTTTAGTGAACGTCAAACCGTCAGCGTTTTGAGCTGCAGCCAATAGCCAACGGAGAAGCCTGCTGTGTTGTCAAGACTGCTTCACAAGCTACTGCCCTGGCCTCTGCCTCTGCCAATACTCAACACCTGATCAGTGGTGAAGGTAGCCTAAGGTTTAGCAAATTAAAGTACACCTTTGTGGCTAAATGGATAGAATTCTTGCCTTTGGTCCGATGACCCCGGTTCAATCTTCATAGTCAACCCAGTTATACTGTAATTCCCCTGGCTTAGGGACTAGGTGTTTATGACGTCTTCGCCATTCATTTTATCATCCAAGCCTATACAGATGCTATGCACCATTATTATTATTATTATTATTATTATTATTATTATTATTATTATTATTATTATTATTAAATAAAATTCTGATTTTTACAGTGGTTGTACTCATCGTCCGCTGGTCAATTAGCTTCCTCGGGAGATCAGTGATGGTGTCCAAACTATGATCACGGGTTCGATTCCAACCAACAAAAGAGAATACTGAATCTGAAAGATTGCATTTCATTTTTAGAAAATCTACCTGCAGTATAAAAATAAAACTGTATTACTCCTATAACAGCAGCCGTGCAGTGTCTTCCTACAAGGATGTAGAAGTAAACGGGAGTGAAATACCAGCACACTGTTATCTATATAATTAAGTCAGAAATATGAGGTGAGGAAGTATATACGATAAGTAACGCATGGTTGATAGTTATCAGTGGCGATCTGACCGACCGAAGCCCAGCACACCTATCTCCCCGGTCCCCTCACCGATCCGATACACAGCAGCAAGCCGCGCGAGGTGAGTCGAGGAGAAAGGGACGAGATTCTGGGCTGCAATATCAGTCTCCGATGCCTTGCTTTCAGAAATACGTGCGACGTTTTTTCTCATTTCTTTCAAGTTTTGCAAATGGAACAATGGGTCAGATGCTTACATTATAATGTGCTTTGGACTTCCATCATTCGCATGTGAGGTTTAGGCTTCACCGATAGTCTTGGCAGCCCTCAGTATACGCCACTGGTCTCTTTCAACTGACTGAACTCGTCCTTTCAGTCTAGAGAATGAAAAGTCTGTCAGAGCTATGTCAGGTGAGTAGGATGGTTGGGGAAGCAGAGTTGTCTTCGCGTTCGTCAAACATCCACGAATCAAGAACGATGAGCGAGCTAGCGCGTGTTGAATACGAAAACTCCAGAAGTTGTTTGTCCAACAGTCTGGTCTTTTTCTTCTGACTTTTTCTTTCTCAAACGTCTCACATCTTCGATTCACCATTCAACCCTAAATTGGGAATTCATAATGGAGCACAAACCCGTCGATGTCAAAGAAGATGGAAGAGAAAGTTGATACACCGCTCATAATACTCAGAACACCTGGAAAATAACAACAAACACACCGAACACACTTGCAAAATAACAGCTGCAGAGCGGTAACTGACTTAACTAGAAATGCACAGCAAATCGCTAGTTACTTCCAAGGGATATCGCTATAAGCACCTACCAGAAACCGTTAAGATTTTGGCTTCGCGGGTTTTTTTTTCAAAATTGTGTTATTTTTTGAAGAGGCCTCGGACGATTACGATTTCATTTCAAGAAGTAAATTGCAAGAAAAAGTTACATTTTGTATTTAAAAAAAAACTATTACAAGTTACTAAGAATAATTCGATTACTTGTACACAATTACTTTCCAACTCTGATTATGAATGAGTGGAGTACTCACCTACAGGCCAAGCTGGAGGGTACCGCCATGTAGCACTACCTTCGGATGGCGGTCCATGTCGAGAGTGCTGCACAGGTACTGAAGATGAGGATGAAACAGAAGGTAGTCGGTGAGGTAAAGTTGCAGGTACTTCGCTCAAACTGCACGTGGTAGGAACTATAGATGCTAAGGATGTGGCAGTGGCACTTTGACGTCGCTGCACCACTCTGCTGTGGGACTGTACGGGGACTAACGTGGCCAAAGGCATATCACTACCGCTCTGACGACGGACTGCTATAAGTGGCGGAGGGGGCGCTTTGGGACTACTACTGCTATAGCTACGTTGTATCGTGACAGGTGCCAATGGTGGAGTTATAGAGGAGCTACTACTGCAGGCTGTCGAACTCGCTAAGGTCACTTCCAGGTCTCCATGGCTCGTGAGGTGTTGCAACACAGGGTTAATAGTCTCTGGATTGCTTTTCAAGGCTGACATGGACACTATTACAGGAGCACGAACCTGCTCAGGTTTCTTAGCAGCATCCGGTGACGAAGAGGCAGCCGTGGTCTTGTTGACACTAGTGTCCTCTTTTCCTTTACTCTCCAATTCATCAGCTTCACTGACCTTCCTGGAAATGTAAACAGGAACGATATCATTACAATGCGAACGGGAATAACTGTTTACATTACACTGTTCACTTTGTTTTATTTTATGTAAACAATATTGAGATGAACACATTATTTTCAGCTCAAGGCTCACCAATCAAACAGTCGACAGATGTAAAAATCATGGAGGGAGTTTCAGATGTAGAAACTGATGTTCCACAAGCTAACTTAGCTAAATCGAAGGAAGCTTTTTTTTTTAAAAAAATAATCTGTTTTACGTCGCACCGACACAGATAGGTCTTATGGTCTCTTGTGATCTGTATCAGCCACCTATCTCCGGTTTGCGACGTACCGATACCAGGGTGTCCGGACATTTCCTACCACGGACATTCCGTACCACTTGATTTTTGAGGACATTTCGTACCACCTAGGTCGTTATCTAGCTGCAAACGGTTTTCCCGTAATCCACAAATATTTACGCCAGGACAATCCGTACCATTTGATGTAAAATTGGAATTCCATTCCCATGCCAGCGGACGCAATGAGCCTGACAGGCACACTTTAGAAATCAGAAACAAAAATAATTTACAACATTTGCTGAAGAAAACTTCTATATTATTTTAATAATTGCCGTTTAAGGTATACTTTTTACGTACAGTAGATATCATAAGAATGTTGATTTTGTGTTGTATAAAGCCTCAAACAAAACAATACATTAGAAATATTCATCCTGTTCGGGTGCAATGTGCCTGACGAGCACAAGGATGGATAATGTTACTATTACAGCATTATTTCATTACCAAGAAAGTAAAATAAAAGTTTCTGATGAAGCGGACGGTATGGGCTCGCCGAAGGTCACGAGGAAACAGGAAACTACTGAAAGATGGAAGTAGCTAGGTCCCCGCGAATGGCGAATACGGGATAAAAATTAATACGTGCACCAATCAGATCAGTTCCGCCCGACGGAAGGTTAACATCAGCAGTGGTCACACTATGTGGAGGCTTCTGCGTCACTAGTGGACAAGGCATATACAAATTAATACATTCGTTAGGAAATCGTTTTTACTTCGCAATACTTCCATACGGAATGTCCTCTTCTAAATATTTAACTCACACTTACCAGGTAATCAGCCGGTCAAGCGGTACGAAATGTCCGATGGTACGAAATGTCCTAGAACCCAATACCGGAGCGCCTAATAGCGTTCCTCTGTCGGTCTGTTGGTGTCCGGACATTTCATACCACGTACATTCCGTACCAATTGATTTTTGAGGACATTTCGTACCATCTATGTCGCTATCTACCTGCCAACAATTTTCCCGTAATCCCAAATATTTACGCCAGGACAATCCGTACCACTTGATGTCAAATTGGAATTCCATTTCCACGCCAGCGGGCGTAATAAGCCACACAGAGACAGTCACTTTAGAAATCAGAAACAAAACGTATTTACAACTTTTGCTGAAAAAGACTTCGAAATTATTTTAATAAGTGCCTTTTAAACTACACTCATCACTTACGTTTACGTAAATATTAATATAAGAAAGTCGATTTTTGAAGCATAAATCCTCAAACAAAACAATACAATAGAAATATACATCGTATTCTGGCCCAATGTGCCTAGTAAGCATAAGGGATAATATTATTATTATTGTGAATATTTATAAACTATGCATTATTGAAAGTCGATTTTTGAAGCATAAATCCTCAAACAAAACAATACAATAGAAATATGCATCGTATTCTGGCCCAATGTGCCTAGTGAGCATAAGGGATAATATTATTATTATTGTGAATATTTATAAACTATGCATTATTTTATTATCAAGTAATTAAAATAAAATATTCTGATGAACTGACCGATGTGGGCTTGAAGGTCACGCGGAAACAGGAAATTACTGAAAGGTGCATGTAGTTAGGTCCACACGAATGACGAATATGAGATAAGAATTAACACATGCGCCAATCAGATCAGTTGCGCCCGACGGAAGGTTGACATCAGTAGTGGTCACACAGTGCGGAGGCTTCTGCACCGGTAGCGGACAATGGATATACAAGTGAATACATTCCTTAGGATATCGTTTTCACTTCGCAATACTTCTCACTCTCTCAAGTGGTACGGAATGTCCTCTCCTAAATATTTTAAAGTCAGGTAATGTCCGGTGGTACGAATTGTCCTAGAACCGTCCTGTTATGAGTGTATTCAGGTAAGTTTTTTAAAATCATTTACGTTATTCTTTAAATTGTTTAGAACATTATGTGTATTTTTGTACTGTGACGTTGTGTAACGTTGTGTGACGTGTATGTGTGTGTGTGTTTACCAGGGGACAGCGGTTTCTGTTTCTGATGGCTGACACAGTGAGTTACATAGAAATACAGCATATGGTTGGGCAAGTTCTGTTGCCCATCCGTGTACCAACCACGCCGGGTTTGCTTTTGAGAATGCAATGGCATACGCCGTTTATTTTGAGCTAAATAAATATTATTACAGATGTTGGGTTTTTAAAGTTTGCAGCTTTTAATTCGGCTTATAGCGATGCGCCCGCCACGGTTTATGCTTTTAGAAGGCTTAGGTTTTAAAAGGAATCAAGAACGTTTCATGTAAGCTTGGCGGATATTCTTAGAGGTAATATGGGAAGGGGGGATCTGTTTCGGTCTTGTGTTAGTATATGGTGGTGATCTGGGGTGGGGGGTGGTCTGTTCTGGCTTATGAGCAGATTTCGCAATAGTAATTGTAACAGATGGTATGGATCTTGAATTTGAGGATGGGTGTGAGTGGATGGAGGGACCGGGTTCGAGAGGGGGGCGTTATTTTAAGGCTTAGGAGGGAAGGTGGGGATGCGTTCGTGTGTTTAAGGTGGCTGTTGTTGTCTGTAACGTTTCTTTATGGGCAACACGATGGGAAGCGGCCGTGGCCTTAATTAAGGTCAGCCCCAGCATTTGCCTGGTGTGAACATGGAAAACCACCACAAAAAAACTATCTTCAGGACTGCCGACAGTGGGATTGTCCCGAATGCCAGCTCACAGCTGCGCGCCCCTAACCGCCAAATCGCTCGGTCGAAGGAAGCAATTGGAAAACTCTTCTCTACCATACCAGAGTTAAGATATTAAAACGAAAACAAAACTGAAATATTTTGTTCTTGGAAAACAATGCATGAAGTAAAACAATTGAATGAATATACTGTATTACGCCCGTACGATGAAACGCGCCACCTGGTAAGCATCTCAGCAACTGTTTTACAGTACATGAAGCCCTCTTACCGATGAGCGTCAACATATGAAATTCGATGTATGTATGTATGTATGTATGTATGTATGTATGTATGTATGTATGTATGTATGTATGTATGTATGTATGTATGTATGTTCAGTCCTCAGCCTGAAGGCTGGTTGGATCCTCAACAGCTCCGCCTAGGGAAATGAGGAATGAGGTAGTTTCTCGTTGCTTTCCTTACCGAGCCAGAAGTTGCTATTACATATCAGTATGCCAAACCCACTGAAATGCATGCACCAACCGACCCTATGAGCAACATTTTCACACCATTCGTAGCAGGGACTGGCTGCGTAAGGAATGCCATTACTAGCATCGCTCATACCTCAGTCACTTTCATCTTGTCAAAGCCAACGATAAGACAGACAAGGCAATGAAAGTAACAAAATTGCTCTAGCCTATACCAGAAGACATAGTGCACTGTAAACACTAGGTCCTGCCAGCAAAGGCATATGAATTCGATATAAAATGAAATAACATATATGTTAAAACGCAATCTGAAACCGAAGTGGAGTCCAGGTATTTCTCAAAGAATACGTGGCCTCAGAAGTGTTCGCTAAATCTGGCACTCGACCATTTTTTTTTTTTCTTATGTGGGTGAAAACAAGCCACCTCTAAACATCTAGGGCATGTAAACAGCGATAGAAAATTTAAATCTGATGCGGTTCTGCGTCAGAAACGAATAATGTTTGCCTTTAAATTCTTTATTAGCGCGGACTTAGCTTGTGCGGACTGCCGCACCTGCCAGGCAGGTACATTTCTATGAAAATCAACACAAGCATGCACTTGAAACGTATCGTCCTACTCCTTGGCCGAATGCTCAGCGTAAAGGCCTTCCGTTCAGATGTCTTTAATGCATTAATATTATTATCCTTTGTAATATAGTGCCGAGATGAAAACTTGTGTTCGGCATTACATCTGACTTATGTATCTCTGGAAGTTGGTGACTTGCTTCTGTAGTAGCGCCTAAAGTTTCAGTAAGAAGTGAAAAGTTTGAATGGACATTCAAGTATATTTGAAAAATCTTATCAGGAAATAAATTCAGTTCTCCATATAAATGATGAAATTCCACATACATTTCACGTTATTTATTTACTGGATAATCACGAAATTCTCTCCTAGTCCTACGTCAAATTCTTCAGTTTAGATAAACAAATTCTAAAATCAGAGACAAACGAGAAAACTTTGAAAATGCCGTTATCTAATCACCACGTACAGGGGAGACGCCGCGGCGCTTACTGCCTCTCGCTAGATGTCCACAGAGACGCTCTCTCCTCCCCGCTCTTCAACTTTTCGATAGCGGCAACGCTCCGCTCGCCGCCTGCACTGTGGCCGAAGTGCGAGGCTGGAATGCCACTTAGTGTAATGCCTGGATTCAGTACAATCCCTGATAATCGCCAGCCATTTGTACATGGCACTGGCCATGCGAAACTGGTGCATGAGTGGGAGTGGTAAGTAGCCTACTGATTGCCGTACTGTATTTGAGTTATCAAAGACATGTCGATGCTGCAGAACCTTGACCTGCTAACTACGCAGACTATTTCGGATGTTGCTGTTCCACTATGGACTGACAGTGGTGAAGAAGACTGATTAAGTAACTCACCTCTAGTGGTGAAGAAGACTATGATTAAGTAACTCACCTCTCTTGCCATGTTGCAATACTGTCAACAAAATAAACCTGTACATATAAAAGTGCATTTCTCAACTGAAATCAAAATATACATTTTGTCACATTCATATCACTTTCACTTTGTCTTACTTTTGTCACGCCTTAATTTACTATAGGTATGTATAGGGCCCTCGAACACCTTGGGGCCTTACGGGCATCCATCTTTTGGGCTGGAAAGGGTTACGAGACATATCACTTCTAGGACAGACAATGTCTTTCTACTCACCTGATCTCTAGCGATCCCTCCAGGACAGTGCTTGCAGCAGCAGCAGCAACAACAGCAGCAGCAGCAGCAGCAGCAGCAGCAGCAGTACCAGCAGGAGCAGGAGGAGGAGCGGGTACAGGAACAGGAGCAGGAGCTGGAACAGGAGGAGGAGGAGCAGGAGGAGGAGAAGACTTCTCTTCTAATGAACCATCCGAGTCTTTCCTCTTGGCTTTCTTGGCGGGTTGTGTTACCGGCACAGCGCCTCCGTTCTTTATCTTCTCTTCTAGCCAGTTGAATCTTGGAATCTCTTGAGCGAGGCGCCGTTCCTTCTCTTGCATCTGGGTGTCCAGTATGTGCTGAGACACCTCTTCCATAATGTTGGATGACCCTGGAACAATAGAGCTTTATCAGCAGGTGTATGAGTTTTCTTTTGTTTGGTATTAACGCGAAATTTTCGAAAACAACGTTATCCTCAAAATAATAACAATAATTATTATCTTCGCACTCTTACTTCTCTGTAACACGGAAAGCATAGAATTAGGGATTTTTTAATGCCTTAGAACACGAGGGAGTAGGAATTCTTCCCTTCTTGGTAACCTGTTATGACATGCAGTCAGTAGAGATTGACTTCACCTACAGGGGATATAAAGAGTTCCGATAAATCGAAAGAAACCTGAGTGTATCCATAACAGAATAGTAAGGCTCGTGAGAAAATGGAAGATATTCTAGATCTCGTAAATATATTATTATTATCATCATCATCATCTTGCCTTGTGATGAAGAGGTTAGCGTGCCTGACTCTTATTCCAAGGCCCTGGGTTCGTTTTACGCCCAGTTCAAGGATTTTTATTCAGGTCTGATGAGTAGTCACGGGCTTCACTTGATACGAGATTTTCTCCAGCTCTTGGTTACAGAAAGAAAGCGCACAGTGAGAAGACGACGCTACTGACAGGATCTCTCTCATAAACCCAGACTGTCTGGATCCATCATCAAATTTAAGCCCCCTCCTCCCGCCGGGAGGAGTTTGGTTAGATTTGCTGGTACCGGTGCAATTTAATGCTCCTCACCCAGCTGTTTTGTGAAAGTTATAAATTAGTGGAAAATGTGTAATTAAGGATTGTTTTAATGGTTGGTTGCAGTTATTAATGAAGTTATATATTAATAGGTAATGAAAAGGAAAGAAATGCTGACGTTGGTCACCCATCCAGTGAGTGACCAAGCCCAATGTTACTTAACGGTGGTGTAGTTAGTAAGTTATTAGTGTAAGAGAGTTATTAAGTGAAGTTCGATGAAACTCGTATGATTATTCGTTAAGTGAGTGGCTGACCCAAATTTAGTGTTTCAGATATGTGGTAGTATTGGAATGGTCGCCCATCCAAGTACTGACCACGCCCGAATTTTGCCTTTTTTCGGTGATGGGACTTTATCTGGTCTCTGAGCAGAGGCTAACATTTTAGCAAACTAATGCGCTTACTGTTTAATGAGAGCGTGCTGATATTGATCTTTGAAAAATAACAGCATTATTTATCGGCATTTGCGTTGCACCGAGCCTCGTTCCGAGACCAGTGCTTCATCTTAAAGGTGTTTAGTTTAGGAAGTGAGGACTTGTGTGTACAGGAGGCGCGCGCATAGTTCTTCACCTTGCAAAGAGTGTGCACGTGTTCGACCTGGCATCAATAGCTAGTCTGAATCTCAGTTGTTAACGTGGTGAGGCAGTTATCATTGCAACACCGTATTTTCTTATGTAAAAGTTATTGTACGTACGAGTCGGATCGGCGGGTACGCAATGCACTTGTTCAGCAATTTCCTGGTGAAGTGCCATCTTCATGAGCACAGATTCACGTAATTGTAAATAAATTTGAAACTACGGGCTCTGTGTTCAATAAAAATAAGCGCGCACACAAACAGTTTTAACAAAGGGAAAGCTAGATAAGATTGGTGCGAATCTTCAACGGTCGCCGAATATATCACTCACGAAATTACCATAATAAGTAGGGGCTTCGGTTTCTTCTGCGCACAGAGCTACAAAGCTGCTACACATCAAACCGTACAGGTTTACACGGATGGGCCCATTGTTTAAAACCTGCTGATCCAGCCACAAGAGTGAGATATTGTGAGTGGGATCTTGTATCGTTGAATGATCGATTATTCGACCCACAGCTTGTGTTCTTTTCGGATAAGACCTGGTTTCATCTTAATGGTCATGTGAACAGTTATAACTCTCGCTATTGGTGTGCAGAAAATCCTAAAGGTGTTTATTAAGTCCCTCAATACATCTCATTCGATTCAGTACATTTTTTTTACATGCCATCCATATTAAAATCACACAACCAGATGCGTATCTACGTCATATCGTCGTTCCGGAAGAACAATGTCGTAACTGTCAAAACTGCAATTGAGCAGGAGACGCGAAAAACCGATTTATTTTTCGTGAAGATTCAATTACGCAAAATATTAGTTTTGTAAGAAATTGTAACCAGGAAAAATTGTAACATATACAAGCGCACTACAAGATACAGAAATGTTTTCAAAATAATTACTTTATTTTCGCCCAAAATTACCCCTTTTCTGCAAATGCGTCATTGTTCTTCTGAAACTGTGATCAATATGTAACGAAGTTCGTCAGTAGTATCAGGAAGAAAAAGATCCTACGTCTTGCTACCATTCTGCTAACGAAACAGGATAAAACTATAAACACTGAAAGTAATAAAAAAACAAAACTGTCATGTAATGAGCTTCTCAACCAATGAAGTTTCGACCAGGAATCACACTTACGTCATTGTTCCAACGGATACGAAGGATCACTCGCAAAGTCAAAAGAGAGAACTGAGGCATGCGGCGATATTGCTCTGAAGTACGGTCACAAACAGCTAACATTTCTACAACGACGCAATTTCCCTCTCCGTTTGATCAAATTGTGCAGTTGTGTCACTGTTCTTCCGGAGCGACGATATTATCGCTATGATCGCCCCTTGTAACTTATTCCACTTAATGTGAAGGGTTTCATACGTAGTGCTGCAAGGCACAACAGTCTGTAACAAAGGTGTATGCCTCGTGTCGGTAATTTACTGGCACGTTAAATAACTGCTGTGGGACAAAATTCCGTCACCTCGGCGTCTCCGAAAACCGTACGAGATGTGATTTGTAGCAGTTCTTTGAAGGTGCTCAAATATGTCAGCCTCGTATTGGTAGACTTACTGGCACATTAAGGAACTCCTACGGGACAAAATTCCGGCACCTCGGCGTCTCCGAAAACCGTAGGCGATGTGGATTGTTGCAGTTCTTTGAAGGTGCTCAAATACGACAGCCTCGTGTCGGTAATTTACTGACACGTTAAATAACTCCTGTGGGACAAAATTCCGTCACCTCAGCATCTCCGAAAACCGTAAAAGTAATTAGTGGGACTAAAAATCAATAAACCGGGCGAGTTGGCCGTGCGGTTAGGAGCGCGCGGCTGTGAGCTTGCATCCGGAAGATAGTGGGTTCGAATGCCACTGTCGGCAGCCCTCAAGATGGTTTTCCGTGGTTTCCCATTTTCACACCAGGCAAATGCTGGGGCTGTACCTTAATTAAGGCTATGGCCGCTTCCTTCCAACTCCTAGGCCTTTCCTATCCCATCGTCACCATAAGACCTGTGTCGGTGCGACGTAAAGCCACTAGCAAAAAGAGCAAAAAATAATCAATAACATTAATTAATTATTAAAAATGAACTAGATTACACCGTAACCTTCAAATACCACTGGACAGAGCCAGGATCGAACCGGCCAAACTGGGCTCAGAAGGCTAACGCCCTACCGTCCAAGCTACTCAACCCGGCTAGCTCATTTTTATCGCAGGAGCTACAATAATAGATAGATATATTCACGAACTTCAGGTTCTTATTGCTAAGTCCATCAACGGTGGACTTCAGTGACATTGAAATATTGTTCAGTCGTCATAAAAGAGGTGGTTGGAAGCCTACCGGTACATACGGCATTATTTTACTGAGTCGGAAGAAGCCTGCGTGCTTCAGGCGGCAGCGCGCCGGCCTCTCACCGCTGGGTTCCGCAGTTCAAATCCCGGCCACTCCATGCGAGATTTGTGCTGGGCAAAGCGGAAGTGGGACAGGTTTTTCTCCGGGTACTCCGGTTTTCCCTGTCGTCTTTCATTCCAGCAACATTCTCCAATATCATTTCATCTGTCAATCATTAATTATTGCCCCAGAGGAGTGCGGCAGGCTTCGGCAGCCGGCACAATTCCTATCCTCGCCGCAAGATGCGGGCTTCATTCATTCCATTCCTGATCCGGTCAAATGACTGGAAACAGGCTGTGGATTTTCATTTTCACTGAGCTGAAAGGAAACAAAATGGAAAGGCCTACAAAATCTGATCTCCATAAAAATTAACAATAAGCATTACACTGACTAGAGTATAGCGGCTGAGGTGTGCTACGTCTCTATTGTTGCCAATCTCCCCCGCTAGATGGCACTACTGCTGCAACGACGGGCACGACAGCTAGTAATCTACTAAATTGAAAACACAATTTAATCATTATTACAGTCTAAGAATTCCCTGGACGAAGCGACCGGTCACACGTTCACCGCCTACAAGCCAGTTTGTAAACAGAAGCTTCCAGACCTTATTGTATTTACACATGTATAGGTCGTGTGCGTGCTTTGGCCGCACCCTTTTTATAAGGTGATAAATTCGGGGAAGAATATTTTTCTCGAAATTACCCGTAACATGAAAGTCGAAACAGACGTATCGAGAAATGTGTCAACATTGTGAATTCCTAAGCTCGCAAATAACCGAGGAAAAGATACATAATTTTAAGTCTTTTCCCCGTCTGTATTTGAGTTGGTTACTGTCAGTGAAACACGAGGCGTCTAAGAGCGAGTTGTAATTTTAAGTTTAAATTACATACGGTGCTTTACACACACGAAAAATGCATCAAGAGTGGCGTTTCTGTCGCGATTGAGAAACAACTCCGCTGGACGATTGAAGAAATCTTCGCTGTCGCAAATGTGAGAGAGGACTGTGGTTGCTTGGAACCTCACATCCCACGAACCTGCTACGCTGGCGTAGCAGGGGGAGAGGTGATACTCCCACGTGGCGCGTTTCAGGTGGCGGATAGGGGGGCCCTAACCGGCTTGCCGGCGGACTTGAGGGAAATAAAATACCGTACCTCTCGCGGACCAAACACACATCCTGTGGGTGAGGGAGGCAGACGAAGAATTCACCCACAGTTTCCCCTGCCTGTCGTAAGACGCGACTAAAAGGGGCGACCCAGGGATGATCCAATTAGAACCATGAAACTACTTGTAATTAGTGCCATCACGCAGGGAACACCACGGGTTGCATTTACTTGCGCGTTGTACCACTATGTTAGGTACGCAATAGGTTTTTGATTAGTGGCGACAGTGTGTGAATCAGGAAGTGGGTCCTACAGTACCTGTGATTCGTGCCCCTATATGAGCTACACCATGGGATTAGCGACACCGTGGTTCTACCTTACCTATGCTCAGTTCCCACTATGTGAGGAATTCCACGGGATAGTACGAGTTCCTGTAGTTAGTCCACTTATGTGAGGAACGCCATAGGTTTGCGTTGCCTTTATAGGTTTGCGTTGCCTGCAAATAGCGCCGCAATGTGCGAAATACCATATGTCTGTGTTACATGTGCGCATTACACTACCTGTGAATAGTACCATAACGTGTGGAATACCGCAAGTCTCCGCTACTTTTGATTAGTACCGCAACATTACACAGAGCATGGTTCTACCTTCCTGGCGATAAATACCATTATGAGGGGCCGATGACCTGGATTTTGGACCCGTTTCTACTATAAGCATAATCGATTCAGCACCGTGCTATAGAAGCAGTCCCTTGGTCAGTAATACTATTCTTCTGTGCCAGCTTCTGTGCATGTGAGGCACTGTGGGTCGGATCCACTGATCGTTTTAAATTCATATCCGTCCATCCATTCATTCTTCGTCCTCTTGCTTTGAATTCTGATCAGTGGAGGATTTTGGACTTTTAAGTTGTCATTTCATTTCGTCTCATTTCACACCATTAGGGACCGATGACCTCGATGTTAGGCCCCTTTAAACAACAAACATCAATCAATCAATCAATCAATCAATCAATCAACCTCATATCAGAAGAAATGGTCTCCAGAATCTTTAAAGTATCTTACAATACACTGGTTGGCATTGTGGCTTACATAATTTTAGAGTGATGAGTTAATTGATGGACAGCAAATGTTATCAGTATGTGTATTACATATTTTACAAGATATGAAAGGGTGCATCTTTTAATGTCCAACCTATGTTATAGTTATATCCAACCTGCAAGATAGGAATGTAATCAGAAAAATTCTTCACACAAGGGGATTTGATTAAACGAGAAGAAAGAAACCAACACGGTCGGAGTAACAGAAATTACAACAATCGATGAAAAAGAAGGATTACTGGGCAAGAAGAGGAGCTAAACAAATGCTGATTCGGCGTGGTATTGAGGGAGCCATTCTCACAGAAGAAGAAGAAGAAGAAGAAGAAGAAGAAGAAGAAGGAAAAGTAGAAGTTTCAACTCTAAGCCGCATCCCTTTTCCCCCTACAATTTTAGGTAAAAAGAGTGCGGCTTATACACGGATAAATACGGGACAATCTGCCCCCGCCGCCCCTCCTGAATCGACCGAGGGCTTGTTTGGAAGATGCCAATGAGTGTATTGTTTCAACGTATGAATCAACGTACTATCTTTGACAGTGGTTTTGTTTTTTGTTTTTATTTATAAGTTGCTTTACGTCGCATCGACATAGATAGATCTTGTAGCGACGATGGGACAGGAAAGGGCTAGGAGTGTGAAGGAGCGGCCGTGGCCTTAATTAAGATACAGCCTGGTGTGAAAATGGAAACCACGGAAAACTATCTTCAGGGCAGCCGACAGTGGGGTTCGAACCCACTATCTCCCGAATGGTGGATACTGGCCACACTTAAACGACTGCAGCTATCGAGCTCGGTCTTTGACAGTGTAGAGAATGACATGCCAGAGTACGCCGATAGAACAAAAACTACTACTACTACTACTACTACTACTACTACTACTACTAATAATAATAATAATAATAATAATAATAATGTTTGTTTGTCCAACCATCGTCCCGTTTCGCTACAGGGTAGGGTATGAGGCGAGATGAATCAGTCGAGGCGGGTTTTTATGACCGGATGCCCTTTCTGATTTCAACCTCATCAGAGGAGTTAATCAGATGAAATGAATAACGTGATATAATAGTAGGAAGGGAGAGGGTGAAACCCGGTGTCCGCACATAGCCTACTCCTGTCGAATAGCACCAAGGGATCTACTCAAGGCTTAACGTCCCCATCCGTCGGACGAATCACCATCAACAGCGTCATATGTCTTCCACATGAGCACTGCGAGAGGTTTGGAATTTAATCCAGGCTTTCGGCACGCAATCTAGTGATTATAAATTGTATACCACCAACGGGATTCGAACCGACTAACCACGGTGTCAGACCATTTAGACTTCAACACCTTAACGATCATGGCCCACAGGCGGGCTAATATAATAATTTCACCATCAGAATGTTGGCCGGCAGGTTAGGGGAGGTGGTGGTATACAATTTCGAATTCCTAGATTGCGTGCCAAAAGCCTGGATTAAATTCCAAACCTCTCGCAGTGCTCATATAGAGGGCATATTATTATTATTATTATTATTATTATTATTTTTTTTTTTTTGATTCGTTGTGCCCAGCTGTGGAGCGCGTTTGAACTTATTTTGCACAATGTTTCTTCTTCTTTTCTTCCCAATATCTCTTCATTTTTTCACTGTGCTCCTTTCTGCGTGTTTCTGTCCAGCCTGTATTTTTTCTTGTTGGTTTCTCTGCAAATTTATGTTTGTTTACTAAGCTTCTAAATTTCATTCTATCTTGAATGGTTTCGTCCTCGATACCCATTTCTTGTAGATCTTCATGAATTTCTGCTAACCAATTGTTGCGGATTTTCAGGGTTAGAGCTAGATTTAGAATTTTCTTTGTCAGCCTGTTGTTATCCATTCTGTGTAGGTGTCCGTAGAATTTTAGTCGTCTCTTTCTGATGGTATCTGTGATTTTTTCTGTGAATCGAAAAAATTCGTGTGGTTTCTTTTTCATCCAAATTCCGTTTTCGAACTTTGGTCCTAGGATTTTTCTGAGAATTTTCCTCTCTTGTTTCTCAATGCTTTTCATTATTATTATTATTATTATTATTATTATTATTATTATTATTATTATTATGTGTGGCTATTGCTGGCCTTGTACAGCCCTTGTAAGGCATACTCCCCGACGAGGGTTGGCGGCATCTGCTGTACATGCCGTATTGTGGTGGAGTATAGTGTTGTATATGGTGTACGAGTTGCAGGGATGTTGGAGCCGGGTTAAAAACCCAGTGCCCGAACCAAGGGAATTAGCCCACTTAAGATTAAATTCCGCAACCCGGCCGGGGAATCAAACCCGAAGCTCTCTGAATCGAAAGCCACTACGATGAGCATTCATCCATGGAGCTGGACTAACTAGTGCTATCGTCACGAGGTGGTGCAGCTTTTTCTTTTCTCCCAGTGGAGGTGAGAGGCATGTACTATTTTAATCATATACCAGTATTCCCGTCATTCTTAAATATCTAACATTACTGGGAATCGAAACCAGGCCTCCAAACACGGCAGCTAATAACGCTAATCATTACGCTACGAATGAGGGAAATGTTAATTTAATTCGTTATAACGTCACTATCAATCAACTGGACAACATACAGGCTCCGAAAAACAGTACGGGTAAGGACAGATGAGGGACCGTTCCACCAGGTTTTCGTGACAGCATTGCGCGATGCCATTGCGAACTAACTTATCTGGCTGGTCTTCTGGTCACACGGATGGCTTATTTCCGTGCGTTTATAACATTGTTTCGTGCCGGCCCTGTCGTAGACCCCTTCGACATGTCCTGGAAGGGATGACTAAGCCAGGTCGGAATCTTTCCAGCCGGTCCAAGGACATATTGCAGTTTCCCCTCTATTGTTCTCTTCATCTGGTTTCCCCGTGCGCTTTCTCGAAGGTGCAACGATAATGTTCTGTCTCCAGCTGAGCCCCTAAGATTCTAGTACTCCACCACCGGGATATAAAAAGGAGGCTAGCCGCCAACAGTCAGGCAATGTTGGCGTTTGGTAAGCAGACTGGAGCAGCATTAATGTTGGCTGTCGTCAGTGTCCCACTGGTGTCAGAGTACCTGAGTGGAGTGCGGTGTGTGTGTACTGCCTTGGAGTACAGTGTTTGCGAGCTACCGTGGACTGTAGACGGTCGTGGAGTCAGCGTGTGGAGAAGCTAGCGTGAGTAAGAATTGGAGCAGTGTTAACTGTAGTGCTAGCTGTTGAGCTATTGCCTTTGTGTGACCGCTGTTGAAGTCGTTGGTGATGAGTAGTTCACAGTGTTTGAACGTGAGTGATGGACTTTCTCTGGAGTCGAACAAAGGAACAGTCATCGTATGTTGTGGAGGGTCAGCAGTCCTGTGTTCAAAAATATCTGCGTGCAGCTGTTGAGTGTGAAGGGACTGAGCGCAAGAGCGAAAGTGGAAGGTGGAGCCTGTCGATAAGATTTATCGCCCGCCCACGTAAAGACTGCACAGCTGGAGTCCTGCTGTGAGAGACTTGTAAACAGGCAGCAATATTAGTGGAGTGTGGTCATACATAGTTGATTATAATTGGGTGTGCACTAATCAGGCCATCCTACAATTATATTAGATCGACAAAACAAACAGTGTTTTATTCGTAACAATATTTTGAAGCCTGAGAAGAGTTATGACTGCACAGTTCAATCCTATTCGAATTCCTTTCGAAATTTCGTACATCATGTAACCTCTGTGCCGGCCCCGCGGTGTAGGGGTAGCGTGCCTGCCTCTTAGTCAGAAGTCCAGACTTCGATTCCCGGACAGGTTCGGGATCTGTACCTGGATTTGAGGGCTGGTTCGAGGTCCACCCAGCCTACGTGATGAAAATTGAGGAGTTATTGACGGTGAGATAGCGGGCCCGGTCTATAAAGCCGAAAATAACGGCCGAGAGGATTCGTCGTGCTAATCACATGCGACCAAGTAATCTGCAGGCCTTCGAGCTGAGCAGTGGTCGTTTGGTAGGCCATTGACCTTCGGGGCTCTTAAGCCATGGAATTTGGTTTACGTAACCTCTACCCTGACTGTCCTAAATCTACCACCGTAGCACTGTTATTTCGGGAGTAAGATTCTGTAAGCGATGGCATATATCATGGTTCGGAATTTACAGTCACAAGTTGAAATGAAGCAAGTCCTGCTCCTTGGCTGAATGATCAGCGTCAGGGCCTTCGGTTCAGAGGATCCCAGGTTCGATTCCTGCCGGGGTCCGGGATTTTAATAGCGGATGGCTAATTTATCTGTCCCTGGGACTAGGTGTTTGTGTTCGTCTCAATACTGTTCTCTCTATACATCCACAACATATTACACTACGAACCACACGCAAAAGTGAACACATTCATCCACACAGGATTGACATAAGAAAGGGCATCCGGTCGTAAAAGAGGGCCAAATCCACACAGCTCGCACCCACGACCCCACAAAGGTGTGGGGAAAGCGGTAGAAGAAGAAGTCGATATGAAGAAAACTGAGAAATTCTCACACTTTTGACCTCCGTATGATTTTTTTGCTCTTGTTTTTTGTTTAAAATTTGCTTTACGTCATACCGACACAGATAGGTCTTACGGCGACGATGGGATAGGAAAGGGTTAGGAGTGGGAAGGAAGCGGCCGCGGCCTTAAGTAACAGCCTCAGCATTTGTCTACTGTGAAAATGGGAAACCATCTCCGCGGTTGGCGACAGTGGAGTTCGAACCTACTCTCTCCCGAATACAAGCTCACAACTGCGCGTCCCTAACCGCACGGCCAACTCGCTCGGTCTCCGCATAATTTTATTCCCACTGGTCGTAAGAGAAACATTGTGGTACCGCCATCTCGCGTTCAGAGGGAGCTTTCTAGCAGTATCCCACATGAGGGGACTGAATTGATATTTGGACGGTTATAATCAATCACCCATATTTCAAAAACATTCCAACCTCAATTTTTGAGCCCCTCCTTTGCCATGTTATTTTTTCCGGATTGGGATGACAAGTGAAAGTAAAGGCGTGAAATTACATTTGGACAGCTCCGGAAAAAAAAAATATCCTGCCACTTTAACAAGTAGGGCCTAGCCTAAGTACAATACATAACGTATAGGCCTACGGCAGTCTGAAAGGACACTAATACCATGAGTTCCATATTAATTTATGTCAGAGCTATTCTCTTGTCAGACATAATATTACAGTACGTGGAAAATGTCCTCTCACTATTAACATTACTGACTGGGATCCATGAAGCTTTCACTACAGCTTCCACAAAGGTTCGGCGGTTGTAGCGTGAGCTTCGGCTGGTCTGACGGCTCCGCACTCCGACCAACCAACCGAGCAGAGGAGGGGTGGCCGCTGCTCTGCTATGGCTCTACGCCTCTGTATTCGGGAGACAGAGTGAGCTGGTCCCCACCGTCGGCTGTCCTGAGAATGGTTTTCTGTGGTTTTCCATTCTCCCGCACTAAGGCGAATGCCGGGACAGTTCCTAGTAAAGGCCACTGCCGCCAGCCCGCTCAGCTTCTCCGAACATCTCCTTCACCGTAACAAATCCCCTGGCCTGACAGACGGCGTCACCGTCTAGGAGGCCTGCCTCGCCCCTTCAGGGCAGGAATGAAAATATTTTTGTAGTAATAGTAGTTTCCCAAAATGCCCATATTTTAATTTCAGGGAAAGAAGAACGGCTAACACACCAATACCTTTACCTCCTCTACATGAACTATCAGCTAGTTCCCTAAACACTGGTGTATGGTTCAAGATATTCTGATGTTGAAAATTATAGTAGGATGGGAATTTGTTTTATTAGATGTGACACTCATTTTCTAAGTCACTTGCCATTATACTTCTTGGGTCAAAGAGTGATTCCGCATAATTTCGTCACTCATTTTGTAATTTAGCTTAAGGGGACAGTCTGGAGATAAAAATGGACATTTTGTTCATACTGGCGGAAAAGATTTTATGGCCGAAATTGAAAGGATGGATTTTCTTATTTCTTGTCACGGAGTTATTCCGCTGGATTCAACCAATTCATCACCTTAATAATGTTTGTTTGCCAGTCTTCACACAGCTGATATGGGCGTGGCGTCTGCTTTGCTTCCATTTTCCCACCAATTATAATTTTACATATTATTCCCATTTTCTCTCATAATAACTTGCAAAATGTAACAAAATTTATATGGTATATGTATCAAAGCTATATTAGGAAATCTGTGTATCGAATTTTTGATTGCAGAAGATTTTCAAGCAGTAGGGATCTTTGAATCCCAAATTTTAGAACATAAAATGAATACACGGTGCTTTTTAAAGTATTATCTACCCAATCCCAAGTTTTCATTAACATCTCAATTAAACAGCATAATAATGTAATGAAAATTTCAAAAAATGTTTTTCGAAAAACTCAAAATCGTATATGAAATAAATTTTCGTGATATACCTACTTTTATTTAGGTAACATTCCCACAAAATTTCGTGAAAATCCATGCATTAGGCAAAAATATGTTTATCTCCAGACATATCTGACCTTAAAGACAAATATTTTCATGTTTTGAGCAGAATTTGTAAAAATTCCACAATTTGCGAAAAACAGGTGCCTTAGTAATGGTTAAACAACTGGCTCCTCAATATTTGTTGTCATCATTATGGTCAAGTGTTCCACATGGAAACGTACTGCCCACGAGGGCCCATAACAATACTGAGCAACAGCGACGATAGCACGAATCCAATAAAAGGGCGGGAGAAAAGAACGAGGGAATCGGAGAAGATATAGCTCCAGGTTCCGCAACATGAACTCTTGGTAAATCTGTAGTGTCAGCGAAGGTTCTTAAACACTACTAAAGGTTGGGCCCAACGCGAGACGAGCTGCTATTGGTTAACGAAATTACGTCACAGAAGGAGCAAAGCAGCCAAGCCCATAGCGCGCAGTTCAGTAGGAATCTCATAATACCAGCAAACATTACAGTTTCTAAGAACTAAACGCAGACCAGACATAAAGTTTACTGCTGTTATAAGATTGAAAGAAAGTACAGCATAGTAAGTTTCATTATTTCTGTTACGAATAAGACGTAAATGTAACGTGACGGAACACTGACCAATGCTCGAAATTTATTAACAAATCCAAGTTCCTCTATTTAGTTTGAGGAAGGCTACGTGCTCTCAAATCTGTCAACATAAATATTTAGAGATACGAAATGTTTGTAATATTAAATGTTGACAGCAGAACTTCGAATTGGAACTACCGCATGTTAACACACGATATATGACTCACTTCCGCAGGTATCGAGTTTAAAGCTTAACACATATTATAACAGCAGCAGAAGTAAGTTCATATTCGAAACCTTGCATAGATATTCCTACTTTTTAAAATTAAAGAATAAAAAGAACAGGAAAAACACTTAATTAGAACACAGTCCTACCTGTGAGATCAGATGTCATGAAGTGGTTGCTTTTGAAGATAAAATCCACTGCCGTACCTTCCGCCGATGAGCTGCTATGGATTTTTCAGTCCTTGCCCGAATGTTCATTTGTCGTATGCGTATAAATGTTCTCGTCCTAACATACATTTTTACTATTTCTGGTGGTACAGCGGGGAATTTACTGGTAATTATTCGACACACTTTGCGTATAATATTAGGTACGCGTGACAGTTCAGCACGTCCGTGAGTGTCCGTGAAAATTAACTCGAATTCCTTTAGTTGGTTTAGCCATTCTTCCGATGGAACGAGTAAACCTCCCCGAGATAACACTTCTATCCATCCCACAGGGGCTGTACCAGAAGTTATGGAAAGCATTTCCCCAGTGGGACTTCCCATTGACCTATCATATTTCCTTCCACGATAGGCGATGTAGCCGGCGAGGTACCGAAATCCCTCTGCTGAACAATCAGGTGACGCTGTGGATTGCGGTGAATCATTAACGGCACGATTTTCTATCGCAATGTCCCGAATTTCTGTCTCACCTTCAATCATGCGTAATGCTTCAGACATATCCGGCAGTAAATCTACAAGTTTAGATGTCAGTATCACATCAGTTTCTGAAATCACTGCAGCTTTATTGGATAACGGAATATTTTCTGAGTTCGCGCCCAGAAGTAACAGTCTCAATCTAAATTTCACCTCGGTTGGTAGCGGATGTTCATAGAAATGTCCGAGTCCTCTTATCTGAGAAAATAAATTTTCCAGACAGTCTTGGTTTAATCGAGCAGTCAAAATGTACTTTATGTTGAGATACTGGAGGTCACTAAAAAGGCCAAATACTGAACGGATGGTCGTCATAAAACCTTTCTGAAATGGGAGGAATTGACTCGATTTACCAACTCTCATTCGTTCACAGCATGTGTACAGCTACCTTAGAATTCCTTCTTGGACCTGATGATCATTACCGTACCCAGTTGCGAGCTTTTTCTTATCATTAGGTGTTCTTGCATTGAGGATATCAAATGAGTCATTTAGAAGCTGGAAGAAGGAAGCAATATGTTCCTCACCAGGCATAAGGAAGCGAATAGCTTGCGCCGTATGATTAGAAAAAAGCTGGATGGCGAAGTACACTCGCTGGCGCTTCCTTCCTTTTACATTTATGTGTTGCAATGAGAGTTTCGGACAGATCTTCATCTCACCGTGGTCTAACGCAAGCAACTTTTCAATGGTTTGTTTTGTAACAAGGATGTTTCCTGGAAGAGTCAGCCCGTCATCTATGAAATGATTTCTCATTAGCTTGTACAGGTGTGGAACATCAGCAAAGACCCATACTCTTTTCTGTGGACTTCGGGGATTCGGAAAACATGTGTTAGTATGAGTAACATTGTTCTTTCCACAAACCTCGATTTTTTGCTCCTAGGTCGGACACCATGGCAACAACACTATCCCCTGCATCTTCTACGGAGCATACAACCTTGTGAAGCAAAGCTGCAGTCATTTGCAGGTCATAGTCAAAAAATATGGGTTGTTTCCACGCAGAAAACAGTCCGCGAACCATTACTACCTGTACATTGCTGTGTGGACCAACAATGCGATCTTCCTCTTCGTCATAGCGACTCTATTGTCGACGTTCATTTCATCAAAGCAGATCACACACACGCGCTCCAAAGTAGAAAATCTTTCTGCTTGGGCTTTCATTAGTAGGAGAACATCGTTAAGCATTCCTTTTCGACAGTGGAATGAGCGATTTACCCATCTTTTCAGAGTAGATATCCCGGGGAAAGGAAATCCTTTATTACGTAAATAAATGTAACATTTGCGAGAAACAGCACGCAATGCTACTGCCTTGCATATATCTTCCCTGGTCCACTTAGCCTGCTTCTTATTACTCAATAAAATTTTAATCTGAGTCCTGGAAAGCAGTTTCCCCAAAACGCGATTAATTTCACTCTCAACCTTCCTATCTTTTTGATTCGACTTTTCTCTTAGCTCTTGTTTTGCTTTCTTCAGTTCTTCATTCAGGTATTTATTTTTTATTTGCAATTTAGTGCACATCAGAACTAATTTCCTATTTTGCTCTTCCAGTGCCTTCACTTTCTTTAAAAGGAACTCTTCTTCCTCTGAGGTTGTATCTTCCGTAACCGTGGACTGATCGATTTTTCTTTTCTTCGGAGATACATTCTCAAGAGTCTCTATAGCTCTCTTCTTAGTTTCTCTGGCTAACTGCCTCTCCGATCTGTTCTCCATTTTTTGCTCCGAAGACTGTGGAACTGACGAATTTCTCAGGAATAATTGTGCACTTACTGGGCTACTACTGTAAATGCTACCGGGAAGGTTCTCTGTAGGTACTGCATCTTTTTTCAAAATCTTCCTGGGAGGTAAATGCAGTAATTCAGTAAAATGCCGCGAGCACACAGTAGAAGTAGCTACAATGAAGAAATCCTTCCTTTTACATTTTTGTATCCAAACTTTTTGCAGGTCTGAAGCTTTGGGAAATGGATGATAAACGATATCTGTTCCTTTCGTCTTTCTGCTGTATGACAGACAGCCAGTCACTGCACTTCCAGGCATTTCGAACAGGTATCATGTGCTTTAGCCTAACAAATTTAAGAAATTTTATTCACACTCAAAATTTCGCAAACTGACACGCAAATATATACCGTACACTACTATTTCACACGCAAATATATACACTGCAATGATACTATGAACACACAGAAATTTCACAAGCAAATATATACACTACAATTATACTATGAAAACAGAAGTTTCATTCCAGCTACTATTACACTCTTCACGCAACTGAGGAAAAGAAACTGCACGAAAATACAGTAGGCCACTATATAAACCAATAGCAATATACGGAAAGAAACTAAGAATAGATATTACTTGGAAATCCTTTCTTTATAAGGCAGACAACGATAAACAACGAAATAAGATTCACGCGCGGTTGTATGCTACACAGTCACGGTGCTCCTTTGATGACGTCACGCGCAGGGCGAGAGAAAACTAACATCTACTGCGCAGTCAATCTGGGCCACCCGTGGTGTCAGCATTGCGATAGAAATATTGTGGTTCAACGCTTTGTTTCTTCAGCAATGCATTGCACTAATCTTTGAATATTATTTTCAATTTCATAAATTCTGCTCAAAACAAACAATAATAATCTCTGTGGCCTATATCAATTCTCTATTCTGTCTGCTTTCACAGCGATGTTGGGGAAACGACAGAGTTTCAGCAGCTTAAATTGGTAGAAGATATAAATATAGTTATCTCCCATTTACATGAAAAATACAACGAACCCCTCAGGTCCACAAGTTTCGTACAATTAAAAGAAACATATGTTTCTTTCAGAGAACTGATTGTGCCATACTCGTCATATTGATGCGCTTCCATCTATCGTCACGAGTTCGAACTACGCCCAACTGTGAGTTCTGTCGCCTTTTGCAACGACACCGAGAACATGAGAACGTGTGGATGGCTGAAACTGACACCAGATATAAGAACAACGCAACGACGCCTATCACATTACAACTGTTTCCTTGAAAATACGTTCTTTCAGCGAAATGAATGAAAAAAACTTCACCATCCTTACGTCGTACTACTACTACTACTACTACTACTACTACTACTACTACTACTACTACTACATCCGGCTCGATGGCTAAATGGTTGATGTGCTGGCCGTTGGTCACAGGGGTCCCGGGTTCGAGTCCAGGTAGGGTCGGCAATTTTGACCATAATTGGTTAATTCCGCTGGAACGGATGCTGGGTGTATATGTCGTCTGCATCATAATTTCATTCTCATCACGACGCACGGGTCGCCTACGGGTGTCAAATCATAAGACTTGCATTTGGTGGGCCGAATTTGTCCTCGGACACTCCATGCACTAAAAGCCATATGCCATTTCATTTACTACTACTAAATTGCTTTCATTCCTCCCCTGAAGTGGGAGGCGCGCCGCTTAGACGATGACGCAGTCTCTCAGACCAGGAGATTCGTGATGGGGATGTGTGAAGGAGGTGAGGGGGTTGGCGGCCATGGCTTATTTTAGGAACTGTTCCAGCATTAGATTTAGTGAAGGATAATGGAAAATTACGGAAAACCATTCTCAGGGCAGCCGAACGCGCACACCAGCCCATCTCCCTCTAGGAGATTAAAATGATACTCCTTCCACGTGTAAGCAAGAGATGGAACCATTGTCGCTGACAAGTTTTGATGCTGAATGCCTTGTAGTAGATATTTTCATTTAAAATATAAAGGATTCAGGTGAGGTAGAATTTTTGCATGTTTGGTTCTTTCTGGATAAAATGTGTCTCATTCAGCGAGAGTGAAATTGTAATTTTGTTGCACATGGTAAAATTAACATCATCTACTGACATAAGTGAACCATGTCCTACTGCTTGCTTTGAAGTCGGGGTTGTATTGTGCTCATGTGTTGTTTACAGTCGAAGCCAACGGAAGCACGTGGCCGCCATACTGCTTGTACTAGAATATTACTGATTGGTTGCTGTCTCTATAATTGTGTGAAGTTTGGAGCAAACACGAGAATTCTACATTATGATTCAGTTTACTGAGATGTTAAAATGAGTTGAAATAAAAATGAAGGGATGCATTTAGGAAAGGAAATCATTCATGTACATACAAATGGCAGGAAACAAACTGAAAGTCAAATTAGCTGCGCGAGTTTCGAATCACTTCAAACGAGTTCAAACTTCAGAGCCAGAAGAAGGTTACATATACGCTGTCCCCAAGCTCCAGTCAAGTTTCAAATATTCCACTTTTCGGCCAAATGTATTTTAAAGCTGAAGAACAATGAAGGAGTTGAAGAATCCAATTACAACGAACGGTTTCCACACTCGGCAATGGAGAACTAGGTACAAATGATACTACCATGATTCCACAAAATCAGATTTCATATAGTACAAGATTTATGAGCTGCTTCGGATCTACGTGAAAATTCAAATTCTCCGAAAGGAGAAACGTTAATGTCATCAACGAACAAGATCGGAACATTCTAAAAGGTGACAAAGCAACGGAGTCCACAGAATGCGATGATGATAATGAAGTAGAACATTATCCTGTTGATTTTGATAACTCTCTTCGTCCTGAAGTCATGCCCCTCGCAAGTTAAGACTTAAAAGAAGTTGTACGTACCGTATCAATAATAATTACTACCCATATTATTAGGAAGCACTTGACACATCTACCTGTAGTGACATCTTGTGGAAGTATGCATAACTCTATCCTAATATGCAGTTCTGAATCCTACCGATAGATACCACTTTCCTGTTCGAGGCTGCATCCAAGTGAACTATATTGGAACTTTCACTCAGAGAGAAATGTTACGGTTAGGAGTTGGCACCTCCTCCTCTTAGGTCCCGCCCAATCCGGCTTCAAGAAGGGCCATAGTACTACTACTGCTCTGTTGAAAGTTACAGGTGATATGCGCGCGGTCACCGATAAGAGGCAGCTTACTATCTTATGTCTCTTGGATTTCTCTAAGGCATTTGACTCTGTTACTGTAATCATGAGTTGTTTCTTGCTAAGTTGAAGTCAACTGGCTTCCCGCAGAGTGCTCTGTCGTGGTTTGAATAATCTCTCTCAAATAGATCACAAAGAGTCACGTTTGTTGACGGACGATCCTCTAACTGAGAACCAGTAAACTGTGGCGTACCACAAGGATCAGTCCTCGGTCCTTTATGTTTTTCTATTTATATTAATGACATCTCTGAAGTCTTTAAAAGCAGTACCTTTCACATGTATGCTGATGACTTACAAGCTTACTTCCACTTTAGTCCCACTAACGCACCTTCTTGTATAATGCATGTTAACCATGACATTTCTCGACTGATCGAAGGGAGCGCAAATCATAACCTCCAATTAAATGTGGCTAAGATCCAGCTTATTTGCATAGGTTACACAAAACTCCTGAAAACTGTTGGTCTCAAATCCCTCCCAGCAATAAAAATTCTAGACACAGATATCCATTATAGTGACACCGTTAACAATCTAGGACTAATTTTAGACAGAACTCCATCCTGGTCTGATCATACGTCAAATGTGATCAGAAAAGTTGTCATCCATGCATATTTTGAAACGTAACGTGTCAGGTTCACCGCATTTCATGCAAAAACCACTTGTTCAAAGTCTTATATTCCCAATAATTGACTGTGGATCAGTTGTATACAACGATTTATCTGAAACTTTGAACATGAAACTACAGGGGGTACAAAATGCATGTGTTCGTTATGTGACAAATGCCAGGCGTGATGAACACACAACACCCTATTACGTACAGCTACAATGGTTGAAACTCCATGAACGACGGGAAATCTCAGCAGCCGTTGCTACGCACAAAATTCGCACACTGAAGACCCCATCCTACCTTTATAATGCATATAAACCTATGGAGTCAGTTCATAACACAGATAATAGGTTTACAAAAAGTACCCTTCAAATTCCCCTCCCCCGAACCACTAAATTTAACAAATCCTTTGTTTGCATTGCATCACGTATCTTTAACGTCTTTAAACTTCACCGTTTCGCAAATAACACTAACAGTACCCAACTAATGCTGTCCTTAATATCTATGTTCCTGGAGGAATACACAAGGGGGCTGATATCAAGCATTCTTGTGTCTAACAATCAGAAATATATGTATACTATATATATATCTAGGAAAATTGTTTCTCTGGTTTAGCTTTATTCTTCAGATTCTTCTTGTCTAAAATAATAAATAAGCTTAATGATATACTTTCTTACTTCTTATATAACGTATGTTTTAATTTTATTGGATTTGGTATTTGTATTTTAATATTTAAAGTTTAATTTAACATTTTAATATTATAAAAATATAATTAGTTTGTTCATAAACCTGTATTGTATTATACGAAGACGCTACATAAAGGGGCTTTTCAGCCTTAGTGGCATGTAAATCATCAATAAATTCAAATTAACTTCCTAAGGATGCTCCTACTGATCTCTGCTTCAACCAATCGTATCCCTGTCTGCCATTATAAAAAGGACTACCAGTTGCCTACTAAAGATTATCGTAGATTATCGGTTCAAACTCGCTAAAAAGAAGCTGGAGTGCTGGGGTAACAAGTAAGGTAGGCATCTTCATCCTAAAAAACGTGACTCTAGAAGAATTGAATGGCTTCGGGAAGATAACAGCGTTCCTTCAGAATGTAAAGTTCAGAATTGCGCCTTACCTGCTTCGGTTTTAATGTAGGGATTTTATTATAATTCTATATCACGTAGGTTACCTTGTTTCTTCCTCCAGTGGCGACTATAACCACCTTAATATCCTAATAGGAAGCACGAGTGCGAATGCTCATTTCCCTTTTCTCAATTTTGTTTCTTTGTGACCAGGATTTTCAAATGGAACAGTCTTACATTTTCGGCTGTTAATATTAATTCTTCCTCGTCAAAACGTAGTTCCTCCGGACCTCGTGTCCCAATAGGTTTTGTTCTTATGTAATGTCATGAGATTGCTTGGAATGTTTCAGTATCCCCTTTTCTTTGTGTTGGTCTATTTTCTAAATTTTCTTTCTGAACTTTTTGGAATTAAACTTGTTTTTGGCCTACATTATAGCATGAACTTAGCTCCTGATCAGTTAAGGATAATTTTCGTTCACGTCTGCTTTATCGTTGGCTTCCCTGAAAAATAAAAAGGGCAGCGAGTGTTCAGTAGAGTTTATAGTGGTACGTGAAGGTTCGTAGGTAGACCTTGGAAATTGAGAGAGCGAATCTCCCTTGTTATTTAATGAAGCTCAGAGAACATTCAGCTTGTTATAAAATTACGCATCTTGTTAACTATTATGTAAAGTGATCAATTACTCACCATTGCTTTCCAACATATTGTTTCTGCTAACGCAAAAAGAAACAAAAATGAGAACGAGTAAAAGGAGCAGGTGAATAAACCAGGGCGTTGTTTGCAATTTTTGATTAGGGGCATTAGTGTTTGATTTGTACATGTTTTGTGTGCTTTCCTTTTCGTTTTATTCGTCCAGACGTACGGCCCTGCCGCCTCCTTCCCCACCCATCTGTAGACTGACATTATTATTATTATTATTATTATTATTATTATTTTATAATAATAATAATAATAATAATAATAATAATAATAATAATAATACCGAGCTCGAAAGCTGCAGTCGCTTAAGTGCGGCCAGTATCCAGTATTCGGGAGATAGTAGGTTCGAACCCCACTGTCGGCAGCCCTGAAAATGGTTTTCCGTGGTTTCCCATTTTCACACCAGGCAAATGCTGGGGCTGTACCTTAATTAAGGCCACGGCCGCTTCCTTCCCACTCCTAGCCCCTCCCTGTCCCATCGTCGCCATAAGACCTATCTGTGTCGGTGCGACGTAAAGCAAAAAAAAAAAAAAATCTGACATTTATCCCAATTAACTGGAATCGGCAAATAGTATGCAATTGGCCTAGTTTTACGGTGGGATGTCTGGTGCGAAAATGGGAAACCACGGAAAACCATCTTCAGGGCTGCCGACAGTGGGGTCGAACCCACTATCTCCGGAATGCAAGCGGATGGCTACGTGATCCAAACCGCACAGCCACTTGGTGGATCAGTATTCTACTCTCAAATAGTTTTGTCATCTCCTTCATTTGTTGTGCTAGTTTATTTGATGTTTCCATGTTCATTAAAACAACTATCACAATATGGTAATGCATATGAACGAGTAAAATACTCGCTCTACCACCAACAAGCCAATGAAATATGTGGGTGGAGAACACAAGGTCGAGTGATGTTCCGTATGAGCGCGCAGATATATCGGGCGACTAGTTGCGCCACTAATCGCCCACGGCCAATAGGTTACATTTACTGCAATGCCCCGCCACGCATCTGAGCAACTACGAGTCGCCAGAGCAGTTGTCGGCTAAGATGACGGCCGGCAACTAGTTGCTCAGTTGCGCCACTGGTCGCCCGCGGCTAATAGGCTCCATTTGATCCAATGGTCCGTGACTCACCAGAGCAACTAGTTGCGCCACTAGTCGCCCACGGCTAATAGCGGCCTAATATCAGACAGGTAAACATATTAACTGCAAAACTGAACTATTTTAGTGCTATCACGAACAAGACATAAAAGTACGGTATTTTGAACTTCTCGTGTTCTGCTGCACGTTCATCATCATGTAACACCGGGTCTTACCGTTCAGTTGCTGTGGAGAACTGGAGAGCCCTGCGGAATCTCGTGATCGCACGCATGCTAATCCGGACACTGTTCGCGCACGATACTATATGATAGTCAAGCTAAACCTTTGAACTCTGATGCAATTGTGCTGACAATAATGATTTATCATTTAATTAATTAGTTTTGCTGTATTTAAATTTTAATTTGACTCAAATATGTATTAATGTTATGAAACTAACACATATCTAGGTTGTTAGCCGGGGGCTCTGCAAAAAGGGCAGGGCGGTGCGCCTATTAAAAAGGTCCTAGGGAGAACACTTGGTATATACTTGGTGATAATTTTCAAAATATGAGAAATTTGAACTACGCATTCTCTTCTCGGCTTTTTTTTTTTTTTTTTTTCATACTGGTCCATGGAGCAACAGACGGTCAAGACAAAAAATCGAAATTTTGTTGACTTCACGCGCCTTGGTTTACAGCTGTAACAAAAGCGCATCGAAGCGCGCTCACAAACTGGATGGTTCTGCCACTGCCTTCTAAATTCTCACTGATCGTGACTCTTGTGAGAGTTAACACCGTGTTAACTAATAGTTCCCACGAAATATTTGGATGAATGCAAGAATCTTAATATGCTGATAAATTTTTAATGCTATGTTTACAAACAGTGTGTTAATGTTCTTTTAACTGAGATTGAATAAACCGGGCCTGTATCTAATACTTAACACTTGATCAGATAAAATTACAGTCTATGGAGTTGGATCCCATTAAGTTAGGGACTATAAATGATCATAAAAGACACCACATAACTTATATAAAAAGTTTTAAAAAATATTTCGTGTAGACTGTATCGAAAACTTAACACATAAACTGATAAAAGGTGACATACACGGCTTTTTTATTCATTTCTCATGAACGTGAAAATGTTTTGGTTAAAAAATCACAATGTTAAACTAGAATATGTTATTATTCTGATTGTTGAAATACATGAAAACATGTTGCCTGATATATATGCAGCCACTCCCATAAATATTCGGCCTCTGACGAAATCCGCGAAAAAGTAATGACAAACGCAACCAAGAAAAATTAAAATGAAAATCCACAGCCTTTTCCCAGTCATTCAATCGGGTCAGAAATGGAATGAATGAAGCCCCCATCTTGCGGTGAGGATAGGAAATGTGCCGGCTGCCTCTGGCGCAATGATAAATGACTGACAGATGAAATGTTATTGGAGAGTGTCGCTGGAATGAAAGATGACAGGGAAAACCGGAGTACCCGGAGAAAACCCTGTCCTGCCTCCGCTTTGTCCAGCACAAATTTCACATGGAATGACGGGATTAACGCAACCATGAGCAGAATGTTAAATAAAATGTGTCCAAGTAATGGAACTACATGTGGTTGCATATCGTCGCTGCCGAGACAAAACCTCCTATGTGAAATATTTTTAACTTAGAACTTTGGCCGGTAAAGTTCTGTCATCTAAGGTGCAATATTGTGTAAATATGGTCAGGGCATTCTCGCTCTTCATAATGTATGTACTGCGGGTCAGTATATCTCCAACAAATATTATCACATAGGAGGTTTTGCCCCGGGAACGACGATATGCCGAAGAGAAATCACGGAGCATTGATGTGCAATATGGTGTAGAATAAAGGACATTGCGCACCATGGGTGAAATGACACGCCTCAAATACTGTCTATTTGGTCACCCGGAAAGGCCGGGGTTACCACTGTGTTAGTTGATAGCGACAGAGCAGATGGCGTTGCAAAACGTTCAGTTCAGTAGTGCGGTTCAAGACACGTCGAGCCGAAGTCATTTGCTGTAGTGTTGCGGACTGTTATCAAATGGGGCGCAAATGGCATCGCAATAACACGTCTGAAGAACGTCCGCTCGTGATATTCCATCATGCTCGAGGTAAATCGCATGGAAATATACCGTAGATGTTTAATATAAGCAGAAGAAAAGTTGGAGTAAAATGTGTTGTTGTTTGAGTCATCAGTCCATAGACTGGTTTGATGCAGCTCTCCATGCCACCCTATCCTGTGCTAACCTTTTCATTTCTACGTAACTATTGCATCCTACATCTGCTCTAATCTGTTTGTCATATTCATACCTTGGTCTACCCCTACCGTTCTTGCCACCTACACTTCCTTCAAAAACCAACTGAACAAGTCCTGGGTGTCTTAAGATGTGTCCTATCATTCTATCTCTTCTTCTCGTCAAATTTAGCCAAATCGATCTCCTCTCACCAATTCGATCTATCCATCTCACCTTCAGCATTCTTCTATAACACCACATTTCAAAAGCTTCTATTCTCTTTCTTTCTGAGCTAGTTATCGTCCATGTTTCACTTCCATACAATGCCACACTCCACACAAAAGTCTTCAAAAACATCTTTCTAATTCCGATATCAATGTTTGAAGTGAGCAAATTTCTTTTCTTAAGAAAGCTCTTCCTTGCTTGTGCTAGTCTGCATTTTATGTCCTCCTTACTTCTGCCATCGTTGGTTATTTTACTACCCAAGTAACAATATTCATCTACTTCCTTTAAGACTTCGTTTCCTAATCTAATATTTCCTATATCACCTGCCTTCGTTCGACTGCACTCCATTACTTTTGTTTTGGACTTATTTATTTTCATCTTGTACTCCTGACCTAAGACTTCATCCATACCATTCAGCAACTTCTCGAGATCTTCTGCAGTCTCAGATAAAATAACAATATCATCGGCAAATCTCAAGGTTTTGATTTCCTCTCCTTGGACTGTGATTCCCTTTCCAAATTTCTCTTTGATTTCCTTTACTGCCTGTTCTATGTAAACATTGAAAAGGAGAGGGGACAAACTGCAGCCTTGCCTCACTCCTTTCTGGATTGCTGCTTCTTTTTCATAGCCCTCGATTCTTATCACTGCAGACTGATTTTTATACAGGTTGTAGATAATTCTTCGTTCTCGGTATCTGATCCCTATCATCTTCAGAATCATAAATAGCCTGGTCCAATCAACATTATCGAATGCCTTTTCTAGATCTACGAATGCCATGTACGTGGGCTTGTCCTTCTTGATTCGATCCTCTAAGATCAGACGTAAAGTCAGGATTGCTTCACGTGTTCCTACATTTCTTCTGAAGCCAAATTGATCTTCCCTCAACTCAGCTTCAACTTGTTTTTCCATTCTTCTGTAAATAATACGTGTTAAAATTTTGCAGGCATGAGATACTAAACTAATAGTGCGGTAGTTTTCACACCTGTCAGCACCGGCTTTCTTGGGAATAGGTATAACAACATTCTGCCGAAAATCGGATGGGACTTCTCCTGTCTCATATATCTTGCACACTAAATGAAATAACCTTACCATGCTGGTTTCTCCTAAGGCAGTCAGTAATTCAGAGGGAATATCATCAATTCCAGGTGCCTTGTTCCTATTTAGGTCACTCACAGCTCTGTCAAACTCTGACCTCAAAATTGGGTCTCCCATTTCATCAGCATCAACAGCCTCTTCATGTTCCAGAACCAAATTATCTACATCGTTACCTTGATACAACTGTTGGATATGCTCCTGCCATCTTTCTGCTTTGTCTTCTTTCCCTAGAAGTGGCTTTCCATCTGAGCTCTTAATATTCATGCACCTAGATTTCCTTTCTCCAAAGGTTTCCTTGATTTTCCTGTATGCAGCATCTACCTTTCCCAGGACCATACAGCCTTCGACATCCTTGCACTTCTCCTTCAGCCATTCTTCCTTAGCTACCTTGCACTTTCTATCCACTTGATTCTTTAATCGCCTGTATTCTTTTCTGCCCTCTTCATTTCTAGCATTCTTGTATTTTCGTCGTTCATCAATCAGGTCTAGTATCTCCTGAGTTATCCACTGATTCTTAGTTGATCTTTTCTTCCTTCCTAACATTTCTTCAGCAGCCCTACTGACTTCATTTTTCATGACTCTCCACTCTTCCTCTACTGTGTTTCTTTCGGCCTTTTCATTTAGTCCTTGTGCAACATGTTCCTTGAAACGATCCACCACACTCTTTTCTTTCAACTTGTCTAGATCCCATCTTTTTGCATTCTTTCCTTTCTTCAATTTCTTCAACTTCAGATGGCATTTCATGACCAACAAGTTGTGGTCAGAGTCCACGTCTGCTCCTGGGAAAGTTTTGCAATCCAACACCTGGTTTCTGAATCTCTGCCTAATCATAATGAAGTCTATTTGATACCTTCCAGTGTCTCCAGGTCTCGTCCACGTATACAGCCGTCGTTTGTGGTGTTTGAACCAAGTATTGGCGAGGACTAAATTATGGTCAGTGCAGAATTCAACCAGCCGACTTCCTCTTTCGTTCCTTTGTCCCAATCCAAATTCTCCTACTGTGCTACCTTCTCTTCCTTGGCCTACCACTGCGTTCCAGTCTCCCATCACAATTAGATTCTCGTCACCTTTGACATATTGTATTAAATCTTCTATCTCCTCATATATTCTTTCAATTTCTTCATAATCCGCTGAACTAGTAGGCATATAGACCTGCACTATTGTGGTGGGCATTGGTTTGGTGTCTATCTTGGCGACAATAATTCTTTCACTATGCTGGTCGTAGTAGCTTATCCGCTGCCCTATTTTCTTATTCATTATTAAACCAACTCCTGCATTACCCCTATTTGATTTCGTGTTGATAATTCGGTAGTCGCCTGACCAAAAATCCTGTTCTTCCTGCCAACGTACTTCACTTATACCAACTACATCTAACTTTAGCCTATCCATCTCCCTTTTCAGATTCTCTAACCTACCACAACGATTCAAACTCCTAACATTCCACGCTCCGACTCGCAGAATGTCAGTATCCATCTTCCTGATGATCGCCCCCTCTCGTGTAGTCCCCACCCGGAGATCCGAATGGGGGACTAGTTTACCTCCGGAATATTTTACCCGGGAGGAAGCCATCATCAGTACATCTTTCATACAGAGAGAGCTGCATGTCCTCGGGAGGTGGTTACGGCTGTAGTTTCCCGTTGCTTTCAGCCGTGTAGCAGTATCAACACAGCTAAGCCATGTTGAGTATTATTACAAGGCCGTATCAGTCAATCATCTAGACTGCCGCCCTTGCAACAACCGAAAGGCTGCTACCCCCCTTTCGATGAACCATTCGTTAGTCTGGTCTCTCAACAGATACCCATCCGATATGGTTGCACCTGCGGCTCGGCTATCTGCATCATTGGGACACGCAAGCCTCCCCACCGCGGCAAGGTCACATGGTTCGCAGAGGAGGGGAGTAAAATAAGAGGATTAAAAATGAAGACTGAATCGATTCAGTTTCCCAGACAGGCAGACCAAGAAGGCTGTCAGAACGAAAGGAGCGGTTTGTGCTTCGGAATGTGAAAAGAAATCCGAAAAGTAGTGCCCGAAACTGGTAGCAGCTGTTTTAGAGGAGTGTGGAAAGAAAGTGGATACTGAAACCGTGCGAAGAGCACTGCGAAGGAATGAGTTCTTTGGGGGAAGAGCTAGGAGGACACCATACATTAGTGCGGTAAATAAGCGGCTAGAGTTCGCAAAAATCTACGTAAGCAAACCCAGTGCTTGCTGGGAGGATAAGTTATTTGTTGATGAGTTAAAGTTCAACGTCTTCGGGTCCGATGGAAAGCAATTTGTGTAACGAGAAACTGAAAACAAGCAATTTACAAGCAACGCAAAACATGGTACAGGAAGTGCAATGGTGTGGGTATGTATTACATCCAACGGGGTGGGTGCACTGAGTTTCATTGAACATATTTTGACAAAAAAGGGCAGTTTGGCTATCCTCAAAAACAATTTGCGACAATCTGCGGAACAACTTGATATACAGCGTACTTATAATTTCTACCAAGATAACGACCCCTAGCACAAGTCGTACCTTAGCAGGGAGTGGCTGCTATACAACTGCCCGACGGTTTTGGGGACTCCACCACAATCACCCGACCTGAACCCCATCGAGAATGTGTGGAGTCAAATGAAGGCAGCTCTGCAATTGCGACCGCCAAGTTCCCTCACAGATTTGAAGAAGAGACTGCTACAAGAATGGGTGGCATTAAGCCCTGATTATATCAAGATAAAACATCAAGGTGGACATACAAAGCACTGAATGTGTAACGGGGTTGTGAATTATGCAAGCTTATGTTGCTTTTTGTATAGTGGTCGAATATTTTTGAAGCGGCACTGGAATTATTGCTTTTATTTAATGTACGATAGATGGAGAGCTAACGACTGTCAAAAGAGATTTACTTACATCACAATGTTTGTAGAGCGTGTTGTTATGTTTTCCTACATATTTCGTTGCATTATACGTTATCATTATAGTGTAAGAATGATTACCTTATAAAAGTGTGTCAAAAATCAGAGAGACCGAACATTTATGGGAGTATCTGTATGCTTGAAAAGGTGGATCGATCTTCTTTAAGTTATAAATGCTATTATATTAGCTGAAGGATATCCCGATGTTTAAGAAAATCAAGTTATATACGTCCGTAAGGGCGAAAGTGGGGGATATCTACAAGAAGAGAAAAGAAAGGAAGACAATACGGATCATAATAAATTTGTTATGAGATCAAAAATAGAAAAACGGGAAAAGAAGCTTACCCCTTGAGGTTCCAGTGGTGTACTTCATGTAGCTATTAGGGTTGTGACAGTAGAAGCAGGCCACGGCTTGGTGGAGAAGAGAATAGAGTACCAACAGAAAATGGTATTAATGTCACATTTTATCTGACTAAGGGCCGGTTCTACCATCTGCTGGTAAAGTGGCTGGCAGCTGCCCGGGAGGTAAACTACCTGGAGGTGTAAATCAGCTGGTACTTTGGCTTGCGTCCAACCACCTCCGCGCAAGCGCTAGGTAGCTACCCGGAGCTAGACACCGATATACGAAGTTGGCTAGACTGATTTTCAGCGATTTCTCGCTTTCGAGTGTGGTGCTATCTATCGTCAGATGCATGAAACCCATTTCGATTGTCTTATTTCCCTGTGCTTGCGCCTGCTGATTATCACCAAAAAGCCTAATAAGGGGAGTCTTAAGAGTTATGGACAACGATTCATGTCAAGCTTTCGTGATTTTAATCTATGATCTTCAATATCAATACCTAATTGGGATTAAAATCTCGAGATTACATTTTCTTACGCCAGTTATAACCTGTCATGTAAGGCAGCGTTTTTGAAAAGTATTCTCGTAGTAGATTGGTCAAGTCGCTCGCTCCGTAATAGAAGGTACGCAGGTTTTCATCGTATTTCTAATTTACATTTTAAAATGTATTTTCGTTCCCTGCCGTTGTTCTTAACTCTCTTTTACGCGCTTCCATATACGTATATACACACACACACATCATCTTTACGGACTTATTGCCTTTGAGCATTCTATCTGCAGGCTTCTGTGAATTGATTAAGTATCTCCGCGATGCTCTATTTGCAACTAGTTCTGTGACCTCGTTTAGCTCCAGATGCTTCCATTTATCGATAAAGCATTTAATTTTAATTTTTAACTTTATGAAGATAAAGTTGGAAGGTACTGTAAATGTAAAGAACTAATCGGCATAAATACCCATTCATAGGAAGAGGAATTCTGGAATGGAATCGTTTTCAATTTCTTCGAAATAATTTACAAGACTATGTAAACAACTAATAGGGAATCTGCTACCTGGGCGACAATCCTATGTGCTATTAATCATAACATCACTTCCATACATATAAAGCAATTTTCCTAGTAGACATAATATTGTGATAAGAACGTATGAAAAGAGGCATACAGATTAACACAACGCTAATAATGGAAATAAAAAAGATTCGTCATAATGAATACTCGAACCTGCACACTTCGTATTACGAAGCGAGCGTGTTAACCATTGCGCTAAGAAAACGCTTGGAGGTGGGATACATACAGTAATATATATATCGTGTCCGAAAACTGAAAAAGTAGAAAATTAAAGCCCATTTGAAATGATTTCCAAATAGATTTTGATTTTATATCCTTTTAGAGTTTCTTTACGAAAGGTTGACGTATAAAATGTGTTCCCTGCGCTACCGATGCGAGAGGCTGGTGTGACCGTTGCAACTAAAGGGAAGCATTAATGTTCAAAATCCTGCAATACAGTATCGATCACTGTTACAGTATACTGCTTTTTTCAGTATACTAAGCTAATTTGAGTTGCATATCACCAGAAATACAGCTAATAATGTTCAGCTCTCAGAACTTGCCCGGCAGGTAAAGTCTTATCGGGCCCTCGAAGTGGCCGATAAATTACGCGCCGGGTAACGACGATTTATGCTGCCGATAGCGCTACCTGGGAGTGATCGGACGGAAACATCCTTTTACGCGGAGGGCAAATTACGCGCTACTTTACCAGTAGGTGGTAGAACCGGCCCTAAGTGTTACGTTTTTGATAGACTACACGGAATATTAAAAAAAATTATATAAATTATGTGTGCGTTCTTTTATGTTCATTTACACAGTCCCCATCTTATTGGGGTCCAACTCCATTAGACTGTCATTTTACTGATCAAGTGTTAAGATACAGACCGTAATGAACATTTTGAATGCGTATATATTATGTTCGTTTGCGATTGTCTATGGTCCTAGCTTCTTGGCACTTAACCCCATTCGACTTGTTTTAGTAAGATACTAGCAGTTAACCGCGGCTTCTTTCGTGTGGATTTCGTAATTTGATAAAAGTAATCGTTCCTCGGCATTGTACTAAGACATTATCTGAAAATCCCTAAATTGTAAAAATTCACCGAAAATTTGAGTTTCATTTACCCTAGAACCTCTTTGTAAACCACGTTTGTGGTATTGCCTTTTGGGGCTAAGATGACCAGACTATTGGCAGAGCTAACTCTGGAACATGCGACATAAAAATGTCTATGCGAGAAACGAGTGTTGCTATATTTTTAAAAGGAATTCCACATACCAATTTCAACGTCTGTAACATCTTTAGTTTTTGAGAAATAAGTATCACCATTAAAGGATTCAACTCCTTTTTTTTAGTCCTTTTCACCCCCTCCCCCAACACCCCTAAAATAATTTTCCGAAAACAAAATAATGCTTATTTCTTTATTTTTAAATAGGATTCCAAATACCATTTCTTACGTCTGTAACATGTTAAGTTTTTGAGATATACTCATAAAAATTCACCACATTTTCATTTCTTTTTACTCTCTTAAGTGGATTTACCGAAAACAAAAAAATCATGTTTCTTTATTTTTAAAGCAGATTCCAAATACCAATTTTCACATCTTTGAACTGTTAAGTCTTGAAATATAGACATACGCATTTTAAAAATTCACCCCTTTTCACCCCCTTAGCGACGGAATATCCAAAAATCCTCCCTTAGTGAGCACCTACACTGTCATATGAGTATCTCCAAAATTTCCTTTCTTTATGTCCAGTATTTTCAGCTCAGCGATGATGAGTCAGTCACTCAGTCAGTCAGGACATGTTATTTTATACCAGGACCTCTCAGGGTGCGTGCACCGCTGCATTGCACGTCGCAAGGTGCAAAAGACGACTTTACTAGGTTGACCAGAGTGCAGATCCCCACTCCTCGATTTTGAGCAACAGCGGAGTCTCTCCGTTTCCCTACGCCTGTTTCCCCCTTCCTCACTTCGTCTACAGCGCTCCACCATCCGAGCCGAGTTGAGCCGAGCTTAGCCAGAGTTGCCCCGAAACAAAACGCTGGTCCGAACCGAGCCGAGTCGGACCGATGCACGGTGCATAGAACCACTGCGCCTTAGTTTTTACGCGTGAGATTTTGGGCGTTTGAGAGCCCCTGTTTTATACATATATATTTGGAATGTTACTACGTCCTTATCTAACAATGTCTTGTTGTTAACAGCTGAGGATGGCTATTAGACTATATCGGCGGAAACTAGTACTATTGAATTAAAAATTGTGTATTGATTAGGTGGTTAAATAAAGTTTTTTTTAAGAAAAATAAGTCATGTCCTTCAATACGGGCCTAACAATGAAGTTCTTTGCTTAAAAATTGCAGTGAAACAAGCCGTAGACATTTATCACGCCACTGTCAAGTTCAGGCAAAAGAGCCAAGAGGAAAGAATTGCTGCTGATGTCGTTCCATGACTTCTGTAGTTGTGTAAATACAAGGTATGTTTTTTTTTTCTAGTTGCTTTACGTCGCACCGACACAGATAGGTCTTATGGCGACGATGGGACAGGGAAGGGCTAGGAGTGGGAAGGAAGCGGCCGTGGCCTTAATCAAGGTACAGCCCCAGCATTTAACTGGTGTGAAAATGGGAAACCACGGAAAACCATTTTCAGGGCTGCCGACAGTGGGGTTCGAACCTACTATCTCCCGAATACTGGATACTGGCCGCACTTAAGCGACTGCAGCTATCGAGCTCGGTCAAGGTATGTTTAGCCTCTTTCAATCGTTGTCGAAACAGCCAGAAAAAAATCTGGTAAGGGACAAGCCTAAGGGTGAAAATAACTTGGGAGTGAAAAGGTTAAATAAACTGCATTTGTTTTCCAACTGTGAGTTTTGGCTCTAGAAACAGTGAAGACAGACGCGCTGCGTAGCATCACGGGAAGTTTAGTTTATGATTGGCTTCCTAGCGGCACATAGAAGAACTCGGGTCGGTGCCCTGTTAGGTCACAAGCGGCAGCATTCAACTGGCTTCATACAAGCACCGCACGTTATCAGCTCGTGCCGGGAATACAAACAGCTTGCATAGATGAAATGTTTGCAGGACGAGCAATGAGGGGTTCATTGAATGCCCATTTGCGTACACAATGAACAACAGAGCAGGGTTAAGAACATCACCCTGAGGTACACAATTCAGTAGCGGCTGGTCTAGTTTTGATGGGAGACACTACCGATGAGCTCTGTCGACTAGATCAGGGTTTCCCAAACTTGTTATCTGTGAGGCCCCCTGAGCACATCGCACGCATAGCCAAGGATCCCTTTGCCACAGAACATAATACGGATATCAGTAAACATTTTTTTTTTTTTTGTAATGATGCCACGTTTGATTTCATTGGTATAATTTAGGACTAATATTTACTTTATTTGAAAGTAAACTTCATTTACATAAAGATACGTTATACATGCACAGAAACGATAAAACAGTGAGACACTTGGCTAATAATTACAACAGTCTGGATCTGAAAATGTACTTGAAAAAATCACTTGTTGCGATTAGTGGATCAATCTGACGTATGGTGCTGTTTTCCAAAGAACAAGCGTTTTACAAGTGTGGTCATTCGAACCGAAGATCAGCCTCTACATCAGCTCTGTTTCTGTATTTCGTTTTCTTTTGTGTGAGAGCAGAAAAATTACAATCACATGGGTATGTTGTCATGAAAGACATTAGGCGCAGTATTTTCTTTCTAAACATTGTCGGTTATAGGAGATGTCATGGACACAAAAGTCCATCAGAGACGCGGAATTGTGATACATTCATGGAACTTCCTGGAGCTAAACATGCCAACTCCATCTGATACTCCACCCATATCATACTTAAATTTATTCCTCAAGGGAGGGCAGTTCATGTTCAGTTTCAAAGAAGGGATTTCTAATCCACGAGATTTTCTAAACCAGCAAAGCAAAGCAAAAGGAAAGTCACCTCCGTACAGGCCATGAAGGGCCTTGGAGGAGTGGAAGGTAAAGGCTTCCACCATTGTTAACCTCGGCACGTGAAGGGGTAGAGTGGTTAGCTTTAAGCCCGGCCGCCTTTGCCCCCAGGAATTAACCTGGTACTCATTTTTGGTGTAGGTTGAGTGAACCTCAGGGCGGAAGTGGAAATCTCGTTTCTTAAATTTTACGACTTCCTGACGGGGATTCGAACCCACGTCCTTCCGGGCGAACCGAGCACGCCTTTACCGCCTCGGCCAGGCAGCCCCTTTTCTAAACCAGAGGCGGAAAATATGGCCTGAATGTGGATACCAGCAATTCCAAGTGTCTCACAATTACATTACTCTACACTGCCTTGTAGTACTTTTCCGTTGCTAACATGTACTATCTATCGGCCAAGTTAAGAAATGTACTTATGTAAGTTATAGGCTACAACAGTGAAGACATAGTAAATTTAGTATAATGGTCTATGAATTGAGTATTGTACACTCAAATGTCGCTCTTTAAGTATTTACAACTTACAATATTATTGCGGACCCCTTGGAATATCGTCGTGCACCCCCCCCCCCCCCCCCAGGGCTCGCGAACCACAGTTTGGGAATGAGTAGACTAGATGATCTACACAAGAAGCAGGTAAAAATATAAACGTAATTAGCGCCATATGTCCTTTCGCAGCACTAACGCAGATGTAACACTCCGGGCAATTTCAAAATTCAGAGAATAATATTTCAATTATTTTTGCGTTCTTTCTTATATGTTACACATACATTATATAATACAAACATGCGAATTTATTAGAGGCCACGCTAGGCTGAGAACAGACGGTGCAGTGCTGGCCTTCTAAGCTCAAGTCGAAGGGGTCGAACCCGGTTCAGTCCAGTGGTATTTGAAGGGGCTCATAAGCAGCCCCGTGTCGGTTGATTTACAGGCACCGATGAGAGCTCCAAGCGGGATTTCGATATCTCAGCGTCGTCGAACACCGTAAAAGTAGTTGGTGGAACTTACAGTCAATGGCGTTATCATCATAAGTAATGACATCCACATATTTTTCGGTGTTCAGACTTCTTTTTCTTCTTATTCATATTCTTCTTCTTTCCGTATCTGGTTCAAACTTGAAGAGTCTAACAAGTGGCTGATACTGCCGTGTCATTTGCTTGGAGCAAGTCGTCCATCGGGTAAGGAACATCAAGGCAAGAGCATACTAGCAGATGGCTTGGATCTTGAATAGCACCACATTTTCTCAAGTTCGCCTTACACCTTGATACTCCACTCTCAGACGTTCTCCACACTGGATTAGAGCGCCTCCACCTGTGTCAATTCTTCCGTAGCTTTCAGAAAAGGATCGTCCAGCTCGTTCCTCCATCTTACGAGGCGGTTTTCACAGCATATTAATAGAGCGCAGCACGGTTTTGTACAGAAACGTTCTACTGTGTCCGATACGGCGGTGTACATATTTCATTTCAGAATCTCTGGATAGGAGGCAACAAGTGGATGTTGTTTACACGGACTTCTCCAAAGCCTTTGATTCTGATAACATGATGCTCTACTCATCAAATTGTTGTCAGCATATGGGATAGGATGAAGTGCTCTGGAGTGTATTCGAAGCTATCTCACTAATAGGGTTTGCGTAGGAAGAGCTGATGGTATTGTGTCAAAGCCGTACCACCCTACTTCAGGTGTTCCCCAAGGCTCTTTTCTGGGCCCTCTTTTCTTTGTCACATTCATAAATGATATAAGATCATTTATACAACACAGCAATTGCCTTCTCTATGGTGACGATCTAAAGATCTTTAAGGTGATCAATAGTGAGTTGGACTGTAAGTTGCTACAGTCTGACTTAAACTTCCTAAGTAACTGGTGTAAAAAGTGACTGTTTGGTTTGAATACTTCAAAATGCTATGCAATTACATTTGCACGTAAGTTGGAACCAGTAAATTTCCCTTACCATTTATGCAATTTCCAAATAGCTCGTGTGAATGAAATAAATGATCTTGGCGTGACGCTTTCAAACTGTTACGTTCTTTCCTTCGAGAAATATTTAGCTAAGATTTCTAGGAAAGGGTTTAAATTACTTGACTTTCTAAAAAGAAACTGTGCCGAATTTGTTTCTTCTAGAACTCTAATAACTTTGTTTTGCACTCTAATCAGGCAATCATTAGAATACTGTTGCGAGGTGTGGCTACCTTCTCAGCAGTATTTAATACAAAACTTGGGAAGAGTCCAAATAAGGTTCATGAAATGGATCAGCTACAAGGGTTTGGATATTTCTCTCTCTTCGTCCGATTACGAGTATTTTTGTGAGACTATGAAAATGTGGACATTGCACTCACGCCGCAGATAAGCCAATGCCCTCTTTCTTTATAAGTGTCTGACGAATATGGGTAGAGTGGACTGTTCAACATTATTGGAGCTGATTCCATTAAATGTTCCTCGTCGCAATACTAGGCAAAAGTATATTTTTCATCTGCCTAAAGTGAGAACTGTGGCTCGGGCTAATTCATGGCTTGTGAAGGCACTAGCATCACTGAATGAGGTGGGTGAATCAGTGGACCTTTTTTACTCACCCTCGTCTAAAATCAGACGTGCCCTAATGACCTCATGAATGTAAGGCCCTATCGGTAAAATATGTACTCGTAAATATGCAAATATTAGTAGTTGTAGTTTAATAATGTCAATTATTTAATAAGATTTAGTTTTATTTGTTTTATTTATTTTTTATTTATTTATTTACTTATTTAAGGTGGTGTAAATATGCATATATAAAGGTCTCTAGATTTAGTTTGAACTTGGTTATTATTTTAGGAAATAAGTGTTATTTATTTATGGTGAATTTGTTGTATATTACGTTTTATTGAATCATCTTTAATTGGGAAAATAACCTGTTGATGATAAATCAATCAATCAATCAATCTATCTATCTATCTTCCTGTATCACTTTCAGGATTCTGGTTCTTTGAGAGGAAGCCCTGAGTCGTCATCTGACTGGATGGTGACCGAACAGGAGATGACGGAGATCAGTCCCCTTCTTTATTCGTTCTGCATCCCCGGCGACATCCCTTCGGATGTGTGGTGGGGCTCTAACAATGTGTGGATATGGCTTCTGGACAGGAGCTAGCTTTTGAAAACCACCTACGATTCAAACCATATGGTTTACTGCAAAGTCTACTTGCTTGGTGTGTACAGAGGCATTCCAGACTGGTGCTGCATATTCTGATGCTGAAATGCATAGGGCCAGGGCTGAGAACTTCAATGTTTTCGGACTGACACCCCAAGTCTTGCCCGTCAGCTTGTGAATGATGATACTGCGGGCGCAGACTTTTCCTCTGGTGTTAATAATAATAATAATAATAATAATAATAATAATAATAATAATAATAATAATAATAATTTTATTGGCTTTACGACTCATTAACTATTTTGACTGTATGAAAACCACAGGGGCCGGGCTGAGAGGCTCAAATGGCTGAGGTGCTGACTTTCTAACCCCAACTTGGAAGGTTCGATCCTGGCTCAGTCAGGTGGTATTTGAAGGTTTTCAAGTACATTGGTCTCATTTCGATAGATTTACTGGTACATAAAAGAATTCCTGCGGCACAAATTTCAACACCCCAGTCTCCGAAACTGTGAAAAGTGTTTAAGCGGGACGTAAAACTATTATTATTTAATAATAATGTTATTTGCTTTACGTCCCACTAACTACTTTTATGGTCTTCGGAGACGCCGAGATGCCGGAATTTAGTCCCGCAGGAGTTCTTTTACGTGTCAGTAAATCTACCGACAAGAGGCTGTCGTATTTGAGCACCTTCAAATACCACCGGATTGAGCCAGGATCGAACCTGCCAAGTTGGGGTTAGAAGGCTAGCGCTTTAACCGTCTTGAGCCACTCAGCCCGGCATTATTATTATTATTATTATTATTATTATTATTATTATTATTATTATTATTATTATTATTAAAACGAGCTAATTGGCAGTGCGGTCAGGGGCGCGCAGCTGTGTGATACTGGGTTCGAACCCCACTGTCGGCAGCCCTGAATATGGTTTTCCGTGGTTTTTACCATTTTCACACCAGAAAATTGCTGGGGTGCTGTACCTTCATTAAGGTTACGGCTGCTTCCTTCCAACTCTCAGCCCTTTCCTATCCCATCGTCGCCATAAGACCTATATGTGTCGGTACGACGTAAAGCCAGTTGTAAAATCATATATATTATCAATATTATCGATAATTTTGTCCTAATAAGATGTATGCCCTAGTCCTCCGTGGCTCAGGCGGCAGCGCACCGGTCTCTCACCGCTGGGTTTCGTGGTTCAAATCCCGGTCACTCCTTGTGAGATTTGTGCTGGACAAAGCGGAGGCGAGACACATTTTTTCTACGGGTAGGCCTACTCCGGTGTTCGCTGTCACTTTCATTCCAGCAACACGCACCATTTCATTTCGTCTGTCATTCATTAATCATTGCCCCCGGAGGAGTGCGACAGGCTTCGGCAGCCGGCACTGTTCCTATCCTCGCTGCTAGATGGGGCTTCATTCATTCCATTCCTGACCCGGTCGAATGACTGGAAACAGGCTGTGGAATTTCAAGATGCATGTTCTGATAGAAACTGGGCGGAGATAATGTTTAAGCTTTTTTCAAGTTGCTTTACGTCGTACCGACACAGATAGATCTTATGGTGACGAAGAGATAGGGTAGTGCTAAGAGTGGGAACTGGGAAGGAAGCGACCGTGCCTGGTGTGAAAATGGGAAACAATGGAAAACCATCTTCAGGGCTGCCGACAGTGGAGTTGGAAATCACTATCTCCCGAATGGAAGCTCACAGCTCCGCGCTCCTAAACGCATGGCCAACTCGCTCGGATCCACTATCTGCCGAATGGAAGCTCACAGCTCCGCGCTCCTAAACGCATGGCCAACTCGGTCGGATCCACTATCTCCCGAATGGAAGCTCACAGCTGCGCGCTCCTAAACGCAAGGCCAACTCGCTCTGCACGTATTTTCTGTCCTACATTCTACCAAAAAGTGCCTTTGCTGGCAAGACCTAGTGTTTACAGTGCACTACATCTTCTGGTATGGGCTGGATCAAATATGTTGCTCTCACTGACCTGTCCCAGTCTCGTCCTTGGCTTCGACAATACGATTGTGACTGAGGTATGAGTAATGTCATTCCTTACAGCCTCTACGCACGACACAATCTGCTGAGCCCGGGTCTCTACGGGCCGACGTACCGCCATGCCGGGTAGTAGATTGGTCGAGGCGACCACTCTGATCTCATCTGAACTTTTCGACCCCCTCAAATGCCAAGTGGATAATGAAGGGTGAGACCGTCGACCGTAAGGTCCTATGTCCCATATCAACTGGCTGGGTACTTCCTATTTTCGACGTCACTGACTTGCTGTATTGTGGATTTGTTATATTACATCGTTGCAACATGTGCTCTAATTTCCAGTATTTCAGGAAGGTAGGAGTATTGGAGAAAATGAAGGAACTGAAATGTGGTGTTGGCGAATTGATTTGCCATTGATCGGCGGGTTTAGAAGTATGTGAGACTGACTGTAATTACAGAAGGCTCCTGCCATCCGTCGGGCTCGCTTTGAAGGCTAAAATGGAGATTTATTATCGTGTGTAGTATTTCTTGGATGGGGAAGGGGTCGTAGAGTTCGGGATATGTAAAGTTAGGTTGTCCTAGTTGCGAAGGATAGACGACATTTTATAACAGAGGTGCTCACGCTGGGGATTTCGTCCCGTGGGCACACATCTCTGCAAGTGGGCGGGCAGGCAGGCGATGAGCATATGCTATTCAGACACAGTGACGTTGTGGTTACGTCACAGGTCGTGAAGATTGAGTGAAGTTCTCCCAGTCACTCTCGATATCGTAGTTTGAAATAGAGGCAGAAACTAATGAAAGAAAGAGGGCAGAAATCCACGTCAATTTCTATTTACTTTATAAGAAAGAAATTTATGTTCATAGCAGTTTATGTATTTTGACCGGATACAATAGAGAATTTGGCCTACAGCCCGGAATATTTTTGTACTGTATGTAATGAATTACAATTTTCATATTACATTTTAAGAGATGCTGTAGAAACTGTACCGGGAGATACACCTCAACTGCGATCATTCAAAATAAGCGCCTTAATGAACTCCTCTATCGACCAAAAGGTGAAACTGATAGCTTACTATATGAAGTTGGGACTTTAATCGGAAGATGCCACTACTGAAATATTAAGTAATTGTGTTATTGTGAAGTTTCCTAAACTGATTGAATTTCTCCTTATTTTGTTTCGCTATACATCAAGAAGTTTGGAAATTTTTCCACAGATGACACTACCAAAAACTCTGATCATGCACTCTGGTGCAAGGTGGAAGAACTTATAACTTAAAGAAGTTTCGTATTTCTAGGTTTTCATAACTGAATCTTTCATTTATTTTTGGGTTGGCAACACTTTCTTTTCTTTCCGCCAGTTTTGAATCTGGCAAATCATGAATTTTTGTAATTAATTTTCCATCAATCTTGCATTTCTTGTTCACTTAGAATTTGCCAATAAAAATTGAGAGGGTGTGTCCGGATTAGCCCTGAATTTTGTCGAACCTTCCCTGAGAGTATATAAGTTGCGGCTTTTCGAGTTTCCTTGTCAACTGATCGACGTCTTCCTAAGTGTGTGTTAAGGCAGGAGGCGGGCGTCTCTTTCTTTGGCCGGCAGAACATCTACAAGGTAATGGCCATGTAAATTCTATCTTTCTTGCTGTCTCCGCAAATTTATCCGAGGGGAAGGCCCGAATCTTTAACTATGTAACAAACTTTTCTAAAATGTAAATCTTCTTTCGGCTAATGTAAAATTTCATAAAATTTTTAACTGTAAATCGGGGATAGAGAGTGAGTTACCCTCTCGAGCTCCCCTTCATCTTGGTTTGAGGTGACTACGATTTCGTAACTTTTTTCCTGCAATGTATTAAAGTAATTTCCATGCGAGCCACCTCAGTAGTTTGGGACTAGCCCCAGTTTCATCGGCCGTGAGCCCTGTAGGTTTTAATAGTTCGTTATCCGGATGCAGTGTTCGCCTGCATTCTGTTTGTGTTCGGGCCATTTATTTAACCTGGTTTTTTTTTCGGAGAGGCCAAGTAGGTTGGGTACTAGATACCCCCGTGTAAAACTATTTTAATTTGTGAACTGTGCCTTGAGAGGCCAGAGATTGTAAGATTTTCATGTAATGTTGCCTCGAGTAGGCTGGAAGAAACTGAGAGCCTGTAAGCTCTTTTCAAAGTTTCGTAATAGTGAAGGCTAGATACTGTAATTTGGGGAGCAAGTGCTCTTGAATCAGGGGATTTCTGCCCTTGACTAAATTATTCCTCATTTTGAATTGTAAATCTCGTAAACTTGAGCTCGTTGCTCAGAAACTGTAAATCGAGGGCATGAAGCCCAAACTTGTTAAAGTCCGTATACTTGGGGTGTTCCACCCTTATTTGGCTTTGTACCTGAGACATTATTGTTACTTTCACCAAGTGAAAATTTATTAAGTGAAAAGTTAAGTTTATTAAGTTGTTTCTGAAGAAATACAACCTTCAGTTCAAATTTTAAATTGATTCTGATATTGTAGATAGAACCCATTCACCTCAGCACCTTCCTTAACCTCTTTCTGCTCCACGGGTATCCCCGTAACAGAAACATTTCTAATATAATACGGAGTTAAGGTGGATAAGCTGTGGCTTGTGGTTGCTTGGGTTTAAATTATTCGATAAACTCACCAACAATCCAATCATGCTTCCCGGAAATAACATCAGTTAGGTTATTTATTTGAAGGCATACTGTATATCAATTTGGTAGATGCATTTGCATTGTTGTTGTTGTACTTAAATCTAAGATAGTAAATATCTCTGTCCTCACTTGTGGTGAAACTCCCGCGCCATTTAGAGGCTAACTATTATCATCGGAGGCCCGATAAGGTTTAAGTACTATTTTCAGACATTCAGTGCACATATTACGTTTTGCTCAATGAATAACAGGAATTTTACTTTTTTTAATGGAAATACTGTCATTCCCATCCAAGGAATTGTAAATCATAGCATGTACGCGTAAATCCTGTGTCTTTGTAAATAGTAATAAAAATTATAAGGTGTCAGTTTTCTTTGGATGTATAAATATAAGAAAATAAAATTGACTGTTTATATCAAGCGCAGTATAAATCAAACCGGAATATGTTGAAAAAGTCTGTTTTTGTGATTATAGCGTTTTTTATTTATTTTTAATACTGTATCCGAATCAGCATTTTACTGAGTGGTGGAGGAGAGCTTCTTAATCACAATCGAACGACACTGCTCCACTTCCTTGCAAAGTGTGTTCGCTCTCTCGCTTCACTGTGACGTAAGCTGCCCACGTTTACGTCACGCCAGCCCGGCCGCACTGGACTGGCCTCAACGGGCGCCCAGATGAGCACCTCTGTTTTAGAAGCTCTATTGAGGGATGGGATTGTGACGAGTGGTTTGTTGAATGTGGAATGGCAGGGGGGTTGAGACTCAGTTTTGAGAGAGACGGAAGTTGATGACTTCGTGCGTGGCCTTAATTAAGGTACAGCCCCAGCATTCGCCTGGTGTGAAAATGGAGAAACCACGGACAACCATCTTCGGTTGAGAACTTTGCAGGTGTTTGCTACCGATGTGGTGAGCTTTGACCTTTTTTCTTTTAAGAATGGGCAGTCTGGGTATGAGGCAGCATTTTTGCCTTGACAGTTGGCGCACTGCGCCTGTCACGTGGAACTGTGCAGGCGATGTGGTGGTGATGACCACAACTATTTAACTGTAGGGAATTGTAAGACATGAAAGTCAGTGAAGGTCGTGGGCGAGGTTTCTTAAGGTTGGTGCAGGTTCGATTCTCGGTAATTGCAGATTTGGAGGCGGAGGAGGGGGATATCTGTGGTTACGTGAGAGATGTTGCTTTCTGTTGTGTTTCGGGCGATGGAGTTGCAGTTTATGCCAGTTGTGAGACTGTGGGATGGGCAATGGTGGTGTCGATACAATCTCCAAACTCACTACTCTGATGCTCTGCAAGTTGAGTCTTGCGTAGGGTGGTTGTACTACGCGGGCCGATTTGAGATCAGTTTCATCGCGGCCTACAAAATTTTTTGAAACTTCGAAAATGAAGGAGTCATGATGCCTGTAACGAATGTTTTACGGGCCCACCTGCCAAAATAAAAATTGGGGCCCCCTCAAATTAAATTAAAAACTTATGAACAACTAATACAAACGTAATTACAGCCATAGAATTAACGCAATATATTGTCAAATTGTATGAACAAAGGGAATATTCATTATTGTAACATTATTAAAAAGCGATGTTTTAATAAGTTGTATTTGACCAGGGGTAGAAGAAAATAGAAATAATTCAGTAGCCAGCCCCTTTTTATCAGGAGCCAGCACATTTTTCGCAAATATACATTATGAACACCACAGGTTAGACTAAGATAAAGCTACGTATTATTTTTGAAGTGTGACCTGAAGTAGTATCGTCTCAGTTCATATAAGAATGGCAATTTATATTTTAAGAGATACTAACCCAAATAATCACCAGTCACCTTCAAGGTCAGCGTCTTTTAAAATTACACTACACGTGCCTGTTTGATTTCCCACCAGTAACATTCAACTTGCTTAACAATGCAAACAAACCTTCAAAATCAGTGAGGGGTCCTTTTTTTTTTCTTTTTTTGCAGTATGATAAGATGCCATGAACAATGCATTCATATGCTGTAACATATTAGCATTCATTTTCTCGACGCACCTCGCTAAAAGTGCACATTCGGGATTTTTCATGAAACTTTCAGCCTCCTGCCGGCCCCGCTGTGTAGTGGTAGGGTGCCTGCCTCTTACCCGGAGGTAATGTAGTGTTTGTGGAATTATTTAACGTAGTAGTTCTCTGCATTTCTCCACAACTCTGGTCTGATCTTTGTACTGATGGCTGATCATCTGTAATAGAACTGGATGTGTCACGATATGTCCATATGAAAGGATATTTGTTTGACGGGTTACAACGATATCTCCCATGACCGCTAGGCAGCTCCCGCGCAGAACTGAAACGTCCAGTTCCAAGGTACGAAGAGCAATTACAGAACTCAAAACGCCGCCAAAAGCACAGAAAATGTTTATTGCACATATTTCAATATATGAGCTACAGAAAAAACGTGAAACACCACACGACTTGTTACTTTGTAAAGTGATGGGAGAGTACATGTAAGGGAACTCCGGATTTCAAACAAATTTTCAATACCGAATATGAAAATTCAGGCGCCAGGTAAAAATTTTCAGGCGCCATGGCGACTGGGCGCCCGGTATTTTTCGACCCCTGTATTTGACTGTCTCCGTGGTTTAAATGCGAAGCCACTGAACTACCAACCAACCGTAAACCACTTAGATATTCGTACTTAAAATGGGTGTAATTTTTCAGTAACGATAGAACTATGCTCTGTAACCGATACTGAAATTACAGTTATAATTATTCGATTACAACCCAGAAAAATATACGTAAAAAAAAATTAAATCAAAAACTGCTCAAATAAAGTTTGAAAAATATAAAACCGCACAACTGATCAGGCTATAAGTACACAATATTATTACCTCCGCGCAAAGAGAGCTCGCTCGAAACTGAGTTGACTACAAGTTATTTTCCCCTGTGGATGGGTGCGGTGGAATAATACCCACGGTATAACCTGCCTGTCGTAAGAGGCGACTACAAGGGGTCCCAGGGGCTCTGAACTGAAGAGCGTTGGTTGGCGACCACGGTGTACTTATCTGAGTTCTAGCTTTGCTTCCTATTACTTGTGCTAGGCTCCTCACTTTCATCCACCCTATCTGGCCTTCTTTGGTACACTCTTGTTATTTCCGACCCCGACGGCATTAGGTTTGCGAATCCTAGGGAGTCTTTCATTTTTACGCCCTTCGTGGCCCTTGTTTATCTTTGGCCGCTACCTTCATTTTTCGAAATGTAAGATCCCTTCCATTTCTTCTCTCTGATGAGTATTATATAGAGGATGGTTGCCTAATTATACTTCCTCTTAAAACAACCACCACCTCAAGTTATTGTAGGAATTACGCATTGTTGTCGAATAAACGTGCGAAAAAGTTAAATGATAAGGCAATTTTGTGAATGTCAGGTACACTACACATTATAATAATTTCGTATGGCTATTTCTAGCCGAGTGCAGCCCTTGTAAGGCAGACCCTCCGATGAGGGTGGGCGGCATCTGCCATGTGTAGGTAACTGCGTGTTATTGTGGTAGAGGATAGTGTCATGTGTGGTGTGTGAGTTGCAGGGATGTTGGGGACAGCACAAACACCCAGCCCCCGGACCAATGGAATTAACCAATGAAGGTTAAAATCCCCGACCCGGCCGGGAATCGAACCCGGGACCCTCTGAACCGAAGGCCAGTACGCTGACCATTCAGGCAACGAGTCAGACACTACATATTAAGAAAGTATCATTTTGATATTGACTTCCGTTGCTGTAATTATTTTTAAATAATTTGGTACAGCTCTTTTGTATATGAGTATGGTATGATCAATGATGGTATGAAAATTAGCCTTTCGAAGACTAAATTGATGTCAGTAGTAAGAAATCCAAAAGAATTGGAATGTCAGAATGGTGAGACAAAGCTGGAACAGGTAGATAATTTTAAGTATTTAGGATGTGTGTTCTCCCAGGATGCTACTATGTAGGGTGAGGTTAAATCGAGGTGCAGTAAAGTTAATGCAGTGAGCTCGCAGTTGCGATCAACAGTATTCTGTACGAAAGAAGTCAGCTCCCGGACAAAACAATCTTTACATAAAACTTTGCTTTACCGGAGCGAAAGCTGGGTGGACTCAGCATATCTTATTCATACGTTAGAAATAACAGACATGAAAGTAGCGAGAATGATTGCTGGTACAAACAGGTGGGAACAATGGCAGGAGAGTACTCGGAATGAGAAGATAAAGGCTAAGTTAAGAATGAACTCGATGGATGAAGCTGCACGCATAAACCGGCTTCGGTGGTGGGATCATGCGAGGCGAATGGAGGAGGATAGGTTACCCAGGAGAATAATGGACTCTATTATGGAAGGTAAGAGAAGTAGAGAGAGAGAGAAAAAAACGACGATGGTTAGACTCAGTTTCTAACGATTTAACGATAAGAGGTATAGAACTAAATGAGGCCACAGCACTAGATGCAAATAGAGGATTATGGCGACGTTTAGTAAATTCACAGAGGCTTGCAGATTGAACGCTGAAAAGCAAAAGCGGTCTAAAATGAATATGTGCGTATGTCTTTTGTGAGGAGTATGTCGCGGTGTTGCGAGAGACTGCAAGCTGTGCTGTGTTACATTCAACAGAGTTACAATAACTGCTGCTCGATGCAACCGAATGTCAATTCCTCTACGCACAAATGCAAAAACAAACTATTTCGTTGTGATCTGATCAGATCTGACCTATTCATGCGCAGATCAACCGCATAAAGTAAAAGCTAGATCGCAGAAAATTAACTATGATAAATATTCGTTTGTAAATCGGGGAATTGATGACTGGAATGCATTACCTGCAGCTGACTCAGAGCCTTTTCCCAAAAATCTAAGATGCTTCAACAATAGACTCCAACGTTCTGTACATTTTGTGTAAATTCCTGTGTGAAGGTGTCATATTTTAATGCAACGCTCAACCCACTGCAAACTGTAGTATTAAGGCATCTGAATTATTTAAGGTATGTGTGAATTTGTGCATGAACGTGCTGTATTTACAATGTTAATATAATAGTAATTGGACCGCTCAATCTACTGTGTCATAGTGTAAAATTTTGAAATACCTAAGGTACGTGTAAATTTGTATATTGTCTTCCGCGGTATCCCATTTTCACACCAGGCAAATGCTGGGGCTGTACCTTAATTAAGGCAACGGCCGCTTCCTTCCGACTCCTAACTCCTTCCTGTCCCATCGTCGCCAGAAGACCTATCTGTGTCGGTGCGACGTAAAGCCACTAGCAAAAAAAGAAAAGAAAAAAAAAAGAAAAATTGTATATGACGATGTTGTAATGTTAAGCTAGTAGTAAGCTCAACCTATAGTATTGTAAGCTGTAGTGTTAAGCACTGGAAATACTTAAGTTGCCTGTGAATTTGTATATAATGATTCTGGATTTAGAATGTTAAACTAGTAGTATTTCTTGTTTATTTTCTTTCCATGGAACTGCAGGTCAAGTTTATGGGAGAGATATCTGAACCCTTTGAAATCAAGACAGGCGTAAGGCAAGGAGATTGCCTATCCCCACTGCTGTTCAATTGTGTCCTGGATAAGGTCATCAAAGAATGGAAAAAAGAACTCGCAGAAAAAGGCATTAAAGACCAAATAAGAAAGAGAACATCACTGCTTAGCATTTGCTGACGATCTTGTGCTGTTATCAGAAAATACTGAATCGGCGATAATACAAGTTAACACTTTAAAAGAGGTAGCAATGAAAACCGGTCTGCAGATATCATTTGAAAAGACACATTTCATGACCAACATTAAAGGAACCCCAAGATACATAGTAACAACAAACAATGATAAGATAGATAAAGTTGTTAAATTCAAATACCTTGGTGAGATTATACAACCTAATGGGCTTGATAAAGAAGCAAACCGCGAGAGAGCCAGAAAAATAGAGCTTGCATTCCACCTTACAAAAAACACATACAACAAGAAAACGATCTCTATTAGGACAAAACTACGCCACTATCAGGCAGTAATTCAACCAGAGTGCTTGTATGCTTCAGAATGGCTGGGATTAACAACCAGGAAAGACATTGAAGAAATTGAGAAGAAGGAAAGAAAGATTTTAAGAAAAATCCTCGGTCCAAAGGAATGTACCGACACATATCGATTACGCAGTAACAAAGAAATATATAAAACATACAGTAGGATTTCAGATGCCATTCGAAAGCGAAGAGTTAATTTTTTTGGACATATTTCAAGAATGCCTGATGACAGACTTTCTAAGAAAATATTTAACCACTTCAATAAGCACAATAGGAGGGGAGCTCTTATGAAAAATGGTTTGTTAACACGAAGAAGGATTTGCACGAAATGAACATCACACATCAAGGCATCCACAATAGAACCACCTTCAGAAAAAGGTGAAAATACATTTAAGGGTTTCCTAGAGCCAGAAACGGCGACCAAGAAGAAACAACGATGGACGGCTGAAAGGAAAGAAGCAGCAAGCAGGAGGATGAAGGAGTACTGGCACCAAAGAAAACTTAAATCATGATGAGTTATTTACGTGGTCCACAGCTGGCCAAAATCAATAAAAGAAAATAATAATTTCTGTGCAGAATGACATTAGGCTAGATACACACTGCCTGACAAAAAAAATAAGCACCCAGAAGGAGTGGTGCAATATTATAATAATAATTCCTCTAACTCGCCTCATCAATTGGATACTGGCTGAGGGGACTTTCCCAGACTGTCTAAAAATTACAGTTACAATTCCTATGTTTAGGAATGGAATTGTTATGGATCCAGGCAGTTATCGACCCATTTCAGTTGATCCAATCATATCTAAGATAAAATAGCATTGTATAAAGGAACAGCTATCTGTATATTTTGAAAAGTATAATTTACTAAATGCCGCACAGTTTGGATTCAGAACAAATAAATCCACCATTAAAGCCTTAGAAGCTGTTGTGACTGAAGTAAAGGCTTTAAGTCTCACCACATTACAAGTGCTACACTGTTAGACCTCAGCAAAGCTTTTGATTCAGTACCGCACAATATACTAATGAGTAAGCTTAGCTACTATGACGTGAAAGATTTAGAGTTATTATTAATTACATCCTACCTCAATGACAGGTATCAAATTGTCCTGGTAGAAAATCAAAGATCTGGGGCTCTCAAAGTAAAAACGAGGGTGGTTCAGGGTTGAGTTATTGGAACCTTCCTCTTCATTGTATATATAAATGATATTGTTAGTAATTTACCCTGTAGGTCAGTGCTCTATGCAGATGATATTACTATCATAACAAGCAATAAAGACTTAAAATATGTTGAGGAGGAAAGGATAGAAATGCTACACAAATCATCCTCTTGGTTGCAGGCAAATAAACTTATCCTAAATAATAACAAGACATAAGTGATCTACTTCCATTTAATTAATTCAGGTCTGGGTAATAATGATCAAAATTCTGTCAAATTATTGGGATTGTATCTGGATTGTAAATTAACCTGGAACACACACACGCAAAAGTTATGTACAAAACTGGCTAAAGTGATATTTTTGCTTCGCAGACTTAAAGGATCAGTTAGTAGCAGTCAGATGATTAGAGCACATACTATGTCTTCTTTCATTCACACTTATCATATGGTACCATGTTATGGGATAACTCAACAGGGGCTCAAGATGTGTTCAAGTGAGAAAAGAAGGCAATAAGATGTATTAAAGGTAAGGCCACAAGGGAGTCTTGTAGACTTATGTTCCAAGAACTTGCAATTATGACTCTTCCCTCATTATACATTTATCATAGTATACTCAATACTAAAGAAAATCTCATCGACCTAACAACTCGCAGCAATGTACACTCATATGGCACAAGATATAGGAACGATTTAGATTTACCACATGTTAGACTGAGAAAAACATAAGAAAACTATAGGTATATTGGCATTAAATTATTCAACAAACTACCTGCCCAAGTAAAGGATATGCCTCTACGTAACTTCAAAAGAACCCTTAAAAATTGGTTGACATCCAATAGATTCTACTCAGTATCTGAATTTGAAGAAAAAATGACACTGTTTCAAGCGGGGGTAATAAAGGCTAACGCCCTCCTAACACGTTGGTAAATTAGTAGTTATGTATCACTCCCATGGACGAATAGTGTTATGTTTATTTTGACTTTTGTGTATAGAGTTCTATTTATTTTCTGTGCTTAATGAGATACTTGTAATATTTTGTAACTATGCACCTATGACTATGTCCATTACAACGCCAGTTGCCTAACGACAATAAAAATTATTCTATTCTATTGTATTCTATTCTATTCTTATCCCATTTCGGTATATATCCATACCATTGATGTGTGAGTAAATTATTAGATTTACAAGGATCTGTAATGTGTAGAATGCCCACCAGAGTGCATTCGTGATGACACCGTCCTGTTGTTGATAAGTTGTTACCAGTCAACTGCTTTGAGTCAGTTAAGCAAGACGTGCAGAGAGGACTACGGCCGCGTGCACACCGGGCGGAATTCGCATAGTGTGTCGCGTGTAGCGTGAAGATCTATGCTTAGGGCAAGGTGCGTTTCCTGTTCAACCTAAATCTCTACGCCGAAGACTCAGCTTAGTTTTATCGCTAGGCGTTTTAAGATGGTCACAAACTAATGCCGTTATCCAAGTACAGTAGAAACGATTTATTGGTGGATAACAGTTACTTAAAATTGAAAATTAGAAACAAGAATCTAAAAGTGGGTTCATGAATTTAATGTAGACCGAATTATTTTCGGATAATTATATCATTTGTACAGAGATGAAAGACGTTATCTCAATCAATTTTATGATTATTTGAGAATTACAAAAATACCTTTGACCTTTCAAACCCTGCAACTGAAATGTGGCGACAAGTAGCAGAGAAGTATCGGGAGAAATTGATCGCGAAGTTATTTCTGAAGAGTCAGTCCTGCAAAGTAATATCGAGCATCCCTCTGTATCGGGAGGATTCCTCTGAACCTTCTACAACTCAGTAGAATCCCAAGACAGTTCATGTCACTTCACAGGCGCTGTGTGCTGCCATCATAGCTCCAGAAAATGAAGAAATTGATCAAAAGGAGGTTCAAACTCAAGTACTCTAGAACGCGTAATTTTCCGAATATTAGTATTACTCACAGTGCTGATTCTGCTGCATATCAAAACGTAGTTTCCAAAGAATCTCAACCTTTCCATGCTAACGAACCAATATCGAATGAAAATTGTAAGATTGTTTTGGCATCACCGACTCGAAAGGATTTATCTGAAAAGAATAAGGAGACCGGAGATGAAAAAGTAAAGAGCATTCCAGAAGCAAATTATGCAACTAATAATTTAACAGCAAACACTTGGAAATTAAATGTCCGGCTAAATTACGCTCTTTATATTATAATTATAAATAGTATTTTTCAATATTGTTACAAGCTCTCGTTGATGCAGATGGCCAGCTGCTGGTTGTTGATATTGGGGCAGATAGATATCAAAGATGGAGGAAATTTTAGAATTACCTCATCACACAAATTATTGGAAAATAACACACTAAATGTTCCACCAGCACGAGAACTCCCACAGATACAGGATATAGCTCCTTTGGTCATGATTGTCGATGAAGCAAACGCTCTTTTACAGTAGTTGAAAAGGCCACATTTTAAAACAATTCTAGATAATCGAAAACGTGTTTATAATTATCGAATCTCAAGGGCAAGAAGAAGTGTAATGTGCATTTTGTATTATGTGCAGTAAGTGGCGGGTTTTAGTGAAATCAACAGAAACTGATGTTTCCAATGCAAGTAATATTGCGAAACCTATTTGCGTTCTTCACAACTTCAGATCAAAGCCTGCTAGATCACAACGGCCATCTGTACTCTAACGCCCCTCTTTGACACTGTCTCTTAGTCAAGGCCATCCATCAATGATTCACATCACAGCCTGCACGGTTGCTAGGTAACATCGCATCACTCGTGACGCAAATCTTCAGATGACCGCCAGCCATAAGACATATTTATGCCAAAAGCTTCAACTAAGGTGCAAACAAGAACTGAGTGGCGCCTTCAGTATCGTCAACTTTAAACTGATTTCAGCAAAGACTCGTTAGTGAGCAGTATAAAATGCCAAGTGTGAATATTTAGCTAGAAGACTAAGATGACCGTAGGTAGCTATATTCCCATAACTGCCTAAGATCAAAAAAAAATTAAAAATGATAAATATATTTAATCATTCTATGGTAGACGAAAAACCGGGGGGATCTAGCAAAACTGAACGGGGGTTGGGGAAAGCATCTCGAAAACGGGTAATGTGATAAACCTACGATGTACCAAAATCTCTCAAGATGTAACGTAATTTCACAAATATCACAACGATATGTTGTGTGTTTCTGGTAATAACTAGGGGGGGGGGGAACCATACCACTCACAACACAAGTATTACAAACGATTTCCGTCTGTAGAACAAACGAATACACCATAGGATGGTGAAAAACGCGCGAAAAGGCCCAACAAGTGTTGCCAGAGTCCACCAGATGGCTGTGAGTCGCTGCTCCCGCCAATCCGCCAATCCTTCCGTGGTACCGGCCAAGGAGGTCGCCCAGTGCTCGCAGAGCAAGCAAAACTTACCCTTGTAGTTTAGAGAATTCATTAATTTAACAAAATAAATGACAAAATATACAAGAGAAGTAATTAAAGAAAACTGAACAACAAAAAATTAGCCAAAGTCTGTAAACATACACATTCTCGTGAAGTTATTACATGCAAAATTGTCCAATCACCTTCCATTCCATTAATCTGCATTCGGTTGAACACACATGCTGTCTAGCAGTTAAAGAATCGCAACATGCAGTAAACACAGGTGCTAATTGAACTTCACATATCTGTGTTCTGGTTTAAAGATAAATAAAACTATGAACCTTACCTTCTCGCTTCTTTCTCTTGAATCTCCTCTTCCTTTTCCTCAGTCGTTTCTTCGCGGTGCCAAGCCCCTTCTCGTCTTCTTCCAGGTTGTTTTCAGAATTCGCCTCTTGGAGGCCATCGTCTGATGACTCTGACGATGACGGAAGGTGGTGCTTCTTGCTGTCAGAAGGCACTTCTTCTCTGTGCCCAACTCTCTTCTTTTCACTCGAAGGCATTTTGTTCACTTGTTCACACTCGGGTTTAGCCTGATCACTAGCCTCACACTCAGTCGTTTCACTACACTCTGGAATCACCATTATCTCCACAGAGAGTGGAGCACCACTACTATCTACACTAGTCGTCGTTACCTTAAGTTTGTTCGCATACATCCAAGGTGGCTGTGCTGAAGCTTTAAATAGTTTGATATGATCATGTCGTGACTTCTTGCGAAAGGTTCGAGACTTCCTCTTAACTTTTATAGCCCCCGACGTTTTGCTTGAATCACTTTCAATATCGTTTGTCGCCCCACTTTTCTGGTTTGAATCACTTCCAGCATTGTCCACCACTACACTATTCAGGCTACCTAACTGCTCTAGGCAGTTTCCTAGTTCAGTTTTCTCGAATGTTATCAGCAATTTTTGGAACTCTCGAGTCGCAGCTTTGCTAACAACAGGAGTCTTTTCACAGAGCATACTGGAGCCGGGAGCGGCTTCAGTATCAACTGAACTAGATGTGCGAGTGTGCACATCATTTGAAACTGTACCAGAGTCACGGGTTGTCTTATCAACTACTATGTTATCTCGCTTAGGTAAGGCAGAGCTACTATCTACAACCGTTACACTATGTTCTGTCACCTTATCTTTATTTGTGAGCATTAAACCAGACTCCAGAGTCTGTCCAGATAATTTCACAACCTCAACATTACGCACACCAGAATTCGTTTCCCTCCGTTTGCTGGGATCAAGAACAACGGACAAAGACTGAACTATTCTTTCTCCCATACTCACACGTTCGTTTTTTCTTACGTCTTTCATTCCATCCTTCATATACTCTCGGTCTCCGTTATCCCTTAACGAAGCACCCGAGTTCGAAACATCTGGACATTCAGGCTGCACAGATTGATTATTATCAGAAACATCGTTCATCTGGCCCTTAGTACACTCCGCGGCATCTTCAGGTTTGTCTGTAACAGTCAATTCATCATCTTCTAAATCTTCACCACAATCTGTAGCATAACTGTCCACGACAGCGGTAGCTTCATGTTTACTCGGAGTATCACAACTGGTCTCCGCTTTGCAGGCATTCCCCTCTTCACATTCCGATGGTTTCTCTGCACTCAGACTAGTTTCAACTTCGCTGCAACTTATCCTATCCTCATCGATTTTTAGAGCATCTTCATCGTCATCGTCTGACTGAGTATCCATAATGAAACTCGAACAATCATCGACGGGCTCCATTTGGGTCGCAGCTGCCGTTACAGTGAGTTGATTTCCTTCGTCACTGTTCATTTCGACGTTTTCCTCCGCTACATCCTCGTTCTGTTCACTTCCAGTAACTTCAGGATCTTGGCACAACGTACTGTTCACATTGTTATTTGCTTCATCTAGAACTAGGGCGGTTAAATTAATAGTTGCATAATTTGCTTCTGGAAGGCTCTTTACTTTATCATCTCCGGTCTCCTTATTCTTTTCAGATAAATCCTTTCGAGTCGGTGATGCCAAAACAATCTTACAATTTTCATTCGATATTGGTTCGCTAGCATGGAAAGGTTGAGATTCTTTGGAAATTACGTTTTGATTTGCAGCAGAACCAGCACTGTGAGTAATACTAATATTAGGCAAATTACGCGAACTAGAGCACTGAGTTTGAACCTCATTTTGATCAATTTCTTCAATTTCTGGAGCTATGATGCCAGCAGAAAATGTTGGGCGTATATCCTGATCGGAACATTCAGAAACAGTACGATTTACCTGGTCAGAAGAAGCTGTGCTGGTCGCAGAAGAGCCAATAGCATTTCGAAACCACAGCGCCTGCGAAGTGACATGAACTATCTTAGGATTCCACTGAGGTGTAGAGGGTTCAGAGGAATCCCCCGATACAGAGGGAGGCTCGATATTACTTTGCAGGGCTGACTCTTCAGAAATAACTTCGCGATCATCAGAATGATATCGACTGGTGCTAGGTCCCTCATCATTAGTATGATTATCCCTGTTGTTGGAGATTATTTGCCAATTTCTGTTCCCGTCTCTTGCAAGTTTTAACTTATTAATTATAGCCACATAGTTAACAGCACTCGATCTGTCAGTCGAGTCTGTGTCTTCGTCTAAATTTCCTGCAGGCCAGCTCAACTTCCTAGTCCTGGGCTCCGTTCTTTTCGGCGGAGATGGAGACAGTTGAGCAGGAGCTGACACTCTCCTAGCCAATACCGCCTGAGGTTTCTGTATTCCGGAGGAATCCGGAAGAACCTCTATACCGTTGTCTTCCTCGCGCCTCTTTATATCAGTAATTGTTGGCGACGGCGTATCGAGTAAACGATGAAGCTGTTCTTCTAAAGGATCTTTTTCGCAATTATCCTCAGAATCTTCAACGGTGACGACTGGTATATCCTCGCTATCACTGACAATTTCTTCGGCGTCACTTATGTCTTCATATAACGGAGGAGGATATACTGGTACAGAATTACTAGATGTCTGTGCATTGTGAGAACGCATTTCTAGATGAAAAGGATATTTCTGTTCATCGACATTTGCATTGTCTGAAGTAGAAACACACGTGTCGCTACCTTCTGGCATGTTTGAAGTAGAAACACACGTGTCGCAAGCAACTACGGAAGAGGTTCCTGGTTGTTCATTGTTCGTTGTCAACGTGTCCGTCAAATTCTGAAAATCACTCATACTTGTGCAGTTGTTCGGATTACCTTCTGAAGAATCATCATCTCCGTCGTACTGGAAATGTACGTGGTACTTAATGTGTCTACGAGGAGGCGGTTCTTCGTTATCATAAAGGAGAGGTGAACAATGGTCCTCATGGTATATTCCTCTCAGGTCGGGGCACTCTATGTCATCAAAGTCTTCTTCGTTTCTCATTTCGGGACTAGAACAAATATACTCACTGTGGAGATCGTAGTTAACTTCCTCCGGAACTGTAGGTGACGTCGAGAAAGGAATTTGATAAATGCCATTATTTTCGATGTGGACACCAGTGTCTTCTAATCTGTTGAGCACTACTCTAGCTTGCCGCGGCTCTCCGAAAGAGGAGGAGGGCTGCGGTGAAGGAGAGGAATGGTACTGCCCTCGTCCACGACACTTCCCTCGGCTTTTCACACCCCTACTCTTCGTTCGAGCTGCACCCCTACGTGTTGAAGAACTTCGTCCTCTGCTAGAACCTCGTCGTGATCCGCGCATGGAGGATACAGAAGTGGACGGCACAAAACTGGACTGTGGACTATCATGATCTACCACCGCACCTCTCTGTTCTCTTTCACGAATGGCCGATCGCCTGCTCGCAAGGTCACGAAGAATACGACTGCCTTGAGCAGCACCAACACACCAACTATCTTCCAAAGAAGTCGGAACGGAGGCCGTGTCGGCATCTTCTGCTTCCTGATCAATGTGCATCATGGCCGAACCCCGCATCTCTTCTCCGGTATACAACACGGAACAGTTTCCAGTCATGCAATCTTAGCGATTCAATGCTCATGTCTCTCTTCAAAAGAATGTCACGCGAAGCACTCTGAAAAGACAAAAACATATTTTATATAAACAGCAGTTCTGAAAAAGTACTTCACAAACACACATATTAAACACTGTAGTGTTAGTAAATTTAGCGTTTTGAAAAAAAATGTGAGTTAATTTTGATCTTTTTCTGCTATTGGTTTTACGTCGCACCGACACAGATAGGTCTTATGGCGACGATGAGATAGGAAAGGCCTAAGAGTTAGAAGGAAGCGGCCGTGGCCTTTGTCTGGTGTGAAAATGGGAAATCACCGAAAACCATCTTCAGGGCTGTCGACAGTGGGATTCAAACCCACTATCTCCCGGATGCAAGCTCACTGCCGCGCGCCCCTAACGGCACGGCCAACTTGCCCGGTAATTTTGATAAATAGGTAATATCGTTTGGTATTATTAATGCAAAATTAAAACTGCATTCGCACAGAGCTAATAGCAAAATGTGCATGAGTGTATTAAAATTGTACCTCTATTAATTGATATACGGTAGTCTAAAGTATAACACAGACAAAAGAACAAAAATATGTACGTTGTTGTTTATTATTATTGATTTATTATTTTTGCTAGTGGTTTTTTTAACGCGCAGCACAAGGCGACGCAAGGATGGCTGGGAAAGGGCTAGGACTGCGATGGTACCGGCCGTGACCTTAACCGAATTTATACTGATGTAAAATAAGAATAACAATAAAATAAAAATATACAAAATGAATTAATGACCATGAATCAGTGACACTGCTGGAGGAAATAATAGAAATGCTGTAACATATTGTTCAGTCATTTATGTTTTCCGAACACGTACAATTAACTTGTTTTACTGAAATATCTGACAGCGTCTACAATCTTGGTGGAAACTAAAAAAAAAAAAAAAAAATAATGCAGAGTTGCTTGGACAATTTCTGGTTATTTGAACTTAACAGTCAACAGCTGTTTCCAGAAGAAATATTAAAACATTAAAAAAATTGTATATGAAAAGAAAATCATCGGTTTCGCATTTATATGTATAAAATCAACTACGTTTTCTGTACGGCAGTGGGTCTGTCTGAGGATTTTTACTGACTTATCGGCGAACTAGAACTACTACTAGTAAATGTTTTCATTCATCCCCTGAAGGGGGAGGCGGGCCTCTTAAGACGGTGACGCCGTCTCTCAGGCCAGGGGATTTGTTACAGTGAAGGAGATGCACGGAGAAGGTGAGAGGATTGGCGGCCGTGGCCTGTACTAGGAACTGTTCCGGCATTCGCCTTAGTGCACGAGAATGGAAAACCAAAACCATTCCCAGGATTACTACTATTAATATACGCGCTCCTGGTATATGTTTAGACCAAACACCTTTGTTCGTATGGGCCGTAGCCATTACTGCACTACTCCTTCTCTCCAGCCGTGAGGTCCAACCCTGTCCCGTCTCCCGAATGCAGAGGCGTACAGCCACGATAGAGTCGTTGCCACCACTCCTCTGCTAGGATGGCCGGTCAGAGTGCAGAGCTTTTGGATCACGCACCAGACGGACTAGAGCCCATTTGGAATTTAAGCCCCCTCCCCCCGCCAGGAAGAGGAGTTTGGTTAGATTTGCTGGTACCGGTGCAATTTAATGCTCTTCACCCAACCGTTTTGTTGAAATTTAGTATTTAGGAGAAAATGCATAATTGAATGATTTGTTTTAGTGGGTATTGTAGTAGTTATTAGTGAGAGTGAATAATTAGTGAATGAGAAAATTGCGGACATTGGTCACCCATCCAGTGAGTGACTGGGCCGGATGTTGCTTAACTATTGGAGTGTAGTTTTATGAATATGTTAATAATTGATTCGTATTAATTTAAATGCAGTTAAATGGAGCAAGTCTGATTATTCACTAAGTGTATGGCTGACTCAGTAATTAATGTTTCAGATACGCGGCCGCGTTGGAATGGTCACCCATCCAAACACTAACCTCTTCTGGAGTTTACCTTTGATGGGGTAACGGGCATTTGTCTGGTAACTGCGCAGTGACTACACAAGTAAACTGTTGCGTTATACATTTAATGTGAGTGTGCAGGTGTTAATTTGGAAAACAGCATAAATGATGGCAGCATTTAATCTATGTGCACCGCTACGGGGTCCGGTTTCTGGTGTTTCTGGTGTTGTGAGAAGAGGTAGGTTTATGGGCTAAGAAGGCGTATTATTGGCCACAGAAAGTGAGATGAAAGGGGGAGATACTTGTAACTTGATGTGGTGCGAACTTTGCATATGTATTTCCTTTACATTCTAGTTTTCCTCAAAAACATTAACCCTTCCCAATGTTTGATAGTATCCATTATTTTTGTCATATTGACGTTGGTTGAGTTTATGGCTGTAATTATTATTATTTGCAATTCTAATAACCTATATACCAAATACGTACACAATTTCGTATGCAACTCTTTCCCGCTTACTCTAGGTTGCTTGCGCGAAATCGCATTGCCCGCCATATGACGTCTTCCCTGAAACTATAGCTACGTTATCCTATCCATTGGCCCTTTGCTTTAGCTCAGGCATGTCAAAATTCAAGAGCTAATGGACAACTGTGCGTGTACGATAAATAGCTGTTCCGAGTGCTAGGCCAGGATGTTATCAGATAGTACAGGCCTTTCACAAGCCACTTTCTTAACTACGGTACTCCGCACAATACATGCATTTACAGAGTGCGGCAGAAATACCTGACGAATTTCAAACGTAAATAACTCAGCAACGCAACAAGCCATTTAAAGATGTGTTGCACAGTTGGAAAGAGTTGTGTTTGCCATTTGCGCCACATACACATACACATTAGGTTTTGAAAATAATGTCATCTAAATGCCAACCGTCCTGTTCGATGCACCTCTGAAGCCTCTCTCTGAAGTTCCGCATGACTCGCTTGAGCATGTCTTATGGTATTGCCTCGATTTCTTCACGGATTGCAGCTTTCAGGTCATGTAGTGTCCGCGGCTTACGTCGGAAGACGCGATGCTTCAAATATCCCCAGAGAAAGAAATTGCACGGGGCGAGGTCAGGGGAACGGCCTGGCCATAGGACGTCACCCCGTAAGGAGATGAGAAGTCCTGGAAACATTTCTCTGAGGAGACCCATCGATGCCCTGGCTGTGTGTGCAGTGGCACCATCTTGTTGGAACCACACAGCAGTCTGTGAGTGTCGGCTGCAGGAAGTTGCCCATAACAGAATGGTGTTCCTGCTTGGAACCTTCATGTCGACCTAAGCCAAAGTGTCTGCGAAACAAACGCTGTGTAATGGTAACAGAATCGGCATTTTTGAAATAAGTCTCAATCACGAAACCTCGGTTTTCACCACTCCACGCCATGTTACCAGCTGGCTGACTGACTGACTAGCCCGGACGAGACTATGCACGTGTTCTCCAAGGCCAAGACCAAGACTGCGCGCTAGGGATGTGCCACTCGACCGCTTGCTCGAGCAGGCTCGAGTGCTGACGTCACGAACTGGTGTGTCGAGCTTGGTCGAGCAAGATCGAGCAGCACAGAATTCTCTCGTGACGTAGGCTTGCAAGCTGGTCTTCACATTCCGGCACTACATTGTACTAGAGTAATTAGCGATCATTCTACAGAAGTACAGACGCACCATAAGTCGTAGTGGACGCATCAGTTTATTAAACGCATATATGCCCAGAATAACTTTTTGTTATCAAATTGAACTGACTGCTCGACATGAAGATGAGCTCTGCATAGTGATACTATTTCTGTGATTTCCCTGTCCTTACTTGGTCGCTACTTCCATTTCTGGTTCTTCTGATCATTGGATGTATCATTTTAATAATACATTCTTTTCAGTTTTATTGTAGTGCTGTAGTACTATTTCTTATATACAATACACCATTGGTATGACGGGACCGTCGATATTTTTATTTGTATCCATTCAATTTATAATTATTTTGTTGCCGTATATGCTAATTAGAAAAAGGGAAAGGAGGGAGAATAGTAATAATAATACGAAAATTTGAACAGAACTGAAGTCCTGAGTCCGATGGGATATAACTGAACTTTCAGGATTTTTAAAATGATATCTCACAATCCGTAGACATTGAATGATGCGAAAATGCATCACTGGACACATAGAGCTGGTATTTTCTTGTAATTAGTCATTAATAATTCAACATATTTCGATACAAACTTACTGCATTACCATGAACATGCGGTATTTGACATCAACGAGCAAAAAGATTGCAACTCAACTGATTTAGTACAAGGATATCACTCATAGATGGCGGGCCATACTCCCGCTCGAGTACTGCTCGATCTACATCGAGCTGTGACGTCATCAGCTCGAGCTGCTCGAACTGCGCTCAAGCCCATCCCTACTGCGCGCACCACGACAATAACACCTGTTTGAAAGATGTGGCCAATGCGACCTTTAGTTTGCTCCAATCTACTGTATGTAACATAAATGGCAAACCCTACTCTGTTAAACTGCGCAACAAAATTTTGAATGGCTTATTGCGATGCTGAGTTATTTACGTCTGAAATTCGTCAGGTATTTCTGCCGCACCCTGTATTCTTTCGTATACGGACGTGCATAATTAAATTTGTTCAACACGACGTTTGTATAAAATGAGCGAAACATCTTGCTTTGTAATCACTGTGTACCAGGAGAATCATTACTTTAAAGGTTGCCGCAAGCAATGAAGTACAAAGTAAAATACATTTATTATTTAGGTGTTTAACAAGCTCAACTCTCCCGTGAACAATTATAAAGCAGAATAATGCCGAATACTATGACGCTACTATATCGCTTCTAATGCAAAACATAATATTTTATACACTTAATCGAAAGAAAATAGGCTATTATAGAAGTAACATCTCTTCCAGCAACCATGCTGATTCAGACGTACACAAACACAAACATGCCCTAAGAAATTACTGTGTCAATCCTTATGCCACAGCCTATGCAAGTGAATATTTCAACCATTACTTGTAGACCAAAACAGGTGACTGGAGCCTGGCACCGGTGGGCGTGCACAGCCCTGAGTCAGCAACGTGGGGAAGTACAAGCCGACAGAGTGCAAACGACTTGCGCCCTCGTGCACAAGTACACTGTCTGACAAAACAAAGCACCCAGAAGAAGTGGTCCAATATTATCCCATTTCGGTATACATGCATACTATTGATGTGTGAGTAAATAATTAGGATTTTCTGAACACTAATACTGAGAGTTATGACTGTTCACACGACCATTAATATGAAACCAGAACTTTTACGTACGAAAATACGGTGTTCGGTGCTGCAATGACATATGTCTCACCATGCTAACACCTGAGATTCAGACTAGCGACTGATGTTTGTCAGGTCGAACACATGGAGGCTGCTTGGAAGGTCAAGAACTATGTCCAGGTCTGCCATACTGCAGAACCCCGCTCTTGGTTTATAAGAGAGATGCTGTACTGCTTTTTTCACGCATTGCAGTCGTGACCACGTGGACGAAAAACTTCTTGTCTGAATTTAATGAAGGGTTCTGAGATCTCTCTTCGCTGCGAAGTGAAATAGCAAAGAGTAAGTTCATCCCTATGTAAATAATTGTGCCAATTTTTGCGTACACTTGTAGTTCTAGCAACAAATGTATATGGTTGTAATTATTTCGTTTCAACCGTTCTTTCCTATTTATTCTGCGTCGTTTTCGTTCTGTCTTCTTCAAGACATACAATCACAGCATATGCAAGCAATTCATCTATTGAGGAAATTTTCCCCATGAAAAACTTGTGCACATCTACACTCAACCAGAAGATAATAATATGACAGTTCGATCTGTATATGTGTGGCGAGGAGCTGGTACAGGTAGAATTGTCTCAAGTCGGTCTGATAGTTCAAACTGAAGATGAAACTGTAGGTGTACGGGGGGCCCTCAGGTGAGTACAGGTAGTTAATATATTTTCCAACAAAATCTCTTGTTTCGCCAGTACTTTTAGAAACCTACCCTTCATTCAGAACTACGTAAAACTAGCTTAAGCAGGCTCATCGGACAAAATTTTGGTCACCCTAGAGCGCACAACCCGTGCTCAACCACATCCGTGCGAGCATAAGCGAGCAGCGATCAGTGATCAGTGATCAGTGAGACATTGAAGTTTCAAGCGGACAATGTACGTCAACATAAGTAGATGTAAAGATGTGACAAAGTGGCAAAAATGGGCAATCGTGTTAGGCCGTACCCATGGACATCTGGTGCGTGAAGTTGCTGGATTAGTTGGTTTCAACGTGTTTACAAGCAGTGGTGTACTAAACGTGGCCACGAAACACGACGTCAGAATTGTGGTCGGAAAATGATCCTGACTGAGAGGGACCTGAGACGCGTTTCACGTCTTGTAAATCAAAATCGCTTCCAAACCCGACAGGAATTGCTGCAGGCAGTGTATGAATGTTCATCCCAACCTGTCAGCGAGAGAACATTGCGACGGGAACTGCATGCAATGAACATTTGAAGTCAGTCACCTCGCAAAAGGCCACTGCTCACACTGGCACATAAAGCTGCGCACCTTAAATGGGCTAGAAGTCATCGAACGTAGAGAGTAGCTGACTGGCGTCTGACGAATCACGTTTTTGCCTGTATTCCAATGACGCGCGTCGTCGAGTGCACTGAAGGCCAAATGAAGAATTTTATCCTGGATGTGTGCAAGGTCAGGTTCAAACCGGAGGTGGGTCTGTGATGTCTTGGGGATGCTTTTCGGTTCTGGATGATCAGGTGTTGCCTGTCAGTCAACATGATGAGTATACTTTTGATAACCCGATTTTTCAAGATGACAACAGCAGAGTTCATCGGTCTGGACGCATATGTCACTGGTTTTATGACCACTCTCCCACCCTATTACATTTCGATTGGCCTTCAAAATCTCCTGACTTGAACCCCATTGAAAATCTGTGGGACATGTTGGGAGAGCGAGTAAAACGCCGACCTCAGCATCCCCGCAATTTGGTGGAATTGCGCGATCAAATTTTGAGCGGGTGGCTGCGACGTACTTGCACAACTTTGTGGACTCATTTTCTAACCGAATCCAGGCGGTTATTAAGTCCAGAGGCGGACTTACACGGTATTAAACGATAGTGTAATGATTTCTCCAGGTGTGACTAATTTTTTGTCCGGCGAGCTTATAAATCATTTTCAACTGTAGATGCATACCGTAGCTAGAAGTCTCGAAGAACGTCTCCTCGACCAAGCGCGCGTACGAGGGGAAACTGGATACGAGTCGAGATAAATCACTAGCTTTATCTTATCAATATTATTATCTACCAATCTAAACACTTCATGTGAAGAGGAAGAACTTACTGATAACTATGTTTAAAGATCGCTAACACATTACTTATTCTTTAATCAAAGAAAATATTGTATTATAACCTGCTAATAAAATCTCTATCACCCTCTCTCTGTACCCCTGACTGGGTGTGGTGGCATGTCGTGTGGCTGCAGAGTTCTCGCCATGGTCTCCTATCCTGAGACAGATATGCGTCGCTTGATGTAAACGTCCATCTTCATCTGGTCAATCCACTTTGTTGGCGCTCTGCTTTGCAGTGTTGCTACCGAGTGTATGATACGAAGCAGTGAATCGAATCATTCACCTGTCCCAGTGAATCGAATCGCAGTAACGGAGAACTCACGGCGAGCTCACGGCATACGATTCAGTTGACTCGCAGCAGACAGTGCTGAGTGGCGCACTCACAGATCAGTGAGACACAATACACACAAGGTTCATTATCGTGACACTGGACTTTGGCGGGGAGCCGAACTTCCGCTGCAGCGAGACATACAGAGCCATGGCTCACTAAAAGAAACTCTCGTTCTCAGCTCATTTGAAAATAATACCCATGGCATTCACTGCTTCTTCTAACAAGGAGGTTTAAATTTATAGTTGGATTTATTTGCAGAGTTAAAAGGGTAGTAAAACATTAATTCCAAAGTTGATAGTAAGCACGTAGGTTATTAGTTAAATGAACATTAGTATTATAAATCAGTTGACATTCGACAATTAATTCAACTCGGCTATCCTATGTCTATGAGTCATGCTCATGACCGGACAAAGTTGTGTTTATTCGGAAGACCCACTAAGTATTCTCTCAGTTCGCATGTCGCATCACTGCACATTACTTCAATCATAGTCCTCGGACACTCCCGGCACTAAAAGCCATAAGACATTTCATTTACTTCAATCATAGAATTGCGGGGTCACCGGTGTACATGGACAGTGAGTAAATGAAGCGACTGACGCAATACTTGACTAAAAAGACGTGGAATCAGACAACCATGAATACAGCGAAATATCCAAGTTCTTTAAAATCATTTAAGAAAAAATAGGCGAAAATTGATACGGAATCCGCCTAGGCGACAGACCTAAATGCAGATCACTGATGATTGTGTGTACAGATATCCTTAAATTTAATTCTATATACCGGTATACTAATTTAATTGAGTTGTCACTGTAGGGGAAAGGCTTTGTAATATCGAAACTTGATGCGAAGAGGTGGCTGGAGGAAAAATCTGAATCTGAAAGCTAGATGGCGCATGCGCATAGGAAACAATTCACAGAATGAAGACCAGATGGCAGCAGCGAGCACTGATTGCTGTTGCTGCTGTCCTATCAATACACAGATGTAATAGGAACGGTAACTCTTAATGTGGGTCCACCTCTGTGGTGTAGTGGTTAGTGTGATTAGCTGGGAACCCCGGAGGCCCGGGTTCGATTCCAGGCTCTGCCACGAAATTTGAAAAGTGGTACGAGGGCTGGAACGGGGTCCACTCAGCCTCGGGAGGTCAATAGAGTAGAGGTTGGTTCGATTCCCAGTCTAGTAACCGTGGATACAGTGATCCGATTAACGGCACATTAGAGTTCTTTCTTTCTTAATCTGCTTACCCTCCAGGGTTGGCTTTCCCCCCGGACTCAGCGAGGGACCCTACCTTTACCGCCTCAAGGGCAGTGTTCTGGAGCATGAGACATTGGGTTTGGGGATACAACTGGGGATAATGGCCAGTACCTCGCCCAGACGGCCTCACCTGCTATGCTGAACAGGGGCCTGGGTGGGGGACGGGAAGTTTGGAAGGGATAGACAAGGAAGAGGGAAGGTAGCGGCCGTGGCCTTAAGTTAGGTACCATCCCGGCATTTGCCTGGAGGAGAAGTGGAAAATCACTTCCAGGATGTCGACTGTCAGTTGGCAAGGTTCTTGCAACCGTTCTTTTCGATCGGCGAGGCATTAAGCTGATTGATTTTTTCAATTAAAGACGCACAATCAATGCTGCTTACTACTGCGAGCTGTTGAACACGGCGAGGGTTGCATATCGCCGCAAAAGACGAGATCAACCGATTCGACAATGCGCGGCCCCACACTACGTCTCCAAGCTACAGGAAACGCACTAGACTACACTTGATCATCCTCCTTACAGCCCTGTGATTTCCATTTGTTCGGACCGCTTAAGGAAGCTCTAGGAGGGCAACGATTTGAAGATGACGGGAGTGTGGAAGACTTCGTGCGCAACTGGCTGGTGACACGACCCTGTTCCTTTTACGGTGAGGGCATCAAAAAGCTGCCCATACGCTGGGACAAATGCATTTCCAAAGCAGGAAACTATGTGAAAAAAATTGTAATTGCCTTGTGTTTTTTTCAAGAAATGAATTTCAATAAAAAATAAAATCCCGTTTATATTTGATCCCCTCTCGTAATAATACCTCAGCCACCGTGTGCAGGTATTTTAATACGACGCCATTTAGACTACCTGCGCGTCAATTCCGGCGTTTTGGTTTACTCCACCAGATAGCAGAGTAAACCAGATCTCTGTTGGACGACCTATGAATAGGTTTAAATTTTGTGGGATAAAAACGAGAGATATTTTACATTTCGACTCTATATGACATCGAGTATCGAATGGACTTCTTTCCCCCCTTCAAAAATCCGCCTACCTCTGCCCGATTTAAACCCGTTATGCTGAGTTCTAGAGGTCGTCACTTAACCACTAACCCAAAGAGCAAGCTATCGTGACACAGAATAACAAAAACAGCAAATGCGGCGAGCTGTCAAAGCAGAAATATTGGGGGCGTGCCTGAAAAGATCTGCACCACCTTGCCACAAGGGCACGAATTTATCTTCTTCTTCCTGGCCTTTTCGTAGTTACTTTTTGTAAATTTGGCCCAGTTTTATGGTCGGATGCCTTACGTAACGCAAACCCTATGTAGAGGGATGTATGCGCAATGATAGTGTGTTTCTGTGGTGATATGTAATGTGATGTGTTGAATGTATAGGAGGATGTTAGTAACAAAACCAGCTGGCCCACGAGCTAGATAAATTACCTAGAGATTACAATCCCTTATCCGACCGGCAAATCGAACCAGGTGCTCTGTGAAACGGAAAGCGCTATGCTGACCATGCAGCCAAGGAGCCGGACAAGGGCACGAATTTATATACAGTAATAACGTTGACTAACGCTCCTCGACAATGGGTACGTGAAAGGATAAATTTTAAGACACTTTTATTGTTTGGGTTGAACGCGTTTAACACAGACAGTATTTAACTTACGGTTATGACCACACACTAAAATGAAACGTAGTTTTCATGAAATAGCACTTTAAAGTAAGGCAAAATTTGTGCTACATATGTGACGTCACACGCATACTCTGTTACAAGATGGCGCTGTGCTGACTCGCGTGTGCAGTTGAAGGTTAGCTGTTGTTGTGAATAAATTGTGGTCAGTTGTACAGAATAACAAACTTCATAATGGAAAATAATGATTTGATTCGGGTTCGGAAAAAAAAAACCGTGCAGAAGGAAGAGTTGAAACAACAAAAGTGAATGATGTAGGAATAATGGAAATGAAACGAAAAGAGCGTGACAGGCGTTACTACGAGGAATTGAAACAGCGAAAACAATATACAAGAAAAAATTTATTTTTTTTTTTTTGCTATTTGTTTTACGTCGCACCGACACAGATAGGTCTTGTGGCGACGATGGGACAGGAAAGGGCTAGGAGTGGGAAGGAAGCGGCCATGGCCTTAATTAAGATACAGCCCCAGCATTTACCTGGTGTGAAAATGGGAAACCACGGAAAACCATTTTCAGGGCTGCCGACAGTGGGGTTCGAACCTACTATCTCCCGAATACTGGATACTGGCCGCACTTAAGCGACTGCAGCTATCGAGCTCGGTACTCTTAATTTATCTCTCGTATTTCGCATATTACGATCTCATACTACACTAAATTAGCCTCCGTGGCTCAGGCGGCAGCGCGTCGGCCTCTCACTGCTGGGTTCCGTGATTCAAATCCCGGCCACTCCACGTGAGATTTGTGCTGGACAAAGCGGAGGCGGGAGACGTTCTTCTACTCCGCTTTTCCCTGTCAACTTTCATTCCAGCAACTCTCTCTATTAACATTTCATTTCGTCTGTCATTCATTAATCATTGCCCCAGAGAAGTGCGACAGGCTTCGGCAGCCGGCACAATTCCTACCCTCGCCGCGAGATGGGGACTTGATTCATTCTATTCCTGACCCGTTCACTGACTGGAAAACAGGTTATATGTTTTCTTTTCACTACACTGAGTTAATACCCACATTCCAAGTGAACCATGTTGTATTGAATAACATTTATTATCCACATAATATTTTTCCTTTATTTCTAACCTGGCGAGTTGGCCGTGCAGTTAGGGGCGCACAGGTGTGAGCTTGCATCCGGGAGATAGTGGGTTCGAACCCCATAGTCGACAGCCCTGAAGATGGTTTTCCGTGGTTTCCAATTTTCACACCAGGTAAATACTTGGCCTGTAGCTTAATGAATGCCACGGCCGCTTACTTCCCACTTCTACATCTTTCCTATCCTATCGCCGCCATAAGACCTCTCTGTAGCGACGTAATGCAAAATTGTAAAAACGAAAAAAAAAACCCACTTTTATTTCTAAGAAGTAAGTCTACGGAAACCCTCAAAACCCTGCTGCAGTTACAATAGTGACAGCCTATTTTTAATCGTAGAGAAAACATCTCGACTTTTAGAAAACAAGCAATCAAAACCTTAAATGTAGATACATTTTAGCTCTGGTCAAGTGCGAACAGGGGAGAACGTCAGCTGGTCAAGGAATATCAGACATCAAAAGGTAACAGAATGAAAGGATACCTTGAAGTGCTGAAAATCCTGAGATAATCGCCGTCGTCTCTCCAACTGACAATCTGAGGAATAAAATGGCTCGTTATCTCCTCCCAGCTCCAGTATGCTCTCAAATCAACTCTAGCCTCTTTAATGAAGCGACCTAGTGACCTAATTGTCGCGATACGCTGTGTAATGGACCGACATTATGAGCTTTATTCATCGCAGTACAATTCCCCTCAGTGCCTCTCCTAAATTGAAGATTGTAGTCTCTGCATTATAATTAAATACATCTTGCGACCTATTCAGTGGATCGCTACGAAAATGATCCGTCATTTTATACTCATCCATTTTGTTAATGGCGAATGGCCTCCAGAGAGGCCTGGTGGAGGTCTTACGGGATAGGCGACCTGCATGCCTTTGAGGTCGGAACAAACACACAGACCCCGAAAAAGAAGAATTAACTAATCAAACTCGGGACCCCTTGGACCAAACGCCAGCACGATAATAATAATAAAAATAAAAATTTCGTGTGGCTATTTCTAGCCGAGTGCAGCTCTTGTAAGTCAGACCCTCCAATGAGAGTGGGCGGCATCTGCCATGTATAGGTAACTGCGTGTTATTGTGGTGGAGGATAGTGTTATGTGTGGTGTGTGATTTGCACAGATGTTGGGGACAGCACAAACACCCAGCCCTCGAGCCATTGGAATTAACCCATGAAAGTTAAAATCCCCTACCCGGGACCCTCTGAACCGAAGGTCAGTACGCTGACCAATCAGGCAACGAGTCGGACAGCACGATAACTGGGGCTCGGAAGTTGAATGCCTATAAATCGACTAAAACAGACCTAAAAAATCCGAAAAGGACCTAAGAACTGGAAAAAAATACGTAAAATTAATTCATAATTTTAGTTTTAATGACATATTTAATGAAGGATTCTTATTTTCTTCTTCTTCTTCTTCCGCTTTCCCCCCACATCTGTGGGGTCGCGGGTGCGAACTGCGTAGCACATGTGGATTTGGCCCCGTTTTACGGCCGGATGTCCTTCCTGACGCCAAACCTGTATGGAGGGATGTAATCACTATTGCGTGTTTCTGTGGTGATTGGTAGTATGGTATGTTGTCTGAACATGAAGAGGAGAGTGTTGAGACGGACACAAAACTCAGTCCCCGAGCCAGAAGAATTAATCAGAAGCAATTAAAATCCTCAACACATCTGGGAATCGAACCCGGGACTCTCTGAACCTGAGGCCAGTAAGCTGACCATTCAGCCAACGAATCGGACATATTTAATGAAGGAATATAATGTTTGAAAAGGCAAAAGTCTGATAGCATGCAACATACAGTGCAAATATATATGAGTGAAATACTTCTTCCTTCAGACATTGTATCTTTTTAGATTAACATCATTTAAAAGCTACAAGACTGGAAGCTTGTGGGTTAATGAAATACAGAAGGACTTGGATTCGGATGGGATTTCAGACATTGATATAGAAGATCGTTCCAAATTTTGTGCTATGGTACAGTCTTGGACCCCACCACCTAGAGTCCCTAGAAGTCGGAAGCCCCTTTCACAGGAGGGAAAGGAGAAATTATCAGCAGGGCTCAAGAGATATTGGGAACGAAGAAGAGCATCGAGGAGGAACTAGTCATCAGCGCTCCTTAGTGGGCTTAAATCAATAATAATAATCATTTAAAAAAGGAACTTCGTGTTTGTTAAAATAGAACTACTTGCAGAATTTAGAATAAGATGTTTTTCCACCTAGAATGAATTCAGCGAACCCGCAATGGAAATCCTGCAGGGAAAAAATTTGAAATTAGTACAACTGGAATTAGTACAACTGGAATCATATTTGGCTTAACCACACTAGAGAAATGGAATTCGGAAACCTTATCTTGATGCAAGTGCAATTGACTACTAGACTATAACTTGGAAACAATTCTCTAACCCATGCGTAAATAATGGAAATATCGAGCTCGATTATTATTATTATTATTATTATTATTATTATTATTATTATTATTATTAAAATTACTTTTGAGGAGTGGCTATGAAGTTGTTTACATCTATTAGTATTATTTACGTCGTTATGTACGGACTTAATTTGGTATAAATCGTGATCTATTATTTGTGAGGTTATGTCATGAAACATCTACTGTATGTATATTAATATGAGTTTATTTAATGTAATAGTACAGAACAACGTATCTTCGGAACTAGAGAGTTACAGAAAATTCCATTCATTGTAAATAAGTTATTGGAGACTCTCGAAATTACGAGAAAATGTGTTGTGTCATATTCTCCTAGAAGCCTGGCCAGGCAATGTATACAAAGAGGCAGTCTTGGGAGTTGGAGTTGTTTAACTAGTGTAGTGGAAGTCGTTGCAGAGTGTTTGAAGTCAAGTATGTGAATTTTGTTGGGTTTGTAGTTGGTGGACACGAATGTGTTGCAGTCTTCTTCGTAGCAGTGTTTTGTTCAAGACGGCATTATTAGTGTGTGTGTATATAATTTGTAAATAAAACTGTACACAACTGACAGCATTTCGTGTGTGCGTCTTTGTAGTTACAACAACCTCAGTTGGCTTTGCAGTATATCACAACAATCATCTCCAGGTTCTTAGGTGGAATGGATCGTCGGTTTTCAGAGAACTCGTTGCGAAACATCGAGAAATTTCACTTCACATCAACGGATGTTAAGGGTTCATACTTTATGCAAGTGACATCTTACTCTTCAAAAACACTCACATCAAAATGTTCTCCTTTTAATATTTCACTTATCTTGCACATAATTTGATACCCCTGATGTTTTCAACCACTAGTTTCATTCTTCCATTCCGTTTCATATTATTTTCATTTCATTTTCTCTGTTGTCACATATGGTTGAAAAATGAAATGGCTTTCAGTGCCGGGAGTGTCCGAGGACATGTTTGGCTCGCCAAGTGCAGGTTTTTGTTTTGACTCCCGTAAGCGACCTGCTGTCGTGATGAAGATGAAATGATGATGGAGACGACACATACACCCAGTCCTCGTGCCAGCGAAATTAACCAATGATGGTTAAAATTCCCGAACCTACCGGGAATCGAACCCGGGACCCCTGTGGCCAAAGGCCAGCACGCTACCTATTTAGCCATGGAGCCGGGAGTCACATATGGTTTAAATATATGTATTTACTAGAGAAAAGACGCTTAAGACGTGATGGATGAACTAATGATGATTCGAATTGAGAATGGGCAGTAAAAATATAGTCGAAAGGTCAAGTTGCGAAGCAAGCCGTTAAGACCTAAAACTGCTACAAAGGACCAATAAGCCAAAAAACGCAGAAAACGGCAAAAGAGGACAAATAAAACCGACCACTTTCTGGCCTCGTCTTCGGTCACTCAAGAAAAAGAAAAAAGAAAAAAAAAAAAAGGATTTTTTCCTTAACTTCGGAGCCCTAGTGATAACCATTTAACAATGGAGCCGAACATGGTTATCCATTCAAACGAGTGAGCACGCCTGGCAGAAAATTAAGTTTATTTCACACCGTGTCGGTGTTCATACATTCTTCAAAATAACGCAGAAAGTATCTGAATAACAATCTATAAATGTGGATATGTATTACATCTCCTCCTAAACTACTGGAGCGATTTACACCAAACTTGGTACACTTACAACTTAGTATCAGGAAACAACCTGCGTGGGGGTAAGACACTCCAAGTACCCTTACTGTTTGGGGGTGGGGGGCAAGGGGGAGTGATATATCAACATAATCGAAAATAGTGTCGAATCCATAATTTTCGGTGTCGCTGAGATGAATAGTTACACTCCGTATGTTTTTAATGTCCATGTTCAGCCCCCTTTGGGGTGGGGGGCGAGGGGGGAGTTATATATAAGAAGTAATCCAAAATAGTGTCGAATCCATAGATTTCCGGGTCGCTGAGATGAATAGTGACATTACGGATTTTGTTAACGTCCATTTTCAGCCCCCTGTGGGGTGGGGGTCGTACAAATATTACCTACCATCTGGAAAAAATACTTTGGGGGCAAGTCGCCCCTAGAACCCCTTGGGAAGGCGGTGAAATATAATGTATATTACTAAATGGAAGTCGGTTTGGAACAATCTACATATACTGTACTGTGTGTATATATATATATATATATATATAAATTACGGTATAAAAATGAAAATAGACGTGAATTAATGAGGCACTGCCAGGCATCTTAGAAACTTAAAACTTGGTACCAGAGAAGCTGATGATTTCAGGATCCCTAGCAAAATAGAAAATTCTCAAAATAACCTGATGGGGCCACGCAGGGAGTCTCAAACTTGGGGCTCAGCATAAGAACGCATCGGATATATTTACCCAAAACGATAACCTGTACCGTTTACCAGTGATTAAATTTTAAATGGAGGTAAATATGCATATACTTTCTTATGTCGAATTATATTTATTCACTGAAGTCGATTTATAGCGATCTACAAGAAAGGCAAGGGTCACGAAGGGCGTGAAATTGGAAGACTCCCTAGCTCTCGCAAACCGAATAGTGTCAGGGTCGGAAAAGAACAAGAGATGACAAAGGAAGGTCGGATAGGATAGATGAAAGTGAGGAGCCTGGCACAATTAAGTGGAAGCAATGCCAGGACTCATCTAAGGGCCCCGTGGTCGCCAACCCACGCTCCAAAGTTCAGAGCCCCTGGGAACCCTTTTAGTCGCCTCTTACGACAGGCAGGGGATACCGTGGGTTGAGGATTCCAAAGAGAGAGAGAAGTTGTTAACTACAGTAATATGCTGTATGTGTTATATGTTATCTATTTATTCAATATTAAAATAACATAGGTCATTGAAAAAATAATAATTAATCAAGGTTTTCTTATTCGTGAGAACTACCAGTGTTTTATTTACAGAAGTTAGGTGTAGGTACCAAGTCCATACAGGTAGCTCACTATATCAGTTGTTCAGACGGTCAACATTGTGTGCGTCACAATTTCGATGTTTTTGTCTCAAAATATCGGTGGAATACATTTTCTCATGTTGGTGTCCTGATGGTGGAACTTGCTTCGAGGATTGACAACAATTCATCAAACAAATTCCCACTCATACGAAAGTAATTAAAGAAGATTTTCGGATCACTGGTACGTTCATCTAAAAGAACGATGAGCTCCTCTTTCTAGGTGATATGAAACCATTCAATGGATGGACCCAATGAACCTTAGTACTCTTCTTTCACCTCAATCTTCTTTTCATAAGAATATAAATCCCAAGGATAACGTTCGCGTCCATGGTCCAGATTCAAACCGAGACGCAAAATATGTGGGGGGACTAAAAGTTGCCGGCAAGTTGACGGAAGTGGACAGCCAGGATAAACAGTGTCTGAGAAGTGGAGTGGAGTGACGTGGCGTGGCGTGGAAAGCAAGTGGACCGTGTGAAAGGAGCCTTAACCTTTACGAATAAATGGATACTTCCGCAGAAAGATGGATAAGAGTAGAGTTATGCAACCAGTCAAACTTGCTCCAATGGTGAATGTTAGGCCGCTATTAGCCGTGGGCGATTAGTGGCGCAACTAGTTGCTCTGGCGAGTCACGGACCATTGGATCAAATGGAGCCTATTAGCCGCGGGCGACTAGTGGCGCAACTAGTTGCCGGCCGTCATCGGAGCCGGCAACTGCTCTGGCGACTTTTAGGCCGCTATTAGCCGTGGGCGACTAGTAGTTGCGCCACTAGTTGCCAGTGGATTTAAGTACCGGGCGATCAGTAGCGCAACTTGTGAATCCTTGCTCGGTTCATACCGGGGAATAGTCAGTTGAGAGAATGGCGTCCTATGAAGAACTTCTTCTTCTTCTTCTTGCTCTTCTATTAAAATGGAAAAACCGAAGGGTTAGGAAAGTGCGGAAACATCCTATATTTGTTTTTCGGCTGACTAGAGGATTATATTATAAATTGTGTGACGATCTAAATGAGGATGATAGTAAATTTTTCAATTACCTGCGCATGTCAAAGTCGTCATTTGCGAACTGCTTGGTCACATAAAAGAAGAAATAACGGGAAACAACATAGGACTAAACAAGCGTTTCCCAGTTGAGCTGTAATTCACTAATAGAGCCATATAATGGATCAATGGTACTTGTAAATGTAAAAGATTATAGAATTTATATGGGCATTACATACTGTATTTCCATATAAGAGTAGTAAACGTTTTATAATACTCACACACGGGGCGAGTTGGCTGTGCATGAGCACCTCTGCATTCCACTGATTTAGTTTTAGATATTTCCTTTGTGTTATGTATGCATGTTTTATTTAATGTAAACTTGCGTCATAGAAATGTACTCATTAATTATTATTTATAAACCTTTCAATGAATCGTTGGGATTGTTCTCAGTAAAGGCTTATATGAGCTGTATTTCCCGACGATCAGTTCAATGTACATAATTAAATGTTGTGCACGGTTAGAGTTTTAGTAGTTCACTATTTGAACAGAATTTGAACTGAACAAAGAACAATTTAATTCTCTACCCGGTAAGTAGTGCTGTACATTTTTCGCTATTTTCTAACCTTTTCTGGTTCTGATTTACCTTATCTTGGATGATGACATATCTTATTAAAATGAAAATTGGGTTGTCAACACTGGTCGCATCCGAAACTGTTACACATTATGTGGTCGCTACTGACACCGGTCGCATGTAGGTCGACACCGCGTGATCGAGAGCAGCTGGTTGGTGTTTAAGGATGCTTGGAAAAGAGGGAGCAGTGACATTCCGAAGTCTCTTAAAAGAAATGGTACTCTCTATAAGCCCGCCGTTTCATGGACGTGACATTTGATAATCTTAGTATCACTTGGATTGGAAGAAGAGGGAAAAGGTAAAGAATTAAAAAAAACTTCCCCGAATTCGACGAAGCAAGTTCGAATAGGCCCAAGTCCTTCCGACTGCCATCGCCAAAACAAAATATGACCGACTGACAGGAGGTCCTGAAGAAACGACGTCTAGCATTAACAAAAAGCCTCCTTTGCAGGCGAAGTTGAATAATACACAGCACACGCTGTTGGACGATGCGAGCCAGTAACAGAAGCATCTACGTAGCAGCTTAAATTTTACAAGAAGTTTCCTGTACAAAGATTAACATGTGTATCACTTACAGCAGGATATAACACGTTAAACGGCTGCGCTAGCAAACCATTAAAACCAGACACACGCAACAAGCAGTGAAAAAAAAAAAAGATAAGCGAACGTGTGTTGAGGAACCCGTCACCCAAGTGCAATATTCACATCATGCAACCACTGCCAAGAGCAAACAATGCCATTCCCTCCTTTTTCCTTGCCAGACTGCATGACTCAGAAAGTAGAACGCTGGTCTTCCGAGCCCAAATTCGCGGGTTCGATACTGGCCCAGTCAGCTGACATTTGAAGGTGCTGAAATACGCCAAACACATATAGGTATATATTACCTGGATGTAGAAGAGTTCTTGGAGGGCCGGGTTGAGTAAGACAGGCGGCAGAGCGCCAGCCTTCTGAGCCCAACTTGGCAGCTTCCATCCCGGCTCTGTCCAAAGGTGCTCAAGTCAGTCAATCTCGTGTCGGTGGATTTACAAGTGAAATAACTTCTGCGGAACAAAATTCCGGCACCTCCGCGTCTCCAAACTACAAAAATGTAATTAGTGGGACGTAAAACCAATAACATTATTTGGTTCTTGTGGGGCAATATCATGACACCTCAGGGTCTCCAAAAAATCTTTGAATGTTATACATTCTTCTTCCTCTTCTTCTTCTGTTCCTACTACTACATCCATCCATATAGGGTTGGCGTTAGGAAGGGCGTCCGGCTGTAAGACAGAGCCAAATCCACATGTGCGAACTTTCCTCTTCATATTCAGACAACACACTACACAATCAACCACTACAGAAACACGCTGGGGACAAACATAACACTCAGTCCCCCAGTCCCCGATCCAGAAGAATTAATCAGACGCGATTAAAATCCCCGACCAGGCCGGGAATCGAACCCGGGTCCCTCTGAACCGAAGGCCTCAATGCTGACTATTCATCTAAGGAGTCGGACGAATTTTATACATTTGTTATTATTATTATTATTATTATTATTATTATTATTATTATTATTATTATATGAATCTTCAATAAAATAAACTAGATAAATCTGTAATAAGCGAACAAAAGAATGTCTAGATTTGACAACCAGTCAGTCCACAGCACCCGGGGTTATTTCATATAAGCCCCTAACACCGTCGAATGCATGAAGTGTGGAGACCCCCAACAGCTATATGCAGCATTTTCACGAAAACCCGAGGTTATTTTTGCAGTGCGTAGCAGAAGGCCACCCCCACCTTTTTTTTTGTCCTGTTCGAATGCGGGAAAGTCTCGACCATCCATGTCCGTAGAACATTAAAACACTCAAAATTCCTAGTAATGTCTTGAATCATGTAGACGCTGTGATGCAGATTTCCATTCCAACATTCTCTCCATTTGGTGATAACACTGACGGTACCAACCGAGTGAAGATCTGTCCATGCTGGTCCTGGAGAATTTAAGTTCATACCTGGTGAATCTTGAAAAACATGTTCAGGAGAGAGCATTTGTGGGCTTCTGTCCACTTCAACATTCTAACTTTAGCGGCTTTTTATTCTGATGTCTAAAAACCAAACCCCATGGCCTACGAAGCGACAGCTGCCCAGCCTGAAGTCCTGCAGATTATGAGGTGTACTGTGGTCAGCACGACGGATCCTCTCGGCCGAAATTCTTGGCTTTCTAGACCAAGGCCGCCATCTCACTGTCAGATAGCTCCTCAACTGTAATCAAATAGGCTGAGTGGACCTCGAACCAGCCCTCAAATCCAGGTAAAAATTATTGATCTGCCCGGGAATCGAACTCGGGTCTCTGGGTATGAGAGAGGCACGCTACCCTTCCACCGCGGGTCAGCTCTTCTGATGTCTTGAGGAGCTATACAGGGTCTCTCATATAAACTAAGCGGCGTTTTAACTCTCAGATACGTAAGCTGCAGTATGGAAGGCGCGCGCAGTGTTCTTGACATAGCAAGCAGTCTGCACGTGTTCGACCTGGCAAGCATCAGTCGCCAGTCTGAATCTCAGCTGTTAACATGGTGAGACAGTTATCACTGGTACACCATATTTTTTCATATGCAAAAGTTCTGGTTTCCTCTTATTGGTCGTGTGAACAGTCATAACTCGCTATTGGAGTACAGAAAGTCCTAATGGTGTTTATGAAGTCCTAGCCTTCCTAGCCCAAACTCTGCAACATTTTCGTAACGCTATTCTTTTGTAGGAAAAATCACTCAAAACAAGTCCAGCTGCATTTCTTTCGATTTTTTCCAGTTCCCGTATCAGGTAATCCTGGCGAGTGTCTCATACATTGGAGCCATACTCTAGTCGCGATCTTATCAGAGACTTAAGTTATATACCCTCTCCTTTAATATCCTTAACACAGCCCCTAAATACCCTCACAACTACATGCAGAGATCTGTACCCTTTATTTACAATCCCGTTTATGTGATTACTCCAATAAAGTTCTTGCCTCATATTAACACCTAGGTACTTATAGTAATCCCCATACGGAACTTTTACCCCATGAACATGAAAATCCACAGCCTGTTTCCAGTCATTCGACCGGGTCAGGAATGGAATGGATGAAGCCCCCCTTCTAGCGGTGAGGATAGGAACTGTGCCGGCTGCCGAAGCCTGTCGCATTCCTCTGCAACTTTCACCCCATCAACGCGGTAATTAATACTGAGAGGACTTCTCCTATTAGTGAAACTCACAACCTGACTTTTAACCCGTTTATCATCATACCATTGCCTGCTGACCATCTAACAACATTGCCGAAGTCTTTTTGCAGTTGCATACAATCTTGTAACTTATATTTATTACTTTATACATTATTATTATTATTATTATTATTATTATTTTAAAGCCCCTAACGTCTAACTAATCGGCCTCCTCCATGAATTAACTAAACGGCTCCATCATACTCTATTTGTAACCAGTTCTATGGACTCTTAATAGTTCCACACCTCTTATAATTTAGATCCTTATACATTTGGTCTGCCTCTGCTTGTCTTGCCCTTCATGGTCAAGTCCAACATCCAACATAATAGTACTGTTGCTAGTCAATCGGTCACTTTAGCTGTGACTAGTGCTACGAGATACCTTGGAATAGTGTGAATATGATACGGGGTAATCGAAATCGACTTTCAATTACAATGCGGTGGTGAAAATTCAATATTCATTATACAGGCTGTTTCGAAATTATAGATACAACCGGCAGGAGTATGGAACAAGAAAACATAGGCCGGGAAACCAATTTGCTCCGAAGTATGACGTAATCACACTTGCAACCGTTACAACGTCGTTCGCCCCTTGTTGCTGTTTTGAGTCGTCAATCCACTGGTTTGATGCAGCCTTCCACGCCACGCCACCCTATCCTGTGCTAACCTTTTCATTTCTACGTAACTACAGCATCCTACATCGGCTCTAATCTGCTTGTCATATTCATACTTTGGTCTACCCTTCCGTTCTTACCGCCTACACTTCCTTCAAAAACTGAACAAGTCCTGGGTGTCCTATCATTCTATCTCTTCTTCTCATCAAATTTAGCCAAATCGATCTCCTCTCACCAATTCGATTTGGTATCTCTTCATTCGTTATTCGATCTTTCCATCTCACCTTCAGCATTCTTCTGTAACAACACATTTCAAACTCTTCTAATCCCTTTCTTTCTTTCTGAGCTAGTTATCGTCCATGTTTCACTTCCACAATGCCACACTCCAGATGAAAGTCTTCAGAAACATCTTTCTAATTCCTATATTCATGTTCGAAGTGAGCAAATTTCTTTTCTTAAGAAAGTTCTTCCTTCCTTGTGTTATTCTGCATTTTACGTCCTCCTTACTTCTGCCATCGTTAATTATTTTACTACCCAAGTAGTCATAATCATCTATTTCTTGTAAGACTTCATTTCCTAATCTAATAATACCTATATCACCTGGCTTCGTTCGACTGCACTCCATTACTTTTGTTTTGGACTTACTTATTTTCTTCTTGTACTCCTTACCCAAGGCTCCGTCCATGCAAGTTTCAGAAACTTCTCGAGATCTTCTGCAGTCTCAGGCAAAATAACAATATCATCGGCAAATCTCAGGGTTTTTATTTCCTTTCCTTGGACTGTGATTCCCTTTCCAAATCCCTCTTTGATTTCCTCCAGATGCTCCAGATATCAGGCTCAACACTGGATGTCAACAGCATCTTACATCTGAAGCAGTTGGCAGAGCGGCAGAGCATCTCACACGTTTTCTAACATGGTGACATGAATGATCCTCTTATCAACGGGCTAAAATCTAGACATCCATCTGTAAGAACAGTCAGAAACGTAGCAGACGATAGTTCAGGCCTGGAAGCAAATATGGATATCCAGTGCTCCATCAGAATAACGCAATCTACCACAGCTGAAAAACAAACCAGAGGGTTTTGATCTTCCACGGAAGACCTGGACAACCATCAACAGGATTCGGACTGGCCATGGCAGATGTGCCCACTCCCTCCATAAATGGGGAATACTTAATTCGGCAGCGTGCAGTTGTGGTGCTGTGAAGCAAACAGTTCGGCACATTGTGGAGCAGTGTCCTCTCACTGCCTACCAGGGAAACCCTAGAAGTATTTTCTGCTCTCACCTTTGTGTGTTGACTATGTAAATAACTTGAACCTGTAAATACTTCAAATATAAATATTATGTATTACTACTGTATTCATATGTAATGTGATGTGTTAGCCATACGCTAAATAAATAATAAGGAAAAAATCGCCGGCATCCATGTCATGTTTGGACATGTCAACGGCAATGTACGCGAGGCACCGTGCTCGTACCACGCACCATTAACTCAAGAGAAGGCAGCCAGAGTGTTGGCAACAGAGATGGGCGAAGCGACACTGCTGCCAGAGTGTTGGCAACAGAGATGGGCGAAGCGACACTGCTGCCAGAGTGTTGGCAACAGAGAGGGGCGAAGCGATACTGCTGCCAGAGTGTTGGCAACAGAGATGGGCGAAGCGACACTGCTGCCAGAGTGTTGGCAACAGAGAGGGGCGAAGCGATACTGCTGCCAGAGTGTTGGCAACAGAGATGGGCGAAGCGACACTGCTGCCAGAGTGTTGGCAACAGAGATGGGCGAAGCGACACTGCTGATTATTTCAAACCATTCGATACGGCACAGCGAATTGGTCCAGAGCAGAGTGTCGACACACGGCGCACGTCCGTTTCTCACTGGAAGAGAAACACTGTTCCCATACGCAGTACCTGGACAGTGTTTCGCGATGGCACAGTGAAGCAGTGTGTCGACACACGGCGCACGTCCGTCTCTCACTGGAAGAGAAACACTGTTCCCATACGCAGTACCTGGACAGTGTTTCGCGATGGCACAGTGAAGCAGTGTGTCGACACACGGCGCACGTCCGTCTCTCACTGGAAGAGAAACATTGTTCCCATACGCAGTACCTGGACAGTGTTTCGCGATGGCACAGTGAAAAGCAGTGATAACGATAAAATGCGAGGTTCAAGAAATATTTAATAAGCAAATGTACAAAATAAAGTATGATAAATAGATGATGTCCAATACGTACCAATATACAGAATGAACCGAAATTCGCGCACTCGGGCGTCACAGCGCGACTCCTCACATACCAGCAATAAAAATATGTCTCTCACAGAAGTTTGTTCAGCGAGTATATCCGGCAGAGAAAGGACGTTGAGGAGTGGCAATCTGGCAACACTGTAACCAAATGTAGGGTAACAACCTCTGTCAGCATATATTACTCGTGCTGTACAGTTGGTGCAGTGGATAGAGTTTTGGGTTAGCAAGCAGGAAGTCGAGGGGTCGATCCTGAGTTGAGTCGTATGTTTTTTATTTCGTAAATGTAGTCCAGGTGGTATGGTATCTGGCATCTCAATCGTCAACAGCGAATAAATTCACGCCCACGACGTGGAAAGGGCATCTTTCAAAGCTGACCAATGAAAACGATTGTTCGTCCATTTGGAGGATCGTAGTATGTAAGTGCATGTGGTTTCTAGAGGATGCGCTGCAATCGTTGTTGACGATTAAGATGCCAGATACCATACCACCTGGACTACATTTACGAAAAAAAAAAAAAAACATACGCCTCAAACCAGGATCGACTCCTCGACCTCCTGCATGCTAATCCAAAACTCTATCCACTGCACCAACTGTACAGCACGACTAATAAAAGCTGACAGAGGTAGTTACCCTATATGTGGTTACAGTGTTGCCAGATTGCCACTCTTCGACGTCCTTTTTCTGCCGGATATACTCGCATGCGAGAGACATTCTTTTAGTGCTGGCATGTGAGGAGTCGCGCTGCGACGCCCGAGTGCGCGAATTTCGGTTCACCGTACAGTAATAAACTGCGTTTGCTTCTTCGCCAAGCGCCTACAATGATAATAAAAGGCATCTATTTTACCGTTAAAAGTACATTAAACAGTAACTAATTTGAATAATTATAAAATGATTGATGCAATTTAAGAAGAATTCAAAATAGGTATTCTGTGTGCAATAACTGACTTAATCTAATCAAGTTACAAAAGCAAACCTAGCGAAATATTAGTCTAAGTAAGTGAACTAGAATAATTACAAATGAGTAATGTAATCTAAGAATAATTTAACGTTCATTAACAAGCAACCTAAACTAGTTAGAAAAGCGTAGTAAAATAGTTTAACTAAATTAACTAATATGAAGGATTATAAAATGCGTAATTACATTTTTCTATTTGCTTTACGTCGCACAGACACAAATAGGTCCTATGGCGACGATGGGATAGAAAAGGCCTAGGAGTGGGAAGGAAGCGGCCGTCGCCTTAATTAAGGTACAGCCCCAGCATTTGCCTGGTGTGAAAAATGGGAAACCACGGAAAACCATCTTCAGGGATGCCAACATTGGGTTTCAAACTCACTATCTCCCGGATGCAAGCTCACAGCTGCGCGCCCCTAACCGCACGGCCAACTCGCCCGGTGTAATTAAATTTAATCCAAGATCTGTTTTATACGTACAGTAATACACTTGAACTATTATAGTTTAAAATCTACTTCAAATTGAAGTTTAAAACAACATTATTTTCAGAACATTTGCACTTGATAAACGGGAGTGTCTTCCTATTATAGTATGAACCTGCTTTAAGAACAATAATGTCCTCTTTTTTGTGTGTAAAACATTGACAATACATTGCGGGGTACATTGTTCTTTTAGTAACATGACTCGCGATTTGGAATATGAAGAGTCTATTAACGACTGTCGGCTCGTCTTCAGGGCGTTGTATTGAGGCGACGGGAGAAACAAAACACCGTCACTGTTTACTGTTTCAAAGCATCGGTGTAACTTACATGTAGGCCTAAGGAACGCGACTGGAGTTTCTGTGGCAAAACTATAGAGTCCGCCCCTCAATGTTAGTAACACGAAGCACGACAATAACGCGCACGCGAAGTGGCTGTCATTTGTTTGATAGGTTTCCACTAGTAGCGCTGAGGCAATTGGAAGCGAGTAGAATAGCACTGCTGCCAACTGTTGGTTGTTGGTTTGATATGGCTATTTCGCCCCCCCCCCCTCCCGTGCGTAAAGTATGCGCACGCGGCAGTGATAAATAACCTCTCGAAGGGGCCACTGTTCTTATAACAGAGATTGGCCTAGACGTGCAAAAATACGTTTAAGCTTATAAGTTACCTTTATTTCTCGCCGTAAGACCCCATATTAAGGAAATAATTGAAAAAGTATAAGGTTGCCGTCCGACGCCATGACACTTTCAAACTTCGCGGGCCTCTTTAGTCTTCTTTTTTCTTTTGCAGTGGTTGGTAACGTCAGCCAATGCCCGTGATTAGTGATGGGTTGCGACTGGAATAGCGAAGAATCGATTCCATATGCCTGGGGAATCGGGTACCCGATTCCGGAATCGATTCCGAGGAACTAGTAGCACCATCTATGATGCAGATACGTAAACACGTGCAGCACGAATGTGTTCTGTAATGTGAGTTCGTTTTGGTTTATAACCAGGTCTGTTTACAACCCATGCCTGCTTTTATTGTAGTTTCCTGGAGTTATATACTCTAATGCGACTGTAGTTAGTTTCATCAGAAACTATGATCCTCTGTTTGAAACTATTCAAATTGTATTAAATCAAAACTTGTATGGGGATTATGACATAATATAACAGTACTCTTTCTACAAAATACAATTGTACTAAGGAGACAACCTTAACTAATGTTAAACAGTGATGAAAAGAAAAATAGTAATTCTGAGAGTTTCTCATAATAATATTTAGTAGTAGTATGAAATGTTCTTATTTTTCTACAACTTTTCCCACACCTATGGGGTCGCGGGTGCGAACTGTATCGCGCATGTTGATTTGGCCCTGTTTTACAACCGGATGCCTTTCGTGACGCCAACCCTATGTGGAGGGATATAATCACTATTGCGTGTTTCTGCGGTGGATGGTAGTGTAGTGTGCTGTCTGAATATGAAGAGGAAAATGTTGGGACAAACACAAACACCCAGTCCCTGGGCCAAAAGAACTAATTGGAGGTGATTAAAATCCCCCACCCTGCCGGGAATCGAACCCGGGACCCTCTGAACCGAAGGCCTCAGCGCTGACCATTCAGCCAGTGAACCCGACAGTGGTACGGTATGTTCATTGCAAATTAAATGCAACGGAAGGCAGTATGTTAGGAAACAAGTTGTATACTTATTAAAAATGCGACTTAATTCCACATATTTTATACGTTTATACTAGCGATAATTGAAAACCACATAAGGAAAATACAGTATGAGCATAATAACAATGCCGATTGCTACACCCAGTGTCGAAATGTGTAATGTGATTTCCAGACTACCAGGGTAAATTGTTATTTCATTATGTGGCATAATTCATTCACGACAACCAGTTACACATTTCACTGTATACAAAAGAAATAGTAAATATTACACGTTCGAATTTACTCCACTTAGTCTATATACGGAAGACTCACTCTATTGAGTGCGACCGGAACATTCTCGTGACGTCATCGGGAACCGATTCCTCGCATGCGACATTGAGTGCGACCGCGGAGTCGTAGGAACCGATTCTCGCGATTCCAGGTGTCATTCGCGCACATCACTACCCGTGATCCTTGGCAGAAACAATGGATAATGGCGCCTGGACCACTACTTTAGGTTATAGAAGTAAATACCAGGAGCGGGTAGGTTGGGCCCTGGCAGGCGTACTGAACGCATCACTCCTTCAGAATAATCTGTACTGTAGGTAAGAATAGCAACATTGAAACCAACATATCATGCAATAATCCTCGCGCAGCGGACACTATATTTTTACCAGGCACGCCACACGACACACGAAGCAATATCTCACTGCTTCGAAACAGTGAAGCGGTGATGTGTCAAGGCATCGAGACAACTGATTGCGCCGACTCAGTGTATCGAAGCATACACACACCAGGCAACTCTAGTTGGCAAGCCACAGCCGATACACTTGCTGTGGAAGATTCGGTGTAAGAATTCTCGAACGATCCTGTGAAAGTGAACCAGTACTCTATCTTATTTGTATCACAAAACCTGCCTTTCCCCAAGAGGCATACTATTCTAAAAGTCGCGTAACTGTTAAAAGAAATGAAGGCAGAATTTAATACAAAATGCCGCGCGCAGAAACCAAAAACTGTACTCTTCCACAGTAAGTCGTAATATTTTATTCTCGAGCTGGCGAGCGTACCGTCGACAAGTCCTTGAAGCAACAGGTGGGACTGAGCTCGCTCGAGGGCTTGACACACATGTGGTACCCTTGAAAGACAGGGAAAGAACACGTGAAAAATGAAACTGCAACAGCGCAAAGCACCGTTGTCACTTCTCTGCTACCGATTTTATCAGGTCGTTACTAGCTCTCTGCTCATCAATCATGTTAATGTTGTTAAGGTCTGCAGGAGAATGATATCACTTTTGGTCCGTCCTAAACCACGAACATCGAAGCTCAAGTCGTTCAGATTCAGATGCTGAATGTTCCGGGCGGAACGGTAGGAATGTTTGTAGGAACCATAGGAAAACCAAGTGTACACTTCCCCTCTCACCCACCGCGCGGCAGAATTCATTGAAGCGACCATTAAGTCTACCAGGTAAGAAATATCAGTCATCACTTCGTCAGAAAAGGTGTGATACCATGACAACTGCTACAGATGCAAGACGCTGTTGACATTCAGAGTGGAGCCTGGTACTGTATCTGGAACACAGAGCACGAACAACGTTTTAACGGTCACATCTTGGGAACTGTAGGTTTCCCCACGTCTGTATATTAGGATTTCTCTCTTTGTTTTATTGTCAAACACCTATATTCCCGAAGGGTGTACCTAAAATTTTGAAATATTCTGAACAGCCGATACGGCCTTCCAAACGCTGCTCCGTCAAGAACCACAGTGATTAAGGACTACCATATAACTCCAGAGGGACGGACGGACGGCGGACAACGGTACCACAGCCCTCGGCGAATATACAAAATATTATCCGCATCCGCGAATTTCTATTCGCGGATATTATAACTATTAACTACAGTATGTTACACCTAAGATATTGAAACGGACAGATCTTAACGTAATTAGGCCTGATACCTGGCATCGGACCGCCCACAGTCACAGGTTTATGAGGGATTTTCTCTTGCGACAACTGCCGACGTATTGACCTTTGTTCCTCCCTTCCATTAATTGCGGGCAGGAGCCAATTGGGCTTAGGTCAGATTTACGGCTTTATGGTCTCAAGACATATCACCCTTCTCCCGTTCCACTGTCAAGGGTCACCTAACCACAAGCAAATATAAGAGTATATTCATTATTTAGAAACTATAAGGAAAATTATCCGTACTGCCATATAGTAATTTCGCGGATATCCGCATCCGTAGAAGGCTCTATAGACGGTCGTTATGACGTCACCACACAGCCGAAGTGCAGCGCAAGACGAATATAGAATGCAGCATGGAGTGGAGCACCGTAGATATTTCAGCGAGGAGACACTCGCCAACACTTGCCGAGAGAGAGAGAGAGAGAGAGAGAGAGAGAGAGAGAGAGAGAGAGAGAGAGAGAGAGAGTGTTTGTCAGGCTAAATGGCTAAGGCGGTGGAGCGTTGATCTTTTGAAACCAGGTTGGAGGGTTCTTCGATCCTGGCTCAGTCGATGGTATCTGAAGGGGTTCAAATAAGACGTCTCTGACAATCGTATCCATTATTATTATTATTATTATTATTATTATTATTATTATTATAATACCGGAGGTACACCTCCGGCCAGTTAAACTACGCGCCTTCTATAAGGGCATCTATGTAATCTATCTTGAACTAATGTTATGCCATATACTTAGGTTTTTAGCTGTTAGCTATCTCTGTTATCGGTTATGTAGTTCCCTCTAGCGGGTCGAACTCTCATTAATTTATTAAGAAATTTGCATTGTGACAGTTGGCAAACCTTAAGCTCTGAAGTTTGTTTTGTTAATGTGTAATAGTTGTCAACACTTCTGCCGGTTCCTTCTTCAACGGCTACAAACCAATCAGAAATTTGTAAATATTTTCGCTAGCCAATTAAAATTGAGGGTGTATACAGGAATCCAGCCAATCTGTAAAGAGTTCTGGAACCTTCCCCTCGAAATACTATAAAAGTTCGGCGCTTTAGGGCCGTGTTGTCATCTTCATCGCTCCAGTTAACTGACTGCAGCGTGTTCCTCGGGGGCAGAGGCCGAGACCGGCGTTCGGAAGGCCCAGCAACTCAGGTAATGGCAGAATTTTCATAACATGTGATTGCTCCGGCAGATACGAGGGTTGGGGCAAAAGTCATGGCAACTATTTTTTTTTTTTTTTTTTTGAAGATACCAGTCCGGACGGAAAATGTGAATATACAGACGAAATAACAAGGTGTTAACTACATGTGTGGACAATGAATAGCACTGAAATATCGTAACACACTAATTTATTACGGTAGTATAGGACTAAACATACACAGGGCAATATGGCCTTCCCGGTGCAAAAGAATGAAAACACACAACACATAAAGTTGACATGACAAACCTGGGCCTAAAGACCCTCAAAGTAGTCCCCTGCTACTGACACCACACGTTGCCAAGGATGTGGGAGACGCTGAATACCATCTGCCTCAGCATTTGCCGCACCATGTGTGAACCGTGTTACCTGTTGGCGCACAGCATTAGCAATGTCCTCTCGTGTTGCAAACCGCCTACCACGTAGTGGTTCCTTAATCTTTCGAATGAGATCAAAGTCACAGGGCGAAATGTAGGGAGAGTACGGTGGGTGCTCCAATTCTTCCCATCCCCAACGTCGCAGTAGCTGCCCTACACACTCTGCTTTATGGGGTTTTGCATTGTCATGCAGGATTATTGCACTGTCCACAAGATCCGGACGTTTCTCCCGAACGCCACGTCGTACCTGTCGCACCAGGAAGCCCCTGTAGTACGTTGCGGTCACTGTTCTGCCATATGGGACAAAATGGCAAAAAATGACACCCCTGACGTCATACGCCATCAATTTGACTGGGGAAGGATTCTGACGGATCTTCTGCCTCCTTGATGATCCAGCATGTCGCCACTCCGCGGACTGACGTTTCAGTTATGGTTCGTATGCCCTGGCCCAAATCAAAATTTATCGATGGCGATTATTCGTGGCAACAATTGATCGCCGTCCTGTTGCCAGCATGCAAGGTGGTCGGGGCATATTGCATACCGCACCCACCTTTGAACTTCCGTCAGTGCATGCGGTACCCACCGCGATGCGATTTTGCGCAGTTGCAGCTCATTACGCAATATCCTGTGGACTGTGCGTTTCTCGATGCCACTTGCCTTCTCTAACTCCAGTAGCGTCCATCGCCCGTCTTCATCCAGGAGCTACTCGATGACGGCACGTGCCACGTCGGTCCGCACAATGACTGGTCGTCCCAAACGTTGCTCATCAATGGTTGACACACATCCTTGCTGAAACTTTCCTACCCTCCGTGCTACTGTACGGTATGGTAGGGCATTATTCCCAAGGGCTTCTACTAATTCACTCTGACATTCCATCGCATTTCTCCCTCGGAGAACGGCTATTTTGATGTAAGCGCGCTGCTCAACACGGGTTACTTCCATCTCGCACGACACTTATCAACTGACGGATTTCTCAGCCCTCGCTGCCCTACTACCAGCTATCACAGAGCCATCTGTTGTTCTGCACACACACTAGGACTGCAGAACTTCCCCACGGCACATATACGTTTGTGATCCGTTCGCATATCTAGGAGAAAAAAATAGTTGCCATGACTTTTGCCCTAATCCTCGTAGTTTGAGAGGAAGGTTTCAAACCTCTTTTATTTTATGTAAATTTAAAAATCTGATGGTTTAAATGCAGAATTTTCGGCCAGTCTGAGAACTCTGTTCTATTTTCTACTGGGAAACATGTAATGTAAGGGAACAAAGAGCGATTACCCTCTGCTGATTCCCATCCAACCTGGCGATGATGATGATGATGCTTGTTGTTTAAAGTGGCCTAACATCTAAGGTACCGAGCTCGATAGCTGAAGTCGTTTAAGTGCGGCCAGTAACCAATAATCGGGAGATAGTGGGTTCGAGCCCCACTGTCGGCAGCCCTGAAGATGGCTTTCCGTGGTTTCTCATTTTCACACCAGGCAAATGCCGGGGCTGTACCTTAATCAAGGCCACGGGTGCTTGCACTTCCTAGACCTTTCCTATCCCACGGTCGCCATAAGACATATCTGTGTCGGTGCGACGCAAAACAAATAGAAAAAAACATCTAAGGTCATCAGCCCCTAATGGTATGATATGGACGACATGCGATAATAAGTAAAATATTAAAATGTATCCACTGACTAGGGTTTAAAATAAATGGTGATGAAAAATGATTAGGAGATTAAAACAAGCAGTGGATCTAATTCGCAAATGTCTTATTTTCGAATAAAAGAATAGAAAATAGAGGTGATAATGGAATAAGGCATTGCCAGGACATTCAGATATATATGTACATAGAATGGAAGTTATGAGTTAAAATAACACATTAACATACGCAACACGAAGTAAAATAGAGTCAATGGGATACATGCGGAGTCGACATAAAACACTAACACAAGAACAATATCACACACGAGAAAAGAGATCACTATCCCCCATAAAACGGATGACGAGGTCTGCGGACTGCTCGTCATTGCGCAGGATGAGGGAGATAGTGCGCAGGAGTTTTAGACTACGGCGCAGATCAACCAGGTCCACTCACTCCGTAGGGATGTGTACCACGGTAAGATGATCGCCGCAAGTACACACCGGAGGGGTTCTCCTTTCAATAGATAAAGAGTGCGTCAAGATACCGTGGCCGATCCGAAAACGACATAATACCACTGCTTCCCTCCGAGAACCCCGAAGGGAAGTCCTCCATACCTTCGTTGTACCTTTTATCGCTCTCAGCTTATCTGGAAGAGGAGTGGCCTGCCACTCCATCTCCCAATGGTACATAACCAGATGTCTCAGCTGAGAGCGAGTATCACTTGCTGGAACCTTGTTAGGCAACGGGGGCAGTGTTGGGAGCCACAGAAACGTGATTCTGGTGCAGGCATCCGAACACCAGGCCAGCAGGTCCTGGTTCCGCTGTACCAGAGGGTGTCGAGGGAAACAGGTATCAATAGGCTGCAGCGAGCTCAAGGAGTCAGTACACAGAAGAAAGTGTCGGCGCTCATCGGACAGTGTGTACCGCAGAGCTTCACAGATAGCATAGAGTTCTGCTGTATACTGCACCCGTCCACCTCCCGAGTCCCAGACTAGCATTTATCTCAGGGGTGTCGGCTCATTATTTAAGTCATCAAATATATATATAACGGCATAATATAACACCGGGATGAACGGAGCAATTAAAATTAAAATAGGGAATGCTCGATTGTAAACTTGAATTTAAGGACTCCATGATAGGACTAGGAAGTGACTGTTACTTTAAAAAGGGCATCATCTAACTACAATAAAAAGATTATGAGAGTGGTTTCCTTTGAAATAATTTGCCAGAAGGGGCGGTTTATTACGCCATCTGACGTATGAAACTTTGATACATTTGGCAACGACATTTAAATTTCCACACATGTTACATACACAAATCACTTGCCATACCGCAAGTGGTATCAATATCATGCTGGGTTGCTTCTGAAATAAAATGACATTTTGGAGGTATAATTTACGGATCGATTCCATTTGAATCGAACCGTTGTTCAAAGATATAGCTTCCTTCTATCAGGAGCCCGAGCATAACCCATGTTACGGTCGGCTTCCCGATTTAACTAAGATGACGTACTCCGGCTATATACATTTTTCCGAGACCGGTGCTCGGACTGGGTAATGTTTCTCGTGAAATGCGAAAACTGGATTCCACGGACAGTTCCTATCTTACGATATCCAGCTGATGCCATACCACTGAATCAGCATTTATATTTTATTTACATGTGATTTGAAATGTTGCAAAGTAGCCTCAACAGACTACTGACACAGATGAGATAACGAGAAGCGGTTGGGAAATACCGTGGCAATGGCCCCCCCGCATCGCGAGCGAAGTAAACAAACACGCAAGTATGACTGTAACATCGTCCCATGCGGAAACCGTACAAAAACGAGGTACAAAATGACTCTAATATTATCATTCTCATTATTCAACATACGAATAGAGGGATGTTGTCACCAAACAATTTAATCCACGATCGTCAGAATATTCATGAAATTATTATTATTATTATTATTATGATTATTATTATCGACGGTTCCTGGCACTGTCACGTTTGATTAATATCGTCATTATTATGCGGGATGCAAACACAAATCGTTATTACTGTTATTATTATTATATCCCTCTTGTGATTATTATTATTATTAATCTGACCGCGATGATTTAACATCGTCCTTACATTATTATTATTATTATTATCGGTTGCATATTATCATTTAGATTTCCGTTTAACATCTTTATCAACGCTCAATTAATTAAGGCGGTCCACTCCTTTATCTGCAATATTTATTATTATTATTATTATCACGACATCATGATTGTCCTCGCTCGTCATTACAATGAATACAATATACGACCATTTATGTGGAATCTGAACTCTCATTATCCTTAGATCCGTTGTATCTCAACGAATAGCTGTGCAGTCTATTTATTTCGTACATGCTGTCACGGGTCCGAATTCTACCCGCTATGTAACTCAGTCTTTCTCTGTGACACTGCCCGTACATTTTACACTCATATCAATATCCTAAGTGTCTCTCGTACGGAATCTATTTTCCTTCCTATCTCAATATTCCTTGATTCATTTATTTATTCCTCACAGAATTATCAACTGACTTATTTATTCATTTCTGACATCGTACGACCTTTTATTATCTGACTGCAGATTCTCTCACATTTTCTATCTCATTTTGATCTACGCCTTAGTTCATTCTCCACAAATAATCGTAACATCTTGAAATTATATTTACCAAAATTTGACAATCATGGTTTCGTAATATTAGTCCTACGCGTTCCGGCTAATGAATCGCAACTTTAAGACACGACATTAATACGTAAAAAAATATTGGACCGTAATTTAAACCACACGTTCATAACATGTACTGATTATTAGCACCGATCTACATTTCAATATTATTAATTGATCAAATTAAATTACCACGCACTTTAATTCCGAATTAAAAACGACCTCCCGTCATTAAATGATTCCCAATAAACTCAACACCTGATCACATAAATTTATTATTACGCACTGCTCACTAAATATTCCAATATCACATGAATTATTATTATATCCAAATTATATTTAAAAAAATATCTTCACAAAAAAAGTAGTTATATTATTTATTTATTATTATTATTATTAATAAAAAAATAATTTCGTCTGTTACACGGTAGTCCACTCTTAATATGTTTAACGCATAACCCCTTTCACAAACTCGATTTATTCTGGCACTAAACACTCCAGATATGATTTACTTTGAATATTATATTAATCGCATCTCACAAATTTAACAACTTCACTTTAAAAATATGACCATATTAATTACAACAAAACACAACTGGTATGGCGAAGCTGGTTTTTCCTTCCATGTCATTACATAGCTCGTTAAAATGATAAAACAGAAAACACATATCGGGTCTTATTTAACTATAATAACCAAAATCAAACGTAAAGAAAATTATTGACTACAAAGAAATATGAATGCATGCATGACTTAACGTACTACACTATATATACAAATTTACATCTCCAACAAACTGAATACATAAAAGACCCGATTATTTACATTATTATTATTTACTACTGTCCGTGCTACAAATTTAGGATGGGGTCGTTAAGCGACTCATCATGTTACAGAAGGTAACCAAGTATAATCAAGTTATTCCCATTTTTCCCATCACGATAACATTTCCCAAATATTATTTACAGTTTAGTACTCATCTTAGTTATCGGTATTCCATTACAGCTTTGCAGATGAGAGGCTCCTCCGGCCCCTCTCTGCGTTTTACTCCTCCATTCTTGATGGCGTAGTTCCACAAAAGATTTCCTGGCACATTACCATTTTACACTGATATCTTGATTACCACAAACCTTCACCATTTACAACGTTAACACTGAATACTTTAATTTGGATACAACAAATTACTATCCTAGACCCAAGAATTTAATATTTACACTATTTAATCTTCGTCCAACTACCGCACAATGGACCTGGACACGTACGACGAGGTGTCAACTTTTACGCCCGTCGCGATACGCTTGTTTCGTACGGCTCTCTTGACATGTTCATGACATCGGTTCGATATAGCAAAGTACAGGCTACTACTTCCTTAAAGTACTGTTCGTTACACAGTCTATTATGTACGTACTTATTTGATATAATTTATACTACTCCCTTGCAGTGCAATTACTTTACATCACTGATATTCATAAATGACAAACACTGTCCTACGTTAACTATTTCTAGTTCATTTTGCTTGAGCGCGATCACATTTTACAAACACTGGCGGATGCTCGCGCCATTAAATGACTGTACGTCCGTAGAATTCTAAGTTAGCGGCGACCAACAGTTCAGCTCCCGATATTCAATTCAAGTGTCCTGCGACCGTCAATTCAGCTCCCGAGATTCACTTCAAGTGTGTTGGCGAGGATCCCTTGCCCCGTATATATGGATGAAGCCTTTTTCCCGCGGATTCGTTGACGTCATACCCCTGAGGGAGGGGGTGGATTTTTAATATCGGTACTTGCACTCCGAATTGGAAGTTAAAATTTACATCAAATTAATCCACTCCGCTAGCATATCTGCTGGATAAAATATTAACTCCTGGTGATCACAGATTTAGGAGATACGGGTGGATTTAGCTCCTCACATTTCGCGCCTTCGTAAGCGTCTCTTACAACGTGGTCTTCTTTCAGCCAATGACATTCAAGCTGTCTGGTTTCCAAGAAATCCAGCCTTCAATTTATTTAATTTGCCAATAATTATTGATTATTTTCCCATGCGTGACCTCTAATAAATTCATTACATCCATCCGTGTACTCACAATAATTTATTACTGAATACTTTTGTAGTTACGAAAATATCTCATCCATCATTCCTTAAGATGGTATCACTGAGCCTTCCATTAAATATTTACGATTGGCCGGCAAGCGGTCACGTGATTTAACTCTCCACCTGCTCGAACTTAGGCCAGCGAACGTACACGCGGCCGCTGTCATTTTCCACGAGGTCACTGACTTTCCGTCCTGCCAAAAATATCCCAAGGTATTACTCATGTTGTGAGTTTCCTTTGTATGACTCTCCCCCTTCCTCTTTCTGACCAAGACTTATTTGTAGACTTGTATTTCCTTGTTCGCCAACTAATGAGATTCCCTGCTGTGAAGTAGCTAAAAGTTGTCGTGTTGAGCTAATCCGTCAGGCTCCAGTCTGTCGTCCTTCCTTCGTTCTTATTTCGACATTACATAAACGAAATATTTTCAACTACACTTCTGTATTTCAATAAATGTACCATATATTATTTTACCGATCAAATCATGACTGACTATGGGCCTAAGTCACTCGGGTTCAATACACACTACAGGTTTCCGGGAGAGCAAAAAGAAACCTATCAGTGTCTTTAGTGTAAACGACGACTGAACCTGGATACCGGCCAACAGCGGACAGAAAAAGACTCCGAAAAATCGAAGGGTCCGTGTTTTCCTTCGGGCCGAGTGTGCAGATCCAGGATTATTTCAGGATGCCGTACTACCCACGGAGGTACCCACTTGGTTGTCTGGCAAAGCAAGGAACAGAAGCTATCCAAGCGTATTCCAGCGTACAGCGTACAGTAAACGGTGTCCGTTGTTGTATACGCAAGGATAGCTTCGGTGAAGTGGCATCTGTCGCAAATTTGCAGTATACAACAGAAGGAGCTGCTGGCGCCTCAGGTGTAATGGTGGCACACCAGGGGTCAGCGAGTAGGCTAGCTATGGGGCTTATGCGAAAAGCTCCCGTCGCCAACCTAACCCCGCTGTGGTGAATGCTGTTCAGTCTCGCAAGAACGCTTGGTCTTGCTGAGCCATATGCTGCACTGGCGTAGTCTAACCTGGATAAAGTATGTGCCCTATAGAATCGTAGGAGCACCGTGCGGTCAGCTCCCCAATTGTTGCTAAGAATCTTCAAGAGATTAAACCTCTTGGTGCATTGCACTTTTAGCTACCGCACGTGTGTCAAGTACAGGAATAGCGACATTTCATAAATAAAGTTCGGGGAGAGGGTGAAGAGTACGTTGGCGACAAAAGTGGACCAACAGAGGTTTTCGTGGTGGAAAACCGAAAGCCATGTTCGAAAGTCCACTGCTCCACTCTCCTAATAGCTTGCTATAGTGCAGAGCAAAATCGTCCACATATAGCGACGGTATTACTACTAAACCAGCAGCAGCAACAATACCGTTTATGGCAATCGCAAACAGAGTGACACTAAGAACCGATCCTTGTGGGACTCCATTTTCCTGAACGTGGTATTGCGAATATGTCCTCCCTACTCGAACACGGAATAGACGGAGGGACAAAAAATTCGCAATAAACACCGGCAAGTGACCTCGGAATCTCCACTGATGCAGGACTGAAAGGATACCATATCGCCATGTGGTGTCATAGGCCTTTTCTAAGTCAAGGAAAACAGCCACCAAATGCTGCTTGCGGAGAAACGCATCCTAGATAGAGCTCTCCAGGCGTACCAAGTGGTTAGTGGTCGAGCGAGCGGCTCGAAAGCCACACTGGTACTCGGACAAGAGTCCTTGTTTATCCAGACACCACACAAGTCGGCGATTTACCATCCTTTCAAATAGCTTACACAGGTAGTTTGTAAGACAAAACGGTCTGTAACTTTCTGCATAATAGGATCTTTGTCAGGCTTGAGGACAGGAATGACTATGCCCTCTCGCCACTGAGACGGAAAATCACTCTCTATCCAGATTAGGTTGAACACACGAACATTCAACTTGGTACGGGGTGACTAAAGTTTCTAAACCTCTAATAGGCTAAGCCTATTCTACACCGGGGTGACTACATGAGAAACATTCTATACCAAAAGAGCCTCTGTATCTTTGGGCCATAAGCCCACTTAGAGTCTTAGGCATTTCTAGGAGGAGTGCAAGTTTTTCGCCTCCTAGCCTTTTGTTCATGGCCAATCATGTTCAACCTTTTCTTTTTACATTAAGGCCATTTCCTATGGGCACGCATTGCCCTTGTTTTTGTTTCTGGAACAGAAAGTGATAATCTGTTGAGCAATAGATAAGCCCACCTTGGGGCTATCTTATGTAAATACCTGAATTGTTATTGACCGACGGGTTGTAAGTGCGTTATTAAAAACTTACGGCTCTGAGAGGCTGGAGCTCAGACTCCCTTGTAGTTTGAAGGATAGGAGCAAATAGTGCTCTTGTAAATTATGTACCTGCCAAGAGCAGGTGGGTATTAGTATTTCTCTCAATTTGTACCTGATTGTTGGACTTTTAAGTCATTGTTGTTGGAGCGGACGGGCTCATTATTATATTGTTATTGTTGATAATATCGTCTATTTATCAGATTTTATTAACAAAAATGAAAGAAATAATATTTCAAAATGTATTGTGTTAACTTATGTTCTAGATAATTCCTTGTCCACCCATTCTTACTTGTGCCAGGCTCCTCACTTTTACCTATCCTATCCGACCTCACTTGGTCAACTCTTGTTCTTTTCAGACCCCGACGGTATTACGTGTGGAGGCCTAGGGAGTCTGTCATTTTCACGCCCTTCGTGGCCCTCGTCTTCCTTTGGCCGATACCTTCATTTTTCAAAGTGTCAGATACCTTCCTTTTTTTTCCTCTGATTAGTGTTATATAGAGGATGGTTGCCTAGTTGTACTCCATCTTTAAACAATAATCACCACCACCACCGGTCCACCCATTCACTCCAGCAGCTTCTTACACCTCGGTGATTCACTAAATCCCCGGAACAATGATGATGATGATGATTATTATTATTATTATTATTATTATTATTACTATTATTATTATTATTATTCTCTGCAAACAGATCAACGAACGAGATGCCTAACATAGGGTATTGTCGTTGCAGTACTGAAACATTTTATGAAACGCCATTATGGTTACGATTCGGTTACAGGAGTGTCTTTTGACAATTTGCTTTACGTCGCACCGACACAGACAGGTCTTATGGCGACGATGGGATAGGAAAGGCGTAGGAGTGAGAATGAAGCGGCCGTAGTCTTAATTTGTATTTGCCTGATGTGAAAATGTGAAACCACGGAAGGCCACTTTCGGGGCTGCCGACAGTGGGGTTTGAACCCACTACCTCCCGGATGCAAGCCCACAGCTACGCGCCCTTAAACGCAGGGCCGAAACGTCCGGTGGCAGGAGAATATCAAGCTAACAGCTATCAAAGATCACGTGTAAATAATAATAATAATAATAATAATAATAATAATAATAATAATAATAATATTTGGGAGACTGAAGTAAGAGAGCCTAAGGAGAACGGCGTGCTTCAGTTCAAACACATGGATCGAAGGACATCATCAGACACTGAATGGTGAGGAGGCATTCAGATAACTGCGACTGATCGATCTGTACGCAGTAGGCCACAGCATACAGATCCCTGAACGACAACCTGTGTGCGTGTTGAAACAAGGAGTTTGATACTCCTGTGTCTGTTCTTGGCAAGCTCTTAAATTCGCGTCATCACATGTTCAGTTCAGTCCTACCAGTGTTTTGAAGGGGAAGGAGCTCAGTCATCAGATTCTATTGAACATACATGCCATCCAGCTGTGAAATAAAGTAAAAAGAATCCCAAGTGTGACAGTGGAGTCCCGCGTCAAATTATTCATCACAGTACTCATGAATATGAATTGAGAGCACATCTAGGTTCATGGAGTGAGTGACCTAGAAACTTCAGAGGCTGGATCAATGCATTACCACGACGACTCTTGTGTGTGCATTCCTAACGACGTAGCCGTGAATTTTAAGTTTAATTGTCAGTAATAGTCAACTTGTATGGCTGTGTATCGTTGTGTTCCATCCGCAAAAGACGGAAACAGAACAAAATTAAACAGAAATCGGATCGGACTTTCTCAGTATTTTAGGAAAAAGCTAGGCACCAACACCTGAAATTGGCAAGTACAGTACTGTCTTGCACACAATCTGCATAATTCAACCATCAGTACTGCCGAGGTCTAGTTCTCTAAATTAGACCGTGCTACGGAAGGAACTGATTACAAACAGAGGGCTACACTACCGATGTGTTAATGTGATATTAACGCATCAGGAGAAAAGTTGACGCTTTTAGATGCTCATGGCATAGAAAAATTGACAATTTCCTGATTATTAGCGTATCATTTACTGTATCCAGAAACGAAGGCTTTAATATTTAGTGATTCACTAGTTGATGTACCCGTGCTTCGCTACGGGATTCTCAGAAAGACTGTCTTTGTGCTTTTCCTAACTGAAGTCAACTTAGGCCATTACAAAAACTTCAGTAGGAATGTAGTAATTAAAAGTAATGTAATCATACAAAATACTCCATCAAATGAAAACCCGCACATTTTCTCACTTTAACGAACAGCACTACGGTGCCGATCTAACAGTCCAAAGTTCCAGTGCTGGAATGACCAAAACACAGACAGCCGTGAACACTCCTCTGCCATTATTCCGTTAAATATGCACACTGCTCATTCCAATCAGTGCCTCAGAGTAGGGATTGAGTAGCTCGAATGCTATGACGAACCAGTGTGTTACGTACCAGTAATATCAGAAAATTTATGAACCAGGGGAATGGCATGCAACATAAGAAAGTTGTCCAACTCCTCATCTACTTCCCGCCAATATTCAGGCAGGCTGTTATACTAGGTACGACCAGGCGAGTTGGCCGTGCGGTTAGGTGTGCGCAGCTGTGAGCTTGCATCCAGGGGGTAGTGGGTTCGAACCCACTGTCGACAGCCCTGAAGATGGTTTTGTGGTCTTCCTCTTTCATACCAGGCAAATGCTGAGGATGTACTGAAATTAAAGCCAGAGCCACTTTCTTTCCACTCCTAGCCGTTTTCCTATCTCATCGTCGCCATAACACCTATCTGTGTCTGTGTGACGTAAAGCAAATTTTAAAAATCTCGGTATACAGCAGTAACCCATCTATCGGAGATGAGTTGCAACAGGGACACAAAGCACATCCCAACAAAGAATGGTCAGTGTAATGTTATTGTTGGTCAATGTTATGAGCTTTCTGCATTGTAGGCCTTCACATTTAGTTTTCTTTCCACTCTGTGATATTAGGGCGTCTTAAAAATTATTTATAGCATAGACTGTAGTTCCTTATTCCCCGACTTTACAAACCGATTTTCATTAAATTCTGTTTACGCACTTTCTTGTGACTCGGCGCTAATATGGACTTAGAAACAAAAATTTAAAAAAATCACGAATATCTCTGTTACCATAGCCGGTACGGTAAAAATGTATAAGACATAAATGATCGGAAATTTAAAACTATATAACTTTAGTTATGTAGTATTTGTCGATAGGACCACTAATAACACAAATATTTGAGAATTAAATTTTAGGCCTTCCCCTAAACTACCATTTCGCTAAGCGTGAATAAAATTATTTATATCTTAGATTATAGCAACGTATTCCCCGACTTTGTATGCCGATTTTCATTAAGATAGGACCACTAATAACAAAAATATTTTCGAATTAAATTTTAGGCCTTCCCCTAAACTACCATTTCTCTCAGAGTGAATAAGATTATTTATAGCCTAGATTGTAGCGACTTATTCCCGGACTTTACATACCGATTCTCATTAAGATAGGACCACCAACAACATAAATATTTGAGAATTAAATTTTAGGACATCCCCTAAACTACCATTTCTCTCGGAGGAAATAAAATTATTTATGGCGTTTTCTCGTGATGCGTGTGCATACATACATACATACATACATACATACATAAATTACGGAACATTTAAAAGTGCATTTCCTTGTTACTATGGACACAACCGATACAGAAATATCAACCCTTTTTAAATTCTGAGCAATGTACAGACAAAACTCTTATTTTATATATAGGTGTTTCAAAAATAGGGGGCATAATTTCAGGTATGTATTTGTTACATGTAGATAATAAAAATAGTGCATTACAACATATGTCCGGAAATGCCTCATTTCCGAGTTATGGCGTTCTGAACACAGAACTCCACCGGAACGTTTTTCTTCCGCAGGTCATTGTCATTACAGAACAGCAGGTCATTGTCATTACAGAACAAGTTCAAAATGTCCACCTCCTGCTTGAATACAGACCTCACATCGATGTCTCATTGACCTGCGAACACAATCCCAAACTCCAGGAGTATTGCGTATGTCCTCACACGATGCCACAATTCGATTCCGAAGGGTTTCCACATCAGGACCCGGAGACGAATACATTGATGATTTTAAATGGCCCCACAAGTAGAAAAGGAGAGGGTTCAGATCAGGTGAGCGTGGAAACCAAGCAATCGGGCCACCTCTACCTATCCATCGATCAGGAAACATTCGATACAAGTCAATGAGACATCGATGTGAGGTCTGTATACAAGCAGGAGGTGGACATCTTGAACATCTTCTGTAATGACAATGACCTGCGGAAGAAAAACGTTCCGGTGAAGTTTAGTGTTGTGAAGGCCATAACTCGGAAATTAAGCATTTCCGGACACATGTTGTAATGAACTATTTTGATTGTTTACATGTAAGAAATATATACCAGAAATTATGCCCCCCATTTTTGAAACACCCTGTATATACTGTATGAATAAACATAATGCGTTACTTTTATGCAACGTTTACTCGTTGACATACTATACTTCTCAAACTACAAAACGGAGGTCACAGAGCGTTCTCCCCCACCCACCACCCAGTGGTTTAACGTCGCGCCAACACATGGAAGGTTTTCGGCGATGCAAGGTTGTGAAAGGGCTAGCATTTGGAAGGTAGCGTACATGGCCCCAGCATTTGCCTGGTGTGAAAACGGAAACCACGGAAAACCATCAAGGCTGTCGACGATGGGATTTGAACCCAATATCTCCAGAATGCAGGCTCACAGTTACGCAACCCACAACGCACGGACAACTCTCTCTTAAATTATATCACTGTCTGAAAATGAAGATCCACAGCCTGTTTCCAGTCATTCGACCGGGTCAGGAACGGAAGGGATGAAGCCCCCATCTAGCGGCGAGGATAGGAAAGGTGCCGGCTGCCGAAGCCTGTCGCACTTCCCTGGGGCAATGATTAATGACTGACAGATGAAATTAAATGATATTGGAGTGTGTTGCTGGAACGAAATATGATAGGGAAATCCGGAGTACCCGGAGAAAATCCTGTCCCGCCTCCGCTTTGTCCAGCACAAACCTCACATGGAGTGACCGGGATTTGAACCACGGTATCCAGCGGTGAGAGGTCGACGCGCTGCCGTCTGAGCCATGGAGGCTCCCTATATCACTATCTAAACTCCTAAAAAAGTCAATTATTACATTTAACCCACCTATATATCGACGGAGAGGGGAGCGCCAAGAGTGCACCTGTATCGGTTCCTCTCATACTACCTATCGCTTCGGAGAATAGGTGGCACGTAGGTGTTACCAGGGTCAGCTTGCACGGTACAGTATGTTTTACGAAGAACAGTAAATACAGCGGGAGCAGCAGGAACGTTATATAATGGTTTCTCTTTTCTTTCCTTTTACAACTGGCTTTACGTCGCACCGACACAGATAGGTTATATGGCGGCGATAGGATAGGAAAGGGCTAGGAGTGGGAAGGTAGTGGCCGTGGCTTTAAAGTACAACCCCATCATTTGCCTGGTGTGAAAATTGGAAACCGCGGAAAAACATCCTCAGGGCCACCGAGAGTGGGGTTCGATCCCACTACCTCCCGAATGTCAGCTCACAGCCGCGCGCCCCTAACCACACGGCCAGCTCGCTCGGTGTCATATAAGCATATAGCTAATGTGTGTAGAATCACAGCTGTCACAAGAACAACCTCAAAAATTTTATTAAAGACACAGATGTATTTACTTTAGAAAGATCTTCCTCTGTTAGAATTTTTTCCCGTTAAGGCGAAGTGTGAAGAGAAAAAGTAAACACAAGAGACGAATTGGTCGTTCGCCTTATACACAGTTCTGTCCTCATAAAAGAACGTCAAGACGGACTCCGAAAGAGATACAAGTACTACTGCCAAGAGAGCTGAAAAGTGCACTGAATTTGGGAGTAGGATTTTTAAACAAGTGCCGAATACTGTTGCAGAGGACGTAGGTTTGTGAATCAATACAAGCATGGAGAAGCTATTTGTAAGTCATCGGTCTACTGCAAGTCACAGTATAAAATTTTGAAATACTCAAAGGTACGTGTGAATATGAAGATGGTTTTGTAATGTTAAGCAAGTAGTAAACTCAACCTATAGTATTGTAAGCCGCAATGTTAGGCAGTGGAAATACTTAAGTTGTGTGTGAATTCGTATATGATGATGCTGGATTTAGAATGTTAAATTACCGAGCTCGTAGCTGCAGTCGCTTAAATGCGGCCAGTATCCGGTAATTGGGAGATAGTGGGTTCGAGCCCCACTGTCGGCAGCCCTGAAGATGGTTTTCCGTGGTTTCCCATTTTCACACCAGGCAAGTGCCGGGGCTGTACCTTAATTAAGGCCACGGCCCCTTCCTTCCAATTCCTAGGCCTTTCCTATCCAATCGTCGCCGTAAGACATATCTGTGTCGGTGCGACGTAAAGCAAATAGAAAAAAAAGAATGTTACATTAGTAGTATTTCTTGTAATATTTTCTTACCAGGGAATTGCTTGTTGTAGTTTTGTTGTTGTTGTTGGGTAATTATGTTTTTACTTTACTTTATTATTATCTCATATGGTTCATGGTGTGGGTTACTGTAGCCACGTCCTAGTTCGTGAACCATGGGCAACGGCTAAGTGGCCTAGTAAGTTGTCATGAGAGCCGTGATACCAGTTGCTACGGAATAGGAGTGGGCATCTCGGGCATATTCTGAATCATGGCCTTCCTTGTGCTCAGGCGGCTAGGGCTATACAATCCACCGTAGTCCCTAACCCGTTAGAGAGATCCTCACTTTGACTATGTAAGTAGGGTAGCATCCTGCTTCATGAATTTACCGAGCTCAGAACATTTTAAGCAAGCCTCGGACCTTTGAGCCAGATGGCGTCAAATCGAAATGTCTGCACACGTTAGCTGAGGCCATACGATTGTTATTATTATTATTATTATTATTATTATTATTATTATTATTATTATTATTATTATTATTATTATTATTATTACTATTATTATTATTATTTACCTAAAAAAATGCACATGCTAAATACAGAATAGAAGTGTACAACTAGCCACCGATTAACTTACAAAAAAACTAACAACGAAAATACTATTCAGAAAAAAACACGTAAATACATAACAAGTAACATATGTAACACAGTACCGCTCCGAATAATATCACAAAAGCGACTGAGCGCAAGTCAACCCACGTGGCAATAGCTTCCTTTACCGGGCGAGTTGGCCTTGCGGTTAGGAGGGGCGCAGCTGTGAACTTGCATCCGGGAGACAGTAGGTTCGATCCCCACTGTCGGCAGCCCTGAACATGGTTTTCCGTGGTTTCCCATTTTTCACACCAGGCAAATGCTGGGGCTGTCCCTTAATTAAGGCGACGGCCGCGTCCTTCCCACTCCTAGGCCTTTCCTATCCCATCGTCGCCATAAGGCCTATCTGTGTCGGTGCGACGTGAAACAAATTGTAATATATATGTATAGCTTACTTAAATGTGGCATAGCTGTTACCGGTTTTTAAAAATTTCGTGTGGCTATTTCTAGCTGAGTGCAGACCTTGTAAGGCAGACCCTCCGATGAGGGTGGGCGGCATCAGCCATGTTAGGTAACAGCGTGTTACTGTGGAGGAGGATAGTGTTGCGTGTGGTGTGTGAGTCGCAGGGATGTTGGGAGACAGCAGAAACACCCAACCCCCGAGCCAGTGGAATTAACCAATGAAGGTTAAAATCCCCGACCCGGCCGGGAATCGAACCCGGAACCCTCTGAACTGAAGGTCAGTACGCTAACCATTCAGCCAACGAGTCGGACAAAATGTAAACTCGTGTCCACATCCCGAGGTAGTGCAGTTCTTTTCAGACACACCTCCAATAGAAGTTTTTTTTTTTTTTTTTTTTGCTAGGGGCTTTACGTCGCACCGACACAGATAGGTCTTATGGCGACGATGGGATAGGAAAGGCCTAGGAGTTGGAAGGAAGCGGCCGTGGCCTTAATTAAGGTACAGCCCCAGCATTTGCCTGGTGAGAAAATGGGAAACCACGGAAAACCATCTTCAGGGCTGCCGATAGTGGGATTCGAACCTACTATCTCCCGGATGCAAGCTCACAGCCGCGCGCCTCTCCAATAGAAGTGAGCTGTACTATTTCAACCACATATTAGCCCTCCTGCCATTCTTAAATATCTGGCAGTACCGGGAATCGAACCTGGGCCTCCGAGGACGGCAACAAATAGTGCTAACCGTTACGCTACGGGGGCGGATACTGTTATCGTTGCCATAGCAACAAACCATTTTCCAGCAGCGTTAGTCAATTTTAACTCGCCGGTGGCGCTGAATGTCAGAGGGAGAGGAGGGTGCGCAGATGGTGATACAGGCGAGCGCCGGCTCTGATTGAAATATTTATATTTCATATTCTGTAACAAATATTTCTATCCTCAGATTCTCTCATCCATGAACCTAAGCAGGAAGCTCTTCCACTCGTACTTTTGCCGTCATATTTCTTAAGAACTGAGGAGATGACTGAAAAATAACGTAGAAGTTACTTTGTCACAGTTACATGCCTGTCACTGTTACAAATGTAACGAGGACAAAAAATAACATGCTACCGAGTAACGACAACAGAATAACGTACTAGTGAAAACAGTAACTGGGAAGTGTGAACTGTCACTACTAGCAGCTTACAGACACAGAATGTGACTTTCAGAGTTCAGGTAGTACGCATGTCTTCCAAGTGAGAGCGCTTTCGTAGGAGTTTGCTTAAAGTCAAATACACTATAGTGTATAATATACCCTATAGTGGATTTATTTAAGTAGCTTCTGTCATTTGGTAACTAAAGTGCAAACTGTTTTGACATATTCAACTGCTCAGGGGTAATCGTTGACTCGGACATCACGCAGGGCTACCAACATTATAATATTATTATACGTTTCACCCGTATAATTTTTTTGTACCATAAATAAATTAGTATGCTAACTTTCCATATTGATATTATGGATAACATAACGTCCGCCTCTGTGGTGTAGTGGTTAGTGTGATTAGCTGCCACCCCCGGAGGCCCGAGTTCGATTCCTGGCTCTGCCACGAAATCTGAAAAGTGGTACGAGGGCTGGAACGGGCTCCACTCAGCTTCGGCAGGTCAACTGAGTAGAGGTTGGTTTGATTCCCACCTCAGCCATCCTGGAAGTGGTTTTTACATGGTTTCCCACTTCTCCTCCAGGCAAATCCCGGGATGGTACCTAACTTTAAGGCCACGGTCGCTCCCTTCCCTATTCCTTGTCCATCCGTTCCAATCTTCCCATCCCCCACCAAAGCCCCTGTTCAGCGAAGCAGGTGAGGCCGGCTGGGCGAGGTAATGGTCATCCTTCCCTGTTGTATCCCCCGCCCTTGAGGCGGTAGAGGTGGGATCCCTCGCTGAGTCCGAGGGAAAAACCAACCCTGGAGCGTAAGCAGATTAAAAAAGAAAGAAAGAAAGAAAGAAAGAAAGAAAGAAAGAAAGAAGATAACCAAACATTACTTCATTTTACTTAATCGATCCTCTTGTACCGGTTTATGTCGAGGTTTGGCAAGCAGATCATCATCTTGATCATCCTTGATCGGATAGAATCGGAGTGAAACTCACTCCTCTAGATTTCAGAAAAGATACTATGTGGTCTTTTCATTTCATCCGTTGTCTGCCCCTCGTTAACTTTATAGCAAATAGAAATGCGTGTTTTGCTGCACCGACTTACAACAGTGTAGTGATGCGTGCGCGCATGTGCAAGTGAATGAATGGGACTTGGCAACACATCTATAAGGAGACAAGCTTGAAGCCGTGATCAGGCTGTGACCAATAAAATGTGAGTAACGTTGGACGTTGTTTTTAACTGTTACTTTTCACAGTTTCTTTATTGCAGCAGTGACAGATGTAACAGTTACACAAAAATAACCGTTTGTCACACCTCTACTGACCAGTAGATCCTGTCAGTACGTATTCTGAGAAAAGGTGAGAGTAACATTTCCCACATAGCACCCTTTCACCCCTCACTCGAAGCGGTATTACCTTACAAAACATTTAACAACCACTAATGACAATAAGCCGCTTGACAATGTGACTGCTACTTCTTTACAAAAATAGATTCTTCTATTTCAGCCATTGTCGAGTTGATTTCAGCCAGGCCTTTGCAGCCAGTTCAAGGACAATGAGTGAACACGTGAATTCTGGTGCGTATTTACCGGAAGTGGTTAGCCCGATTTTCAGTAAACTGATGCAGTACAAGCATCGCCATACCCATGGATAAGTGAAACCCTATGGAAGTGATTTATCGATTGTTGCCCGCTTTCGAAAATATGCATTCGTAATAAAGAACAAGATTCGAATGTAATCAAAGTGCATTGTTCTTCCGATTCTACTTCAACTCCCGCCAGCAACATTAATTCTACACCCAAAAGCAAAGTGCGTAAATATCAAGACGATTATCTGACATTAGGCTTTACCAGCACTCTTTTGAATAATAGGCAGAAGGAAATACTACAGTTCTTGTGATCCGTTTTTGTGCGAAGTAGCCTAAGACAAGTGCTAAGAAAGGAAAGAAGAATTGGGGGAGGGGGCTAGATAACTCATGTTTCAGAAAGGGAGCGCGACCGAAAAAGTTTGCTTGTTGCTTGTTGTTTAAAGGGGCCTAACATCGAGGTCATCGGCCCCTAATGGTACGAAATGAAATGACAAACAAAAAGGTCAAAATCATCCACTGACCAAAATAAAACAATGTCATGAAGAATGAATGGATGGACATGAACCCCAAAAAACAAAACAACAGTGGATCCAACTAAAAAAAGACCTTAAAAATAGTATTACTGACCAAGGGACCCCTTATAAAGCACAATCCTGAATCGAGGATGCTTGATGTCTAAAGGGGTCCAAACTCCAGGTCAAAGGCCACTCAGAATGGTACTTATCGCTAGTAAAGTAGAACCATAGTATTTGTCATGTTGGGGTACAAATCAAAAGTAGCGAAGACTCACGGTGTTCCACACATGATGGTACTACTCAAGTATTGTACGTCGTACAGGCAACGCCGACCTATGATGTTTCTCACACAATGGCGCCACTCATAGCCAACGCAAACCGATGACGTTTCTCGCCTAGGTGTACCAGTCACGGTGCCGGTATTCCCGTGGTGTTCCTCACATAGTGGGTACTTATCACAGGCAACGCAGACCCACGGTGTCGCTCATATAGAGGTACAACTCACAGGCAACGCCCAGACCCGCGGTGTTGCTCACATGGGTACGACTCACGGGTACTGGAAACCCACAGGAGAACCAACTCATTGCTGCTACTAATCACAAACCTGTTTCGTACCTAATATATTGGTACTACTCGCAAGTACAGGCAACCCATGGTGTTCCCCGCGTGATGGTACGAATCAAAAGTAGTTTCATGGTTCTAATTCAATCATCCCTTGGTCGCCCCTTTTAGTCACCTCTCACGACAGGCAGAGGATACCGTGGCTGTATTTTTCGTCTGCGTCCCCCACCCACAGGGGGCAGAGAGAGAGAAAAAAAAAGGGAGAGGAAAGAAGGGATCCGTCACTTTGAAAAATAAAGTAACGGACGAAGAAAGGCAAGGGCCACGAAGGGCGTGAAAATGAAAGACTCCCTGGCCTCGAATGCTCTAATACCGTCGGGATCGGAAAGGAACAAGCGTTGACCACGGGAGGTCGGACAGGATAGACGAAAGTGAGGAGCCTGGCACAAGTAAGTGGAAGCAATGCCAAGACTCAGCTAAGGGCCCCGTTGTCGCCAATCCACACTCCCAAGTTGAGAACACCTTGGGCTCCTGTTAGTCGCCTCTTACGACAGGCAGGGGATACCGCGGGTGTATTCTTCATCTGCGTCCCCCACCCACAGGGGGTAGTGTGTTTGGTCCGCGAGAGGTATTTTATTTCCCTCAAGTTCGCCGGCAAGCCGGTTAGGACCCCCCTATCCGCCACCTGGGACGCGCCACGTGGGAGTATCACCTCTCCCCCTGCTACGCCAGCGTAGTAGGTTCGTGGCGAAAAAGTTTGAGATCCCCTTCTTTGTATAATATAACAAACTAGGCATTTCCTGGCCCAGTTGATATAACCTGTATTTATTCTCCACATAGCCTATATAGAAAACGTTACCCTGTATTTTTGTTACACTCTGTACAATTATGCTAGCATATCTGGGGAGCTGGTATTTAAAAAAACTAGGGCAAGTCCGAAAAACTGTGCGTCCAGAATCCTTAAAGGTGGATACGTTGCCTGAACTGTTTCGTTCTATTAAAATTAGAACTCGCCAAATCTACTCAGAATTCAATTTTCAACAAAAAGTAAGTTCATGTCATTTTATAACTCCAGCAGTCTGGTAGGAAAAATGCCTTTCGTATTTAGGCGCAGGCTTTATCCGATAAAAATAAAAATAATGAGCATACTGTATATGCAGGGTTGATTTTATATATATATATATATATATATATATATTAAATACTAACATTTATTTTCTTTGTAACTCAAAAGGTTTGCTAGAAAATTGCACTTAAAGGAGCATCTCGAACGTGCGGCCCATGACTCTCGAATGCCGAGCGCTGTACAGCAAGGTGGTTGGTTATAACCAGGGCTAGGATTTTGATGACGTGTCATCTTTTAATTGGTTCACAACAGACATTGCTAACTTGTACAGAAATTCTGATCATAGTTTTCACATTGTAGAAATGATAATTTATTTAGTCATTTTTTGGTCCTTTCTAATATTATATGTCATTATTTGGTTATTTTGTGGAACTTATTTGACTGTTTTATATTTTTGAGTCATTTTCTTACATGTTTGTGGATTTTGAACCATTTACGCGTTGGTACGCGATATTATAGCAACTTTAAATGAGGATGAATACGGAGACATGAGAATATTCACAACGCTTTGTCAATCTGGGGACCAAAGAAATTTTGTTCACCACTTACTTCTTGGAAATGTCCACATTCCAGGAGAGACAGCTCCAATTGTAGAAGTCTACCCCGTGAACAGACGAGATTTTCTTCTGAAGACGTGGTGCAAAGTTCTCTGTGGAACGTTCTCTTGCCATGGCAAAAACCCAAAAGCTTATTATAACGTCTATAACAAATTTAATTTAGGCTATGCCAATTCGATTGGTAAATTGATTATAAAATTTTAAATTGTATGTGTCTTTTTAGTGTTTGGATCATTTTACTGGATTTTTTCGTCATCTTATACATCATTTTTAAACATTTGTAGGTCACCAAAATTCTGGACCTGGTTATAACTGAAATTCGTTATTTGCATCCTTTAGCGGAGCAAATCCAATGATAAATTTCTTCACTCTACAAGAGAAAGAAGGCGAGGAAAACCAAAGAAAATATGAACCATACCAAATAAAATGTATGTCTGGAACACTTAACGGAGAATACACTGCCTAATCTGTTACTAGTGCAGGTTCTGGAACAAGGGAATGTTTTCTGGCCAAAGCCCTGGGCGAGGGGAAAGATTAAATTTCAATTGTCATCAACAATGCACAAGCCTAATTAGGTCTGACTTCAACGCGGTTTGAGCCACGGGAACTGCTAAATGACGATAAAAATCTACATATCGTATCATATGAATCAGCAGAATAGCACTTCTTCATAAACTGGCATGCATTTATTTACAAGTGCACTGCCCACAAATGATGTAAACACAATCGGTAATCACTTACCGAGTCCGACACCTAGAAGATGTCCTGACGCCTGGAACACTGGGGACAGTCTCCTGTAAAAAGAAGAGAAACACCATTACAATGAAGGCTTATAAATCTCACTCGTGCTATCTGTACATGCCGAGTGGTTCACCAGCCCCCTGCAATTTAGTTTTATTCATCCCGCCACTTTTATTACAATTCTGAAATACGTTGGTCTCTCTCCGTAAACCGGGGTATTAAAGCGAGATGTGTGTTTACGGGCTAGAAGACAGCAGAAATCGTGAGCGCCTCTATTAATTCATAATGGCCAAGCAGGCATCAATTTTTGGTAAAGAAACAAAGTCTCTCATAGTGTATTGGCACTGCCGGTGGCTCCAAGTAGCCTACACAGTGCCCTCCACGGTCTTGGTAGGTGTGCTAGGTACCAACTGATGAGCCCAACCTAGTACACGAGGGCGAAACGCTGGCAACCAGGAATGAGTTAGCTGGAAAATTTATGATGTCCAATAACGGACCATTTATAGACCACTTGGTGTTATTCGAGAGAAGTAGGCTACGTGCCGACACCGGGTTTCACTCTCTCCCTACCTCATCATAATAATCACACATTCAGGAGCGTAGGCCACCCATGGGTGTCAGGTAGAAAGACCTGCACCAGACGAGCCGAACACGTCCTCGGACACTCCCGGCACTAATAGGACACGATAAGTAAGTAGGCATAAGTCATAAATAATTTCAGAGAATTAGGAAATTTATTGAACATTTCCCTTGGTAAATTATTCTAATACCTAACTCCTCGTCCTATAAACGAATATTTGCCCCAATTTGTCGTCTTGAATTCTAACTTTATCTCCATATTGTAATATTTCCTACTTCTAAAAACACCATTCAAATTTATTCGTCTACTAATGCCATTCTACGCCATTTCTTCACTGACAGCTCGGACCATCCCGCTTAGTCGAGCAGCTCGTCTACTTACTTCTAAGTCTTCCCAGCCCAAGATTTGCAACATTTTCGTAACGCTACTCGTGTGTTTTGGTACCAAACATTATCGATTGTTTTCTGAAAAGGTTTCGAGCTTAATTTCGGAGTCCCCGGTACAGCGTAATTATATTCTGAAACAAATTTAGATATGGCTGGCTGATGTGCCCGTGCTTCGCTACGGAATCCTACATTTTATTCAGAATTCTAGATTAAGTACTCTATACGCTGTGAGTAAGATTATATTAAATTGCATAGTTCTATAAGTTACCCAGAAAAACGACGGGAAAGTCACATACGTCTTTTCTCATGTGAAGACTCGGTTAGGGAATTATAATGTCAGGTCCTCTTGCCTACTATCAGTCACAATGAACTCTGGGAGTTTTCATTATGATGGCAGGCCCACTTCCTACTGCCAGTCAGTCAAGTTGGACAATTTGATGATAATGGCACTCCCTCTCCACCTGCCTTTTTACATCCTCAGAAAGGCTGTCTTTGTGGTTTTCCCAACTGAAATCATCATAGGTCATTACAATGAAGTCAGTAGGAATGTCGCGATTACAAGCAATATGATCATATGGAATACTCAATCAAAAAGAAAACCGCACATTTTCTTATTTTTAACGAACACTGCTATGCTGCCGATCAAACAATCCAAAGTTCCTGACCTGGAATGACCAGGCCATGGGCGCCCGCAAGGGGGGGGGGGGGGCAGGGGGGCACTTGCGCCCCCCCTGGAATTCTAAAATGTTGATGTTCAATTGTTTAATATCATACCAGATTATTTCATAAACTGTAATTACTGACAGTCACCTAGCATCTGTTATAACCGGAAATTTCTGTAAACAGTTTAATGTTGCTGACGTTATATTGGTTTTTATATTCAATAAAATTGTTAATGTGCCCACCCCCCCCCCCCCTGGAAAAGATCTTGTGGGCGCCCATGGACCAGGCCGCAGACGGCCGTAAACACTCCTCTGCCATTATTCCTTTAAGTGTGCACACTACTCATTCCAATCAGCGCCTCAAAGTAGGGATCAAATGCGTGGAATACTATGATAAACCAGTACCTTACGTACCAGTAGTATCAGACAATCGATGAACCAGAGGAATGTCATGCTAACGAAGAAAGTTATCTAACTCCACATCCCTCTGTCGGTGGGGGCAGTAGAATAACATCCAGAGTATTCCCTGCCTGTCGTTAAGAGGCTCTCAACTTGGGAGCATGGGTTAGTGACCACGGGGCACTGAGTTGAGTCCCGTGACTGCTCCCACTCACTTGTACCAGGCTCCTCACTTGCATCTATCCTATCCCATCCTCTTGGTCAACTCTTGTCCTTTTCCGACCCCGACGGTATTACAACTTTCTAGGCCTAGGGAGTCTTTCACCTTCACGCCCTTCGTGGCCCTTGTCTTTCTTTCGCTGATATCTTCGTTTTTCGCAGTGTCTGATTCCTTCCATTTTTTCTCTCTGATAATCATCACCACCACATTAACACATAGCATATCTCATCTAATGGTCGGCGTCAAGAAAAACATCCAGCCGTAAAAGCCTGCCAAATCTGCTACAAACCCTGACTCGCAGTAAAAACCGGATAAAGTGAGGAGTAATAGAAACGATCTCTGATGACGTCATGCTTTGGGTGGGACTTGGAGGCGTTTAAATTACTTAAGAAACTGCCAACAACTTATAAAAGCAAAAACTATTCATGAATATTTGTTAGTTCACACATACAATGCATATCCTTCCCCGGAACGTTCTATATCTCGCGTATATCCGTTCGTTTCCGTGAGTAAAGGCTAACACCTTGAGACATATTCTTGCGATTTCTATCCATTTTCAAGTCGACTGAAACATTCACATCATACACACTGATATAAAACAAGCAACCAATTACCAATACCATATACTACAAATGTAAATTATTTCTGTACTACCAATTCAGTACCTACAAGAAAGATTACGAGTAAGATAACCTCCAACAATAACAAAACATTTACTCTCACTGTCATGAAATTGTTATTGTTTAAAAAATATAGATTTTAAACAGCAAACAATACCTATACAATTGTTTTCATATTCAATTTTCATGGAATAACCTTGTTCCATTGCCTATGATATGAACTTTGATAGGAAAAATCTCAGCAGTGTTATTTCACAATACATTTCTACCTAAAATGGTAAAGTGCATAAATTGGACATGAATTTTCAGGTACACCGAATTCAAATAAGCCGTAAGTCTGATTACATAAAAATATATCTAATGTTACCCATGTTTTTTATATAATAAGAAATTTCAACTCGCCATCTGGACGAGACACTCTTATTTCCCTCGGGATTTATTCTTCAGGAAATTGGCTGATACAACTGTACAACGGGGGAACGCGCCTTCCCCCTAGCTCTCAGGGAAAGGCAAAAATCTAATGTAGTCAGGTGTTTTTCTTTCAAGAAAATGATTTAAAAGTCGGTATTACGTAGAAGTGGTAGTACCACCCCCACCAACAGACAGGGGATACCGTGGGTGTTATTCTACTGCGGAATACAAGTCGCTATTCATCTTCCAAAATGTTAAAAATACTACATACCCCCAGGTCTAGGCACCCCCATCCCCCTACAAACTGTCATATGGACGCCCATGCAACTGTGTGGTGATTAACTATTAATTTCTCCCTAGGAATAGCCTTCTTCCATAACCTAACTCTTTCTTCATCAGAAGGAAACACCTTAATTAAGGAAACCACGGAAAACCATCTTCAGGGATGCCGACAGAGGGGTTCGAACCCAAATGCAAGACCACAGCTACGTGACCCAAACCACGGGGCCACTTGCTCGGTATTGACACTGTAATACTTCGAAAACTACAGCTATTTCTTCTTACAATGAACCTTTCACACCGGGTGAGTTGGCCGTGCAGATAGGGGCGCGCAGCTATGAGCTTGCATCCAGGAGATAGTGGGTTTGAACCGCACAGTCGGCAGCCCTGAAAATGGTTTTCTGTTGTTTCCCATTTTCACACCAGGCAAGTGCTGGCTGGTACTGTACCTTAATTAAGGCCACAACCTCCTCTTTCCCACTCCTAGCCTTTTCGTATCCCATCTAGCTGTGTCCGTGCGACGTAAAGCAAATTGTTCCACAGTCAATGAACCTCTTTACAACCCTGCGTTTCATTGGCAACTTCTCAGACGTAGTTGCTGTGGAATGAAGAGCTGACACCTTGTGTCGTGTGGAGAGAAACATTTCAAAACAAAGGTACTCAGTTGACGATTATGACGGTACGAGTCAAAACACCTTTAATGCGCTCCTTGAGTTTCAGTAAAGAAGATTAACAACGTAAATATTGCTAGCTAACTATTGAAATGAAATGTCGTATGGCTTTTAGTGCCGGGATATCCCATGACGGGTTCGGCTCACCAGGTGCAGGTCTTTCTATTTGACTCCCGTAGGCGACCTGCGCGTCGTGATGACGATGAAATGATGATGAAGACAACACAATACACCCAGCCCCCGTGTCATTGAAATTAACCAATTAAGGTTAAAATCCCCGACCCGGCCGGGAATCGAACCCGAGACCATCTGAACCGAAGGCCAGTATGCTGACCGTTCAGCCAACGAATCGGACAGCTAACTATTATACGAGCTGAAACGGAAGGGTATTCAAAAGAAAGTGTCACCCAGCTTTCCTACAGAAACATAGCAATGGGCGTGGTACTGTACACACTTGAAGTTTTCTTAATATTCGAATACTGACAAATAATACTTGTAAACAGTAGAATTTGAATTTTAATTTTCGACTACGAACGTATGCATTGGGCTTGGGACTAAATTTAGGTCCGATTAAACAGGACCCTTAGAACAGGGATCCAGAAATTTCCTCTGAATTGAGGAGCCAGTCCAAAGGTTTAGGCGCCAGCAAGAAACCCACCAACGTGATACCTTCCATAATCGAGTTGCGTTATTTAGCGTTGAGATCGGTATAGATTGTTAGGAGTTGTGAAGAATTGTGTCACATTAGTCTGGGCGCGGAAGTTTACCTATAAATTGCCTGAAAAATGATTTGTAAAAAGACCTAAAAGTACCGAAACCAGAACCTAAAACTGGCCAAAAGGACGTAAAAAGGCGATCCAAATTTGTTCACAATGTTAGTTTTAATTAGCCTACATTTTTTTAATGAGGGCATATAATGCTTTAAAATGCCTGGTAGTATATAACATGCAGTGCAAAGATATACGAGTGCAGTACTTTTTAGGTTAACATAATTTTAAAAGGAGAATTCCGTGTTTAGAGCTTCCGTGGCTCAGGCGACAGCGCGCCGGCCTCTCACCGCTGGGTTCCGTGGTTCAAATCCCGGTCACTCCATGTCAGATTTGTGCTAGACAAAGCGGAGGCGGGGCAGGTTTCTCTCCGGGCACTCCGGTTTTTCCTTTTATATTTAATTCCAGCAACAGTCCGACTCGTTGGATGAACGGTCAGCGTACCGCCTTCGGTTCAGAGGGTCCCGGGTTCGATTCCCGGCCGGGTCGGGGATTTTAATCCTTCTGATTAATTCTTCTGGCTCGGGGACTGGGCGTATGTGTCCGTCCCAACAATCTCCTCATCATATTCAGACAACATACCACACTACCAACCACCACAGAAGCACGCAGTAGTGCTCACATCCGTCCATATAGGGTTGGAGGCAGGAAGGGCATCCGGCCGTAAAACAGGACCAAATCCACATGTGCGACGCAGTTCGCACCCGCGACCCCACATGTGTGGGAAAAGCGGTATGAAAAGAAGAGGAAGAATTTCATTCCAGCAACACTCTCCAATATCATATCATTTCATTTCATCTGTCATTCATTAATCATTGCCCCAGAAGAGTGCGACAGGGTTCGGCAGCCGGCACAATTCCTATCCTCGCCGCTAGATGGGGCCTTCATTCATTCCATTCCTGACCCGGTCGAATGACTGGAAACAGGCTGTGGATTTTCAATTTTCAATTCCGTGTTTGTTAAAAGGTACTTGCAGAATTTAGAATGGAAATGTTTTCTTCCGCCTAGAATGGATTCGACAAACCCGCAATCAAGATCCTGAAGAAATAAATTGAAATTATTGTAATATAACTGGAATCAAATTTGGCTTAAACACAATAGAGTTACATAAATTGGAATTCGGAAACATTACCTCAGTTGGCTTTGCAGAATATTACAATAGTCAACTGCAGGATCTTAGGTGTAAACGATCATCGGTTTTCACACAGCAAGTTGCAAACCATCGAAAAACTTCTATACACAGCAACGCGTGTTACGGATTCATACTTAAAGCAAGTGAGAGCTTCCTCTTCAAAAACACTCGCATCAAAACGTTCGTTCTTCTTTCAATATTTCACTTATCTTCCATATAATTTGATGCCCCGGTTTTTTCAAGCATTAGTTTTATTTCTTATTTCAATTCATTTTCTCTTTACTACAGAAAAGATGTGTAAGAGGTGATGGATGAACTAATGATAATTCGAATTCATTATGGGCAGCACAAATGTACTCGAAAGAAGGTGAAGAAGTTAAAAATAAAAACACGTTAAAACCTAAAATGAGGTACCTATAAGCAAAAAACCGCCGAAAAAAGGCAAAAAGGACAAATAAAACCCACCATTTTCTGGGCTACAATGACCCTGAATCAACAAATACTCTGTTGCACTCAAGTTCCGAGCCCTAATCATCACATTCGGGTTTCTTATTGCGTCTCATGCTCGAAGGTTAGCACGATATTAAACGCCCGCACAAGCACACGATTTATGATTTACAGGCCAAAGACCTGCATTTATTACAAAAAAAAAAAAAAAAAAAGCCATGGCACTACTGCCCTTGAAGGGTCTTGGCCTACCAAGCGACCGCTGCTCAGCCCGAAGGCCTGCAGCTTACGAAGTGTCGTGTGGTCAACACGACGAATCCTCTCCACCGTTTTCCTTGGCTTTCTAGACCGGGGCCGCTGTCTCACCATCAGATAGCTCCTCAATTCTAATTACGTAGGCTGAGTGGACCTCGAACCAGCCCTCAGGTGCAGATAAAAATCCCCGACCTTGCCGGGAATCGAACCCGTGGCCTCCGGGTAAGAGGCAGGCACGCTACCCCTACACCACGGGGCCGGCTCGCATTTTATAAACTTGAGTAATGACAAAGGACACGCGTACAACCACTTACATGTAAACTCAGTAGCACAGATTCATTGCACTTTTGACTACATGCGGCTATGAAGTAGTTCTACCACCAAGGACTTTGCTGCTGTGACAGGTAAGGGCAAACTGCGTTATGCATATGGATTATCCTCTATCGTTAGTGCAAAGTCTCTCGTTCTTGGATGTACATTGTTGGTCATGTGCAGGTAAAAATATATTAGGTACCTTTGGTCTCGCAGTTATTTATTTTCGAGAAGATCCTGGTGTGGTTTTAAGCTTGTTCAATTACGCCATGTCGTATGTCAAGCGTTTTTTGTTGCATATTGAGAGCATTGACTGAGAGGTACAGGAGGTCGTTCAAGGATCTCTGGTGACGAGTTTGTAGGCCGCTGGCGGCGTTGTTGTCAACTTGAGCACGTCGAAACGGGAAGTGAGTACGTTTGTGTGTAGAGTTCCGTGACATTTGCTGCAACGATGCCAAAGCGGATTGACCCATTATTGGGAGGGCTACATAACAGCCCTTTCCGATGCTAAATATAGCTATTCTAGAATCTAAGGAATGTGCAAGAAGCGTGATTTCTTGATATCAAAGAACAAGATCACTGCTGTACTGAATAAATGGGCTTAATTCCAGAGGGGAAAAACACGCAAATCTACGACCAGCCACCAACCGTACACCAGAAGTGGTGAGGGAAGTGAAGGCCCTTGTCTCAGGTGATAACCCTGCCCCCCAACCCCCCACCCGCACCCCAAAGGACTACTGCACGTAAGTTGGGGATGTACCTTTCAACAGTTAACACTATAATCAACAAGGAACTGCAATTAGAAAAGCGGCATAAGTGTCGAGTTCACAAGCTGCTGCCTCGTCACATTTCAGAACGTCACACCAACACAAGAAAGCTGTATGAAGGCTATCTGGCAGGGGACAGATGGAAAAATGTGGTGACATTAGACGAAGCATATGTGTACCTTAGTGAATATAACAAAGCCCGCTCGATTTACTAGCGCCCTAGAGACCAAAAGAATGATCAAACATTGTGTAAAGGATGCCAGGAAAGTTCTTCAAGGGGTTTCATGATCATCGCTGGATACTGCTACATTGGCGTGTTAACCATTCGCCGTGTGGCTAATAATGTGAAGGTGAACTCTACATACTATCAGCAAGAGGTTTTAATACCCATTTACAACACAGACATCCCAATACTGTATGAGAGGTCGAGAAATGAGGTATGGGTACATCAAGATAAACGCAGGGCCTCTCAGGGTGCATGCGCGTAGTGCATGCACTGTGCACGGTGCAAAAGACGACTTGGCTTGGTTGACCAGCGTGCAGATCCCCACTCCTTGATTTGGAGCAATAGCGCTTACTCTCTCTTTCCTCGCGCCTGTCTCGCTCGCTCCGCCTGTCTCCCTCTGCCCCACTTGCGCCGTAGCGCTCCTAATCCGGGCTGAGTTGAGCCGAGTAGAGCCGAGCTTGGCCGAGTAGCCCAGAGACGAAGCGTTGATCCGATGCACAGTGCACGGAGCTCTTGCGCCTCGATCTGCACGCGTGAGATTTTGGGCGTTTGAGAGGCCCTGAGATAAAGCATTCAGACACACCTCTCGTTCGACTCGTCTGTTCTTAGAAAGAATGGAGATGGAAACTGGAATCCGTGCAATTCCTTTCACTGACATTCCGATGGAGGTACCGTTTGTCACCTATGGACTTCTGTGCATTTGGACTCCTAAAAAGGACCTTAAGAAATAGACATCCACGCAATATCAATGGCCTCTGGAAAGCCTGTCAGGTGGAGATAGACATGCTGGCTCTGCGAAAAAGTCTGCTGCAATGGAAACTACGTTGTCGGCCTATAGCTAGAAATGCTGGTTTCCCAACTGAGCATGATCGCTGGAGGATACATGGCTTTTCATAAGCTAATCACCCTTCACACATCGTCCCCAGAGATCCCGAACGCCCTTCTGTAGTAGAAGAAAGAAAGTATGAAGAAATGGAAAACAGACTTTTCCGGGAGCCAAAACGTAGGCTCCAGTAGTAAAAACACAATCGCCGCGGTGACCTGGTGCCCGAGATTTCCGCACCGCTGCCTTACAAGTGTTATAAGAGGAGACTGGGATATTCTGTGTCATAACCTTGAGAGATACGTTCTGACCTCTACATGGAATAAGGAAATGCCCTGGTTAGATTACAAGAAGGCGACTGTAGCCTTATCATTAGTAAATTCTAACGAGAAGTTCTTTACCAAGAAACATACAAAGCTACCTACAACCAACTTATACAGAGACAATAAATAACCTGTCACGAGGCGTCAGGAAAATAAATTATTATTATTATTATTATTATTATTATTATTATTATTATTATTATTATTATTGTTATTGTTATTGTTCCGAGGTATCTGTGGAACAGCAGAGGTGAAAGAAGGTGTGGGCTGGAATAGGTCTCAACTACAGAATTAAAGTTAATTTAAAACTTTAACAAAGATTATATTTTCTTTTCAAAATCAACAAAAAACAGATAACAACATTCAACAATTTCCACTAGGTGAAATAACAACGAAAGGCAGTTACAAAATAATTTTTCCCGTTCAGGGTTTTTTTAACCAGGTTTTGGGCTTCGAGCCCCACACTCACAATCTTTGAGCGATTAACTCAACTTTACCAGGTTACCAAATGAACAAAGGGGCAGAAAATCCCATCATGCCAAGGAGCACTAGCTCCTAATTACAATGTTAAGGAAAAGAGCAGACCCGCTCTCAATTTTACAAGCCTCTCAAAGGCCACAACAAACTTCACTACTATCTGCCCTCAAGGCACACCAGGAAACAGGGGTAATTAATACCCAACCTACGGGGCCTTCGCATGAAGAAAACAAAACATCAGGTTAAGTTACTGGCCCAAAGCAAAGGGGATGTAGGCGTAATTTTGCACTCCTACACAAAGTTTTTGTCTAAAACCTATGTGGCGCTAGGCCGATAATACAGGGGCTAATCCCAAGTTAGGGAAGTGACCCGCATGAGAAAACTTTACTACATTAAAGGAAAGAAGAACGGTTATGAAAACGTAATCGCCTCCATTTCAAACTGAAGGGGAGTTCGAGAGGGTGAAGCACTCTCTATCCCCGCTTTACAGTGAAAGAAATAGGTAGTTTTTACACAGACTTAAAGGAAATTTATATTTTAAAAAGGTGGGTTACATATTACAGGTTTCGAACCTTCTCCGAGAGTTAAACTGCTGAGCTAGCAAGAAAAAGAGATGTTAAAAGGCCATTACCTTGTAGAAGAACTGCTGCTTGAAGAAAGAGGCGCATCCCGTCCCCTGCTACATATCCACACACTAATGTTACTGAAGTGGCACCGAGACAAGAAAATCAGCAGTTTTTATACCCTCGTGGAAAATTCGAGACCTTTCAGGAATGAGTAGACACACACCCTCAATTTTATTGGATACCGGTAGCGAGAAGTTACACATCAACATCGAAAAAGAAAGACACTATTGGTCAGAAATTAATTACCAAAATTAGTGATTGGTTAAATTCAAAACAGGCGGAAAGAAAGGATAACTGTTGCCAATCCACAAACCACAGGACAAAATTTAGTAAAAACAAAACTTAGGAATACAATATTTCTTCAGGAGTGTACATTCCTTTACACCAGAGTGCGTTATCATAGTTTTTGGTAGAGACATCTGTTAGAGAATGTCCAAACTTCTTGATACGGAGCAAACAAACACAAATCGAAATAGACACAGTTCAGAACACTTCAAAATTACCAAATTTACAGTAGTGACATCTTCCGAGAAACCGTTGAGTTAATACCATTTGTTAAAGTTGAGGCTTTCTCCTGTAGAAGAGTTTCAACTGGCGCAATATTTGAACTAGCAGCGTGGAGGTGTACCGCCCGGTACAATTATTATTATTATTATTATTATTATTATTATTATTATTATTATTATTATTATATTTCCGTTTACGACCATTTGAGACCATGTTAGGCAACAATTACACATTACTGGAAGCCTTCTTTGAAGCCCAAAATCTTTGTCAGCCTGCCTTCTTTCCTCTGTCCATCCCCTATTCATTTTCTGTTCGTCATGGAAGCTCTGAAGCTGTCGATCAATGTTTTATACTTTGTTCGTTTTAGGATGTCTTCCAGATTTAATCCAGACTGCTCAAGATCCTTTCTTACCTCCCTGAACCATTTGTCGGAAACTTTAAGTCTACTGTGAAGTGTTTTAAAAATCTATTTTGTCAGCCTCTTCTCGTCCATTATAAACATATATCCATAAAATTTGAGTCTTCTTTTCTCCATTGAGTCAATCAATCTTTCACTTTCTTGGTATAATTCTCCCCTTCCTTTAAACTATCCTGGGCTTTTTGGAGCCTTTATCTTGCGGAGGATCTTGCCTCTCACATGTCTCTGCTTCTTTTAATCCCGACATTCCTTCATTCCGAGGCATTCACTAGCAAACAAACACACTGTTTTGATTAATGTACTGTAGTGTCTTAGTTTAGTTCGCTTTCAGATGGCTTTCCTCTTGTGTAGAGCATTTGTCCTACGAAGAGTAGCTGCTATTTTCTCTCACCTGGTGTAGTTTGCTTCTCCCTCGCTACTTTTCAGTTGTACGATTCCTCCGAGGTACTTGAAGCTGTCAACTCTTTCTATCTTACCATGCTCTGTCTTCAAGTGACGAGGGGCTGTTTTGATGGGTTCTAGGCCATTTCGTACCACTTGAGCGACTGATTACTTGCGAAATGGCAGCTAACGATTTTAAAATATTTAGAAGAGGACATTTCGTACCGCTTGAAAGAGTGGGAAGTATTGCGAAGTAAAAACGATTTCCTAATGATTCTTTTAATTTGTATATCCAATGTTCACTACTGGCGCAGAAGCCTCCGCACGGTGTGATCACGTCAACCTTTCATCGGGCGCAACTGATTTCATTGACACACTTGTTAGTTCTTATCTCGTATTCGTTATTCGCGGGGGCCTAGCTATTTCCACCTTACAGTAGTTTCCTATTTCCACGTGACCTTCAAGGCCATATCGGCCAGTTCATCAGAATATTTTACTTTACTTACTTGATAATGAAATAATGCAGTACTTTATAAATATTCACAATAATAGTAATATTATCCATCCTTATGCTCGTCAGACAAATTGCTCCCGAACACGATGTATATTTGAATCGTTTGTTGCAGAAACAGCACTTCTCCACTTTTCGACACATATGAGTTATTAATATTGCCATGATTAATACACGAAGGACTACCATTTTTTGCAGAAAAAAAAAACACTTCTACCATATATCTCTGCCTGTCACTCGCGAATGAAAGCTTCCGTTTTGTGCAGAAAGAACACTTATCCTGGAGAGGTGTTGTTTTTACTTCAAACCAGCCCGCTTTACAAAATAGTACTGGTGGAAGACATTCTTCAGGAAGTCAGTTCTTTCACTTGAGTCGCTAGGAAGAGTTGTGAAAAGAGATGCAAAAGTCGCGTTTCATATAAATCAATTTATGGAGTTTCCGTATGAGGCAAATCATGTCTTAGGAAAATACTGTGTTAATGGACTGTGCGTTCATACTTTCAAGTTGCTTACATCTGCAACTCGTCTTCCTGTGTTACCAACTAGACTTGCTTATCCACAAGGCTGTGTTCCATTAAATGAAAAGAAATTAGCAGACATAAAGAAGTTGGAATCTCATATACCAGAAGAACACCATGAGTTTTGTAATAAACTGTTTGCATGGACATCATCAGCGCAATAGAAGTGAGAATCATTGTTCACAGATGAGAGACTTACATGTTACTTGTATTATATTGTGTTGTTTTGTTTTGTGTATATTTTGAACTTTGGAAAGGAGCATAAAAGGAGTATTCTTCTGTTTATTTCTCTATACAATGTGGTCTAATCATAATATGTGCAAATAAGTAAGTCTTACAAATAATTATTAAATAATGGGTTTAAACACTGTATTTCCTCAGTACAAATAAAGTTCCTTTTGAAATTGAAATGACGTTAAAATCAATGTTACACTTCCTTATATTCACAATAATGGTGTTTGTTGCAGAAACAGACTTTTCAACAAAGTCTGTAAAGGAACGTATTGGACTAATTCATAGAAACAACCTATCTGTCATAGTCATTTCAACAGTAGAATAAGCATAATAAATATCGGAAGGATAGAAATGACATTACACACTACAGACAGTTTTTCCTGTTTTCTGAACAATTTGGTACATTGGGGAAGTGTCGTTTCTGAAACAAACGATTCATTTCTAGTGTATTGTTCTGTTCCAGGATTTACACTTCAAAAAATCGACTTCCTTATGATAATATTTACGTAAACATAAGTGATAGGCATAGTTTAAAGGGCAATTATTAAACTAATATTAAATGCTAGAAGTTTTCTTCAGCAAATTTTGTAAATTATTTTTGTTTCTGATTCCTAAAGTACCATTACGCCCGCTGGTGTGGAAATGGAATTCCAATTTGACATCAAATGGTGCAGATTGTCCTCGCGTAAATATTTGGGGATTCCGGAAAAACCGTTCGCGGGTAGATAACGACCTAGGTGGTACGAACTGTCCGGACACCCGCAAGGTCATCTGTGAATGGAAGGCAGTTGTTCTTGATGGGATTTTATGATCCTCCAATATATACTTGGTTGAGCAGTCCTTTCTTGTCCAGTTCTTTTTGCCATTCGCGCATGACCTTCTCCAAACAGTTGAAGAAAACCAGGGATACCCCATCACCTTGTCTGATTTGATTTCAAACTTATTATTGTTATTATGATCATTATCCTCCTCTTTCTGGCCTTTTAACAATTACTGAGTTATGTACAGGCTGGGGCGACCTCGAACCAACCCTCAGATACAGAAAAGACCACGAAGCCGACTTATCGGATTCTGGACGCTAGACGAGTCGGAGCGTCTAGGAAACACCTTGCCATTGCACGCATTTCATCTGAATACACCACAATTAAGACGTAAACGAAAACAATTTTTCGGCACACTAAACATAAATTCACTCCTAAAAACAGGGAAACTCAAACAACTCACTGACGTAATGGACCAGCAAAAAATCCCGATCATGGCACTTCAAGAAACAATACTCACGGACAACGTCGCTATGGAATCATGCAACTACAGAATCCTAAAGGGCAAGGTGGGCATAAGGATTATGAAGAACATGCCACACTTAGGCACAGCCTTTGTAATCAACAAAAACATTCTAAATTCAGTTTCAGTCTTCCAATCCCAAAATGGAAGACTCTCACTACTAACCTTTAAATGCACAAAGAAAAGGTACACCCATTTTCATGCTCCACTTACAGTAATGACAATCGAACCAACCCACAAAAGGTGCATGATATCTGGGAAGAACGACAATAGGTGACTTCAAATATCCCTGACAATCATGTGAAAATACTACTTGGTGACTTCAACGCATAGGTAGGACGAGAAAAAGCCTACAAGAAAATAGTGGGGACTACTCAGCTCATAGAGGAACCAATAAAAATGGTCAAAGACTTATAGAATTTTGTAGAAACTTTAATTTGAAACTGATGTTCACCCACTTCAAGAAGTTTCCTAGGAAACAAACAACATGGGCGTCACCAAACAAAATACTAGGGGAGTATCAAATTGATCGTGTTGCTGTCTCCCATCGAAGCCAAAAGGAATAATGAACGTTGAAGTCAAGAAGGAGCCAACATAGAAACAGGTCATTACTTAACAACCATCAAGCTAAAGTTCATTCCAAACAACAGTAAGAAACGCAAAAGCAATAGATAACTAAGGCTCGACACTCAAAAGCTGAAACAGAACAGTAACAGGTACCAAGAACTGACGAATATTGAAACAACTGAATGGAAGCAGATGTAGAAGACCATTGTACAAGCAGCCAAGGAAAGAGCAACATTCAAGAAAACACTCAAACATACATTGTGGAATGAAAGATGTGAACAGGCAACATCACTCAGACTGCAAGGATGGAAAAGAGGGTACTCATCGAAGAAACAGGAAGATTACAACAGCTTCAAAGAAAAAAACCCGCAAAGATCAAGAGAGGGAAAAAAAAAGGAAATTCGATAGAGAGCAACTGACCGCAATAGAACAGAAGTTCCAGAGGAATAACATGAGGGACTTTTACAAGACATTTAAGAGGCACCTTTCTAAATACAAACCACCCAGCTTGTGCTTTAATAAAAGAGGATGGCACTCTCGCAACAAACAACAAAGAAAATTGTCAACTATCGGCAGAATACTTTAAACACCTACTTAACTACCCAATACCGCAAGAAAAGCTCGTTACAGAACCCACAATCAACACTGCCAGATGAAACAGAAATCACAAATCTGATTAACAAGCTCAAAAACAATAAAAGCAGTTGGTGAAGATTCGATAACGATCGAACTATGGAAACATGTGAGCCCTCCAAAAGTCAAGAACCTGAGTCAGTTAATGCATGAAATCTGGAACACTGCTAAGATTCCCGACGATTGGGATTTAGCGCAGATACACCCGCTACACAAGAAAGGGAACAGAACAGATGTTAATAACTAGAGATATCTCGCTATTTAAAGAAACATACAAGATCCTATCCATGGCACTGTTTTTGGTGTTGGAACAACTCGAACACCAAATCGGCGAATACCAGGCAGGCTTCCGGAAAGGACGATCGTGTGAGGAACAAATCTGGAACTTCAAGACAATACTGAAGGACAGAGCTGCCACAGGCAAGAATTGCATAGACGTGTTTGTAGACTTTCGGACAGCATATGACTCAATCGACAGGAGCACACTGTATGACATCCTTAAAGAAATGGGCACAGATAACAAGACATTACAATTAATAACAACAAACACATACCCGAAGGTTAAGTTCCTGGGTAAAATATCTGAACGCTTTGAAATCAAAACGGGCGTAAGACAAGGAGATCGCCTATCTCCACTTCTGTTCAATTGAGTCCTGGACAAGGTCGTCAAAGAATGGGGAAAAGTACTCGCAGAGAAAAGCATTAAGGACCAAGTAAGGATAGGGTACAAGAAAGAAAACATCGCAATCAAATTCTTAGCAATCGCTGATGATCCTGTGCTGCTGTCAGAGAACATCGAATCAGTTATAATGCAAGTTCACATTAGCATAGATAACAGTGAAAACCGGCCTGCAGTTATCGTTTGAAATGACCCATTTCATGACCAACATAAAAGAAACCCCGAGATACATAATAACAAAGGTGGATAAGATAAGTAAAATTGTTAAATGCAAGTACCTTGGTGAGATAATACAACCTAACGGGCTCGATAAAGAAGGAAACCGCGAGAGAGCCCGAAAAACGGAGCTTGCATTCCACCATACGAAAGACACAATTAGAAAGCGATTTCTATTAGGACTAAACTAATGACACTGTCAGACAGTAATCCAACCAGAGTGCCCGTATGCTTCGGAATGCCTAGGATTAACAACCAGCAAAGACATTAAAGAAATCGAGAAGGAGGATTTTAATAAAAATTCTCGGACCAAAAGGATGTGCTAACACATACCGATTACGCAGTAACAAAGAAGTATATAAAACGAGGATTTCAGATACCATACGCAAACGAAGGGTTAAATTCTTTGGACATATTTCAAGAATCCCCGACGATAGACTCACTAAGATTTTGTTTAACCATTTTAACAAAACCCAATAGGATAATAATAATAATCGTAGGATAGGCAACTCTTATGACAAATGGTTTGTTAACACCAAGAAGGATCTGCAAGAAATAAATATCATGGATCAAGATATCCACAACAGAACCAGTTTCATAAAACAGATACACACATTTGAGGGGTTCCTAGAGCCAGAAACCGCGACCAAGAAGAAACAACATTGAAAACAAAGAAAGAAGCTGTAAGCAAGAGAGTGAAGGAATACTGGTGCCCAAAGCCATGAAGGCCTCTGGAGGGGTGGAAGGTAAAGGCTGCCACTATCCGTAACCTCGGCACTTGATGGGGTAGCGTGGTTAACCTTTGACCCCAGTAATTTACCTGGTACTCATTTTTAGTGTAGGCTGAGTGAACCTCAGGCCCATGTGCACATCCCGAAGTGGAAATCTCGTTTCTTAAATTTTACGACTTCCTGACAGGGATTCGAACCCACGTCCTTCCGGGCGAACCGAGCACGTCTTTACCGCCTCGGCCTTGACATTTATAGATCCTATCCTCTGACTGGCGCCAAAGAAAACTGAAATCAGGAAGAGTTATTTACGTAGCCCATAGTTGGTCAAAATCGATTATGATGAATGAAATTATAATCTGGGTCATCAGTCCATAGGCTGGTTTGATGCAGCTCTCCATGCCACCCTATCTTGTGCTAAACTTTTCGTTTTATAATAATCTATATATATAAAAGCAAGTCGGGCTGGAGCGATGTATATATAAATATTTAAAAATGAAAAAAGACGTGAATTAATGAGGCACTTCCAGAAATCTCAGAAATTTGAAACTTTGTACGGAGGAATCTGATGACCCCAGGATCCCTAGAAAAATCGGAAATTCTCAAAATTCCCTGAAGGGGGCACGCTGGGGGGGCTCAAATTTTGGGCTCAGCATAAGAACACAGTCGTATAGTATATCCAAAACGATAACCTATAGGTTTCGTGGGCTTAAAAATTTTCGAGAATTTCCTCATTTTTATCCCCTATCCCCCCAAATCAAAATGGCGGCCCAACCTTCCAGACGAAGTAGACAATTGAAATTTGGTGAAATTATAGCTTTTGGTCTCTAACCGACGGGAAAATTCCAAGATGTTCAAATTTTTCACTTTTTACCCCCCAAAGATATCGAAATATGGAGGCAATTTTAATGACTGTGCAGACATTCCTTTTGAGCTATTTTTTGGCTAAACGGTAAGTCGTATCACAAAACGGATGGCACAATGTCTCTTCAATTCGGAGTGATCTACAACTTTGGTCCTGTGACATTTTGTCGTATCTCTCTCCCTTATACGTTAAATTTGGTCGTATTTCTGGATTGTTCGTAAATTTGGTGATTTTTACAAGTATATTTCATTGTTTGACACACTTATAAGAATGATAGGATCATCACGTTGTGTGCGCACATTGGCACGATTATGGGACATGTGTGTACCAAATTTCATGATTCTAGCTTATACATAAGTAGGCAAAAAGTAATGTAAAATGTTAAAAATGCACCCAAATTTCAGCCTATTCAAAATTTGAGCTCAATTTACCCCCTTAATATGGGAGATACGAGGAAATGGTTTAGAAACAAATATGTAGAGCGATAAATGGGGCGTCTGATGGCGCAAACCGTTTCTTAATATCATAAACCGTTTAGGAGATATGAATCTCGAAGTGGAAGTCTGCACTTTTCAACGTGCTCATGCTTATCCGTCATCTATATAAATTAAATCGTAACGACCGTGTGTCTGTACATTGATTATTTTGGCGAAATTTCCGTACAGTTATCCGTTTCACCTGTAATTATGATCATCTGCATCATTTTTAGCTTTGGTGTCCGTTTGTCTCTTTGTTTGTTTGTCTGTTTGTCTGTCCTTCTATAACTTGAAAACTACTGGATATATTTCCACCAAACTTCATATTTAGAATCCACCTGTCCTTGGGTAGGTTTTAGCGCAAAAAATAAAAGCGTAACGACCGTGTGTCTGTACATTGATTTTGGCGAAATTTCCGTACAGTTATCCGTTTCAGGTGTAATAATGACCATCTGCATCATTTTTATCTTTGGTGTCTGTTTGTCTGTTTGTCTGTCCTTCTATAACTTGAAAACTACTGGATATGTTTCCACCAAACTTCATATTTAGAATCCACCTCTCCGTGGGTAGGTTTTAGCTCAAATATCGTTTCTAAATCCCTGAACTGAGTGGGGATTTTTACGAAACCGAAACCGTGATTTTGCACTCCCTCAAAGTATACACAACCGAACTTAATGGAAATCAATCTGCCTTAATGAAAATGAATTTCTAAACCTTTTTTTCTCATGTGCATCATTTCGATAACAGGATTTAGTAAGGGATATATCATTAACGGACCGTTTTTCGGTACAAATCCCAGCGGGTGCGTGTAAAGCGTACTTCTTACAACTTGAAAACTAACAAGATATTTGAACCAAATTTTATATATAGCATCCATCTGTCCAGGGGTAGGTTTCCTTGGTGTCTGTTAGTTAGTTAGTTAGTTTGTTTGTTTGTTTCTTTGTTTGTTGGTCTGTTTGTCTTTCTCTAACTTGAAAACTACTGGATATATTTCCACCAAACTTCATATTTAGAATCCACCTGTCCTTTGGGGAGGTTTTAGGGCAAATATTGTTTCTAAATCCCTGAACTAATTGGGGGTTTATACGAAACCGAAACCGTGATTTTGCACTCCCTCTAAATACACACAACCAAACTTTATGGAAATCTACCTGCCTTAATGGAAATTAATTTCTAAACCTTTTCTTCTCATGTGCATAATTTCAATCACTTACAGGAAAGATAGTATGATCAAACTCTACACGAACATTGGCCCACCCAGTACCCATATGTGAGCCAAATGCTATGCCACATAATTATCCGAAAAGTAATGGAAATGTAAGATATTCTTACACAAATTTCAACCTATTCAACGTTTTTGATTCAATCTGACCCATGAATAGATTAGATGCGAGAAAATATCATAGGACCAGCCATTTAGATCGCTAAATACTGCGCCTTACGGTACAATCCTTTGTCGATATGACGTACCGTTTAGCAGCAGTTAATCTGTAAATGAAGGTCTGCAATATTGTAAACATTCATATACTTTCGTATGTCCATCTGTATATATATTCATTGATGTCGATTTGTAGAGATCGAGAAAGGATGTGTCTGCTATTGTAATCAGTACTCCCTACACCGACTTTGACTGCTGGCAGTAGGAATGGGGTCCTTCTCCAACTCCTGTGTAACTGGCATTAGTAAGGAGGGCCTACCATTTTAATGAATAATTCACTTTTCGATTTGTCTTGCAGAAGGCAAGGGATCATGCAGTTTTGTTCGAAAGTCCCCTACTCTATTGTGTTTGGCTCTAGGCCAGGGTGCCCGCCATTATAAACAAATGTTCCAATCTAAAATTTGACTAGCATTAGGCATTGTGGCCTGCTATTTTCATGGAAACTCACTAATTCTGTGTGACTGGTAGTAAGCTGGCTAGCAGCAGTAAAAAGGGACTGTCATTATAATGATAACTGCACAACTCAATTTTGACTGGTGGTAGGGAAGTTGCCTGGTATTATAATAAAAACTCCTCAACTGTAACCTGTCTGAAAGTAGGAAATGGGTCTGCCATTGTAACTAAAACTCCCCAAATCGATTGTGACCGCGCAGTAGGCATTGGGGCCTGCAATTATAATGTAAACTTGCCAACTCGATTGTGAATGGCAGTAGGCAAGTGAGCCTGGCGTTATCATCACAACTCCGCAACCCTCACTTTACATTGGAAACAACGTATGTGGACCTCCCCATGCTATTTCTCGGATAAGGCTAAGAGACATGCAATTTTAAAACAATCTCATTTACTGCACGCACAGTATTTACGTCGATATCCGTGTACAATGTAGAATACCGTAGCGAAGCACGGGTACATTTGCTAGTAATAATAATAATAATAATAACAGGTGGATCTTTTCAAGTACTTAGGATGTATTGTCCCAAGATCGGAGTATACTGACAAGGGGGAGGTCGGGAGGTCACCATGTGGTTTTCTAGAAGGTGTTCAAATTTTGAGGATTTGTCCTTCATTAAAACATATTTTAGTCCTGTTCGGGCGTTTTTGCCAATGGGCCTTATTATTTCACAATTTAACTTTTAAAATCTATCCTCAAGTTTTCGTACTCTTATTTCCGCAGATATTTCTGACTTGTCTCCCTCGCGTAGTTGCTAGCGAATTGACTTTAGGAACTGAAGTTTACATGTTCGAATCCAACCTTGATTTTATTCCCTTTCTTTTTTCTTCATTTTCTTTTAATTTCATGCTTTTTGTACAATATTTGTTTGGTTTACATCAAATACTGTATTTGTTCTTGTTGTTGTTTTCTGACTACCGTTAGCCTGACAATGAATCTCTTGATCTTGACTCATTATTACACTAATGTGTGCGATATTTCTCTTAAAACCATTGGAAACAAAGCATTTCGCAACAACGAACACACCCAATAAATCCAGGTACAGAGCTAGAATAACACTTTGACCTCATTACTTCACATGAAAAACAGACGTTGTTCACAAATAAAAGAAATATCGAGGTCGGATTCGAACTCGGAAACTTCAATTCCCAATGCCAACGCGCTAGCGTCTTCGCCACGAAGACAAGTCGGAAATACAGTATCTGGGGGAATACGACTACACAAGTTTGAGGCTAGATTTTAAACGTTAAGTTGTGAAGAAAAAAATAAGATCCATTAAAATACTGCTCGAACAGGGCTAAAATATTTTAATAGAGGGAAAATCCTCAAAATTTGAATATTTTTTCTAGAAAACCATATGGCAACCTCCCTTTGCGAGTGAAACCGAATCAGGGTGCAGCAAAGCTAATGCAGTGAGCTGGCAGCTGTGATCAACGGTATTCTGTATAAATAATTTCGTGTGGCTATTTCTAGCCGGGTGCAGCCCTTGTAAGGCAGACCCTCCGATGAGGTTGGGCGGCATCTGGCATGTGTAGGAAACTGAGTGTTATTGTGGTGGAGGATAGTGTTACGTGTGGTGTGTGAGTTACAGGTATGTTGGGGACAGCACAAACACTCAGCCCCCGAACCACTGGAATTAACCAATTAAGATTAAAATCCCCAACACGGCCAGGAATCAAACCCGGGACTAGTGTTGCCAACTCAGCGGATTTTTCGTCAAATTTGGCGGATTTTTAAATAGAACAACGGATAAATTTTCCATTTAGCGGACAACAGATTTCTTGACGGATTTTCAAACTTCTTTTAGCGATTTTCAGTGGTAACACTATCGTCTTTCATCACCAGGAGAAAAAATAATATAGAACGTACTACGGCATAATAGTCTACTTATTCCCGTTGTATTGAACTTATGCAGCATACTACCACTCGTTTTCTAGACCAGCTCTGGCCAACAGCTTTAGTCAGAATTTGTTACAATCGTTACTGTGCTCTTAATGAGCCGAGTAATGTCGTGTTTGATAACGTGTTTCCTTTGACATCAGGTTCTTTTTGGTACCTCAATATGTCGAAATAAAAAGTTAAAAAGTAGTCAGATATATCGTAAAGAGTGGTTGAATAGTTAAAATTTCAAAGGGTAGTTGGTTGAGCTGCCCAGTGATCCCAAATACGGACGGTGCATCTACTGGCAGTGCAATCACCATCAGTGTACCACTCCAGTCGTCCGGGTGTGGTTAACAAGCCTCCTCCACTCCTTTCTGTCCTTCCACTTTTCCTGCTCAATTACTTCCGCCACATCCTATCCAGCTTCTCTAATTTCCTTCCAAATCTGATCCAACCACCTTCTTCTCGGTCTTCCAACTGATCTCTTCTTTTTTTTTTTTTTTTTTTTTTTTTGCTACGGGCTTTACGTCGCACCGACACAGATAGGTCTTATGGCGACGATGGGATAGGTATGGCCTAGGAGTTGGAAGGAAGCGGCCGTGGCCTTAATTAAGGTACAGCCCCAGCATTTGCCTGGTGTGAAAATGGGAAACCACGGAAAACCATCTGCCGATAGTGGGATTCGAACCCACTATCTCCCGAATGCAAGCTCACAGCCGCGCGCCTCTACGCGCACGGCCAACTCGCCCGGTCAACTGATCTCTTTCCCTTAACTTCTCTTTCCGATTCCCTTCTTGCTACCCGATCCTTTCCCATTTTTACATATCCGAACCATGTCAGTCTTGCTTTCTGTATGTTCTGTACTAACGGTTCAATATTTAGCTCTTTTCTGATTTTAATAATTTGAATTCTACATGTTCTTGTTTTTTAACTGATGTTCTTAAAATTTTCATTTCTAATGCCTGGATCTTACTATCTTGTCTCTTATTAGTTACCAGCGTTTCTAGTCCGTTTATATAATGCTAATTACGTTCTCTTGGGTTCTTTGTCATCCCATAAGAGCTCTCTGTAATTATCAAAAACAATGAAAACAGTAATGAAAGTGAAAATAACTTTCGAAAGAGATTTGAAAATTTCCGTATGTGCTTTGCTGCTGTGAACTGCCAGCATATATTTTGAAAAAGAATAGTAACATGTGGCTTCATATGAAACCACAGGACCTCAACCCAGCACACCTCCTTTAGAGCATATAGTGCGGGAGCGAGAAGATGATTAACTCCTGTTCTGAAACTGGTGAGTGTCGAGTTAATCTCTTTTATTACAACATCTGGTATATGCTATTTTGCTTCAGTTCGAAATTTAGCGGAATTTAGCGGATTTTCAACTAAAATTTTAGCGGAGAAAAAATTTATGGGTTGGCAACGCTGCGCGGGACCCTGTGGACCAAAGGCCAGCACGCTAACCATTTAGCCATGGAACCGGACACGGTATTCTGTAAGACAGAAGCAAATTCTCGGACGAAACTACCTTTATATCGGTCTGGGTTTTTTTTTTACTAAACTTTCATTCCTCCCCTGATGGGGGAGGCGGGCCACCTAGTAGGGAACACCAATTCTCTGGCCAAGAGAGTTGTGGGGGTTAAAGGTGATATGCTTTATGTGGGAGAGGGTAAACAGAGGTGATGGAAATGAGAGATATGAACGGGGGGCGTCTTGGTTTTCCTCTTTCTGTGTTCCCTTCTTTCTTTTTAAAATATCGATTCATAACTTTATTGGTGTTTTGTTAGTTAAAATGCAAAGTGATACAAAGACAGAGTCATGTTGTACAATGTAGAGTTACATGGAGTGATATGGGAAAAGATGGAAGGCAATGAGATGGAAGGTAGAGGAGAATGTAGCAAGAGACTTGAAGAGAAGACGGAGAAGATCGGTTGAAGGCGGGGATGGAGAAAATGAGCTGTGGGAGGGTGGAGTGAACCAAAGACGTTGTCGAGGTGAGTGAAGATGAGATGCAGAAGGCCGGGGACGCCGACGGGGTGAGGGAATACGAGATTGAAGACGAGGAGGAGAACGGGATGGTTCCACACGATAAGTACGGCCAAAGAGTTGAAGTCCATGAGTGATAAGGTGATTAACGGCTTCAGGCGTAGCGAAGTGGAGACGTACAAAAAGTAGGTCCAGCTGAGTTGTATATCCTGGAGGTCCCAGTGACAAAAAGTCCAGCTTGACGAAGGGCAGAAGTGATGACTTCGGCTGGAAGAGCAGGATCAACACCACAGGCAACACAAGTATAATTGGCAGTGCATTCAGACGGCGATCACAATGGTGGATGCTCAGGAACAGTAGAGGAATCAGTTGCAGCGTCGTCGACAGGCGGTTGCTGTGAGTCGGACCGTTGAGCAGGGTGTTGAGTGGTAAGAGGAGGAAACGTCATGACAGGGAATCGATGAGACATCCCACTCTGACAAGTCTAGTGTCAGACCTAAGACGAAATGCTGGTTAATAGAGCAAACGCCTGAAAAGCCATACATCTAATTTTTGATCTGATTTTTAATATGCTCTATTGGTGAAAAAAATATCTAATTCCTTCCATGGGAACTTAGATTTCCCATATTAGGTCGTGTTACGTACATTTAGTACGAGTTGAAGAGATGTTAAGTATAGAACAAAAAAGACCAACCAACCAGACACCAGTGGGATCCGAACCCAAAACCTCCCGATTTCGCGTAGGTTGCACTACCAATTGAGCTATGGTGGCCTAGGTCATCTTTGTTCTGTTGGAAACGATCTAAGCTACAGGTCTGGTACTACTACCATCACACTGTACAGTGCGTTTAAGTTGCCCGTTGAGGGCCAAGTCAATGAATATTGAATTATCAGGTGGGCATTGTAATCGCAACCGACTTTCAACCTATTAGGTCGTGTTACGTACATTTAGTACGTGTTGAAGAGATAATCGAAACCGACTTTCAACTCACATTTAGTACACGACCTAATAGGTTGAAAGTCGGTTTCGATTAAAATGCGGTCGTGAAAATTCAATATTCAAGGACTGTAGTTCATTGACAGAAGATTGTTGACTGAATGCTGAGTGGCAGAAGACGTACGTTACTAAAAATCCACAGCCTGTTTTCAGTCATTCGACCAGGTCAGGAATTGAATGAATTAAGCCCCGTCTAGCGGCGAGGATAGGAACTGTGCCGGCTACCGAAGTCTGTCGCACTCCGCTGCGGCAATGATTACTGACTGACAGACTAAATTAAATGATAATTGAGTGTGTTGCTGGAATGAATGATGAGAGGGAAAACCGGAGTAGACGGAGAGAAACCTGTCCCTCCATCGCTTTGTCCAGCACAATTCTCACATGGAGTGACCGGGATTTGAACGACGGAACCCAGCGATGAGAGGCCGGTGCCTGACGCCTGAGCCAAGAAGTACATTATTATTTGTACCGGGAGGTACACCCCTACGCCGCACTTTTAAATCTTGCGCCAATAAAACCTCCTCTACAGGAGGAACTCTGAACTTAAAACAGGACCAACTTGTAAATTTTCTCAGATGTCACTACCGTAATTTTTATGGTGAAGTTTCCTGAACTGTGTGAAATCTACTTGTTTTTGTTTTCCATTCATCAAGAAGTTTGGACATTCTCTCATAGAGATCACTACAAAAACTATGATCATGCACCCTGGTGCGAAGTGAAAGAACCTTTCAGAAGTAATTTTGTTTTCATAAGTTTTTCCTTTACTAAATTTCGTTCATTCATTTTTGGGTTGGCAATATTTATCCTTTCTTTCCGCCTGTTTTGAATTTAACTAATCAAGAATTTCTGTAATTAATTTCCTATCAATCACAGGCTTCTTCTTCGATTTGGTGTGTAACTTTAAGCTACCCAATAAAACTGAGTGGATGTGGCTGTTTTATTCATGAAAGGTCTCGAACTTTCCCCGAGGGTTTATAAACTGCTGATTTTCACGTCTCTTGGCCATTTGATCAACGTCTATCTAAGTGTGTGGATGTGAAGCAGGAGGCGGGTGGCGCCTCTTTCATCAGGCAGCAGGTCTTCAACAAGATAATGGCTGTTTAACATCTTATTTCTTGCTAGCTCAGCAGTTTAACCCGCGGGAAAGGTCCGAAACTTTAATATGTAACCTTTTTCTCTAAAACGTAAGTTCTGCCGGCTTATGTAAAAACTTATAAAATCTGTAACTGTAATTCGGGGATAGAGAGTGATTTACCCTCTCGAGCTTCCCTTCATTTTGGTTTTGAGGTGACTACGTTTTGGTAACTGATTTTCTTCCCTTCCTTAATGTTTTAAATTTCTTTCTTAGACGGGTCACCTCCATAGTTTGGGAATAGCCCCTGTTTCGTCGGCCTAGTGCCTGTTAGTTTTACGGGATTTCTGCCCTTTGAACAGATCATGCCTGTTAGCTGCATAGAGGAGTGTAAGTATTCGCCTCCTTTCATTTTGTGCTTGGACCATTTATTTAACTGTTATTCCTTTTACACGAAGGCCCTGTAGGTTGGGTACGAGATACCCCTGTTTCATTTTTGTAAATTGTGCCTTGATGGCAAGTTATTGTAAGGTCTGATGTTGCCTTGAATAGGCTTGAAAGACTGAGAGCGTGTCAGCTCTTTTCTAGTATTGTAAAAGTGCCCCTAGGAGGCTTGACATGGTAAATTACGGAGCTGGTGCTCCATGTTTTAGGGGATTTCTGCCCTTTGAACAGATCATTGTTTGGTAATGCTGAGCTAGGAGCTCAAACTTGTAAAACTAGGGGCTTGTAGCGCAAAAGTGTTATAATTCTGCAATCTTGGATCCTTCCTAGTCTTGTTTCTTCACCTAGTCAAAAGTTGTTAGATTTTTGTTGTTATTAATTGTTAAAAACTCAGAAAATATAACCTTTGTTAAAGTTTTAAATTAACTTTGATTTGGTAGTTAGACCCATTCACCCCGGCACCTTCTTTCACCTCTGCTGATCCACCAAACCACGGTAACATTATTATTATTATTGCTTGCTAGCAGCTTTACGTCGCACCGACACAGATAGGTCTTATGGCGACGATGGGACAGGGAAGGGCTAGGAGTGGGAAGGAAGCGGCCGTGGCCTTAATTAAGGTACAGCCCCAGCATTTTGCCTGGTGTGAAAATGGGAAACCACGGAAAACCATCTTCAGGGCTGCCGACAGTGGGGCTCGAACCCACGATCTCCCGGATGCAAGCTCACAGCCGCGCGCCTCTACGCGCACGGCCAACTCGCCCGGTATATTATTATTATTATTATTATTATTATTATTATTATTATTATTATTATTATTATCTCTTACCTTGATGTACGTTCCGAAGGCATCTTATCCAATATTCAGGCACCTCGCCTCTCCTCAGCTTCTTCCAACACCAATGTACACACAAGTTTTGATTTTATGCAATAACATCGTGACTTATGATTCCTTTTATTGGTCAACTAATCAAACTGATAATTGTGTCTCGTCTGACAGCAGCCGTCAGAATCGTGCACTTCGATTGACCGACGTGACCTGCCACTCAGCCTGTAACCAAGGGCCACGTGTACTGTACTTTACAGGACGGCGTGGCGGTCAATAACGTACCAACAGTTATCGTTCTATCTGTCGTAATTGGAGTTTCCTCATGTATCGACTTAAGATGCAATAGTTGAAATAATTATAGATTGCCTTAAGCTTCTGTGTTCGCTGGCTTCCTTTACATACATACATACATACATACATACATACATACATACATTACTCTAATCTTCCATATAATTTCTTATAGGGATCAAAAAATGGCTTACGATCAAATGTATGATCATTGTAAAAGAGAAGTAACTAGATTCTAGCATACTTTTGTCCATCTGCATTTTCTTTCACTTCCTTTGTTCTTGTTGCTTTTAAAAGGATTATTATTATTATTATTATTATTATTATTATTATTATTATTATTATTGTCGTTGTTGTTGTTATTATCCGCCTCTGAGGTTTAGTGGTTAGTGTGATTAGTTGCCACTCCCGGAGGTCCGGGTTACATTCCCGGTTCTGCCAAGATATATATTTAAAGGGGTGGTACGAGGGCTGGATCGGGGTCTACTCAGCCTCGGGAGGTCAAATGAGTAGACGGGGGTTCGATTCCCTCCTCAGTCATCCTCGAAGTGGTTTTACGTGGTTTCCCCACTTCTTCTCCAGGCAAATGCCGGGATGGTACCTAACTTAAGGCCACGGCCGCTTCCTTCCATATCCCTTCCAATACCCCCCCCCACACACACACAGACACATACAAGGCCCCCATTCAGCATTGCGAGTGAGGCCGCCTGGACGAGGTACTGGGCCTCCACCCCAGTCGTATCCCCCACGACCCAAAGTCTCACGCACCAGGACACCGCGCTTGAGGCGGTAGAGGTGGGATCCCTCGCTGAGTCAGAGGGAAAAACCAACCCTGGAGGGGAAACTGATTAAGAAAGAAAGAAATTTTATTATTATTATTATTATTATTATTATTATTATTATTATTATTATTATTGGGGGACACGAGAGAAACCTCCCAGTAGGGTGTATTTGCATGTGATGATGTTATACATCCGGGTGTCTCCTGGGCAACGGACTAGGACTCTTCCTAGACGGCTGATTCTCTCACACCAGAAGCAGAACTAATCAATCTTAAAATGTATTTTAAGAAACGGCTCTTTTCAGAGCCATCCGTGACAATAATATCCATAAATATTGAAGGCCTGTCAGCTGCCAAAGAGGAACTCTTGAAAAAACTATGCCAAGATCAGAAATGTGACGTCTTGTGCATTCAGGAAACGCGTAGGGATGAACATCAGAAACGTCCAAAGATTTCAGGAATGATTTTAGTTGCAGAAAGGCCTCATGCGAAATATGGTAGTGCTGTATTTGTAAAGCCAGACATCCAGATCATCAGTACTCATCATACTGAAGATAACGACATCGAAATAATCACCGTGGAGTTAAGCAACATGACCATTACATCTGTGTACAAGCCTCCAAATGAAAAGTTATCTTTCTCACCACCTGCAAATTTTGGTAATCAAACAAAGTCAATAGTAATCGGTGACTTTAACAGCCGTAGTCACGTCTGGGGATATGCTCAAGAAGATGAGAATGGAGAGATCGTCATTGCATGGGCTAAAACTCAGGAGCTTTCCCTTATTCATGACAGTAAGCTTCCCTCCTCCTTCAACAGTGGAAGATGGCACCGAGGGTATAACCCAGATCTTCTCTTTGTGAGCAACTGCTTTGTGCAGCAATGTTCTAAAGAAATGGGTTCACCAATCCCAAGAACACAACACCGGCCAGTAATATGTCACCTCTCTTCATCCATAAGACCACACGAAGTTCGGTTCAGACGGAGATATAACTTTCGAAAGGCTGACTGGAAAAGGTTTTCCAGTATGTTGGATGAGAGGATAAAAACTGTCTCTCCTATACCCCACGACTATGACAAATTCATTGATATCGTGAAGTTCTGTTCACGGGCATCAATTCTCAGAGGCTGCAGGACACGCTACCTTCAAGGTATAACTCGTGAAACAACTGCTCTGCTGCATGATTACTACAGGCTTCACGAAGAAGACCCATTTAGTGAGCAAACGATTCAAGCAGCACAAAGTGTTCTTTCCTCTATCTCCCAGGCAAAGAAGGAGACATGGATGAAGTTGATGTCTGAAGTCGATATGGGTAGGAGCAGTCAAGAAGCTTGGAGACTTTTAAAACGCTTGAGCAATGATCCTACGCAAGGTAACACACATGTCAATGTGAGTGCAGATCAAATAGCACACCAACTTTTGCTTAATGGAAAACCAAAGCTTTCCATGAAAGTAGGGAAGAATCCTATAGTCAGACAACCAGACGAGAGCAATGAGTTATCTAAGCATTTCACACTAACAGAACTGGAATTAGCTCTCAGTAAGTGTAAGATTGGGAAGTCAGCAGGACTCGATGACCTTCGAATGGAACAAATTAAGAACTTTGGTCCTACTACGAAGTGCTAGTTGCTAGAACTCATGAATAACTGCATTCAGTCTTCCATGATACCTAAAATATGGAGGAAGGCTAGGGTCATAGCCATTCTAAAACCAGGCAAAGATAAAAATGACCCTAGGAGCTACAGGCCAATCTCCTTATTATGCCATCTTTTTAAGATTCTGGAGAGACTAATCCTCAATAGGTTGACTGATAAAATCGAGCCACTTCTGATTCCACAGCAAGCTGGATTCAGGAGAGGGAAAAGCTGCACATCGCAGGTGTTGAAATTAAGTCAACACATAGAAGATGGCTTTGAAAGCCGGAAAATCACAGGAGCTGCATTTATAGATCTCTCAGCAGCATATGATACTGTTAATCACCGAATTCTCCTTGGAAAGGTATACAGCATGACAAAGGACTTCCATCTGACTTGTGCCATTAGAAACCTACTTCAAAATCGAAGTGTCTTCGTTGAGTTCCAGGGAAAAAGAAGCAGGTGGAGGATACAGAAGAACGGACTACCTCAGGGAAGCGTGTTGGCACCAATGCTTTTCAATATTTACACAAATGATCAGCCTCTTCCTGCCGGGACGAATAGTTTCGTCTATGCTGATGATTGTGTCATCACATCTCAGGGGGATAACTTCGAGGCGATTGAACAAACATTGTCCACAGCTCTAGACACTCTTGCTGGCTATTACAAGAAGAATCAACTAACACCAAACCCAACTAAGACGCAAACCTGTGTTTTCCATCTAAACAACAGAGAAGCTTCCCGAACTCTGAAGGTCACTTGGCGAGGCATAGCATTACCACACGATCCTACCCCGAAGTACCTCGGAGTCACTCTGGATCGTGCCTTAACCTACAGAAAACATTGTTTGAACATCAAGCAGAAAGTGGCTGCTAGAAACAATATTGTGCGGAAGCTAACTTGAACATCTTGGGGAGCACAACCAGACACAGTGAGGGCATCTGCCCTTTCGCTCTGCTATTCCGCAGCTGAATACGCATGCCCGGTGTGGTACAAATCTTGCCATACCAAAGCAGTTGATGTAGCACTCAACAAAACCTGCCGCATTATTACTGGATGTTTGAGACCTACACCTTTGGAAAAAGTGTATTGCCTTGCAGGGATAGCACCTCCCGATATTCGCCGTGAAGTGGCCGCCAAGAAAGAAAAGAGAAAGGTGTTGACATCGGAAGCCCACCCTTTGTTTGGATATGAGCCACCACGCCAGCGGCTTAAGTCTAGGAAAAGCTTCTTGAGAGTAACCGAAACACTTGCAGGAACAGCGCAGCAAGCAAGAATTCAAGAGTGGCGCGTCAGGAGTCAACATACGAGGATCAGTCAATGGATGACCCCAAAAGAGGAACTCCCTCCTGGCCATGTTACAGATTGGGTGAATTGGAGAGCACTGAACAGACTGCGCTCTGGTGTTACGCGGTGCAGGGTAAACCAGAAGAAATGGGGTTTCGAAGTGGACAGTACCTTGTGTGTATGTGGAGAAGAGCAGACCACAGCCCATTTGCTGCAATGCAGTTCATGCCCATTCAGCTGCACAACAGAAGACCTGGTTAAAGCGAAGCCAAATGCACTTGATGTTGCAAGGTTTTGGGCTCACATCGTTTAATGTGGCTCTTCGCCATTGGAGTATTTATATTATGTTTTATGTTTTTCCTTATCTTTAATTTTAAACGTATGTATGCTTCTGACACGATATAAATAAATAAAATTATTATAACGAACATGAGTGAAGATAGAAGCATAATATTATCCTGCATAAGGTACGATCGTATTTATATAAATACACAAGTAATTGCCAAGCGACTTGGCCGTGCGGCTGTGAGCTTACATTAGGAAGATAGCGGGTTCAAATAGGCAGTCATGAGGATACTTTTCCGTGGTTTCCCATGTTCACACCAGGCAAATGCTGGGGTGCTGCACCTTAATTAAGGCCACGGCCCCTACCTTCCCAATCCTATTAATGTCCAATCCTTTCGTCGCTGAAAACGTTTGATGTGTTCGTGCGACGTTAAACAAGTAGCCAAAAAAAGTTATTTGCATCAGTAAGAGTTGATTGGATGTAAAAGGATAGATATTTACTTCAAAGCAATATGAAAATGAAAACCTACAACTTGTTTTCCAGTCATTGACCGAGTCAGGGATGTAATGAATGAAAGATATATAGGCTGTTATGACAATGGGGTCGCCACTCCCAAGGTGATTTATTAATGAGTGATAAATGCTATGAAATGATAATGGAGAATGTTGCTGGAATGAAAGATGACAGGGAAAACCGGAGTACCCGGAGAAAAACCTGTCCCGCCTCCGCTTTGTCCAGCACAAATCTCACATGGAGTGACCGGGATTTGAACCACGGTATCCAGCGGTGAGAGGCCGACGTGCTGCCGTCTGAGCCACGGAGGCTACTTCAAAGCAATACAAGCTTCTTTAAATGATCAGAAAAGCATTTTAAAAATTCATGAATACAGTGTAGCACCAGGCTACTTACATTTTTATGGATTCCAGGGACACTCAATGGAAATAGAAGGAAGCTATGTTATCAACGAAATATAGGCCTGAATCTCCAGCATGATAATTGTAAGGATACTGGGAGCAAAGAGAATTTTATGTAGTCTTCAACCAACCAACCAACCAACCAACCAACCAACCACCACGGGATAAGATGGAGTCAACGTCGGTTAAGTGGACTCCGTTTTACTTTGTCTAGTATGTATGTATGTATGTATGTATGTATGTATGTATGTATGTATGTATGTATTGATTTATTTATTTATTTACTTATACGTTGCAACCATTATTTTTCTTTGTAATTTCATCAAACATAAGATAATGTTTTGCTTATGTAGCTTGAGAAATATTACTAGGATCTTCGAATGTACAGTTTTGATAAAGCAAATACAGTTCCTTTGAAACCAGACTTCTGGCTGGAACATAATGGATAATTTCGACGTACGTATTATAATCATGCAATTACAAGGGGCGATCAAAAAGTTTCCGTTCGACGGCCGTACAATCCTGAATCGCGATGCCAATCAGGCAAAATCGCCGTGAGCATTGAGGCACTCATCTCACCGACGTACTGGGTTGAAGATCCCCGTGTGGTGAAACACCGTGTACTGCTGCGTAAAGAAGACCTGCTGCACACCTCGTCTAAGCGGGAAGCGTCGACACTTCAAGGCCTATCTGAGGGGGAACGTACGTAAAAATGAGTAAAAGCAAATTTTAAATTTTCTCATATCAGGATATCCTCATGTCAGGATTTTTATTCCAAAATATTATGTTTCAATGTCATCTGTAAAAGTGAGAAAAAAATAGTATCTGTAACTGCTTGTATACTGCCACGCGGCCACGCCCACTTCTGTAGGAAGAGTTTTGTTTCCATTACTCTTACGGAGAATTTCCACGTGTTTGTCTTTCTTCCATGGAAACCTGTCATCAAGAAGGCTGTGGCAAAAATATGGCTGCCGTATTCTTCCGGTTTCTTTGTTGACAATGTGTTTATATACACGTATTTATGTGGTTTCATAACCGATTTACCAAGTGCTAATTTTGTGGTGTTATCCAAAGTAACAGTATGCCTCGAGGTGAACGTAGAAATCGAATGTACCAGGGCAAGGTACAGAACAAGTACCGGTATGCGTAGTACTTCGAGCAAGAAATCCAGTGCTGCTAAGACGAAAATTGATGAAGGCATTTCGTTCGATGAACACAAGATGGAAGATAAATACCCTAGTGGGTTTAGGTTCATAGATTTGAAAATTCTGTCAGAAGTTATTCGTTCAGCTTGTGCATGTGCTAACTGTGGTGCGAGAGATTTGAGGTTACATGATGACGAAGAGAGGATTGGTGTAGTCTGTAGGTTGCATTTATATTGTGACAGCTGTCAGTCAGATCGTGCTTTTAGAACGTCCGAAGTGAATAACTGGACTTATGAAGCAAACCTGAGATTGTGCTATGGAATGAGGTGTTTAGGTGTTGGAAGGAAAGGTACCAACTTGTTTTGTGGAATTATGAACATGCCACCCCCAGCTGCAAGGTACATTCATACAAACAGATAACTCTTGGGTAACCTTGAGAAAGAATGCGAGGATAATCTGACATCAGTGCAGGAAGCTGTGAACCTAAGCAGTGATCTGGAAACAACTGAATCTGATGTTCCAGTTACTCACATATGTGTTTCTTGCGATGGTTCATGGATGAAGCGTGGAAAAACATAACTTTATGGTGTTTCATCAGTCATCAGCATTGACACTGGCAAAATACTTGATCTGCAAGTGATGAGCAAGTTTTGTAGTGTTTGTGCCTTTGGAAAAAAATGTGACAGTGTAGAAGAAGAGAGGAAATGGCAAAGTGAACATAAAAATGTGTGCTGTGCAAATTACTCAGGTTCCAGTGGTGGGATGGAGCCAGCTGGGATGAAACTTATTTTTCAAAGAAGCGTTGATAAATATGGGGACAGGTATGTAAAATACCTTAGTGATGGTGACTCCAATCCGTTCAAAACTGTCCTAGAATGTGAACCGTGTGACCCAAATTGTAAGATTGTAAAGTTAGAATGTGTTGGGCATATTCAGAAGAGAATGGGGGAAATACTTAAAATTGAAGAAGGGACTCAGGGGTCAAAAACTTGAAGATGGCAAGCCTCTGGAGGGTGCTAATAGCTTTACTGATAAGAAATACATACTTTGCAGGTATATTATGGGAAGGCTATAAGAGAGAACTCTGTAAATGTGAAGGACATGCAAAGAGCTGTTTGGGCAATTTATTTTCACAATCTGTCAACTGACCAAAATCCTATTCATAACCTATGTAATATTTCATGGTGTAAATGCAAACAAGCTGAGCAAGCTGGCACTACTCATTCCCACAAGCATAATCTACCTGAAGCTGTCATGAATGTAGCAAAATCTACCTTTCGGGTTTTGACCAATCCAGATTTGTTTCAGAAGTGTTTGCACGGCAGAACCCAGAATCCTAACGGAAGTTTCAACTCCCTTATATGGAAGAGATGCCCCAAAACTGTATCATTCTCCTCAAATTTGGTCAAAATAGCAGCATATGATGCTTGTTTAGTGTTTACAATGTAAATGTAGAGAGGATAAAGACTTTGAAGAAACTAGGATTGCAGCCAGGAGCTTTCACGGTGTCAATACTGAAGGACATAGATGACAGGCGAATTGCTGCAGCTGACTCCACAATGATGAAAATAGAAACTAAGGCTCATCAAAAGAGAAATTCAAAGAGAAAACAGCTGGAGGAGGAATTGGAAACTGAGGAATATGTATATGGTCTGCACTTATTCATTAGATGAATGGTACAACAATTAAAAAATCTCAAATCTTTGATTCAAGTTTTCCGTTACTTACATTTTTGTAAGTTTAATGTACCTTTCCTACTACATTTTTCAAGATACAGTGACGAAACCTGGTATGCTTCTATAAACCATTATTATAAATAACTTCCTGAAAAAAAGAATTTAAAGAAAATATTTCTGATTTTATGGGGTAACAAGTCACTATATTTTTTCCAAATTTAGTCCGTCAAAATTGAATTGCTCTAAAAAATAAAAGTAAATAGGATATGAAACATTTGTTCCACATATATCTTCAAAATATTTCTTTTGTTTTCTTTACGTCGCACCGACACAGATATGTCTTATGGCGATGATGGGATAGGAAATGCCTAGGAAGTGGAAGGAAGCGGCCGTGAAAAATATTTCTTAGGTATTATGTACCAAATTAGGCGACTTCGAATTTGATGGTTTTCTAAGGATACATGTTTCAGAAAGTTCAATGGAATCTCCTTTAAAAAATAAACTTTTTTTGGAAAATCCACTTGAGGGGGTGAAAAGAAGTGAAAATTGGGTGATTTTTAAAATGAGTATATCTTGAAAACTTAACATGTTACAGATATAGAAATTGGTATTTTGAATCTAGTGTACTTTCAAAATAAAGAAACACGTATTATTTTGTTCTAAAAAAACACTTAAGGAGTGTGTGTGGGGGGGGGGGGTAAAAAGGACTAAAAAAATGTGTTGAATCTTTTAATGGGGATATTTATATCCCAAAAATTGAATATGTTACAGATGTTCATTATTCATTTATAGGAAGGGGAGTTAGGGATTGGAATAACTTACCAAGGGAGATGTTCAATAAATTTCCAATTTCTTTGAAATCATTTAGGAAAAGGCTACGAAAACAAGAGATAGGGAATCTGCCACCTGGGCGACTGCCCTAAATGCAGATCAGTATTAATTGTTTCATTGATTGATTGATTGATTTAATATTCCTAGCATAAGAACCATTTAAGTGATCACCACAAAATTAACACACATGCCCAGAACACTGATAACCATGCATATCAAATTCTATAACGTTATCTTTAAAACTCTGGGAGTTACAATAATTCTCTTAATGAAGTGCAATTTTGCATACGCCCCCAACCCGCTTGAGACGACCGAAGGCGTCGAGATCCATTGGTAACGTACGAATGGTTATGCACCGGTCAGCCATTATCGCCTCATCTACCGCCCGCTTCTTGTTGTTGTTCTTCAAGGATGAAGCTGGCCTCCCAGATCGACCGGCGTCTTGTGCCGAAACGCAACACGAACGGAACTTGGTGCATGATTCCACAACGATGATTTTCAACAGATATGCTGCCCCATACACAGTCTTCATTTTCCAATGGATATCCACCGGTGTTTGTCCTTCGGCAGCCAAGAACAGAGTAACATCACGTTGGTCCTGTTCGGACGCATTTAGTAATAATGCCGCCATAGTTCACGTGGCCGCGTCTAACGCACGCACCTCGGCACGACACTACTGCCACACTAATCCCTTTGCCTACATGTCCGTGCTTAGATGCCCGCATTGGAGTCGCGCTGTGTTGTTTGTCCGCCACAGCAACGTCCTTAAACGGAAACTTTTTGATCACGCCTTACAATGTAGTGAAACTTGTTTAATGATGACACTAGTGTTTCCATGTTCATACGTATAAATATCGACATATCGATAATATCGAAAAATATCGATATTAAGGGCCATCTAAACGGATTAATAAATGGAAATGGGAAATGACGGGGTCAACAGTGGAATCAGACTGGGTTGCAGGAACACAAATCTTGTAACTGACTGTCTTGCTTTTGCAGATGATCTAGCAATCTTTTCCGATTCCTTACAGACAGCTACGAAACAAATTAGGCAGCACAATACACAGGCAGCGAAAGTAGGTTTTCAGATCTCCTTTGAGGAAACTCAGTTTATAGCAAACATAAAGAAGGCACGAGAAGAAGGAAAAATCAAGTGGATAGGAAAGTTTAAATATGTAGGTGAGTAGATAGAACCCAACATGTCTGAGAAAGAAGCCTTCATGTCATGCATGAATAAAATGGAAATGGCGTACCATCTAACGAAGAGTGTATACAATAGAAGATCAATATTCTTGATCGCCAAGTTCAGACACTACCGCATAGTCATCCGTCCGGAGGGCCTCTAGGGAGCGGAGTGACTTGCAAATAACACAAAAAAAAAAGCCTTACTGAGAAACATGGTATCAAAGAAAGAAAGAATGAATGAAAGGTTATGGGGAAGATGTTTGGCCCCGTCAAAGACAAAGGTGAATATAGAAGACGGCATAACCAGCTCCTCTTAATTCCACGTAGGAAATATAACCGATACGACGCGGAAGAGAAGGATTGCTTTCTATCGTCACGTGACAAAAATGTGCCTTGCAAGGTCAACCAAGCGGATCTTCTCCAAGATAAGAAGACAAAATGGGGCTTGGTTCCGTGAGGTAGAAAAAGATCTACAAGAGGTGGGCTTCACACATGATAATATTTTGCAGCGCAACTCACTTAACAAGAAATTTAAATAAAAACCACAAGAATTTCCACGAAAAGTCGAAGCTGGAAACAGGGAAGGCGTGGAACGAAAAAAGAAAGGAGCAACGCCGGCAACGAACGCGAAAGTTCCGGGCAAATGCTAAAGCCCGGGGAATGAGGCGGTTGAAATGACATGGTCCTTAGTTGACCGATATGGCATAAATGAATTAATTACTAGTTTCGTTTCAACCACATATGTGTTGAGATTACACAACTTCCATAATTTTCTCTAGTTCTCTATTTCTTCCCCCTTACGTTAGTACTCCTCTATCCGTTGGCTTTACTAGTGACCGTTCTTCTGCTGAGAATATTCTGTTCTTTCTCGATTTCTCGTCGGACAGATCCTTCACTTCCGCAACTTTTATTCTGAACACAAAACATATTTCTTCCTTATATTGTTGTAATCTTTATTACTCATGTCGTAAAGCATTGGATGTTTCTCTACGCACTCTATCAAGAGATCAGTCATCATTGCTACTGTCACAATGAATGCGGGACGCGGAAAAACGCTGCATGCTGCGAACTGAAAATGGTTCGCAGCAATCCCGCCATGTAGGCGGGGGGGGGGGGGGGGGGGTGACGCACCGGTGTGAATGGATCCATATCCCGCTGTACTCATAATAGTTCGCGACGGGATCGTTCCCGCTCCCGCGTTGGTGTGTGCAGACCTTAATTAATAAGTCAGTTAACAGAAATGTCAGAGGAGAAATAATTCAAAGTACGAATATCTCGTATACCTTCAGCCCTGATTCTACACGTTTCTAGACCCCGATGGACTTCTTTCACCCATGGGACTTGCGTCTTCTTATTCTCCCGGAAAGCGAGAAACCTGTTTGGGAGCCTTCCTGCCTCCATCCTTTTAATAAGTCTATAGAAAGCCGATCTTCTTTTCTACATTGTGGTAGTGATATTTTCAATTTTTTTATATAGTTCTTGGTTTGCTCTTAAGCGCAAAGTACATTCATCTATTGGTTTCCTGGATTAAAGAATCTTTCTAGGGAACTTCCATTATTTCTTTTCCAAGCCTGAGAGTCCCTTAATGGATTTTGTCTCAGCTGCATACAAGCACTCGGGTTTGCCTGAATTTGACCTAATAGGAGAGTGATTTCGATTTGTAAGTGTTCTGGCAGTCTGAATTCCGTCTAATACTTTTCGCCCGTTCTTCAATTAATGCCTTTTGAATGTTATTTGGAATCTGAATCTCACAAAGGTACTTGGAATTTCTTAGCTTACTTTTTTTTACGTCGCGCCGACACAGATAGTGTTATGGCGACGTTGGGATAGGGAAGGAAGCGGCCGTGGCCTGAGTTAAGGTACAACCCTAGCAAAATGGGAAACCACGGGAAACCATCTTCAGGGCTGTCGACAGTGGGGTTCGAACTCACTATCTCCCAAATGCAAGCTAACCTTAGCGCTTTTAATGCAAAGCATACTTGCCCTTTATTGTCCGGGATGACCGGGCGAGTTGGCAGTGCGGTTAGGAGCGCGCAGCTGTAAGCTTGTATCCGGGAGATAGTGGGTTCGAACCCCACTGTCGGCAGCCCTGAATATGGCTTTCCGTGCTTTCCCATTTTCACACCAGGCAAATGCTGGGGCTGTACCGTAATTAAGGCCACGGCCGCTTCCTTCCCACTCCTAGGCCATTCCTATCCCATCGTCGACATAAGACCTATCTGCGTCGGTGCGACGTAAAGCAAAAAAAAAAAAAATGTTCGGGATGGATCTATGCCATTTATGTTTACATAAACAAGGCACGAGAAGAGGGAAAAATCAAGTGGATAGCAAAGTTTAAATATCTAGGTGAGTAGATAGAACCCAACATGTCTGAGAAAGAAGCCTTCATGTCATGCATGAATAAAATATTTGCAATTCTATTTTTTCTCCCGGTGTTTCCTGAGGGCCCTTAATCTGCTTAGTTACAATTTGTAGGTTTTCTGAAGATTTAAAAAAAAAAAAAAAAAAAAAAAAAAAAAAACCACTACATTATCAGCAAATGTGAGGCATTCAAATTTAAGCCCTCTTCGTTTTCCACGTAATGTAATTCAACTTGAAAAGTTGAACCGACTAATTTCTTTCCGCCATCCCCTGGTAACTTCTTCTAAAACAGCTGAACACGATTAGGGAGAGAGAGAGAGAGAGACGATCTACTGTACTTGCCTTAAACCTGTTTATCATTATCATCACCATCGTTATCATCATTTCCGGCTTCTTGGCTGAATGGTGACTGTAGTCGCCTTCGGCATAGAGAGCTCCGGGTTCGATTCCCGGCTGGAGCGGAGAATTTAACCTTAAATGGTTAATTTCCTTCACTCGGGGATTGGGGTTCGTAATGTCACCAGCATCCCTGCAACTTACAGACTACATATAACACTATACTCCACTACAAAAAAAAAACACATAAGTTTCCTACACCGGGCGAGTTGGCCGTGCGCGTAGAGGCGCGCGGCTGTGAGCTTGCATCCGGGAGATAGTAGGTTCGAATCCCACTATCGGCAGCCCTGAAAATGGTTTTCCGTGGTTTCCCATTTTCACACCAGGCAAATGCTGGGGCTGTACCTTAATTAAGGCCACGGCCGCTTCCTTCCAACTCCTAGGCCTTTCCTATCCCATCGTCGCCATAAGATCTTTCTGTGTCGGTGCGACGTAAAGCCCATAGCAAAAAAAAAAAAAGTTTCCTACACACGGCAGATGCCGTCCACCATCGTCCGAGGAGCTACCTTATAAGAGCTGCACCAGGCTAGCACTACTACTAATAATAATAATAATAATAATAATAATAATAATAATAATAATAATAATAAGGGATAATTGATAAAATTTCTTTGATATTTCAATTAGAAAAATATATGTTAAAATGTCCAAGGGGTGGGAGGGCGGATTTAAATGTGGCACACCCCCGCGACCGATGCGCGTGCAACACCAATAATGAATATCCTTAGAAAGTTTCAAAATAGGCTATGGTATCACGAATTTCATCGTTTGAAATTTATTTTCATCGGCTTACGAGGTGCCCTAAAACACACACACACATGCCGTTCTTCGGAACACGTGTGATGAAGGCCGCATTGTTGTTAGCTGTCGTCGTCGTCTTCACGCTTTCTCCAGGTGGGAGTGTTATCAAGACTAGTGCTATCATTTGCACGCACAGTACATTACGCCACCTCAAGACACGTGCTAATCTCTAGCACACATAATGACTTCCTACTCAGATTAAAATTACCACCACTATTTAAAAAAATTACACCAGTTAATTGTTAATTGGACGTTATAGCCGATACATTTCTTCCAAAACGTGATTTTAAAAAATACGTCATTTTATACGATATGTCGTTATATGCGACGTCGTACTGAGCGATTTTTATTATACAGTGTTTATATACGATTTAGATGGGGCCGTTAGATTTTGCCGTTATATGCAATACGTCGTTAAAAGCGATGTCGCAAAAACGGATTCGACTCCATTTCCTCATTTTTTCTTCATTGTTTTTTCTTTGTTAAATTAACGACAATTAACAAGGACACGTTTCAGTATAAATATAACAATTAGCTCATTGAGCTTCAAAATCGATGGACATCTTTCACAACCAGGAAGAGTGAATTTCCGATTTACAAGATTAGACTCGGTTTAATTAAAACTCCACTAAGAGAACGAACTCTCAAACTAGAAGACTACAAGAGCTTAATGTCAAAACTAAGGCACCTTCATAATTTATTGCTCAAAGGGAAAAAGAAACCTTCAAAGCTTACAAGATTTTACAACCTTCCGGTGACATAGTGGATAAACCATACTACATTGTGACAAAGGGAAAAATAAGCGGCGAACATGCAATAAGTGAAATGTAAAGTTTGGAAAAACTTTATTACAACAAATCAAAAATAGACAAGGGAAACGAGGGTCTAAACTCGTGCTTCCTTATAACATTACATCCACACGGGTGACCGTGGTTTGAAAGCTTAGAAAACCTACATTTTACATAATTAAAGTAAGTTACAGAAAACCCTACAATATACATAAATAGTCAGGGAACAAACCTAACCCTTACATGTCAGAGGAGAACGCTGGTGTCTTCCCGTCGCCACAAGCAAGGAAATTCATATGATCAGGATGAAGAAAACCGCCTACCTCAGATGCTGCACCAGCTCGCCCGCTGCCTTAAGTGAGGAGATCCTCACGCGTCGATGCATCAGACAAGAAGGTCTCTAAGAGACCAAGAACTGCCTTATTTCTAATGACGAGCTGGGCTATGATTTGCTGATTTAAATTTTGAAGTTCTGAATCATTGAACCTAGATTCTGCCAATGATATGATCTTCCCTTGTAACTGCTCTACATGACAGGCATATTGTCACGATTCGACTTGGCCTCATCTATGATCTTCCGAGCAGATCTCCATATTTCTAGCGAAATTTCAACTTTTACGTGTGATTCATCGAACATGCATCATGGTCGAAGGAACCCTAGATCGAAACCCTTCAAATACGCTACTACATCTATGAGTAAAAACGAGTGTTGGGAGGCGGATTAGGAAAGATCGTTGAAGTATTGAGTGCTGAGTGTGGGGAATGTGGAGAAGGTCTTCGGTTCTGGTGGAGCGGGAAGGAACACGGAGAGAGAAGAGTGAGACAAGATGTTCCGAGCGGTAATTCACATTTAAGATCCCGTGGAGGAAACTCAGATCAACTACCTGTCGCCTGATGTGCAGCGGTGACATATTAATTGCCATTAATACCTGCTGCGTAGACAGATTTCTGAGCTTGGGGTTTCTGTTCCTTACAATTGCAGCAAAGGACACTGCTCTGTCTAACTGCTTAGTATTGGAGGGGGAGACTGTTGTCCAAATCGGAGAGCAGTAGTTTAAGAGAGGTTGAATGATCGTGAGGAAGAAGTGACGAAGAGCAATGGGGTCAGAAATTTCTGTGAAGCGATAGAGAATGCCTAGTAATTTCATAGCCTTGGTTGTATATGTTTCTATATGGGTCTTAAATTGTAATTTTGTATCGAATATTACACCTAGGTCACCCTGTTGCGTAACTACGGTGATGGGCTTGTCGAGTAGGTAATATGATGTCGGTAGAGAATATTTACGTAGTGCTATGGTCATGTGGCTGCATGTTTGTGGATTGGGGATAAGTTTCCAAGTACGGCACCAGTTCGAGAGGGCATTAAGTGAGGACTGTAGCAGAGCTGCATCTGCTGGATTCCTGATCTCCCTAAATATCTTGCAGTCGTCAGCAAAGAGTAGGGTATTCGCTGTTTCGTTGACATCGGACGGCAGATCGTCCATAAACAAAGAAAACAGCAAGGGGCCAAGAGTACTGCCTTGTGGGACACCGGAGGTGACTGGTAACCATGAGGATGAAGTGCCTGATATTACCACTCTCTGCCAACGGTTATGTAGGAAGCCAGCAAGAAGGGTCGGAAGACTGCCATGTAGGCTATATTAAATCGTTCGGAGAATTTATGGAGCAACAGAGTATGGTCTACAGAATCGAAAGTTTTCGAAATGTCTACGTAGCAGATATCCAGCTGTGATTTAGCTGCAATGGCATGTGATGCAAAGCTATTCAGAGTGGCCAGGTTTGTTAGACAAGAGCCACCTGGTAGAAAACCATGCTGCTTGGTTGAGATATACGGCAAAGTGAATGCGAGGAGACGCTGGTGTATAATTTTTTCAAAGATAAAGTATAGTGTGGGGAGAATAGAAATTGGTCGGTAAGATGAAATATTAAATATGTTGCCTGATTTGAGAAGTGGAACAATATTTTCCTGTTTCCAGGTAATAGGAAAATAGCCCGCGGCAAAACATCTGTTAAATAATTCATAGAGAGGGACGCAAAGAGTGCTGGCAGTATTTTTTTAAGGAAAAAAGGACCTATTGTGTCGGCACCGGTAGCTTTGTTGGTACGAAGAGTTTGAAGAAGGTAATGAACTTCACTAGGTGCGGTAGTTATGCGTGATAGGGTTCTGTTTGAAGCTGTACCTGCGGGCGGGAGCGGTTGGTTTTGTAAGGGAGGGGAGAAGTTGGAGAAGAAATACCTGTTGAACAGTTCATTGCGATCGGCGCCGTCTGCTGTTGCATCGTTGTGGTTGACGCTGACAGGAATCCGCTCCGTCCTTCTCCGTGTGATGATGAGACTCCAGTAGTGCTTGGGATTGCTACGGACGTTTTCAGTGACAGTGTCTACGTGTGTTTTGTAGTAGTCATTTAAAAACTGTACAAGAAATTTATCCCTCACTAGTTCACAAAAGTACCTTCAACACTTTGAGTGTTATTACGGCGTATTCCTTTGAATTGTTATTCTGTAGGTATCTCAAGCCTAATTTGGTGATGTATCCTTTTAGTTTCACTGACGAGATATAGCATGGCTTGAAATTAGATTCACACTCCGAATATTTAATCCATATGGTGACTGGCGACTAAGTATCCATGTGACTGCTGCTTCTACATCCAGATGACTGACTACTATCTTCTCAGTAGTACTCCGTATAGCAAGGCTTGGTATTCCACTGACTTCATGGTAAGTCTCTTCGTTCAACTCCTCACTTCCATCTCACTACAACACTCCTTGGCAAGTGTCTCCATCCATATGACCTGACCGACTGAGGTCTGAATTTCCAAATGACTCCAACTAACTATCCGACTGAGGCCTCTCCATCCGTTTGAATGAAGCTATAAGACGCTGGTCCTAGTATTTATAGCCTTTAGCTGACATACCTACGCAATCTCCAAAAATAACTATAATATTACTCCCACCCGGCGACAAATGTTACATACTATGGCGAGAATGCCTGGGGCACTCAAGGTGTTCCCAAAAAATGAGCTCATCGCTAAATGCTCACAATGACAGAGCGATGACTCGGCAGTTACGCTAGCAGTGTTGCTCCATGGCTAAATGGTTAACGTGCTGGCCTTTGGTCACAGGGGTCCCGGGTTCGATTCCAGGCAGGGCCTGGAATTTTAACCTTAATTGGTTAATTTCGCTGGCACTGGGGCTGGGTGTATGTGTCGTCATCATCATCATCATCATTTCATCCTCATTACGACGCGCAGGTCGCCTACCGGAGTCAAATCAAAAGACCTGCATCTGGCGAGCCGAACTTGTCCTTGGACACTCCCGGCACTAAAAGCCATACGCCAGTTCATTTCAGTGTTGCACAATGCTGCAATGTCAAAAGTTATTACACACAATACATCCACATCTGATATCATACAGCAACTCTTATACATGTCTTTAGTGCTAATCTACACGCACGTATATATACATACATAAATAACAAATTACTACAAGCACGCGATAATCATTGCAGAATTGAATTGAATAATAATAATAATAATAATAATAATAATAATAATAATAATAATAATAATAATAATAATAATAATAATATCATCTTGTAACGGGATTTGAACAGTTACAATTCATACTGATGTTAGTGTACACGTCTAGGATTATTCTAACATACTCTTCCGCAACTCCTTTCACTCTCGTCAAGTTCTGTATCGTTTGTCGAGGAACTCGATCGTACGCTTTCTCTAAGTCTATCAATAGGTGTTGCCTTGGTTCTTCTCGGTGGCGCTCCACCAGTACTGACGAAGGGAAAAAAATAGCATCACATGCTCCTCGTCCAGGCATGAAGCCAAACTGTTCCATCACTACTACTAATATTACGGTAATAATAATAATAATAATAATAATAATAATAATAATAATAATAATGAATGACCACTAGAACATCTTACAGCGACCATTAGAAGGTAAAACTGAGGGTCGAAGAGGTGTTGGATAAGAAACATCAATGAATGGAGCGGAATTTCTAGCACTGAAGAGCTATTCCGACTGGCAGCAGATGGCGACGCCCTCGTCGTAATGATCGCCAACGTCAAGGAGACCTGAAATGGAATAATAATAATAATAATAATAATAATAATAATAATAATAATAATAATAATAATAATAATAATAATACTGAGAACCTCACAAGGGAATAGCATGAACTTGTCCGAGAAGTTCTTTTACATGCCGGTAAATCTACCGCAGAAGGTAGCCATATTTGAGCACTCCAATGTCCAAGTCGCTAAGCCCTGAATTATTATTATTATTATTATTATTATTATTATTATTATTATTATTATTATTATTATTATTATTATTATTATCTAGTCCGGCCCCGCGGTATAGGGAGCAACGTGCCCGCCTGTCACCCGGCGGCCCCGGGGTCGATTCCCGGCTGGGTCAGGGTTTTTAATTGTAAATGATTAATATTCCTGGCCTGGGGACTGGTTGTTTGTGTCGTCCTTAACGTTCCTTTCCTCACATTCAACACACTACACTTCCTCCACTCCAATTACACGCAGGTTCATATCACATGGTGCAAGTAGGGGCAAAAGATCTCTATAGGTCGACGCCCCGAACAAATAGCATATAAAATAAAAATTACTGATATCTAGCCGAATAAAAGAAATCTAAAATGGTTTATTTCAAGCGAAAGAGATTACGGAATGCTTTGATCATAGGTACCATTTCTAAAGCATACGGTAATGCTGAGCGAGCGGACAGTACTCTGCAACACTTACAGTGAATCACCTTAATATTCGGACACCGGATGGCATGTGGCAATCTGAACATTATATTTGTATTTTCTTGTGCATACAGAAAGGAAAGTTTGACAATACAAAACACCAATGTTTCCAATATGATTACATAATAATACAAGTGTATCAGAACAAAAATGACTTGTAGATAAAAAATCAGTCGTCACCTTATCACATAACAAAACCACTTTAATATTCGGACACAAGGATCATAATGACCGAAACTGTAGCGTAACATGGAACTCAAACCAATCTAATACTTGGTGGCATTGCCACTTTGTTTTATGACGGCTTTCAGCCGTTGTGGCATAGAACAAACTAACTTTTCCGTGTCCTTAGGGCTAATATTAGCCCATTCTCGTATCAGTCTTCGTTGCAGTTCCTTCTTTGACGTTAATTTGGACTTCCTCACTCTCTTGTCAAGTTCACTCCAGAAATTCTCAATGGGATTAAGATCTGGGCTCTGGGGTGGAGTTTCAAGCACCTTTGGGCAGTTGAACTTTAGCCACATTCGAACATTCCACGCTTTATGCTTAGGATCATTATCTTGATAGAAATGAAATGTGTCCCTGATCCCAAGCTTTGTAGCACTTTGGTGTAATTTGCTTCAGGATGGCTAGATACTGTTTATGGTACATTGTATGTTCAATAAACGACATTTCACCCACTCCAGCAGACGAAAAGCACGCCCATACCATTGCATTCCCGCCTCCACGTTTGACAGTTGGTTGCAAATGTTTCGGTTTTAATTCTTCATTTGGTTCGCGCCAAACCATTCTCCTCTCATCCAATCCATAAATATTAAATTTGCTCTTATCACAAAATAACACGTGTTTCCACCATTCTGTGTCCTTGTATACATATTGCAAGGCAAACTTCAATCTTTTCCTTCGGTTCATTTCACTGATAAATGGCTTTTTCCTCGACACCCTCCCGTTAAATCCGGCCTTTCGAAGAGTCCTGCGCACAGTTTCAAGGTGCACTGATTTGCCAGCTTCCTCTTCTAACTCCCGTGCAAATTGTGGCGCACTCAGTTTAGGATCGTTTCCTATTTTTCTTAAGAGAAGTCTTTCTTCACGATCAGTTAGCTTTCTCGGTTGACCCGTTTGCGATATAGACTCAATCCTGTCCTCTTCTTTAAATCGCCGTACAATGTCATTGATAGTACTCATACACAACATCCGTGCAATATCTCTGCAACTGCGTCCTTTGGATTGAGGAAAATAACCAGTTGGCGCTGTTCAAACGTTGTGTTTCTGCCTTTGCGTCCCATTGTACGTACAGACTAATCCCTGTCGTTTAAAGCGCTGCACACTGCAGTAACGTTCAGGGATACGTATCCTACTCCTTACGTTTCTCCCTTGCCGCAATTGGGTCAGGTAGTCACGTGCAAATGGAGTAACGATGACGGTGTCCGAATATTAAAATGATGTGTAGTATCTCATTATTTCCTTTTCTATCACCATCAGAACACTTCACCGATTCGCCTGACATTTAATCTTGTTGTGATACGTGCGCTAAATACTCACGAAGTGTTGGACGTATGTTTGTTGTATACACATTTGTTTGCGAACAAATTATGTCAGGAAACATTGCATTATCTGTTTTGTCCGAATATTAAAGTGACCCACTGTAGTTTGATGGCATTTTCTTGTAGTCGCGTAGAACTCCATTTGCCGCTCTTCTTATTTATTCCAAGCAGACTGAACTGTCCGATTCATCCCTTGTATGTTGTTGTATGGAGTTTGAAATGACTCACCGCGAGATTTGGTTTCCATATTCACGTCGAGAATAATTACAATACTCAGTGCTGAGTGACTACCGTCTACATGTGAAACGTAACACTGACGGAACACCTGCTTTGATCACATCATCTTATCACTCGTGACTACACAGCAGAATTATTCCTATTCTTGACTACACTATATGTGTAAAAGAGAATGTTTTCGTGATAAAAGTGCTCTTGGAAACCATTAATTTTGACTTCGGAGGTCGTGAATAAAGCTCCTAAAACGGAAATACAGTACAATTGAAACTGCTGAATGGTATGGGTAGTCTTGGAGGAGAACAAGATGAAAATAAATAAATATATCCAAGCAGTATACAGGAACCAGGCGATGAAGGAAACGTTAGATCAGGAAATAAAGTCTTATGGCCGGTTTCTGGTACACCACAGTTACCTGTGAGTTACCTAAAAGCGCTTGTAACTTTAACTGTGCTGTTAACTTTAATGAGTTTCCGGAAACTTTAATCCAGATTTTTAAGCCCTGGTAATAAACATTACAGTTATCGTCATGTTTAGTACCTCTCGTCCTCTGATAGATGTCTCTACGCAAATGTTTTTAGGGTTATTTTGGTAATATCTAGTTACTTTTACTAACAGAAGTTTTCTACAATGAAAAATGGTTGGCACATATGTACACAGTCATGTCAATCAGTCTGATTCAGTATGTAATAATCCCTCATAATATGAAAATACGTACGATCTAATGATGCGAAAATTAGGTATATATTACTTCCTCTTCTTTCTTATTGAACGATGTCGTCAATCAGATCACTTTTCATTGATCCAGAACAGAACAAGCGTAAAGCGTAAACGAAAATAATCACATAAATGAAAACGTGCCGCACACTTTGGAATCTATCATTCCGACAATGAAGTTCTGCAGTGATGGTGCTATATCCATCTGTTCTCGCTCCAAATGTTGCCGGTTTTTTTTTTGTTTTTTTTTTTTCACTGATCATGCAACATGCATTGACAAAAATACTCTCGTAACTGCTGACGTGAAGTCAATCGAACGTAGCAAGCTAACCCTGACTCAGGGTGTGAAGTGTGTTGAAACAGATAAGATGACAAACTACAACTCCCTGCAAGACTTTTAATTAAAGAAGTCCAGATGTTTTATGTTTATTAGGAGTCTATGAGACCTCACGTCACCGGTTAAAGGATATTATAGCATTAAAAAAAGCAATGAAAAATCGATATTTATTATTCAGTAGGTTAATATTAAATGCATACCGGTACCTAAGATATTTATTATTTGGTACAAATATAAATATTAATGGCAAATCCTCCATAATTTCATATTGTGTTCACTACGGTAACTGTTGGTGGGACTCATGATTCAAAGCATGACGAAAGAGATCTTAACATCATAGCTGCACTGAAAGATCAATTAGAACCTGATGAAAATCCGTTCGACTCGAGTTATATTTTATTTGACGATTCATTTCCCGTATTGGAAGATATATCTTCAGTAGAGGCGTCATGTTCCGAGGAGATTATAACCTAAACAGCCGGGACAGATGACACCATACAAGTGTAATTATTATCCGCGCACGTTTTAGTGATAGATTTACACCCTAGTGCTGAAGTGGTCGACTTCGGTTATTTTCGAGATTCGTATTGGCAACCTTTGAAACACAAACTAAGAATCGCTTATCATCGCTGTGCGACATCTGGCGTACACTTTAAGTACTCGTACTGTTGTTGTTTACACAGCAAAGCCAAACTATAGAATTCATGCTAGGAACACGTTTCGCAACGGGAAATGTTATATAGTATTATATATTGTGTGTGTGACAGAGTTGTTTGCTTAAAATAATAAAGGTTTATAAAATTCATATCGATCGATCATATTATCGATTCAATTCAGATTTCATTTCCATTCAGTTGGCAGTATTAACGGAACTCTTCTTACTTCTCTAATGAGTACAAAAATCTATCACTAAAAAGTGCGCAGATAATAGTGACTAAAGCCAGTGATAACATGGAAGTAAACGTACTAACCGAAATATTGTCGAGTCCAGCACACCCAAGCACGTTAAAACTACACTGAATTTCTGTAAATATATTATAACCACTTCATTATCACTTTCTAATGTTTACGAAACTAATATAAGACCTTGTACGAAACGGTGTGGAGTGGCGCCTCATAGCGGTATTTGTTGGAATCAGTTCTAACATAGAGGTAACTACAGCACTAGCTGCAGTTACCAGTCTTTGCGGAGATAACTGTGAAGAAGCCGATAACTGTTGTTTCGTAAACTCATTTTAAACATATCACCATGTTAAGTCACTGGTAACTACCCATCTACAGATAACTGTCATTTCAGAAACCGGCCATTTTAGACTCCTATTATACTGGGACACTGGTGGCGACATTAGTGGTGGGCGTTGTGCTGTATGGAGCTTATTATATTTGGGATACCGGTGGCGCCACCTGAAACTGGTGTCAGGCTGGTGAACGAGTCCGGCAACCGCTCGGGACCCCAACGGTGTCTGGGGACACGCACTAGGCATTGCTCAGCGTTGCAAACCTCCGAAAATTGAAAAACCATACAGAAATTCAAAATAAACCGTATTCTTTATCGTAAAACCACACAGTGCTGATATTCACCCAAATACACTAAAATTCAATACAATGCGTGCAATAATATCAAACAGAAATACTTAACTGAAACGTATAAGTATAGCGTATGCAACATGCATGCACTTAGCCCTTTCGTCAAATGTTGGATCAGGACGCAGCCACTTCCTATACTGTCCTTAGACTCTCCCACGACTGCCTGTACTTCTGGGTGTTTTTACACAATGCTTTAAATTTTTCGGTGTCGAAGAACCTGGTTTATTTTTGGAATCAGAAGTGGTTTTTTTCTGCTATTTGCTTTACGTCGCACCGACACCGATAGGTCTTATGGCGACGATGGGATAGGAAAAGCCTAGGAATTAATACGTAGTAAGCTAACCAACAAGAAATTGAAGCACTGCACTGTCGCGCAAAATGATTTGTAAGTACATCACAATATTATTCGTAAGTTTGACGAAATCACGTTATCGCCAAGATTTACAACTTGACGCTGCACTGTCAAATATTTGCTATTGCACCACAATTCACCCTGATCAAAAAACTATTGATGGAGTTCGGGAGTATGACTGAACAAATATACGACTACAAGATCCACAGTTGATAAGGTTTGAAGTAGGGTAATCCCGGCTGCAGGGTGAGACAGTAAAATCCCACGTGTCAGATTATTCAGGCGCTGAAACCAGCCCAAAGGTGAATCACAACATTCAAAGCTTGGGAGTCCCTTGGAGAAGTGGAGGCCACGCCATACATGTCCAGGAAATGCGGTATATTCAAACAGGAGAAAAAATAATTTTGCATACAAAATCTGAACATTTCCAATAATTAAAAATGTCAACATTTCGCAGAACCATATATAACGCGAACGGTTCAAACCGTGCGGTTGGCACCGCTGACACTGCAGGTTATAAATTTCATTTTCTTTTGTCCGTATTGAAGAACTACTCGTGATACAAATTCTTATAATTTTATTAAATACCACCTATTCAATACATAATAAGCTAATGAGGACTTACATATTTATTAAATTGTTAATATGGTACATGTTTCGCTCCTTCTTGTGAGCATCATCAGACAATTATCATTTACCCAAGGTTTGATAAGATCGTGAACATATTCTATTGAGCTAAAATATACTTTGTAAACATGAGTGACAAATTTTATAAGATTTTACAAATCTTATACCATAAAAGTTATGTCTTTCAGTTAAAACACATTTGTCTAAAATCTTAAGTGTTAACGTTGTCTTTTAAATTTATTGACGAAACCCATCTGTTGAACATCCTATTTAAAATCATTAGCTGCCTCTGTGGATCAGCGGTAGAGTGTCGGCCTCCGGATCCCAAGATAACGGGTTCAAACCCGGCAGAGGTAGTCGGATTTTTGAAGGGCGGAAGAAAGCCCATTCGACACTCCATGTCGTACAATGTTGGCATGTAAAAGATCTCTCGTGACACGTTTGGTGTTTACCCGACAAAATTCATTAAATCTCAGCCACAGACGCCCAAGAGAATTTCGGTTTACACGGTCTGCCATCTAGCGGGCTTACAGTAAAATGCAACGTCGAAATTGACGAGCAGACAGCCAGATGGCGTCAAATTGAAATGTCTGCACACGATAGCTGAGGCCATGCGATTATTATTATTATTATTATTATTATTATTATTATTATTATTATTATTATTATTATTATTTAAATCATTTTTAAAACCTTGAATTGTGTAATTGTTACTGAACCTTCGTTAACTATATTAACGATTTTTATGCAGTTGATAATTGCCTATATTATGAATACTTATCTTGTTCTCGATGTTACTGGAGTAACACTTGTACAAAATGCATTGGCATTAATCCTATATTGTCAATACGTCAGTATTGTTTCTGAAAGAACTTGTTGGTAAAATGAAAACATTCTAACGTGAAGTAGAATTTGAATGAACACCGTACGTTTCCAAACTGACTTTTTTTTGCTAGCTGCTTTACGTCGCACCGACACAGATAGGTCTTATGGCGACGATGGGATAGGAAAGGCCTAGGAATGGGAAGTAAGCGGCCGTGGCCTTAATTAAGGTACAGCCCCAGCATTTGCCTGTTGTGAAAATTGTTTCCAAATGAGCGAGTTGATATATCCTTCCTGTTGGTGCGTAATTGTCTATTTTGCGTTATGGCCAAAACGCAACTCATCCACACTCACTCATATAATACCCTACAAGGAGCACAAACGGAACAACAAGTAGTTCTCAAGAGACTCTACAGGGCACGCAGGTGGTTGGAGGAGCACTAGAGTGAAGTTACGACCATGTATTGGCCCTCCAGATCCCCTGATCTTAATCCAATCGAGCATTTATGAGATGCTGTCGACGCTGATGTACGCTCCATGAATCCCGCACCAACTACACAAGACCAATTGTGGGTAGCAGTGCCAAATGCGTGGGTCCAGATCCCTCCAGAACGATTCCAGCACCTTGTAGAGTCGATGCCTCGTCGTGTTGCTGCCGTTTCGAGGGCTCGCGGAGGAGCAACTCGTTATTAACATCACATTCAGTGTCTTCCCATGACTTTTGGCCACTCAGTGTATTTTCTCCAGCCGGCTAAACCCACCTCTTAACATTAACACTGGACACTCAATAAGAAAACTATCGTGCGGAGTGGCCGCGGCTATGGAGCCAAGCTCTACATTCGGGAGACGTGTGCTTTTTAACCCCACCGTCGTATGCTCTGAGAATAGTTTTCCGTGGTTTCCCATTTACACTTCCAGGCAAATGCCGCGACAGTTCCTATTCACAAGCCAGAGCCGATTCCTTCCATCTCCTCGCCCTATTTCATTCACCAGCATTCCTTTCATCTTCGTTAGTCCTTCAACTGAGGTAAGGAAGGGCATCCGGACGTAAAACATGCCATATAAAGTCACCTCACCTCGTCCCCGACCCCCTATTAGGAAATTGAATTTAGTGAGAGACATATACTACTCGCTAAGAAAATTATGAAACCGACCCAGAATGGAAAGTGAACAAAGCGATGTTTATGGTTTACACAACAACGCGGAAAGAAAGCGGCAATATCAGGATCAATAATTCAAGAAAAGGCAAAAATAATTTCCTGGGGAAAAAAGGTTACACTGAGCTTAGCTAACAGATGTCCTCAGGGCGTGACATATCTGTTAGGAAAAGACGTGAACACATATATTCGAACTTTTTTAAAAAAAAGATATAGTGAATAATTGGAATACAAATTCGGCAATACCGTACTGTAACACCACAGAAATGCGCAATAGTTAATACATCCCTAAATAATGCTGGCGCCAGGAAGGCCATTCGCCTGTAACACAGGTCAAAATACACGTGACCGAGCTCGCTAGCTGCAGTCGCTTAATTGCGGCCAGTGTCCAGTATTCGGGAGATAGTAGGTTCGAACCCCACTATCTGCAGCCCTGAAAATGGTTTTATGTGGTTTCCCATTTTCACACCAGGCAAATGCTGGGGCTGTACCTTAATTAAGGCCACGGCCGATTCCTTCCCACTCCTAGCCATTTCCTGTCCCATCGTCGCCATAAGACCTATCTGAGTCGGTGCGACGTAAAGAAAAAAAAATCCACGTGAGACTCAGGCTGGAGCTGTGGAAGGAAACCCCTCACCTCCGCGGGTGGATACCAGCAGGTGAGCAGTTACCAGCTGGGCATGATGAAAGCTGGCTGTGTGGAAGTCCCTGAACATTCTACGATTAGGAGTGGAAATATCCAGAAATAACTTGAAGAAATGGGGGGTTCAACACAAGTGACACAAGATGTGAATGTGGACAAGAACAAACTACGAGCCAGATACTTTTGTGCCCAACATCTTGCATAGAGGATCTCCTACAAGCCACTGAAGAGTGCATTAGACAATGAAAAGTACTGGACATGTATAATATAACACATGTTATGTTTTGTACTCTTCAAAATGACTTGTACATTAAGTGTAAATTTGAATGTTTTCTACTCGAATATACACTGACTGACAGTGACAATGCAACACCAAGGAGGAGTGGTTCGAAAGGGATGAAAGTTCGGGAAAAAACAGAGACGGCACGGATGAATAATTGATGTTTATTTCAAACCGATATGCAGGTTACACAATGCGCACGGCATCGACTCAGTAGGATGTAGGACCACCGCGAGCGGCGATGCACGCAGAAACACGTCGAGGTACAGAGTCAATAAGAGTGCGGATGGTGTCCTGAGGGATGGTTCTCCATTCTCTGTCAACCATTTGCCACAGTTGGTCGTCCGTACGAGCCTGGGGCAGAGTTTGCAAACGGCGTCCAATGAGATCCCACACGTGTTCGATTGGTGAGAGATCCGGAGAGTACGCTGGCCACGGAAGCATCTGTACACCTCGTAGAGCCTGTTGGGAGATGCGAGCAGTGTGTGGGCGGGCATTATCCTGCTGAAACAGAGCATTGGGCAGCCCCTGAAGGTACGGGAGTGTCACCGGCCGCAGCACATGCTGCACGTAGCGGGGGGCATTTAACGTGCCTTGAATACGCACTAGAGGTGACGTGGAATCATACGCAATAGCGCCCCAAACCATGATGCCGCGTTGTCTAGCGGTAGGGCGCTCCACAGTTACTGCCGGATTTGACCTTTCTCCACGCCGACGCCACACTCGTCAGCGGTGACTATCACTGACAGAACAGAAGCGTGACTCATCGGAGAACACGACGTTCCGCCATTCCCTCATCCAAGTCGCTCTAGCCCGGCACCATGCCAGGCGTGCACGTCTATGCTGTGGAGTCAATGGTAGTCTTCTGAGCGGACGTCGGGAGTGCAGGCCTCCTTCAACCAATCGACGGGAAATTGTTCTGGTCGATATTGGAACAGCCAGGGTGTCTTGCACATGCTGAAGAATGGCGGTTGACGTGGCGTGCGGGGCTGCCACCGCTTGGCGGCGGATGCGCCGATCCTCGCGTGCTGACGTCACTCGGGCTGCGCCTGGACCCCTCGCACGTGCCACATGTCCCTGCGCCAACCATCTTCGCCACAGGCGCTGCACCGTGGACACATCCCTATGGGTATCGGCTGCGATTTGACGAAGCGACCAACCTGCCCTTCTCAGCCCGATCACCATACCCCTCGTAAAGTCGTCTGTCTGCTGGAAATGCCTCCGTTGACGGCGGCCTGGCATTCTTAGCTATACACGTGTCCTGTGGCACACGACAACACGTTCTACAATGACTGTCGGCTGAGAAATCACGGTACGAAGTGGGCCATTCGCCAACGCCGTGTCCCATTTATCGTTCGCTACGTGCGCAGCACAGCGGCGCATTTCACATCATGAGCATACCTCAGTGACGTCAGTCTACCCTGCAATTGGCATAAAGTTCTGACCACTCCTTCTTGGTGTTGCATTTGCTCTGTCAGTCAGTGTATTATGCAGTATACAGGGTAATAATAATAATAAATAATTTCGTGTGGCTATTTCTAGCCGAGTGCAGCCCTTGTAAGGCAGACCCTCCGATGAGGGTGGGCGGCATCTGCCATGTGTAGGGAAATGCGTGTTATTGTGGTGGAGGATAGTGTTGTGTGTGGAGTGTGAGTTGCAGGGATGTTGGGGACAGCACAAACACCCAGCTCCCGGGACACTGGAATTAACCAATGAAGGTTAAAATCCCCGACCCGGCCGGGAATCGAACCCGGGACCCTCTGAACCGAAGGCCAGTACGCTGACCATTCAGCCAACGAATCGGACAGCATACATGGTCACTCATATAAACCAGACCGAAAGCACGGTGTTTGTACCGTAGCCTACGTTATAATACAAAGCCTTGAAATAGAGCCCGTACGACGCTATCGAAGTGGTCACGTTGCAAGTTCAATGCCGGGCCGCTAGGATCGCTTTCTTGCCCCCTGTCTACCAGGTTAACGCCTTGAACCGTGTTTATTAAGTGAGTTGGTTGTGTATGTGTGTATTCGACTGATGTTAAGCACTCACAATTCCAGCCATGGTTTATTCACGAAAAATTAAAGGTAGTGGAATTTCGTTTCACAAGATTCCAGTGAATGTTCAGTGTTCGAAACATTATACAGAGGAAGAAATACGCATGAGATACGACTTCCAGCTGATGAAACTGGGCCTCTATTTCTAAGTTTTGATCCCAGTTACGTCATAAAAATCGTCCGATACCAAAATTTGTCACTGGACTTTTTGTGCGCGTGTGTGTGTAAATAATGCTACCGTTACCGGCGATAATTTGAGAGGCCTCTTCAAATTTAGAAATCTTCAATTATGAAACCGGTAATGCAACTAACCTGAAAAGTAATCTGACCAACAAATTTGGAGCAAATTAATGTAGCAAGAGCGAAAAATATTGTATTTTCCCCTGAAACAATCTCTGTTTTGAGAAATATGGAGCTGGTTTGTCCCGAGAGCATTAAAGACAAAGGCAGTTTAGAATCAACCATTTGTTTTATGGAACATTTTATGAAATGGTCCCATGCACATGAAGTCTGCAGCACCTCACATGCTACATATTCCAGGAATGAGAACAAACGAGCATTTTTAACACTGTAGATGAACGCCTCAGTTGGTTAAATAATGATATCCTGTCATATACTTTATTAAGAACATTCAAATGCATTCAGAGAAAGTGAAAAGATTCACGAGGGAAATTATCAGGCATTGATCTTGACTACCCAATCCACTGTGGCCTGCGTAAAATACCTCGTAAGTATACATTTTCATTAGGTATTGACGAGGAACCAAACGAGTTACGACATCAAGCTCTTCTTCAGCTACCTAAGACGCAATCGAAACAACGCTCCATACTACTATTAATGCGGCATCAAAACATGGCAATGTTGAGCTGAGGGATGAAGAAAAGACCCACACTGTACGAACCAGTTTACTACAATCAAGAGAGTCCCAGGTGGATGAAAAAGATAGAACCCATGAAAGTCGCGAATATGTGCAATTTCCACAGCTTCCTGAGCACATAATGTCTATCATTACAAAACCCTTGCAAGGTAAATTACATCAAATCTACTTGAACAATACTTGATTGTAAAGAGTTGGCTACTATTATACCAATTTGATTTTGTTTCAAGATCAGCAGCTAAAATGCCTGGTATTTCTGTAGCTATGGTGGCATTATTTTTAATGCGTGTGGTAGAAGAACAAACGGACTGTTAAAGCTGTTTAGAATATCTCTCTTCTCCAGCTACTCAAAGTTCAACATCGTGTCTTATTCGTTTCCTAGATCGAGGAACCCTCAGATACCCAAAATCATCGTCTGTGGCACTTCTGCAGTGCAAGACAGAATTTGTCACCTCTGCTGTGCAGTACTTGCCCCGAAAGGAGTCACTAAAAAGTGTACGTTTTTTCCGAAAGACATGTTTATCAGTTAAATTAAGTGTAGGAAGTGTAAAGACGATAAATCACCTCTTTTTCTACTCCAAAAATTTGTGAGACCTCTATTAGACAACACTGCTGCGAGCCACTCTAGTAGAAGAGAGAAAGTTTCGAAACTTGATAAGAGCCTATCAAAAGGAAGGTTTTAAAAATTCAGTGACACATCCAAGCCAATGAAGCACCGATCTATAAATAAAGTACGGTCATACTCGCAAAAACATTCAGCTCTGTTTATTTGGGAGATAATTTACTTATTGACATATACGGCCATGCGAACACAAGGGGGCAAGAACGAGATCCTAGTGGCTGAATGGTGAACTAGGATGCCCAGTATAATTATTAAATTAATGTAGTAATGGTCCACCTTTCAATACTATAATATGTAATATTCTAAATTACATTAATTAGGGACTAGTTTCGGCCGGGGCTGGCCATCTTCAGCCTTAATGTAAAACAATTAATAACTAAACAAATGTGCATGCACACAATTGACATAAAACAAATGAAAATATATACAAAGTGGCATTAAAAACTGGGATGGAATTCTGAATAAATTTGAAAATGAACTAGGTTCTAACATCTTGAGTATGTTCATCATTGAGAATAATTTCAAGTATTAATTTATATACACAGAACTGTTAGTTCTAATACTGCTGATCATTAATATTTCAATAGTAAACGGGAATTGGTAAATGTTGATCCTGTAGTTTGTCATCAAATCTATTTGTGTGGTGTTAGCTATATGTAATCCATTGGCCACCGCTGTAAATAACCACTAGCTGCCGGGGAACTGTTAGATGTTGTTTCATCCTTTATCAAAGTAATAAATGAGATGCTCTCATGGTGCTTGTTAAATCTTGCTGAAATGCTGTTGGACATGTTGGAAATGTTGTTGAACTAGGATGCCGCCCGTTTCCATGAGTGCATTTCAAGGCCTTGTATTATAGCGTAGGCAACGGTTTGTACTCTGCGCTACGGCAGCTGTTGTATGGGAGGCGCGCGAATAGTTCTTCACCTTACAAGCTGCCTGTACGTGTTCGACCTGGCAAGCATGAGTTGCCAATCTGAATCTCAGCTGTTAACATAGTGACACAGTTATCATTATAACACAGTATTTTCGTGTGTAAAAGTTCTGATTTCATCTTAATGGTCGTGTGAACAGTCAGAACTCTCGCTACGGGTGTGCAGAAAATTCTAATGGTGTTAATGAAGTCCCTCATTGTGAAGGAACGTTGGTATTTGGTGTGCTGTTAGTGCAAGACGAATAATTAATTGGGCGTACTTTTTTCGAGAGGGGATGCCTGGCTGAGGCGGTAAAAGCGTGCTCGGTTCGCCCGAAAGGACGTGGGTTCGAATCCCCGTCAGGAAGTCGTAAAATTTAATAAACGAGATTTCCACTTCCGGAGGTGCATATGGCCCTGAGGTTCACTCAGCCTACACAAAAATAAAAAATGAGTATCAAGTTAATTCCTGGGGGCTGAGTGGCTCAGACGGTTGAGGCGCTGGCCTTCTGACCCCAACTTGGCAGGTTCGATCCTGGCTCAGTCCGGTGGTATTTGAAGGTGCTCAAATACGTCAGCCTCGTGTCGGTAGATTTACTGGCACGTAAAAAGAACTCCTGCGGGACAAAATTCCGGCACCTCGGCGTCTCCGAAAACCGTAAAAGAGTAGTTAGTGGGACGTAAAACAAATAACATTATTATTATTATCATTATTAAATTCCTGGGGGCAAAGGCGGCCGGACGTGGAGCTAACCACTCCACTCTATCACGTGCCGAGGTTACGAATAGTAGAAGCCTTTACCTTCCACCCCTCCAAGGGCCTTTATGGACTTTGCTTTGCTTTTACTTTTTTCGAGACGACAGTAAATGCAGAGAGGTACCAAGATTTTGACGCCGTTCATCCATCAGTTAAAAGAAAAAAAAAAATATCGCGTGGGTGGTTTCAACAAGATTCAGCCCCTGTTCACACAGCAGAAGATTCCCTTCTTACAATCTCGGAAGTGTTTGCGGACAGAGTGATCAGTGCTGGTCTATTTTCCCCTCGTTCTCCAGATCTAACAGTGTGTGATATTTACTTGTGGGCTAAACTGAAAGAAAAAATATCGAATAAGTCCTCACAAATTGGAGGAACTGAAAGAAAATATTACGAATGAAATCAGAAACATTACAAAGGCAGAACTCACTCGCGTCAGTCAGAATGTGGTTACCAGATACAATGCTTGTATAAACCAGAAAGAACGACCACTTCCAGCGTCTTTTTTAAGGTAAAATTTCATATAGAATTGTATACACGCTTAACGCAAGGCGGCCGCGCGCGACATCTGAGGCAGCTGCCGTAGCGCAAACACCGTGCGTTCAGTTTGAGTTTGTATGAGGGATCCTGTACATCCGAAATTGAGCCAACCCTTTTTAATTCGGTAAACGGTGGTGTTACTGTAACATAACGTATGTGCGAAGAAAGATTCTATAAGGGATGAAATAAGGCAAATTACCTCTACGGAACGAATGAGACGGCGACGCCGAGGTGCCGGGATTTCGTCCCGTGGGAGTTCTTTTACGTGCCAGTAAATCTACCGACACGAGCCTGACGTATTTGAGCGCCTTTAAATACCACCGGACTGAGCCAGGATCGAACCTGCTAAGCTGGGGTCAGAAGCCCAGCGTCTCAACGTTCCGAGCCATTCAGTTCGGCTAGTTATTCTTATGGCAATTATTCTAATCACTCCATGTCGTAAGAGAAGACAGTACTAGCTGTGATGAACCTACCCGTCCTTGATTGTTAGCTTTTGTTAACCGCTACATTATTGTCGTCCACGGAGATAAGTGGCAGTACGAAGAGACGAAGTACATCTTATCCAACAACAATCGACAGTAAATTAAGTGTTCTAAACATGGATGTGTTTTTGGGTGGGGAGTCTATCTGTAATTCTTCTTTTTTTCTTCAAGGTACCATATCAGGTCCCTCTTACGTTGGTGATCAACTGTGACGAATGATTTGCGATCTCTTGCAAGATGTCTTTCAACACTGTGAATTCTAGTCCATTCTTTGATGTTTCCAAGCCACGATATTCGCCTTCTCCCGACACGTCTTCGACCCTGTATTTTGCCTTGTACAATCCGTTGTAAGATCAACTAAACCGGGCGAGGTAGCCGTGCGGTTAGAGTCGCGCAACTGTGAACTTGCTAGTTGCTTTACGTCGCACCGACACAGATAGGTCTTATGGCGACGATAGGACAGGAAAGGGCTAGGAGTGGGAAGGAAGCGACCGTGGCCTTAATTAAGGTATAGCCCTAGCATTTGCCTGGTGTGAAAATGGAAAACCACGGAAAACCATTTTCAGGGCTGCCGACAGTGGGGTTCGAACCTACTATCTCCCGAATATGGGATACTGGCCGCACACTGTGAACTTGCATCCGGGAGATGGTGTGTTCGAATCCCACTGTCGGCAGCCTTGAAGATGGTTTTCCGTGGTTTCCCATTTTCACACCAGGTAAATGCTGGGGCTGTACCTTAATTAAGGCCACGGCCGCTTTCTTCCCACTCCTAGGTCTTCCCTATCCCATCGTCGCCATAAGACCTATCTGTGTCGGTGCGACGTAAAGCAACTAGCAAAAAAAAAAAGACCGCCAGAATGACGAATGCGCGCGGCAAGCGGGTGAACCATACCTCAGTGTCCATTACCTTGGCAAATAAATATACCCCCGTTACCCTTCCTCACAGCATATGCAAAGTCTACACTACTTGCTGTGGCGCTATAAAAATAGGTTAGCCGCGACGAACTATACTTTGGGCGTATGTATTTCCGTAAAGAATGTTGTTAATAATTAAAGAAAATAAAAGAAAGAATCAGCTGATAAGACAAGTCTTGTACAAATTGCTTTCTTTTTTAATAATTATTAGTTTCAGACGGCGAAAATAGAATAAAAATTAATGTTTTCTCCACAGAGTAGGGACTAGGGAGAGGTGAGTGGGGGCCCCGCCCTTCCCTCCTAATTGCTGCTGGTACGTCATATGTATTAAAGAACGAAATGAAAAGGCATGTTTTTGGAAGATGTTAATGCAGGACTTATTAGATCTACACAGAGGGGCTCTAAGGAAAGCGATGACGTATAATTTGAACGGGAAACCATTAATTAACATTCTTTTTTTTTTGCTAGGGGCTTTACGTCGCACCGACACAGATAGGTCTTATGGCGACGATGGGATAGGAAAGGCCTAGGAGTTGGAAGGAAGCGGCCGTGGCCTTAATTAAGGTACAGCCCCAGCATTTGCCTGGTGTGAAAATGGCAAACCACGGAAAACCATCTTCAGGGCTGCCGATAGTGGGATTCGAACCTACTATCTCCCGGATGCAAGCTCACAGTCGCGCGCTTCTACACGCACGGCCAACTCGCCCGGTAATTAACATTCTAAACACTGCGGGAGGAAGATAAAATTTATTCGACATAAGATGATGCACCCTTGACCAACAGCTGGTATTGTTTCCCATAATATGTATCTTGAGAACAGTTTTATGTCCATATAGTTGAGTCCTAAATCAGCGAGCATTTGGTTGGTGCGGCTATCTTGTCACATGGCATGGGAATGTTGCGTGCCCACATCAGCTGCCATATTGTTGGTCGCAAATCATGATGCTACCTACATGTTTCTTTCGTTTTATGAGAACTCTCTCTCCCCTGTAGGTGAAGTACCCCCGCCCCGCCCTGCATGTCTTAAGAGGCTACTCAGAGCGGAACAACTAGGCTTGCCAGGTTTTTGACATACCAATAAGGGACAGGTCATGACAATGCGATATAACGACATTTGCTCAAGAAAACACTGAGATCATACTGTACAATAATTCAATTGTAGCCACAAACTTTATTACATTATTTTGCTGTTTCATTTTCTACACAAAACACGTATTTTTCTTCACTTAAACCTTTTTTCAATAATGCCTTTTTAATTTCTTGTGGCTATTTCTAGCTGGGTGCAGCCCTTGTAAGGCAGACCCTCCGATGACGGTGGGCGGCATCTGCCATTTGTAGGTAACTGCGTGCTATTGAGATGGAGGATAGTGTTGTGTGGTGTGTGAGTTGCAGGGATGTTGGGGACATCACAAACACCCAGCCCCCGAGCCACTGGAATTAACCAATGAAGGTTAAAATCCCCGACCCGGCCGGGAATCGAAGCCGGGACCTCTGAACCGAAGTCCAGTCCGCTGATCATTCAGCCAACGAGTCGGACTTCAGTAATGCTGAATCCTCCTTATCGCACATTGTAACAACACTAGTATGATCTCCTACTTTTACTCCACCACAACCTAACGCAAACTGCCACTTTAAACAGTTCTGCTAAAATGAAAGAATGCAGGGTTTCAAATCCGATGCCTCTGAGTCTCGCGCATGGGTTCGGCGCTGCCGGTTAGCTCGCCTTCTATACGTTCCGATCATAGTACAGAATCGCTAGATGAAGTACTAACTAACTATAACCCCATGGCACTCCAGCCCTGAAGGGCCTTGGCCTACCAAGCAACCGCTGCTCATCCCGAAGGCCTGCCGATTACGAGGTGTCGTGTGGTCAGCTCGACGAATCCTCTCGGCCGTTATTCTTGGCTTTCTAGACCAGGGCCGGTATCTCACCGTCAGATAGCTCCTCAATTCTAATCACGTAGGCCGAGTGGACCTCGAACCAGCCCTCAGATCCAGGGGAAAATCCCTGATCTGGTCGGGAATCGAACCCGGGGCCTTCGGTAAGAGCCAGGCACGCTACCCCTACACCACAGGGCCGACAAATGAACAATGAATTTAAATTCAGGATCGGTAAATGCTACTGTAAACAGATAATTTTAACCATGGCAGAAGTGAGTGGTTTAAAAATGGGGATAAAAGGGCATCCCTTATGCTGTTAAAACGGAACAGTACTTCACACCTTCAAATATGGGAAATTCCGTATAACACAGGACACCTGGCAACCCTAGCAACAACCAAAGACTCTGTACTCGCCGTCTCGCCTTCTAAACCCAAAATCATATTCTTGATTCTATACTTCTCCATGTACCGGAGAAATACACTAATCAGAGAGAAACACTTCGAAAAATGAAGGTATCGGCCAAAGAATAACAAGGGCCACTAAGGGCGTGAAAATGAAAGACTCCCTGGCCCTCGGAACCTAATAACGTCGGGGTCGAAAAAGAACAAGAGAATACATGAAAGTGAGGAGCCTGGCATAATGAAGTGGAAGCAGTATCAGGACTTGGGTAAGGGCCCCGTGGTCGCCAACCCACGCTCCCAAGTTATGAGCCACCGGGGCCTCTTTCGGTCGCCTCTTACAAGCAGGAGATACCTTGGGTGTTATTCCGCCACCCCCACCCACAGGCGGTCACTCAGATCCATTTCAGGCTCTATTACGAAGCGACGGTGCCGGAGATTGACTGCGCTATGATTCAAGTGGACTAGCACGTTCCGACGATGAGGTGGTGGTGGTGGTTATTGTTTTAAAAGGAAGTACAACAACCATTCTTTACATAACACTAAACAGAGAGAAAAAAGATGGGGATCTGACACTTAGAAAAACGGAAATATCGGCCAAAAAAAATGCTTTACGTCGCACCGTTAATGGGATAGGAGAGGGCTGGGAGTGGAAAGGAAACGGTCGTGGCCTTAAGTAAGGTACAGCCCCTGCATTTGCCTGGTGTAAAAATGGGAAACCACGGAAAACCATCTTCAGGACTGCCGACGGTGAGGTTCGAATCCACTATCTCCCGAATGCAAGCTCACACCTGCGCGCCCTTAACCACATGGCCAACTCGCTCGGTGGGCGTGAAAACAGAAGACTCTCTAGGTCTCGAATGCTTTAATTTCGTTGGAGTCGGAAGAGAACAAGAGTTGGCCAAGGGAGGTCGAATTGGATAGATAAAAGTGAGGAGCCTTGCACAAGTAAGTGAAAACAATGCCAAGACTCAGCTAGGGCCCCGTGGTCGCCAACCTACGCTCCCTAGTTCAGAGCCCCTAGGGTCCCTTTTAGTAGCCGCTTACGACAGGCACGGGATAACCTGGGTGTGATTCTACTGCCCCCATCCACAGGGGTTGGTTTCATTTCATATTACATACATAGGGGAGCGCAGCTGTGAGCTAGCAGCCGGGAGATAGTGGGTTCGAACCCCTCTGTCGGCAGCCATGAAGCTAGTTTTCCGTGGTTTCCACATTTTCACACCAGGTAGTGTTAAGTACTGGAAATAATTAAGTTGTGTATGAAATTGTATATGATGATGCTGGATTTTGAATGTTCAACTAGCAGTATTTCTTGTTAAATATTTTGTCCATGGAATTGCTTTTTGTACTCGTGTTGTAGTTGTTGGGTAGTTATGTTTTTTAACTTTACTTTATTATCACTTCGCCATAAGACCTATCTGTGTCGGTGCGACGTAAAGCCCCTAGCAAAAAATAAAAAATAAAAAAATATTATCACTTGTGGTGTTAAAAACTGGAAATACTCAAGTTGTGTGTGAATTTGTATATGATGATGCTGGATTTAGAATGTTAAATTAGTAGTATTTCTTGCAATATTTTCTTTCCATGGAATTGCTTGTTGTATTTTGTTGTCTGTTTGTTTGTTTGTTTGTTTGTTTGTTTGTTTGTTTGTTTGTTGGGTAATTATATTAACGTTATTATTGCCCTACTGTAAGTGACCATTGCCACCGGGATATTTCCCATTTGCGATGCATTTGTTAATAATAAAAAAATCCTAGGGCTGTACCTTAATTATGGCCACGGCCACTTCCTACCCACTCCTAGGCCAATCCCATCCCATCCCACCCCATCCCATCGTCACTATATGAAGTATCTATGTCGGTGTGACGTAAAAAAATGAATCGCATATGTTGTTTGATTGCAAGATGAAGGATAATGATTTTGATGCATATGTTGCATTTCATTCACGGAATGCTTTCTGTCCTTCCAAAAGGTATTAGAGGAACATCGGAAATTCTGTAGAAATTTACAGTATGTATATTAGGTTCCCTTTTAATGAAGTGACAGTTTTGAATATTCTTGTTCCCTTGGCTCACCATTAATGAAGATGTTAATTGCCTCGAGATTATTATTTGCTAGTGGCTTTACGTCGCACCGACACTTATAGATAGATAGGTCTTATGGCGACGATGGGAGAGAAAAGGGCTAGGAGTTAGAAGGAAGCGGCCGTGGCCTTAATGAGGGTACAGCCCCAGCATTTCCCTGGTGTGAAAATGGGAAACCACGGAAAACCACCTTCAGGGCTGCCGACAGTGGGATTCGAACCCACTATCTCCCGGATGCACGCTCACAGCTTTCATTAACTGCGGTCAGGAGCAAGTTATTAGGATTAGGTCAGATTTACGGATTTATAGTCTCAAGGCTCACCATTCTCCCATACCACTGTCAAGGGTCGCCTAAACACAAGCAAAAATAAGAGTATACCTGAATGAGAATCAATAAACTTCACTATTTAGAAATTATCAGAAAAATTATCCGTCCTACCGTACAGTTTGCATCCGCCAAGACACTATTCGCGGATATAGGCCTATCCACATCCGTGCAGGGCTCTACCTATATCCCCTGTTGGAACGAACCTAAGAAAAAATTCAATTATCAGCAAATGCTTGGGAGAGTGTGATTGGATCTTTTCTCACGTCTGGAAATTTGTCTCTCATGAGTCATCTTTTCTGGCTACAAATCATCAGCAACTGGCAACGATATTCGTCATGTCACATTCCTGCTGACAGATAAGCGTGCGAAAATGTCAGCTGTATCGAAAGTTCAGCATTGGAATGCTTAGGACGAGATAAAATACTGCTTACATGTAGAGATGAGCTTAACGGATATTTCAGACAGGGGTATCTGTGACACAAAAATATTTGTGACTTATCTGTTATTCAGTCACAGGAAGCACGAGCATATGATTATCGTCACTATCACTCTTTGGTCACGGGCGGCCAGTTGATATAATGACAAAGTTGGGACATCAGAAGTGGGAAAAATAATATTCACATTTATAATTTGGGGCCCTGGGAACTGACCTAGGGAGAGTCTCTGCGACCACCTTGAGACTCTGGCTAAATGGAGGTGTGATGCGAATATAAGAACTCAACAAGAGAGTTCTCTTAGCCTCTCTCACCTCAATTCTCCATTTCCTACCTACACGTGGTGCCCCTGTTAAGCCGAGCAACCCAGTGGAAGGTTGGGTAACAACCCCAGCGGGAAGCTGGGTCGGTGAGCAGAGTGGAATTGGGGGTCAGTGGAAGGCAACGGGAAACCACCACTGTTAATTTTCCCAAGACAACCTCATGGCTTTACTCAATCATAAATCAGTGTCCGGAGTAAGTCTCCCAGTCGGATCTCCGGGGGGGACATGGTTAAGTGGAGCATCTGAACGTGCAAATCAATCCAAACCAACTTTGCGCGTAGTTAGAAAGATTGCAACCTGGAATGTACGAGGTCACTTACAGACAGGAAAACTGGCTATCGTTGAAAGAGCAATGAGCCTACATGATCTGGACATACTTGGACTCAGCGAGACACATTGGAAAGGTTGTGGCCACTTTGTCACTCACTCGGATAACACCATATATTTTTCTGGAAGCGAGGATCTCAGTCGGAATGGTGTCGCTGTAGTCATTCCTAAAATACTAGCCAGTGCTGTCGTCGGATATGAGCCTGTCTCTGACAGAATCATCTCCATTAAGATGAATGCTTCTCCGTGTAGGATCAACTTCATTCAGGTTTATGCTCCTACTGCAGTTGCAGTGGATGAAGAAATCGATGAATTCTACGAGTTGCTGGAACACACCATCAGAAAGATTCCTCAGAAGGAAATGTTAGTCATTCAGGGTGATTTTAATGCGAAGATAGGCGAGACTATTGAAGATAATCATTTGGGACATGTGGTTGGAAGGCACGGTCTAGGTGTGAGGAATGAGCGTGGTCAGCGTCTACTGGAGTTTTGTGTTGGCAATAACCTGTCTATCTGCAATACTCTCTTCCAACATCACCCACGGCGTCGATACACATGGATTTCTCCTGGCGACAGGGTTCGAAATCAGATTGATTTCATTTTGGTGAGGCAACGATGGCGGACTTCTGTACTGGATTGCAAAACCTATCCTGGAGCAGACTGTGGTAGTGACCACATTATGCTATCCATGAAAATGCGGATCAAACTGAAGCTGACCAAGAAGAAGAGAGTGACACAAGTTCGCGTTACTGACAAAAAGGCTCTCAAAGATTTTGGAGAAAGAATAAGGCCAAAACTCCAGCAAGTGCAGGAGGAAGGATCAGCCTCCCAAACATGGGATAACCTCAAGACAATCATTAACTCTTCTCTCCCTGAACCATTTACTAATTCTTCCCAAGCTAAGCACCCCTGGATATCGAACACCACTCTACTGCTGATAGAAGAGCGGAGCACACTAAAGAAACGTGGCATTCAATCCAAGCAAGACGAAGAAGCATACAGTGAACTTTGCCGCAAAATACAACGCAATTGCAGAACTGACAAGACACGGTATCTCACCAGTATTTGTGATGAAATAGACCAACATCATAGGCTGAATCAAACACGTGATCTTTTTAAAAAAGTCAACAGCATTACCCATGAGTTCAAACCACGCACATGGGTGATTGAAGATGAAGATGGTAACCTCATTACTGATAAGCACAAAGCAATAGAGAGGTGGAAACAATACTGTGAAATGCTGTATTGCAAAGGAAATAATTCTGCCGAACAGGAAAATTCTTTGAGGTATGAAGAAGAACCTGATATTTTATTAACTGAAATTGTGAACGCTGTCAATCATTTGAAGAACAACAAAGCCCCAGGTATGGATGGTATTTCGGGAGAAATGCTGAAAGTGATGGGGGAGGAGGGCATGCGTGTTTTACATTTGGTATGTAATATGGTGTGGAAAACTGGTGAATGGCCCAAGGACTGGACAACATCAATACTAATCCCTCTTCACAAAAAGGGGTCTATAAGGGATTGTTCCAATTATCGCACTATCGCATTAATATCCCATGCAAGCAAAGTTCTGCTCTACATAATAAATCTACGCCTAAAACCATTCCTGCAACCTCAGATATCCGCAGAACAAGCAGGCTTTGTTGCAGGTAAAGGAACACGAGAGTCTATCTTGAACATGAGACAGATAATTGAGAAATGTCGCGAGTTTTGTGTCCCTGCCTTTATTTGCTTCCTGGACTACAAAAAGGCCTTTGATTGTGTTATGTGGGACAAGTTGTGGCAGGTGCTAAAGGAATTTGGGGTTCCACTGCACTTAATATCGTTACTGAAAAGCCTGTATAAAAACCACGCAGCAACCATAAAGGTAGATGGTGATCTCTCAGGCATTTTCAATGTGACGAATGGAGTAAGGCAAGGTTGTATATTATCACCTCAACTCTACAACATCTATGCAGAGTGTGTCATCAAAAGAGCTCTCAATGGCTGGAATGGTGGAATTTCGATTGGTGGCAGAAAAATTAATAACCTACGCTTTGCAGATGACACTACCCTCATCGCTGGTAGTGAAGAGGAACTTCATGACTTGCTTGTAAGGGTGAAGAACACTAGTCTTCAGTATGGTCTAGAGATAAACATAAAAAAGACCAAACTAATGGTAGTTGATCGGCAAGGTGAAATCCAACTTACGGGATACCTAAAAGACCTGGATATAGTTAAGGAATTTGTATACTTGGGGTCTGTCATCAACGACACGGGAAACTGTGATAAAGAGGTAAAAAGACGTATTGTCTTAGGTCGTGCTGCAATGGTTAAACTTACTAAGATCTGGCAGAACCGGGCAATATCAAAAGCCACGAAGATGCGCTTGGTAGAATCACTAGTGTTCTCCGTCTTTTTGTACGGCTGTGAGACCTGGACCGTGAATGCTAAAGACAGAAAGCGCATTGATGCCTTTGAGATGTGGTGTTGGCGGAGAATGCTACGTGTATCCTGGACAGAAAAAAGAACTAATGTTTCCATTCTGGAAGAACTCTGCATCAAGAAACGTCTATCTTCCCATGTGAGTGAACGTTACCTCCAGTTCCTTGGCCACATTTTGAGACGAGACGGAGAGAACTTGGAAAAGGTAATTTTACAAGGCAAAATTGAAGGCAGTAGACCACGAGGAAGAACAGCAAGCAGATGGATAGATCAGGCGAAGAAGATCACTGGGCTACCACTTCAGGTCATACTAACGAAATGTGAAAACCGCTCTGGATGGAGACATCTTGTCAAGGTTGCAACAAGGAAATGATGGAGTTATGAGGTCACGACGCTCAGTAATGAGCACAACGACTAATGATGATGATGATTTATAATTTGAAGTTTTAATAATGCATAGGGAGTTGTTAACATGATGCGCAATAAATTAACAAGCGGAATGTAATTACCCGTGTCGTGTCTCCGGAATACCAATTATTTACAGTACTTAATATAGGTTTAAACATAAAAATACTAAAAATAATAAATTTATGAACTTAATACGAAGAAGAAAGAAAAGAAAAGAAAAGAAAAGAAAAGAAAAGAAAAGAAAAGAAAAGAAAAGAAAAGAAATTAAGAAAAGAATTTTGCTCACTTCAAACATTGATATAGGAATTCTACAATAGCACTGTCTGGCCCAGTGAGGAAAGCAATGGCAAACTATCTCACTCTTTGTCTTGCCTAGTACACCTCATTTTGGTTCTGTCATTTGTTTTTGTAGTTTCCCTATAGCTACATAGCCTTTGGTGGTGTTATCTGAGGATCCAATCAGCCTCTGGGCTGATGACTTAACAGACAGACATGTATAATGTACGTATGTATGAATCCGGGACAACAGTTTTAAGAAACACATATATTCAATAGATTACATTTTGTAACTGAATACTTAAAAAAAAAAATCTTTGTTTAAATGTATGAAGAAAGTAGGAATTGACTGGAAAGATAGAAGGCTCATCTGGAAAATTTACGAGAACTAGTGTACAAGGGTGGTGGTGAACGGATGAACAAGAATGGCAAGAATTAAGAAAGGAGTGAGGCACCATAGATTTTCAATGTGTTTATAAAAGAAGCAATGTGTGTTTTAAAGTAAAGGACTAAAGGAATAAAGATAAATTGGAGTCCGCCCCTGTGATGTAGTGGTTAGTGTGATTAGCTGCCACTCTCAGAAGTCCGGGTTCGATTCCCGGCTCTGCCACGAAATTTGAAAAGTGGTACGAGGGCTGGAACGGGGTCCACTCAGCTTCGGGAGGTCAACTGAGTAGAGGTGGGTTCGATTCCCACCTCAACCATCCTGGAAGTGGTTTTCTTCTCCGGGCAAATGTCGGGATGGTACCTAACTTAAGGCCACGGCCGCTTCCTTCCCTCTTCCTTGTCTATCCCTTCCAATCTTCTCATCCCCCACCAAGGCCCCTGTTCAGCATAGCAGGTGAGGCCGCCTGGGCGAGGCACTGGTCATCCTCCCCAGTTGTATCCCCGACCCAATATCTCACGCTCCAGGACACTGCCCTTGAGGTGATAGAGGTGGAATCCCACGCTGAGTCCGAGGGAAAACCAAGCCTGGAGGGTAAAGAGATTAAGAAAGAAAGAAAAATGAAAGAAAGAAAGAAACAAAGATAAATTGGAAAAGAACAATATTGGATTTGCTGATGACATTTCCATTGTATCAGACTCTGAGAATAAATTAAATAGAATGTTGACTGTTCTGTGTGATACATTGTATTGTAATCAATAGTAACAAAACCAAAATTTTAGTCGTGAGCAAAAATGGCAGGGGAGGTAATACAAACATAAGAATAGGAAATTCCAAATAGAGCAAGTGCAACATTTCTGTTAATTAGGAAGCATTATAACTGAAGACAATAGATGCAGCACCAAGAAAGTCAAAGGAATAATAGCTCTTGCTAAACAGGCCTTCAAAAATAAAATAAATCTTTTAGCAAATACCCATACAACTTTAGAAACAAGAAAGGCTTTTGTAAAATCCCTTGTCTGGAGTGTACTACTTTACGGTTGTGAGAGCTGGACTATTGGAAAAAAGGAAATAATTCATTGGAAGCAACTGAAATTTGGATTTGGAGGGAAATGACGAGGACATGCTGGACTGAAAAAAAAAGACGAATAGAGATATTCTAAAGGAAATAAAAATGGCGTATGACTTTTAGTGCCGGGAGTGTTCAAGGAAAAATCAATGGATAACGGAGACTGATAAATGGTAGGGAAAGAAGGCAGATAAAACTTGTAGGTCATATCCTGAGACATAAGGAGTTCCTAATAAACGTCTTCGAAGGAAAAATACCAGGGAAGAAAGCAAGAGGAAGACCAAGGAAGACATAGTTCGAGGACTTGATGGGATGTAAAAGCTACAAGGAAGTGAACAGAAAAGCAGGATTGAGAGGAGAATGGTTGCAGCGACAAGGCTTAGTGTTTATTGTATGATGATGATGATCTTTAAAGTAGTAACCTTGTGCATGGTTCACTTACTGCTATTCCGGTAGCAAAAGTTTTGGCACCCGTAAGCATTACCGCTTCAGAAAGATGCTGTATGGTCAGATAACTAACGAGGTTGTAACAAAATTCCAGGAAATTCAACTTTACGACTTCTATGCACTGATGCTAACACAGAAAATAAACATTTCCGCGAAATTAAACACACATGACTCAATATTCTTAATACAGACATTTGAAATGTCAATTTTCAGACGTTTTACAAAATGAGCAGAGCGCGCTTCCCAAGCAATGTACAAGCGATGGCAGCTGCCTTAACCTAACATGGAACAGTCCTGAGTAAATATGCCAAAGGCTTCCACCACACTGATATTTGTGGTGGTGGAAACTTTTGCTAGTTGCTTTACGTCGCACCGACACAGATAGGTCTTATGGCGACGATGGGACAGGAAAGGGCTAGGATTGGGAAGGAAGCGGCCGTGACCTTAATTAAGGTACAGCCGCAGCATTTGCCTGGTCTGAAAATGGGAAACCACGGAAAACCATCTTCAGGGCTGCCGACAGTGGAGTTCGAACCTACTATCTTCCGAATACTGGATGCTGGCCGCTCTTAAGCGACTGCAGCTATCGAGCCGGTGGTGGAAACTTTATCTGTCAACCGAATGCGAATAAGTTCTGTCTACAAAGAACCCTAGTCGTGCGAAATCACTTGATCTATTTCAACGCAATACATTTCAAAATTTAGCAACAAATATATAATATTAATAAAGTGTTTTTTAAATGATTGTCATACCGTTTTTTTTGTTTTTTTTTACAAGTTGCTTTACGTCGCACCGACACAGATAGGTCTTATGGCGACGATGGGTCAGGAAAGGGCTGGGAGTGGGAAGGAAGCGGTAGTGGCTTTAATTAAAGTACAGCCTCAGCATTTGCCTGGTGTGAAAATGGGAAACCACGGAAACGTTCTTCAGGGCTGCCGACAGTGGGGTTCGATATTTCCCGAATGCAGTCTCACAGTTGCGCGCCCCTAATTGTACGGCCAATGCGCTCGGTACTCTGCTTTTCTATTTGCTTTCAACTTGAGTTATGACGCTCACGTAACCCCTAGCTCACAGCTCTTTCCTGGCTGAAGTCCATCAGGCGACGTAGTTTCATATACATACGTTGATATATCGAAATCTGAATTTTAAAGAACTACCCAAATGCCTTTCTTCAAAATTCCAAGTATTGTCTTCATTCCGTAATTATAGCAAGGGATCTGGAACTTACCTCGCTATTCCCGTCAACCACTTTTCAATATATAATGGATCCTTCGTTTTGGCTAGGTCACGACTTTCGAATTTACTTCCAACTGCTGTCAGGAACTCTTAAATCAAGGTCAAAATTTAAGACTGCATGCAGAGATTACCTGTTGAATACCACTGATTGTTTCGTGTGACTGGTGACGTATGCTAGCCTGTGTGCTTGCGGTATGTGGGTTAACAACAGATTTTTTACTGAACAACTGAAGACCACTGTTGTTTCTTATAAAAATATCACTTTAACACTATCTTTATTATTATTATTATTATTATTATTATTATTATTATTATTATTATTATTATGTCTTCTTCCACCGTTTTTCCCCACTCCTTTGGTGTTACCAGTGCGAACTGTGTTGCACATGTGGATTTGGCCCTGTTCTACAGCCGGATGCCCTTTCTGACAACAACACTATATGGAGGTATGCCTGTTTATATGATTGGAACAAACACAAACACCCAGTCCCTGAGCCAGAAGAATTAAACAGACACGATTAAAATCCCCGACCCTGCCGGGAATCGAACCCGGAAACCTCTAAATCAAAAGGCATCAACGCTGACCATTCAGCCAAGGAAACGGACTTAATATTATAGTGCATCATATTTAGCTTCTAACTCATTTAAATAGATCACTGTTTATTGCCATACTTGTTTTCTCGGTACTTTATTAAGTATTATGTTCCGTTTACGCACTGGCTTATATATTTTTCACCGACCTCGATAGCTGCAGTCGCTTAAGTGCGGCCAGTGTCCAGTATTCGGGAGATAGTAGGTTCGAACCCCACTGTCGGCAGCCCTGAAGATGGTTTACCGTGGTTTCCCATTTTCACACCAGGCAAATGCTGGGGCTGTACCTTAATTAAAGCCACGGCCGCTTCCTTCACACTCCTAGCCCTTCCCTGTCCCATCGCCGCCATAAGACCTCTCTGTGTCTGTGTGACGTAAAGAAACTAGCAATATATATATTGTGCCATTTCACCGTTCTATATTTGCATCAGTAGGAACAAAAATGGCGTTCCAACCATTAAAAGGTCAATGTGAAAGCAACTGACATCGGTACGAGCCGAAATGATAATCCTTTCAACCGGTAGTCACCGAAAGAACCATTCTTAGAAGGCTGTGAGAAAAGAATGACAGAAGCGGATTATTTAAACTAATTATTTAAAAAAAGAGACTTCCATTAGAACATTCGTTACAATTCAGCACTACGGCAAGTAAGACGGAGTCGAGCAAAGAAATAAGCCAGCTTATCTGTTTTCAAGATCAACTATTGACGGAGAATAAAATCCGCGGCAGCCCGCTCAACGTCAACTGCATAGATTGAAATAACTGCGCGAAATTTTGAAGACCAGCAAAAAGGAATCATCAAGTCTGGTACAACTAATACGCCACGGCTGGACTTGGAAGTTTTATATTTGTCTGATACTGCACATCGTAGAGAGCAGAGTCCAACCAGCTGTCAAGTGCATTTCTAAGAAGCACGGAAAAATCGTATTCACTCGGCAAGCGAGAGAGCTTACAAATAGTAGCACAGTTAGAACTGTTATAGCAAAACTAGACAGCCCAGAGCACTTTTATTCTGATATCATAGGCAGTACGAAACGAAGATAAATTGCAACATGACAACTTTAACTAATACATTGTATTATTCTGTTCCTAACGTACCAGAGACCACTATGATGTTCTAAAAGACCAAGGCAGAGACTACTCCGACTATGGTGGCGCTTTACGAGATTGATGACCCAGGAGGATTGGTAATCAGCTGAGAAGACGAGATGGACCCGATTACCTAAAGCAGAACCATGGAGCGAGGCCTACCATTCCCGATGACCAACAGCGAGATGGCAGACAGGGCCCAATAAGCAAAGTTAAGTCCCCTATGAGTCGTTTTTCGTAAGTAGAAACCTTTATTTATTTTTTTTGGCTATGTGTGATATGATTTGTGACATTGTGCGTGCGTATATAATATTGAAGTGTAATTACATGGATGTAGGTATTCATCTGAAGTTACTGTTAATCCCGTATATAGGCGTAAAATACCAGTGAAAGCCGTTCGCAAATTTATCAATGTGGTGTGAGAGAAAGTAATAGATATTTTTAATCGTTATCAGTGAAGTGTTAGAGTATAATATGAATGTCAATATACATGTGTGATGGCTTTATCGGAATAGCAAGCTTGGAGATCGTATTTAGGGAATGTTTACGACGAAGTATAGTAGTACAGCTTAGTATTGTGATACACTTTTCTTTGATACTATGACGGTAAGGATAATGTTTTTTTTAATATGTGTAGGTTATGGCACATATGCAGCGTATTTAATGAGATGGGTGCTTGAGATGCATTGATATGGATATTACGTGATATTTGAAGTGATAAATGGTGAATGAAGTAATAATTTAAGTGGATGTTAAGTTGTGATGGTGATATTTATTTTTATTTGAGAGGTTGGTCATAGTAGTTTTCTGAGAGATGATAGTATGTGTAAATTACGCATGCTAAGATATACCGAGTGGTACAGCTGCCCCTATTCACGCAGTTTTATGCAACCCGCAGATTATAGTCGAACCTAAAAATATTGACCTTGGCTACTCACTACAATGTCTGCTCTTACAACGCTTTCCATAATTCGTTTATCCGTGTCAAGCAAATCAGCATTAATGATAAAATACCGATTGATGGTAAAGAATCGTGAAAATTATGTGTCGCAGAAACGTCCTGTACAGAGAATATTATTGGTGAATGACTAGAAGTAGCAGCAACACAACAGCGGAAAACAGCAACCCGTGATAGCCGAGCGTGCTAAAAGTTAGAGAAGAGTACCGGTGTTCGTTAGTAGGCGGTTCGAGTCCTGTGTACGACGAATATTTTTATTGCGTTGTTGATGTTCGTGAGAGTCGTGTTGTTGACGACAAATCTAAATCATGATCAGTTCTCATATTGCAGGTACTCAGCTATGTTTGTTTTTTAAGGAGCTCTTAAAAGAGCTATTTGCAATAAAGTGAGATTGTACCGACAGCGGTGCGATGGGCTTATGCATGGCCATTCGATTAATGAAGCAAATGTTCAAAATGACCACCTGCTTCGTTAATGCACATCTGAGCACGGTGGAGGAGAGACATTCTTGCTTGCTGCAACATATGTGGTGGAATCTGCCTCCAGGCTTCCGTGATGAGCCGCCGTAAATGATTCGGGCTCTCAGGCTCCTGCTCATAGACTCTTTCCTTTAAATAACCCCAGAGGAAAAAGTCGAGTGGAGTAAGGTCAGGTGATCTAGCCAGCCATGTGACCGGACCCCCTCGTCCAATCCATCGTCCAGGATATGTCCTATGCAAGTGGTTCCGTACTGCCAACGACCAGTGTGGGGGAGCTCCATCCTGCTGGAACCACATCCGTAACCGTGTCATAAGGGGCACATCCTCCAATAAGAGTGGGAGGTACTCACGAAGAAACTCTAGATAGCGTCGTCCCGTGAGGTTACCTTCGAAGAAATATGGTCCAATTATCTTGTCACCTAGTATCCCGCACCACACGTTGACGCCCCATTGTACCTGAAATCGAGCTCCCCTGATCCAGTGAGGATTTTCAACGCTCCAGTAATGGAAGTTGTGACGATTAACAGTTCCGTTGATGTGAAATCTGGATTCATCACTAAAGAGAATGTCCAGTAAGAAATTCGCATCAGCTTCAACTCTTTGTAAGATCCATTGCGAAAATTCTATCCGTTTTGGAAAGTCATCTCCGTGAAGTTCCTGGTGCAGCTGTTGATGAAAAGGGTGGAATTTATGGCGGTGCAATATTCGCAGTACAGATACATGACTGATGTTCAGTTCATTTCCTATGGCCCGTGAGCTTGTGTGCGGGTTGTATGCAATTGCATTTTGAACAGCTTCGTCGTTATTTCCAGACGTCACTGGAGCATCCCGAACGGGGGGTAATGTATGAAATGACCCCGTTGCACGCAACCGTCTTTCAACACGTCGAAATGTATCTGCAGTTGGCAGCCTTCGTCCAGGAGATCGTTCTTGATACAAGCGTCTGGCTTCCCGTGCATTTTGCCTTGCTTCTCCATAAAGTAGTACCATATTCACATAATCATCCCGTGAATACATAATGTTTGCTTTCGTGCTAACCGTACAGTACGTGCTCACACGTTGCTGCTAGGATTACGATATGCTGTTTCATGTGCCCTACGTATGAAGTGTAGACCGCTGTTAGTTGGTCTTCGAGTCGAACGTGCGCGGTTGCTTGGTTGAATGGGTGGGTCAGAATGTTGACAACACGTGCACTGCGCTTCATTCCCTGTAGTCGTTTGCCATATGGAAGTCGCATGTTATTATTCCTTTCGTATGTATGCTTTCTTTGTAAAGGTGGCAAATTACTTTTGAGACTTAAGAACGTTAAATATTTATTACGAATGGCCTTACAAGTATAATATAAAAATAAAATTGAAAAGCTCGTAACTAGATTCGAACTCTAAATGCCTGCTAACATATCGTATGCTCGCTGCGATTGGTGCCATGTAGCCACTGCAGGCGACAAAGAATTGGTCTCGTAGCTCTGTACTAATGGAATTACCTAGGCTATCGCTTCGATACTGATCGTTGATGTTAAAAGTTCTGAACTCGAATGTGCAAACACCACAGTGAACTAAAGAATCGCGTCTCTCTTACGCCCAGATAGTTGCAACCATTTTCTACGCGTTACTTGGTTGAATGAGTCCAGCGTTATGTTTCAGGTGGTATTCACAATCGGTGCGTATGTGGCGATATTTATGATACCTGTTTATTATAACTTCCGTAGAAGAATATCGGAGACTTCAGAAAGGTCTTCGTAAACGATGCCTAGGCGAATACGAAATGACATTAAAAAATGCATGACTCAAGAAAGGTTGGAACCCTTCCTGCTTCTAGTAACCTATCGAGGTACGTCTTCCATACGTAATTCCGCGCAGCTATTTGCAACGTACAAGCGCCATCCTTGTAACTCTGTATTCACGAGGAGAGCGGAAGTTCCCGCTTCGACAAGTTACTGATGAGTTACAGCCTTATGGTCCCGTTTTATGCCTTTTTTGATCGCTCTAACGGTAGTAATTACATGGCGTAAGCCATCACATCTGCTGTACAGCATTTGCGTGTCACAGATTATAAACTACAGTGCAAAACAGGTTTCTATCAATTTCGATGTGATGAGACTGTACAAAATGGTGGTGCATTGACATGTCTGTAATTGGTCTTACCCTATCACGTTTCCTATGATACCACGACCGCCCTTTCTATCAAAAGAAAATGGCCTCTTGGACCAATCAGGTGCGCAATTCTCTACCGACAGCTATAGGCGTGTTTATGGTTTGTACAGTATAGTAACATTTCGTAAAAATTAGTAGAGTATTGGACACCGCTCTACATAAAATGGTACAGTGTTTTTGAGATGGACCTCACTTACTGCCTCTTGTACCATTTTTCCATTGTGCGGAGAAGTCTACATCGGGTTAACTGCACATAACATTGCTGTAAGGTGTTGCGCAAGATGGGACTAAGAGGCATTTACGTCCTAGCTGGTTGCATATATTCGGGAAAAAATAGGGGCAGCTGTACCACCCGGTATATTGAAACGTACTGTTTTCAATTGCTGTTTGTATTCCCAGATACACAAAATAGGTTAGGATACGATCTCAATGCCATCAACACAGAGTTGTTTGAGTATGTAGGTTCATCAGATGAGCCAAGAGGCTAATAACGATAATATTTAGGCCTTCACTGAGTTATTTATGACCATTTTCAAGTACTCTCACACATGGTAACCTAATTCATGATTTTATGAGAGCAATTTGACACATCACTGGTGACTTAGTCATTCATATATGGATTCTTAGATGAAGGTAGAGTCTTCTAATATGCCAATTTTTCCACTTGTGGTATAATTTGTTAGAAAGTTAATTAAATACACTTGGCAATGCTACATTCAGCCAGATACGCACTTAAACTGAATTTTAACCATGGATTAAGATAATAATTAAATGAATTAACCACATAAGCCATATGATAGAATTAATTTGAAATCAATTACGACTTAGAGTGGACCTGAATTTGCTTATATGGAGATCAGATCTTATGAAACATGAAACATCCAAGGGAACTTCCAAACATACGAGTTAACTGAAGTCCTCAGGAAACAGACATTGCTTTCCCATACGATTTTCTACTGTGTATGGACACAGATGTTAAGTTTAGCAAAGTGACTTTCGTTTCACCAGTCGTATGTGAGTTAAAGGTTAAATAATAGAATTTTAAGTAACTTTGAAGAGCAATTCAGCTCAGTGAGAAGAGATTCCAGATCTTAAGGAATTATTTATTTGGCTATTTTCACCCCGTTCTACATTCTATTTTAAAACTATAATCTGAAATGATGTACATAGTAGGGAATATAATTTTCTTTTCATTTTTAACCAATTGGATGCATCTAATTCTTTCAACTCTATTTAATATATTTCATTTGATTTATATATTTTAATTTTTTTTCAATTGATTCTGCGAACATTACTTAACTATGACTTAGTATTTCAACAGGCCAGGGTTAATGAATCGATGATTAAGGCCTAGATTTCAACTACTTGCTACGGGTTTTTCCAAACCTACTCTTCTTTATTTCAACGTAATTGCAACTGATGGAGATATTTATAGCATTATCAAAACTGTCTACGTTGTACGAGGCATTTTTTTAACGATATCTTAGATGACATTTACTTGATATTTAGACTGAATAGTCAATAAAAGCTGAGTAGTGAAATTATATAATTCTTTTAATGCCTACTTAGTATAAGAACTAGATGTAAGACTGTAATGACTCATTTTCTGATTGCGATTTCGTTAGCAACACGTACGAATCACTTGAAATATCGTAGTAACCTGAAATTTGCGATTAATTTTGGCGACATACGAGTATGGTATCCAACTGATAGCGTGTTGGAGACGTCCTTCTGCGTAGGTTGAGATTTACCATAGGCCATCGGCGTACTTTCTCAAGCGGAACCCACAACCCAGCAACATTAATCAGGTAGAATCATTTATTAAGAGCTAGTCTGGATCTCATGTATCCTCACCTGGACGCGGGAATGGTGCAATATATATATTTCAGCTTGTATTTTACTTGTTTCACGTTATGATTCTCTTTATTTTCACTTTTATTTTTCCGGTTTTTTAAGTTTTTAATTGTTGAGCTTTGCTTTCTTCCTTCATTATACGTTCTCCAAATCTGTTATATTTATCTTAGCTGCTTTGATTTTATAACAAAACAGTATATTTGTTTTACATGTGTATTATCCTGTCATTGTCCGGCTCCATGGCTAAATGGTTAGCGTGCTGGCCTTTGGTCACAGGGTCCCGGGATCGAATTCCGGTAGGGAATTTTAACCATAATTGGTTAATTTCGCTGGCACGGGGACGGGGTGTACGTGTCTTCTTCATCATCATTTCATCCTCATTACAACGCGCAGGTCGCCTACGGGTGTCCTCGGACACTCCCGGCACTAAAAGCCATACGCCATTTCATTTCATCCCGTGATTTACTTGCTTAAGTGTAAGAGAGGACTACGAGCCCTAAATTCACCACTGATAAATAAATAAATAAAAAAATAAATAAAATAACACCAATATCAGATACGCCCCTAGAACAATGAGAGTTAGTGAACCCAAGCTTATCAAGAGACCAAAATCTGTGGATTTCAGACGACCTTAGTGAGATGGTTACTCTCGAACAGAGGAGAATCAAAGTAGACAAGGCAAACCAAGCCTGCAGAAAACTGTACGCCACTAAACACCTATCGATGAATGTCACACTTCAAGACTATAATGCAATAGTCAGACTGCCAGTCATCTACGCAGCACAGTGCCTGTCTCTAACTAAGACTCCTCTAAGAACCCTTGAAGGACAAGAAAGGAAGTTCCTGAGAAGTATAGTAGGACCAAGAATCACATCAGATAGAAGGTGAAGGTACAAACCAAACGGTGAACTCTACTAACACCAAGAAACCCTCACAGATGCCATCAGAAGAAAACGGCTGGCTTTCTACGGACACCTGTAGGCTACAGAAATGATTCCCGCAGGCTGTCCTGTAAGATCTTCAAAGTAGCCAGCAAGGTTCTAGCCACTGGATCGCTGTAGATCCAGCAGGTAGAGAAGGATCTGGCAGAACTTAATATTACTAATGCTATCATAATTAACAGAAGCAACTATCAAAATCATTCCTTATAGAAGCTAACTACAATGAGACCAGGAAATGATCCAAGGAACGCAAAATAGACTTCAGCAAGAAAATGAAGGATTACTGGGCCAACAGAAAAGCTCAAGGTTCCAAGAAGAAAGCAGCAGCATAACCTACTATTAAGAACAACAGAAGCGGTAACAATTGAAAATAACAACCACATCACACCTAAAACATAAGTACCGTGGTCCTCAGGTGGCCCGAACCAACTAAAAAAAACTTATTCTGGAATCAAGAACGAAAAAATGGCGTATTGTTAACCTTTTACGAGCAAACCAAAAATTTAGGAGACGTTTGTAAAGAAAGCTAGAGTTATTGTTAGCCTACCAAGTTTTAATACCATATGCTTGCAACATTTATAAATATTGTATTAGCATTTCTCAATGTCTTCTTCTTCTTCTTCTTCTGCCACTTTTCCCACGCCCTGGAGGGGTCTGGGTATATTCCAAAGTGTGCGTTTCTGCCGTAGTTGATCATCCATTACCAGCTATATACCAGCCAAGACATAGTTCGCGGTGTTCAGGTCCCGCCCAGAATGAACCAGCAGCCCATAGAGCCACAGCTTAACCTCACCGTGGATATAGCCAAGCATCACACTGAATATAGCAATTTGTCATGACAGCGTGGTGTCCTGTGTTCGTGACTGTCCGTGGCACCAACCACACCAAAACTCGCCCTGTCACGACTCAGGCAACAGGTTCGTCTCCCAGAGCCCGGTCCGCAATGTGCGTTGGATAATTAATATTTTACGTCCCAGTAACTATTTTTGACGGTTTTCGGAGACACCAAGGTGCCGGAATTTTGTCCCACACGAGTTCTTTTACGTGCCAGTAAATCTACCGATACGACGTTGATGTATATGAGCACCTTCAAATACCACCGGACTGAGCCAGGATCAAACCTGCCAAGCTGGAGTCGGAAGGGCAGCGCCTCAACCGTTTTTTTTTTTTCCCACTGTTTCAAGCGCACCCCTCCCTCAACCCCCATCTCCCCTCCTCGCACCCCATCCCTCCGTAGGTCATTTCCGTCTAACCATACCCCTGACAACTCAATCACGTCGTCCTCGTGAACCCGCTAGCCAATGACCACCAACAAACCTGACTACCAGCCCCTGCAACCCTCCCCCCGCCCCCCAATGTCATTACCGTCTAGCCTTGACCCTGACAGCGCAGTATAGTCAGGTAGTGGTGATTATTGTTTAAAGGGGAAATACATCCGGGCACCCATCCTCCATATAACACTAATCAGATCCATGGCTAAATGGTTAGCGTGCTGGCCTTTGGTCACAGGGGCCTTGGGTTCGATTCCGGCAGGATCGGGAATTTTAATCATAACTGGCTAATTTCTCTGCCACGGGAGCTGGGTGTATGTGTCGTCTTCATCATCATTTAATCCTCATTACAACGCGCAGATCGCCTATAGGTGTCAAAAAATACCCGCACCTGGCGAGCCAAATATGTCCTCGGACACTCCCGGTACTAAAAGGCCAAACGCCATTTCATTACAATAATCAGTCAAGAAAAAAATGAAAGGGATCCAATACTTCGAAAAATGAAGGTATTGGCCAAAAAGACAAGGGCCGTGAAGGGCGTAAAAATGAAAGACTGTCTAGGCCTCAACACCTAACACGGTCGGAGACGGAAGAGAACAAGAGTTTGACCAAGGGAGGCTGGATAGGATATATGAAAGCGAGGAGCTTGGCACAAGTAGCAAGTGGAAGCAATGCCAGGTCGCAGCTAAGGGCCCCGTGGTCACCAACCCACGCTCCCAAGTTAAGAGCCCCTGCAGTTCATTTTAGTGGACGTAAATTATCTTGTTGGAACACTGCCCCAGGGTGCTGTGTCAAAGGGTAGGACGTGCGGGCGCAGAATATCTGCGACATATCGCTGTTCCGTCAAAGTATGCTGAAGCACTATTAGAGGATACCTGGACGCATATCCTATGGCGAACAAAATAATCCTTTTGATAGCGATGGCGATGTGGTTCAGCTGTTTTGATTATGTGATGAAAAGGGTTTAATGTTGCCAGGGATTACGCCTGTGTGTCTTTCCACAATATGGGCAGGATCTGCTCTCTGCCCTCGACGCCACCAAACCCGCACGCGATGGTCATCGGAGGTTATGGAGAAGCGGGACTCATCACTGAACATGATGCGACGCCAGTCGTCCTCTGTCCATGCCTCCCGGGCAAGGTACCACGCAGGCGTTGGTGTCCTAATGTCAATGGAAACCGACGCATGGGGCGATAGGACCACAATTCGGCGGATGCGAGTCGTCCAGACAGTGTGCGGGAACTCACAGGGTGTTATACAGTCTCCAGTACATGTTCACGGATGGCGGGTGCCGAAGTCATGGGATCCCACAATGCTTGGCGCACCATACGACGGCCCTCCCTCGGGTTGGAGTTTCTCGGTGGACCCGAACCTGCACGACGTGACTGGGTGCCCTCATGTGCGCAATGAGTCCAACACCGGGCTACTGAGGCATCTGAATGGCCCGCATGCCTGGCAATTGCACTATACGATGAACCAGCCTCATGCAGTCCCACAATGCAGCCTCTGTCAAATGCTGTCAGTTGGTGGATAGGCTGTCTAACGCGTCTGCGAGGCATCGCGGGTGCTTTCTACTGTACATAGTCCTCTCTGCACGTCTGACTCGTAACAGTTGACTGGTAACAACTTAACAAGTCGGTACCATCAGGAATGCACTCTGGTGCATTACAGACCACTGTAAATCTAGTCATTTACGCACACAATATACATGTATACCGAAATGAGATAATATTGGAGCATTCTTTCTGGGTGATAAACTTTTCTTGTCAGGCAGTGTATATTAAGATTTCAAATCGACTGAAGATAATTTCTCTTTTTTTCAGTATTCGACTCTCCTTTGATGTTCAGCAGGCTCACAGTAACGTCCAAATGAAACTTACTAACATCGACTGTGACAATGTGTTGAAAAACACGTTCAATGAAGTTGAGTTCCCTAAGTTTTATTATAATTTGCCAAACCAGTACTCTGAAAAGCGCCAGTTTGTAGCGAAAAAAAAACTAGCAATGTTTGGATCTACCTATCTCAGTAACAGTTACTTTGCCGTATGAAGTCAAATAAAACTACTCACAGTTCAAGACAGACAACACAACATTTATCCTCCATCTGAAAGTATTATCATCATAAAATCGAGTAGCTGACATTGAAACTGTTTTTTAAATGTGTCTAATCTCACGTACACAGTAATAGCAAGTGTGGAAATTTTGGGGTTGAAGACGATCCTCGTTCTGGGAGACCGTCTGAATCAGTGACTGAGGAAAACATTGAAGCTGTGAGGAAAATGTTGCAGCAAGAGAGGCGGTTGACATATCGGCAGGTAGAAGAGACCCTCCACATCCCTGCACCAGCTATTAATTCAACTCCACACGGCCATCACCATGTTAGAAAGGTTTGTTCCCTTAGGGTGCCCCATTCACTTTCAGAGGAACAAAAGGCACATCGAGTGAAATGGTGCCAAGAAATGCTAAAACAGTTTGAAAATGGGACTTCGCGTAACGTCAATAGCATCGTTACAGGTGATGAAACTTGGCTTTATTATTACGATGTCCCAACAAAATCCCAGAATAGGGTGTCGTTGTTTGAAGATGAGGGTACACCTGTGACTGTGAGAAAGTCAAGGTCAATGAAGAAAAGGATGATTGCAGTATTCTTCAGTAAACGGGGCATTCTGACTCGGGTTGTGCTAGAAACACAAAGGACAGTTACTGCGAAGTGGTACAGTGAGACTTGTCAGCCTCAGGTCATCCAGGCTCTCAAGCAGCTCCGTCCAAGGTCACGGCTCAACACTTGGCTCTTGCATCACGACAATGCTCCAGCACATCGTGCTAATGTAACAATAGATTTTCTTGCGATCAGGGTTGACTGCTTGATCACCCTCCATACAGTCCTGATCTTGCCCCATGTGGCTTCGCACTCTTCCCAGAAGTGAAGATGAAGTTGAAAGGGCGGCGTTTAACATCCGATGAGGAGCTTCTGGCAGTATGGAATGAAGAGTGTGAAGATATAACCGAAGAAAAGTGGCAGAGTTGGTTCAGTGACTGCTTTCGACGTATGTAGAAGTGTATTGAGTGTGGTAGAAATTATTTTGAAAAAGGCTAAAGCGTTCACTCTCATTGCGAAACTTTTCTAGTGCCCTATGTATAAAATGAAATTGTAATAATGATACTTTAATTGTAATGTTTTTATTCTATACTGTGGGGAATATCTCTCTCTCTCTCTCTCTCTCTCTCTCTCTCTCTCTCTCTCTCTCTCTCTCTCTCTCTCTGTGTGTGTGTGTGTGTGTGTGTGTGTGTCCATATAATACATTATATATCCAATATTAACGCTCTGTAAAAGAAATACGGAAAACACTTAATATTTCTTCTTCTCATTTTGCTGCGCGGCCCTTGGATTTACAGTTATCAGTCGAATTGGCCCTATACACATGAGTTTGAAATATCTGGTGTACAGTCTGCTACTGAGTAACCCAGTCCACAGCTTTTCGAGTCATTTTTATTGAAGAATTGAAAAAGAGGACAAATCTGGGCAAATATTCTTTTTTTAGGAAGAGGAATTAGGGATTGAAATAATTTACCAATAGAGATCTTCGATACATAACCAACTTCTTTGAAATCATTTACGAAAAGGCTAGGTAAACAACTGATACGGAGTATGGCACCTGTGCGAAAGCCCTAAATACCGATCACTGGTGACAAACTGATCGATTGATCCTTCTGTACAGGAGTGTCTGGCGCAAGGTCGCGTGAGGCCAACATGTTCAGTTTATAATTTTACACAATTTTTAAGATATCGGAATAAACAAGTTCTAAAGAGGCAGGTCAAAAATATTAGGATCAATAGAGGGGAATTAATATAAGACAATTGTGTTTCAACATGTAGAGAGTCAAATTTCACCTTTTAATTTACAAAAAACAGGCCTTCGGTAAATCTCAATGAACTGGGCTTGAAAGTAAGAAACATGAATGCTATATATCGTTAAAAAGCTCTTGGCGGGGTGGAATGTAAAGTCTTTTTGTTGGCTTATTCCATCAAAAGTCAGTACGTTACAGAATTGATTGTAATTTATATGGGTCAGTTTATTGTTTCAATGCTAGTTTACTGTGCACCATTGTGCAGTACACACGTCTAAAATGACTTGCGTATCTTACTTCAGTTATCACAGACCTTTATTTAATAAAAATTTGCACCACGAAATAAAATGCATTAGGTACTTTATAGCACTTGACTTATTTCTATAGTAACGATGAATGTACGACCTTAGTACGTACATGGAATTCCACACTCATTTTGAAAAACCTTGGACATCAGTTAACTAAAATGTAATTTTGTGTGCAGCCCTTACATTTCAGACCGACGGCGGTAAGAGAAGAAATCTAATTATCTCTTGTCTACGGTACTTCTCGCTCGTGCCGATCGGATTATGCATATCCAATTTGGTCGCTAGCCGTATCTCCAGCAAGCGCAGATTTTTTTCGTCGTGTAGAAAACAGTTTCCAGGAACATCCAGCGGCAGGAATCCCCTACACACTTCACAAACCTAAATATTATCTGGGCGTTTCTCCGGAAAAATTATAAAAATTACATGAATCTGATTTGATTTCTTCTTCTTAAGTTATTGCGGTGGGCAGTTGATATGAATTTGGCTCCGCTTTACGGCCAGATGTTTTTCGCGACGGCAATTCTGTGCGAAGGAAAGTAATCAATATTGCGTTTTCCTGTAGGTCTTTAAAAATTTATTTTTACAACTTGCTTTACGTCGCACCGACACAGATGGGTCTTATGACGACGATAGGATAGGAAAGGGCATCGAGTGCGAAGGAAGCGACCATGGCCTTAATTAAGGAACAGCCCAAGCGTTTGCCTAGTGTGAAAATGGGAAACCAAGGAAAACCATCTTCAGGGTTGCGGATCGTGGGATCCGAACCCACTATTTCCCGAATGCAAGCTGACAGCTATGTGACTCAAACTGCGTGGCCACTTGCTCGGTGGATGAAAACAAATATGTTCTCAGCCCACAAAAGGGATGTCAGTAGTAAATCTTCAGTATGTCTGAATAAATTAGAAATACGAGCACAGCAAGAGGAATAGATGATTTTTTGCAGTTCTACAGAAGGCGCATATCAGGGAACCAATGAGTTAAAATTATGAATTATAGAATCAACAACACAATCAAAATCAAATGTTGACGATCAGACTACATCGAAAGTTGAACGTTGAGCGATTTCGTGGTTCAATCAAATAGCACAACTTAGGCAAGGCTACGGTTAGCATATTTGTAAATGAGAAAACAAAAAAGCGGGGGGGGGGGGGGAGGGGCGTCAGTATACTGTAAAGTTTAAAAACTGGGAGAACTAATATCTAGTACTGTAATTCACAAAGCGAACAAAATATGTGGCCTATAAAAAGCAGAAAAGTAATCTTCTTACAGGCCATGAAAGCTCTTGGCGGGGTGGAATGTAAAGTCTTGATGACACTTGATGGGGTAGAGGTGTGAGCTCTACGTCCGGTCGACTTTGCCCCCAGGAATTAACCTGGTACTCATTTTTAGTGTAGGCTGAGAAAACCTCAGGGCCATGTGCACCTCCGGAAAGGGAAATATCATTTTTTAAATTTTACGACTTCCTTACAGGGATTCAAACCCACTTCTTTCCCAGCAAACCGAGCACACCTTTACCGCCTCGGTCAGGCAGCCCCTATACGTGGCCTGTGACTACTTAAAATCATTATCTAGTCACCACAAGTAGTAAAAGACCTTCAACTTCGATATAAACAAGAACTGAGTCGCACCTTCAGCGTGTGAACTTAAACCTGAGTTCAGCAAAGACTCGCCAGAGGGCAGACATGATAGCAAATATCGTTGTTGCGCGTAAAAAAAACCGCTATACGATAATATTTCAGCTTAGAACTCTGACCTTCCCTCTCGTTAATAGCAGGCTGCTGTCAACTGGCCTGAAGCGTCTTCCACTCTTGGCGACCGGAAGCTCACTAAATCAGATTTGTTCGTTCAGACGGTCAACACTGTGTGCGCCACAAGTTCAAAGTTTTTGTTTCAAAATGTCGGTTTCCATTCATATGCTAAAAAGTTAATAATAGAAATACAAAATCTTCCTAGTCTGTGGGATTTACAAACGACAGACTATTCAAATACAATTTTTAAAACGTCAGATATGGAATGAAGTTTCCCAAGAAGTTATTCCAAATTTTACCGTACTGGACGACTCCAAAAAAGAGAGAAGTTAGTAAGTACAATAATAATGTATGTGTTAAGTGTTCACTATTTATTGAATATTACAATAACATAGGTCGTGGGAAAAAATAGTAATCGAGGGTTTTTTGTTTTTTGTTTCTTTTTTGTTGTTTAATGGGGCCTAACTTCGAGGTCATCGGCCCCTAATGGTACGAAATGAAATTACAACAAAAAGTTCAAAATCATCCACTGACCAAAATAAAAAATGTCATGAAGAATGAATGGATGGACATGAAACCGAAAAAAGACAAAAAACAAAAAACTGTGGCTTCAACTCAAAGGTCATATATGGTAGTATTACTGACCAAGGGACCACTTACAAAGCACAATCGTGAATCGAGTATGCTTGATGTCTAAAGGGGTTCAAAATCTAGGTCTAAGGCCCCTCATAATGGTACTTATCGCTAGTAAAGTAGAACCATGGTATTTGTCATGTTGGGGTATTGATCAAAAGTAGCGAAGACTCACGGTGTTCCACACATGATGGTACTACTCACAAGTATTGTACGCCGTACAGGTAACGTAGACCTATGGTGTTCTCACACAATGGCGCCACCCACAGCCAAACGCAAACCAATGGGGTTCCTCACCTAGGTGTACTAATCACAGGCGCCGATATTCCCGTGGTGTCCCTCACATAGTGGGTACTAAACACAGGCAACGCCCAGACCCGCGGTGTTGCTCACATGGGTACGACTCACGGGTACTGGAAACCCACAGTGACCCTCTCACAGCTGCTACTAAGCACAAACCTATTGTGTACCTAACATAGTGGTACTACTCGCTAGTAAAGGTGACCCATGGTTTTCCCCGCTCGATGGTACTAATCAAAAGTAGTGTCATGGTTCTCATACAATCATCCCTTGGTCGCCCTTTTTAGTCGCCTCCCACGACAGGCAGGAGATACCGTGGGTGTATTTTTCGTCTGCGCCCCCCACCCACAGGGGGTAAAGAGAGAGAGAAAAGAAGAAGGGATCCGTCACTTCGAAAGATGAAGGAACGGACGAAGAAAGGCAAGGGCCACGAAGGGCGTGAAAATGAAAGACTCCCTAGGCCTCGAATGTTCTAATACCGTCGGGGTCGGAAAAGAACAAGAGTTGACCAAGGGATGTCGGACAGGATAGACGAAAGTGAGGATCCTGGCACAAGTAAGTGGAAGCAATGCCAAGGCTCAGCTAAGGTCCCCGTGGTCGCCAATCCACACTCCCAAGTTGAGAGCCCCTTGGGCCCCTGTTAGTCGCCTCTTACGACAGGCAGGGGATACCGCGGGTGTATTCTGCATGAGCGTCCCCCACCCGCAGGGGGTAATCGAGGTTTTAGCAGTCTTTATTTCAAAGGAATTGTTATGTAATTTAATTGGAAACATTTTCTTATTCGAGAGAACTACCAGTGTTTTATTTACGGAAATTAGGTACAGGTAGGAAGGTCGTACTGGCAGCTCAGTAAATCAGTCGTTCAGACGGTCAACACTGTGTGCGTTACAAGTTCGAAATTTTTTTGTCTCACAATGTCGTCGGTGGAACACATTTTCTAATGTTGGTGTCCTGACGCTGTAAGCTTTCTTCAAGGATCGACAACAATTCATCAAACGAATTCCCACTCATATGAAAGTAATTAAAGAACTTTTTTGGATCACTGGTACGATCATCTAGAAGAAAACGATGAGCTCCTCGTTCTAGGTGACATGAATTCAATGGATGGACCCAATGAACCATGAGTACTCTTCTTTATCCTCAATCTTCTTTTCGGAAGAATATAATGTAACGTTCGCGTCCATGGTCCAAAGTAAAACTGACGAGGGAACACATACATGTGTTACACTCGGATTCGGTTGAAATTTGGTAGGAATATTCGTGGGAGGCAGTAGAATGCTAAGGTGAAAACTGCATGTGCCCAGCGCAAGTTTAAACGCCAAAATTGAACAAGTAAATAGTCGTACAATTAGAACTGCCGCGGGAGTATCGGGGTGTGGCGGAGAGGTAGGGAGGAGCGAAGCAGCAGACGCGAACCAACCGAGCTGAGTCGAGCTGCGCCAGCAGCCCGGCAGCGTATAGTTAGCGCGTTTCCCTTAACTTCCCGACCAGATGTGCAAAACGTAAATATGAAAACAGCATATGAAACAAGTGTACAAAGGACGATGTTTGAACAACGATGCCAATAAGGTTTGAAAAATTACAATGAGAACAAGAACTCGGGCCTGAATTTTTCAAACCTTATTGGCATCGTTGTTCAAACATCGTCCTTTGTATACTTGTTTCATGTGCTGTTTTCATATTTACGTTTTGCACATCTGAGCGGGAAGTTATGGGGAACGCGCTAACTATACGCTGCCTGGCCGCTGGCGCAGCTCGTTACAGCCTGGTTGGTTCACGTCCGCTGCTTCGCCCCTCCCTATCTCTCCACACCCCGACACTCCCGCGGAACTTCTACTTTTACGACTATTTTTCTGTTCGATTTTGGCGTTTAAACTTGCGCTGGGCACAAGCAGTTTTCACTTTAGCATTCTACTGCCTCCCGCGAATATTCGTACCAAATTTCAATCAAATCCGAATGTATATCACAGCTGGATATCTGCTACGTAGACATTTCGAAAGCTTTCGATTCTGTTGACCATATTCTGTTGCTCCATAAACTCTCCGAACGATTTAATATAGCCTACATGGCAGCCCTTCTTGCTGGCTTCCTACATAACCGTTGGCAGAGAGTGGTAATATCAGGCACTTCATCCTCATGGTTACCAGTCACCTCCGGTGTCCCACAAGGCAGTACTCTTGGCCCCTTGCTGTTTTCTTTGTTTATGGACGATCTGCCGTCCGAACTCAACGAAACAGCGAATACCCTACTCTTTGCTGACGACTGAAAGATATTTAGGGAGATCAGGAATCCAGCAGATGCAGCTCTGCTACAGTCCTCACTTAATGCCCTCTCGAACTGGTGCCGTACTTGGAAACTTATCCCCAATCCACAAAAATGCAGCCACATGACCATAACACTGCGTAAATCTCCTCTACCGACATCATATTACCTACTCGACAAGCCCATCACCGTGGTTACGCAACAGCGTGACCTAGGTGTAATATTCGATACAAAATTACAATTTAAGACCCATATAGAAACATATACAACCAAGGCTATGAAATTACTAGGCATTCTCTATCGCTTCACGGAAATTTCTGACCCCAATGCTCTTCGTCACTCATTCCTCACGATCGTTCAACCTCTCTTAAACTACTGCTCTCCGATTTGGACAACAGCCGCCCCATCCAATACTAAGCAGTTAGACAGAGCAGTGTCCTTCTTTGCTGCAATTGTAAGGAACAGAAACCCCAAGCTCAGAAATCTGTCTACGCAGCAGGTATTAATGGCAATTAATGTGTCACCGCTGCACATCAGGCGACAGGTAGCTGACCTGAGTTTCCTCCACGAGATCTTAAATGGACATTACCGCTCCGAACATCTTGTTTCTCTCTTCTCTCTCCGCGTTCCTTCCCGCTCCACCAGAACCGAAGACCTTCTCCACATTCCCCACACTCAGCACTCAATACTTCAACGATCTTTCCTAATCCGCCTCCCAACACTCTAACAATATTAACAGGAGACAAGAGCTTGATATAGCATCAAATAAAAGTGTATTCGAGAGGTGTGTAAATAGTATCTTAAGGATAAGTTGATGTGAAGGAATTATACCGCCATCTTGACCCACGACGACTTGGCTATGAACATGGACATTCTCATGGTTTTCGATTTGGACAGTTATTAGTAGGATGTGTACCTGATCTTGTTATATTTTGTTATGTTTGTTATATTTTATTATGAAAGTTTATGTTTGTTAAATAGTCTGTTGACAGTGCAAGTGAAATTTGCTCAGTGTAGCAGTATCTTGTGCTTCGTAAATAAATAAATAAATAAATAAATAAATAAATAAATAAATAAATAAATAAATAAATAACACATGTATGTGTTCCCTCGCGAGACTCAAAAGATATGGCGGGGCTAGAAGTTGCCGGCAAGTTGCCGGAAGTGAACAGCAAGGAAAAAACGATGTGTCTGAGAAGAGGAGTGGAGTAGCGTGGAAAGCAGCAGATCGTGTGAAAGGGACCTACGTAATATATGTGCTGCGGGTCAGTATTTCTCCCCTCAACACTGTCGCATAACGGCATTTCGAGGCGCAACGACGGTATACTCAAGTCGATTTTTTTTTTTTTAATTTCGAAGTGTGAAGAATTCGCTAGACGGCTAGATGATCGTAGGTAGTTGCATTCTCCTGTACTGATTGCCAGGATCAAACTAAATTACAAATATATTAAATTATTAGATGGTCGACAAAACAACCCGGGGATCTAGCAAAGCTGAATGGAGACTGGGGGAAAAGGTCTTAAAAACGGGAGGTCCCAGGTAAAAACGGTTAATATGGTAACCGTAGGCAAGGCCTTCACGCTTGTTGTTCACACAGGCGGTAGGAATTATTTACAAGAATGAATAAAATGGCGTCCGCCTCTGTGGTGTAGTGGTTAGCGTGATTAGCCGCCACCCCCGAAGGCCCGGGTTCGATTTCCGGCTCTGTCACGAAATTTGAAAAGTGGTACGAGGGCTGGAACGGGAACGACTCACACTCGGGACGTCAAATGAGTAGAGGTGGGTTCGATTCCCACCTCAGCCATCCTCGAAGTGGTTTTCCGTGGTTTCCCACTTCTCCTCCAGGCAAATGTAGGGATGGTACCTAACTTAAGGCCAAGGCCGCTTCCTTCACTTTTCCTTGCCTGTCCCTTCCAAACTTCCCATCCTTCCACAAGGCCTCTGTTCAGCATAGCAGGTGAGGACGCTCGGGCGAGGTACTGGTTCTTCTCCTCAGTTTAATCCCCGATCCAAAGTCTCGCACTCCAGGACAATGCCCTTGAGGCGTTAGAGGTGGAATTCCTCTCTGAGTCCGAGGGAAAAACCAACCCTGGAGGGTAAATAGATTAAGAAAGATAAAAAAAGAAATACATAGCAGGGTCACTGGCTAAGGAGCCAAACTCGAGAAAAGCGTGGGTTCGAGCCCCACCGTCGGCTGTCCTGACAATAGCTGTCTGTAGTTTCCAGGCAAATGCCGGTCCAGTTCTTATTCATAGGCCCCAGCTGATTCCTTAACTCAACTGACGTGGGCGTCAGCAAGAGCATCCGACCGTAAAATCAAGCCATATACATTAATCTCATCCCTGCCTCCGTATTAAGAAAAGGGATTCAAGGGAAGACATACATATAAAATGGCAGGGTAAAAATGGAATACAATTTCACTTATGCCGATGACTTGGTCTCAACGACAGACTGTGTGGAAACACTGCTATGCAGTTCCTCGGAACATGAGAAGAAATGCAGGTCCAAACAATTCCTGCATTTTCCAAGATAGGGAAAAATGCTGCTTCCAGTCTATTCGGTCAAAATCTTTCTCTAAGTCGATGAAGGTCACGAGTTTCCTATTCTTCTAAAGTCTTCTCTCCGAAATTAAACTTAATACCAGAATTGTTTCCCTAGTACCCCACCCTGATCGTAATCCAAACTGGTCATTATCGATACAGTGTTCTGTCTTTCCTTTAATTTATTCCTGATGAAGTAGAGCAGTATTCTTGAAGCATCAGACAGGACAATGATAGTTCGATAATCTGAACAGTCTGTGGCATTCTTTTCTTTTTGGTATTGCGACAGTTCTGCTTTTATTGAAATCAGGAGGAACTATGCCATTCTCATAGCAATCTGGTACCAGCTGAAAAAGGCAATATTTCATATCGTCACCCAAGTGTTTAAGAAGTTCTGGCGGAATGCTATCTGAACCAGGTGCTTTCTTTTCCAGGAGACTGTGTAGTGCTGCATTAAACTTGGAATGTGTGATTGAGGGACCCTTTGAACATTAGTCTGTCTCGTGTTCTTTTTCAATGCAGCTGGTTGTATTACATCATTTCCTTCGAATAGGTCTTCAATGTATTCTTTCCAACGATCCCAAATTTCTTAGGTGTTAGACAGGAGGTTTCACATTTTATCTTTAACTATGGAGCTTCTGGATTTTTGTTCGTGTTGTAGGGTTCTGATATTGATATTTGCTTTTCCACTTGTCCTCTGATCATGTCCTTCTCTATAACCTCACTTGTCACCTTCATCCAGTTCTCCTTTACTTCGCAACACTTTGTTGTGATCTGATTTCTAATTTCTTTGTACCTTTATTCCCTACTCTCCTCTCCTAATTCCTTTCTAGAATAAGGTTTATGATCTCAAGAGTCATCCATGGCTGCATCGGCTGTAACTGTCTCCTTCCCAGCACTTCTTCAGCAGCCTCAGTTATACCATTCCTTATTTCCTCCCATTTTGCACTGTCATGAAGAGCGTCTACTAACTGATTAGTTTTCATTTTGTATGCCACAGATTTTTAATTCGCGTGTTCCATTTATGCTGGATCGATTTCATATTATTCTTTAGTGTAATGTCACACTTGGTTAGTACAAGATTGTGATCGGTGTTCACGTCAGGTCCCGAATAGTTGTGAATGGATTTAATCTGGTTTCGATATCGCTTTCTGACTCATATATAATCAATGTGATTTCGACCATTATCTCCAGGTGCTTTCCATGTGTATATTCTTCGGACAGGCGCTTCAAGGAATGTGTTTATTATAACCATCTTGCTGACCAATTTTGTTCATGTACCCTAGTCCGAATTTACCAGCATATTTCAAGTTGTTATGTGAACCAACAGGGGTGTTGTAATCGCCCATTATGACAACATTATCTTGATTTCCTACAAGCTCTAAAAAGCTTTAAATTTGTTCATAGACTACCGCTACCTCTAAAATGTTTCATGGTGGGCAGGGTACCTGAATGATCACTACATCAACTGGAGTGGCTTTTACTTTGATCATCATCAATCTGTCACTTAATATGTGTTGATCACATGACTGGGCAATTCTCTTTGCAAGATTCCATTCATTCCCGACTTTTCACTTCCACTGTGAATTATTCTAAATCCGTCTGAACAGAAGTCGCCGTGCCTTTTTCCACACATTCCTTAAATATCAAGAGCTGTTCCTTGCATTGCGATTTTGATTTCTTCTATTTTTTTCCTTTCTTAGCAACGTTTTCACATTCAAAGTCCCTAAATTGAATAAATTACGCACTTTCCAGCACCGATTTTGTTGGATGACGACCTGACATGCCTTGCAGCCATCATCTCTCTTGCTGGATCTTGGGTTCCAAAGCCATGTATTTACAGTTTCGTTCAAGTTCTATCAATGACTGCTCATCTTGGGAATTTGCTGGTGCAATGGTTTGTTATTGCCTTCTGCACATTAGGTTAATGTCTGGAGAACAGACGCTGTCCACAAGCCGCCCACTATGGATCAGACGCTTGCAGTTATGAACTCCAGTGGCATTTTCTCCACTGAGGGTTCATCGCACTATTAAGAGGACGACTCCGCCCGACGCCGTTGGCTCCTCAGCTGGCTGTCATATTTCATGCCGCCCAACAATCGGCGTTGAAACGCTGGCTGTATACCTGGCCACACTCTTATAATAATAATAATAATAATAATAATAATAATAATAATAATAATAATAATAATAATAATAATAATAATAATAATAATAATAATAATAATAATAATTGTACCGGGCGGTATACCTCTACGACGCAAGTTCAAATCTTGCGTCAATTGAAACTTCTCTACTGGAGAAACCCGGAACTTTAACAACTGAACTAACTCGACTGTTTATCAGAAGATGTCACTGTGTGTTTTTGATTTGCTTTTATTTTTCAGTGATCAAGAAGTGTGGACATTCTCTAACAGATGTCTCTACCAAAAACTATGGTAATACACTCTGGTGCAATGCAATGAACGTATTCATAAGTTTGTGAAGGTACTCTTTGTCTTTGGGCAACCTGCAGCTGTTGCAGGAAGATTGTATAATAAATAATATTGTTCTGTCATTGGTGGGTTGGCAATATTAAGTTTTCTTTCCGCCTGTTTTGAATTTAACCAATCCTAAATTTCTGTAATTAATTTCCCACCAATAACGTGTTTCTTCATTGCCTTGTGTACAAGTTTTTGCTGTCAACCAATAAAAATTGAGTGGGTGTGTCTACTCATTCCTGAAAGGTCTCGAATTTTCCATGAGGGTATAAAAACTGCTGATCATCTTGTCTCCGGGCCACTCTTATAACATCTTTCTCAGTGTGTGAATATGTAGCAGGGGGCGGGAAGCGCCTCGTTCTTCAGGCAGTAGTTCTTCAAAAAGGTAATGGCCTTTTAACATCTGTATTTCTTGCTGGCTCAGCAGTTTAACTCTCGGGGAGGGTTCGAAACCTTTAATATGTAATCCATCTCTTTCAAATGTAAATCCCTTTTCACTCTATGTAAAAACTACACTCTCTTTAACTGTAAAGCGGAGATAGAGAGTGCTTTACCCTCTCGAGCTCCTCTTCATTTTGAATTTGAGGTGACTATGTCATAACCGTTTTTCTCTTCCTTCTTAATGCGTTAAATGTATCTTGTATACTAGTCACCTCCATAGATTGGGATTAGCCCCTGTGTGATCGGCCTAGCGCCACTTAGGTTTTAAAATGTGTATTTAGCGGTGCAAGTTCACGCCTCCGGTCCTCTCTGTACTTTGGGCCAGTAACTTAACCTGTTGTTTCTTTCTTTTTCTTCATGCGAAGGCCCTGTAAGTTGGGTACAAGATACCCCTGTTTCACTGGTAGTGTGCCTTGAGGGCAGTTAGGAGTAAAGTTTGTTGTGGCCTTTGATAGGCTTATAAAATTGACAGCAGGTCAGCTCTTTCTGGTATGTTGGAAAATGCCTCTAGGAGGCTTGACATTACTAAGCGGGAGCAAGAGCTCCATGCAATTAGGGGTTTTCTGCCCTTTGGTATTTTGTGGTTGTGAGCTGAGAGCTCAGATATTGTAAAAGGTGGGGTTTGAAGCCCAGATCATTAATTTGTCTCTAAATCCTTGCTTTTCTGGTCTTGTACCTGATTGAAATGTTAAATTTTCAAATTCTATGTTAACTTTTGTTAACTCTTGTTGTCTATTGAAAATATAACCTTTATTTAAATTTTAAATTCATCTTTCGGACTTGTAGTTAGACCCATTCCAGCCCACACCTTCTTTCACCTCTGACTTCCACGGATAACTCCGTAACAATAAATAATAATAATAATAATAATAATAATAATAATAATAATAATAATAATAATAATAATAAATAATAAAAAAGGTACCAGCCGTACACCTTCCCCGGATATTTGAACTGCGCGCCTTCTCTACGGCCATCTATGCCAACCGACTCGACCTTTTAATCTCCCAAAACTTACTTCTTCAATGGTGAGATGGCTCTGCCATCTATTTAAAAACGCTACCTGCTGCAGTAAAAACAAACTAATGGACAGAGTAATATTTATTTTGAGAGTTGGTAAACCTTTCTTTAGGATTGCTTTTTTTAATGTACCGAAGTTGCCAACACTTCGGCTGGTTCCTCCTCTATTGTAATCTATCAGATGTTTGTAAATATATTCTCTAGCCAATCAAACCCGGGAGTGTGTATGGGAATTCAGCCTATCAGCAAAGTGTAGTTCAATTTAATCTGGAAGCTTCCCCTGCGGAACTATAACAGCAGGGCACTTTAGGGCCGTCTTGTCTGAATTGCTCCAGTGCTTGGGAATACGACTTGACGGTGGGCTAGGGAGGCAGGGGCGCAGCCTCTTGAAGAAGATCCAGCGATACAAGGTAATGGCAGAATTCACCTAAACAAGTGATAGCGCCTGCGGGTAGTTTGAGGGGAAGGTTTCAGCCGTAGTCTGAGGACTCTGGTCCTATTCCCTACTGCGAAATATGTAATGTAAGGGAGCGAAGAGTGGTGACCCTCTGCCGTCTCCTAATCAACCTTGCAATTCGGTAACTAAAGTTTTCAACCTCTAAATTTTGTAAATCTTGTCTCGGCTTTAAATGTTCCTCCATTAGTCACCCCTTTTAATATGGGATTAGCCTCTGTATCATTGGGCCGTAAGCCCACTTGGATTTCTAGTAATTTCTATGAGGAGTGCTGGCGTTTCGCCTCCTTGCCTTTTGTTTATGGCCTGTTATGTGCATCCTCTTCTTTTTACTCTTAAGACCGTGTAGTATGGGTAATTATGCTCCTGTTTAACCTGTAATATTCATAAGGTAACTGCTTCGTTTCAACAGTGACTCTACTCCGCACGGCTTTACTTCTAAATTGACGTTTCGCAAAACAAATAAGCATCGCCTTACCTCTGTCGCCAGCGCGCCACCGCAGCGAGAACAGCTGATGCAATACGACCGCGGTAAACAGCCCTCGTAAAATGCAATACCGTATTCAGAAAAGCTAATGAATCTGGATTGAAAACAAATTCACAAAACAACATTCTCTAGCAACATCCGACAGTAAAGAGAGAATATATTAATAATAAAAAAGAATAAGGAAATAACACATCACTCACCGCCAATGGCTGGCACAGCAAGGAGGTTATGGCCTACAAAGGGAACACTCCACTGATCTCAGAGTCACTTTATTGCCACTTGTCTTTTCCGAATTACACTGAGACATGCTAAATACGCACGAAGCACTCTAACCAATACACGGACGTAAATAAAACTACAGCTATATTCTTGTATACTGAACTACTAAACCTGTATTATACAAACTTACGCTATGCTAAACTGTAAATTACACCATAAATTACACCATACTGTACTATACTAGAAAGATAAAGACTAATATGAAAAACACAAATTACTGAAGAAAAATGCAAAAGATCGCGAACCGTGCCGAATACCATACTCACTGAGCAAGATACGTTCACCACGTGGTGAATGTAAACTTAGAATCGGCAACTAGGCTTCGAGATAGCACTCTGCCGATATGAGCCGATATGAATGGCAGCTTGGGATTGATTGGATGTCTGTGTTTCAGCGCATAACCACCAGACAGAGCCAAAATCGATCAAAACGTCAATAATTTAGAAGTGAAGCCGTGCGGAGTATAATATGATGGTTGAGCAATGGATAGGCCCACAATGGGGCAAATGTGTATGAACAACGTAAAGTGGGGTCATCCGATTGGTTGCCTAGTTTCAGTTTAAGTGTATCATGAGAAACTGGTTGCCTCTTCGAGGCTAGATTCTTGTATTTTTGGAGCTCAGACTCCTCTGAAGTGTACTTGTTAAGAGCAAACATTGCTCTTTCAAAATATTGTACTGGCCAGGAGCAATTATGCTCCTTCCTATGTAATTTAGCGACTTGGTATTTAATCCCAGTTTTGTACCTGATTCAGGACTTATAAGTCCAAGATATTGTTAGAGCTGACGAGCTCGTTATTAACCTTTCAATTGTCCGACTCGTTGGCTGAATGGTCAGCGTACTGGCCTTTGGTTCAGAGGGTCCCGGGTTCGATTCCCGGCCGGGTCGGGAATTTTAACCTTCATTGGTTAATTCCAATGGCCCGGGGGCTGGGTGTTTCTGCTGTCCCAAACATCTCTGCAACTCACACACCACACATAACACTATCCTCCACCACAATAACACGCAGTTACCCACACATGGCAGATGCCAACCACCTTCATCGGAGGGTCTGCCTTACAAGGGCTGCACTCGGCTAGAAATAGCCACACGAAATTAAATATTACCTTTCAATTATTCTTTATTATTCTCTCAATTTTATGAAGTGAAAGAAGTAAAATTTCCAAATTTGTTATACTCAAAGTTGCTCTAATTAATTCCTCTTCCAGCCATTCAACCCAGACGCTTGCCTGAATCACGGAAACCCCGGAACAACAACAATAATAATAATAATAACGAACGTAAACTACACCCTATGCTGTGCGTGAAACTGAAATAAAATAAGTTTTTTATTATTATTATTATTATTATTATTATTATTATTATTATTATTTTGATATATATAATTCACAATTTTATAATTGAGTTTATGAGTTTCTTCGGTACAAGGTACATGGAAGAAGTACTATTTAGTACATACGCACATATGCATCATACATATCGGTATATACTTGCACTGTTGACAAATAAACTTGACAGATATGAGATATTTACTATTCATAGATGGTCAAAATTATTAGTGGACGATTTTCATTACTCCTCAGTATATGGTGGATGGTTCATGCCAATAAACTTCCTTACTATATGGCAAGTGGCCAGGATTGCTGCTTTTTGTAATTCCCTGTAAGTGAGAGGGTGGAGATTAAGAGCTTCAATGTTCCTGTGTAGTGTCTTTGGTATAATACAGTTACATCCAATCACTATTATTATTATTATTATTATTATTATTATTATGAGAAACAAATCACATGTTCTGTAATACGTGAAACAAAAACACGCAGTGCCAACTGCCCGGTTACTACCACTTTACAACTGTCATGGTGAGAGGACGGACCTTCCACCTCAGAGTAAGAAGAGCTGTGAACGTAGGTTCGTGACAAAAAGAAAAGAGCGAAAGCCACCAGTGGCCGTTTGGACAACACTGGCTTAGAGCACCCAGGATTGACACCTAGGAAAAAAAAAACAATGGCGATCAAATTTTCTTTAAGTTCGTGGGATCATATTGTGGAATTCTCTGCATCGGTTCTCTGCCTATCAGCAGGTTTTCACATGCATTTTTCAAGCCTATCTGTCTTCAGCCATCCTTTTGGTCTTCCAGGATCTTCCATTCATTTTCACACTGTTGATCTTCTGATGCATGTTTCTTCCTCTGAATCTTCCCCCTGCAACTTTTCCTTCCAATGCCTACTGTACGTGAATAAGCATTCCCTTCGTAAACAGTGGCATAAACAATTCTCTCTCTTTTGAATGGTTTTCAATATTGTCGTCCTTTCTTCACCTACTCTTTCCAATTCTACTTCATTCCTTAATTTGTCTTACCAATTGATCTTCTCCATTTTTTAATACCCACACTTCAAAAGATTTCAATCTTTTTCTTTTTTATCCCTTCCCAAAGTCCGAGTCTCAGGCCAATAAAGGGCAACGCTCCATATAAAGCACTTCACTAACCTCTTCTTAAGGTCCTTATTCAGCGGCCCAATCATCAGTACCCTTTGCTTCATGTATGCTTCCTTGGCTGTTATGATCCTGCACACAGCGAGCCACATTTACATTCCAAGTTGATGCTCTGAGCAGTGAAGAACTCCAGAGGGCCCAGTCACCGAGCTTGCTTCCTGCAAACCGCTAGCTCGCCCACTTCTTCCGCCAAGCGCTCACCTTACGGTACTCCCTAGTACCACCACGTCGCCGCTAGTAGCGCTTCACCGGCCGCCTGCCTACTGCGAGCCCTGGCTCGCTCGCCGCCAGCTGCTTCAAGAGTCGCCCGCTAATCGGCCGCCATATTGAATTTCACAGCGCGGTCCGACTTTTTGGATACACTCTGGGAGGCCACCTTTCTGCGGTCTCTCATTTCCACACCAGCTGCTCGACCGCTCACAAGTACCAGCCCAGCCGACTGGCCTTATTAGGCCAAATTAAAGCAAATTTGTCTGCGCTCAGTGTGTACCTGTTCGTGCCTTGTCCCGGCGCGATCCGTTACAACTATACCTGGCACGACTGGTACCCCCTGAGTGCACCCAGGTCCTCCTCGGAGTTTGACCCTAGTGCTAGTCCCTGTCCCACCTCCAAGCCTACCTCCCCCCTTATCTTTTTCTATTGACTTTTCTCTCTTTTCCTTTCTTCTTCAAACTTTCTACGGATATGGATTCCCCCGGTGGACCGACCAGCTGGGGCCCATATCAAGATTTCAACCTTCCTCTCATCATTGATTTTTCTGATGCACCCACCCGCCCATATGATAATTATCTGGTTATCCCCCCCCCCCCCTGAAGATATCTCTTCAGCCAAGCTTTTTCTTCATAGAAGGCAAATCGCCTCTACTCTTCTTCCCCTCACTAAATTCATTCACCGGATAGATGAAAATGAACACTCTCGTGTCATTTTCATCCTCCCTATTGTCCCTAAAGCCATCACCCCTCTCTCAGGAAAGCTTTCCAGCGGCAACATCCCTTTCTGCCCCGCCGATGAATTGCCTGGGTTTGACTACGTCGTCGATGAAGAAATAGTGGAAGATGACACCGGCGAAGAGGATGAAGAAGAAGAAGAAGAAGTCGATGTCTTCGTCGAGTCCGAAGAATTCCCCTTCGAGCATCCCTTCCGCTATATCCATAAAAACTCATCCTTTCCAGTTGCACCAAAAAATAACTTCCTCATCATCCCTCTTACCAACCCCGGCCCCATCCCCCTCACTCGTAAATCCGTAATTGAAGCAATAGAACCAGTCCTCAGCAAGCACATAGCCACCATAGAAGAAACGCACATCAACCACCTTATCCTCACCCCTCTTTACAATAAGTCTATTCCAGTCATTCTCCGTAAACTCCAGTACGCAGACATCCCCACCCCCATGCTCATCAATCCAGTCAGCAACACCTGTCAACCAGCTACTCTTGACCGTTCCACTCAAGCTCCCTTCACTAAGCCTAAAATAATCCAGACTGATACCGTCCCAACCGTCCCACTTCAAACCCAGGAAGCTCAAACTGATGAATCAATTCCATCCCCAGAAACTACCCTGACTTCGACTCCCGACCCAAGCTCTTATCCCTGCACCAAACCTCACCTCCTGCGCCACTCAGACCAGAAGAAGAAGACGAAGAAGAAGAAGAAGAAGAAGAAGAAGAAAACGCCGGTCATCAGCGCCTCAGACTTCTTCAAGCACCGAACCAGCACCCCCGCCTCAACCCTCCCCCACCCCCACCCCTCCCTGGTTATTCAATGTTACAACTGCTTGCAGTTACACCACACAGCTGCTACGTGCACCAACTCCACCCGGTGCAACAGGTGTGGTGGTGACCATCGCCACACTGACTGTGTGGTTCCTCGTACCCAGGCGAGGTGTGCGAACTGTGAGGGGAAACATGCGGCATCTTTCCCAGGGTGCCCCTTCATCAAGAAGGCCATACGGTCTCATTATAAGAACGCCAGGCACCTCCGCAAACCAAGTTCTCCACCACCACATTTCAACAGCTTCACTCCTCAACTCTCTCAACCAAGTAACAACAACCCTGCACTTCTCTATCTCCTCCTCAATCTTCTTTCTCCCCAACTTACTCATCTCCCTGCCATGCCTCCCCGACAACTCATTGTTCCCTAGTCCCCCCCCCCCCAAGAAAAATCGCCTTGTCCTCACTACTTGCCTTCTTCTTCTTGTAATTTATAATTCCATCAACAAATACCATCTCCTACCTTGCCAACTAGCACTAGCTAAATTAATTTGAATACTAACAGTTGCAGCGATGAGGAGGTTTCAGTTCTGACATGGCGGACTTGTTCCGTCATTGACAGAGTGTTTTTCCTCCACTAGTGTATGTCGTGCTGGTGCTGATGTGAATTTTTCACATGTCGCAGAAACAGACGAGTAGAGTGGCCTAGTGTTCGCCACGGGACTCTCGGGTACTTGCAATCAAAAAAAAAAAAAAAAAAAAAAAAGTTATGATCCTGCTCTCCACCTCATCCAAACAATGCAGACCACTTCTGATTGTGCTTCGTAATATCTGAATACTGACTTGTTCTATATCTTCACCCGACTGTTATATCCTTCTTACTCATGATCATTGCCCTAATCTTCTTTCTGTTAATTTTCATACCAAAGTTTTCACGCGATCTGCTCAATTTTTCAAGCATAATATTAATCGTTTTCTCAGTTTCTGCTAGGACCACCATGTCGTCAACAAATCGGATGCATTCAATGTTCTTTCGTCCGACATTAACACCTTGCTTACCTTTATAACAATTTCGAATTATTTCCCCACGGTATATATTAAACAAGGTTCATGAAAGACAATCACCTTGTCTAACCCCTTTACCAATTTCGCTTTCTTCCGACAAATTCTGCCCTACTCTTATCCGAACTGTTTGATTTATATAAAGATTCTCTATCAGTCTTCTTTCTTCCTTTCCAATCTACTCGTTTTTTTCTTCAGTATGTCAATTAATTTCTCCCATTGTACTCTGTGGAAGTCTTTTTCAAGATCGATAAAAACCACAAACACCAATCTTATTTTTTTACAAAGAATAAGAATCCCAATGTGTCCTTTCTTGATCTCATTTGTAAGTGGGAATGTGTTCTGAAAAACTGTGTGCGGCGGGTCAGTAAATGTTTGGCCTATTTTTCAGAGCCTCCGGGAAGGCGAATTCATCAGGGCCTCTCAGAGGGCTTGCACTGGTGCATTGCGCGGCTAGGTTGACCAGAGTGGAGAACCCCACTCCTAAATTTTGAGCAATAGCGTTGTCTCCCTCTTTCCCTGTGCCTGTCTCGCTCGCTCCACCTGTTTTCTCCCTTCCTCACTTGTTCAGCAGCGCTCCACCACCCGAGCAGAGTTGAGTCGAGCTTGGCTGAGATTAGCCGAGTCGCCCCGAGACAAATCGCTGGTCCGAACAGAGTCGAGTCGGATCGATGCACTGTGCACAGAAGCAATTTTATGTCATATATAAATGCATAGTTCGGCTATATAAGGTCATATTTAGTTATATAATTATATTTTGAACATTTTTGTTTAAAATGAGACTTCGTTTTTTTTTAACAAGGTACATGTTATCTGCGTCGATTTTCAAACGCAGGATTTGAAAATACTGTGGTAGATGTATTTTTCTTTCATTTTCCCAAAAGAAATAGGTAGCGAGTTTAGAAAACATGATTCCGAGGAAAAGATGCTTTACGAACGTACGCCGACAGTGTTATCAAAAAGCATGCTAATAATTCATTTTTGGCATTTGGGAGGTAGTGAGTTCGAACCCCACCGTCGGCAGTCCTGAAGATGGCTTTTGCGTGGCTTCCCATTTCCAGACAAAAGCTGGGGCTGTACTTTAGTCAAGGCCACGGCCGCTTCTTTCCCACTGTCGGCCCTTTCCTACACCATCGACGCCGTAAGACCTATCTGTGTCGATGAGACGTAAAACAACTTGTGAAAAACTTCATTTTGGTTACTTTTTTAGAAAACAAGGAGAACTGCGCCTCAAGACTATGATACTCAATGAAATATAAAGTTTTAATTCACCTACAGTAGCTCTGTCAGTCTGCATGATTAAATGTATCTGCTCTATTATCGCTAATCACTTTTTGACACATCTAATACTTGCTACCTATCCCTAAAAATGCTTAAGTTACATTTTTATTCTTTTCTTAAGTCATATTTATAATTAAGAGCATATTTGCTTGCATATCTTGTACCTTATAGGTCATAAATTTCCGAACCCCAGTGGCGGCTTTCGTAGATGCCGAAGTGCGGGGATTTGGTCCTATACGAGTTCCTTTACGTGCCAATAAATCGGTCGACATGAGACCAGCGTTTTCGAGCATCTTCAGGTATCACAGGATTGAACCCGTCAATTTGGGATAAGAAAGGCAGCACTCTACTTTCCGAGACACTCGCCCTGATTTGGGAATGGTAGTGTGTCGTTAAAACAACTGCAAAGGGAACACAAATATTTCAACTGCTGTCATTAACTGTCCTCAAGCCTACTTTAATGATAACATTTCAATCATTAAAAAAAACTATTAACATGTCAGCTTCTTAAGTTTACGCAGATGTTAATTTATGGTTCTAAATGACGATATGGAGGTTCATCTCCTAACTAGGAAATTTGCGTACAAGCAGAAATCACTTTTACAATTCTTTTGAAAAAAAAAGCACATAAAACATCTGGGTTTTCAAGTTGTACAATTTATCTTAATTATGTCAATCAAATTTCAAAGGCTACGTCTTGTAAGTGCAACCAGCGATTAGTGTATTCTACCTTCTTCAGGAACGCATAACTTGTTATGCCTTAATACAGAAGCTATACATTTAACTTTCCTGTTTTCAAGTATGTCCAGTATGGTTTCTCATCAACCACCTCCAGTACTTCGATGATCATTTTCTTTCCCTGGACATGGAGAGCTGAAACTATCCGGTCTACAGAATAATGATCCAAACATCAACATTTCCACTTGAGTTAATAAATATGTAAGTCAAATAAAGCAGAAATCCGTTATAGCGACACGAAGGGACCGCCAATCAACGGTCGTTATAGCCGATAGTCGCACAAACCGGTTTTTTGTTTTGTTGCTAAAAATCATATCTGTAAGGTGAAGGCTGCACACTTACATGGTTAACAGAATTATGTTAAAACTACAAAAAAACGTAACTGACAGAAATACTGTATTTACAGTACAGTATTTGTGGAGTGGCATTGCGAGGAATTTCATTGGCTTTCGCATGAAGAATAGGTCCATTGATCGGCACATTATTTGTTCTTTGCTGCTTAAACTATGTAAGTAAAGATTCTTCAAATATATTTTTACTCATTATTCTGGCACGCTTGACTTTGAAGAAATTTTCTTCGAAAAGAGTTTGCATTTTCTGTCTATCCTTCCAAACTGTAGAAATCATTCAGTGTGACACACACAAATCCTTCGAGATGATCACGTTTATTTCGCCATTTTCTAATCGTCATATTATGTGTGACTTTTCCACATTAAACAATTTCCTTTTTCTTTGCGACGTCTTCATCACAGAGAGGCTTGCCTTGACTATTAAACAGACAGAGTGATTTGAAATCTACAATAATAATAGTAATTGTCGTCAGCAATCCCCAGATACGTAACAAATAAAAATCAGCATTGGACGTTATAGCCGATACATTGCTCCGAAAATGTGATCATGTCGTTATAAGCGACGTCGTAGTAAGCGAGTTTTTAAACACAGTATTTATACAGGATTCAGACGGGAGCGTTAGACCTCGCCGTTATATCCAATACGCCGTTAAAAGCGATGTCACAATAAACGGTTTTGAACGCATTTAACAAACTCGTAGAAAAAGTGAAAGTATACGTTCAAACACAATCATCACAAGACATCGATAGCGAGGGTGACATATGTGACGGCAAACGACTAGAAACTTCCAGGGTACGGAACGGAGTGATTAATCCCGATGTCACTATCTCCATTACGCTTTGAACAACACCTTAAAAAGTTCTCTCCTCAACAGTTAGAAAACCACAAGGAAGAGCTTTGTACCAGAAAAAATTCAGTTACCAACAGGCCCCGATTTCAAGTAGTTAGCGCCCTGGGCAAACAATATTTAGCCGCACGCCCCTCTGCTCGTTTTCCTGTTCCTCTAAAAAATAATTGTTTACAAATTACATATTACAGTTTTCAAGATTATGAGTTTTAAAACAGCGCATTATGCAAATACAGTTCTCATAATTAAATTTATCAAGCCAAATAAGAATGAGGCTGTTTTTTTATTTAAAAAGCCGTTGGTTCAGTTTCATAGTTAGTATGTAAGTAAATAATTTTAGAAATAAGACACGTTGTCTTCATAAAATTTAAATATATAAATTAAATTCAGGTTTTAAAGTTAGAATAGTTTAAAGTGTTTTAGGCCTATATAGTCTAATAAAATAATTGGAATAATTTGTGGAATGTAAAAGTAATTTGAGTGTAATGAATTTAAGACGTAATTCACGCAGTCCATAATTACTCGATCTGCCGGCCGCCGCCCCTCAAAAACTGGCGCCCTGGGCAAATGCCCAGTCCGCCCATTTGTAAATCGGGGCCTGGTTACCAATCTGAAAGAATTATGTTAAAATTCTAGCAGAAAAACAAGCCGTAATTTTCTAACAATTTCGCAACAGGACAATTTTAGTAATAGGTTGCAACACAACGAACAGAAACCGTAGCGGTCGAATCGATTCAAATTTGCCTGAAAAGAAGTTTCTTCATTCTGTTGTGAATGGTTTCATCAATAAGTAATTGCCATAGAACTAACCTGTATTCCTCGTCAATGCAATTGAATGACTCGCAAATACCCACCTGAAAAGAAAAAAGAAATATGCCTTTAATAAACGGCTCAAACATTCAGTGTACAATAACACTTAACGAGATTGATGAATGAGGAATTACTTAGGACAGTAATGCTCCAACCTTGCGCCATCTGAAACGTAAAGACGAAGTAAACTCGTCAAACACAATTAATAGTAAAGGTTGATCAACTGAAACATAGACTGGTGACTAGAAACTGAGTGGCTAAACTTTCAGCATATACTTGGGAGATAGTGGGTTCGAACTCCACAGTCGGCAGCCTTGATAATGGCTCTCCGTGGTTTACCATTTCCACACGAGGCAAATGCAAGTTCTGTATCTTAAGGCCACTATCGTTTCCTTCCCTCTCCTAGCACTTCCCTATATCATCGTCGCCGAAGACCTGTCTGTGTCGGTCCGACGTAAAAAAAAATGGGGAAAAAAGAAACTTTACGTATCGAACATCATCATTTATACTACAGTATATCACAACGTCAACAAATTTAGATAGTCTGAGTTTTCGAGCTGGTTATCATTTAGCGGAGACTGTGATCGGCGTTGGCCAAAATTACCGATTTTTAACATTCAAAAGTTAAAAAAAAAAAAAATAAGGAAATTTTTCCGACATATCCCGCATGTTACGACAAATCATTGATGACGTATGTTTGAAGAATATTTAACGCATTATATTTTTTTTGCTATTTTGTTTTACGTCGCACCGACACAGATATGTCTTATGGCGACGATGGGAGAGGAAAGGCCTAGGAAGTGGAAGGAAGCGGCCGTGGCCTTAATTAAGGTACAGCCCCGCCATTTGCCTGGTGTGAAAATGGGAAACCACGGAAAACCATCTTCAGGGCTGCCGACAGTGTGGTTCGAATCCTCTATCTCCCGATTACTGGATACTGGCCGCACTTAAGCGACTGCAGCTATCGAGCTCGGTACGCGTTATTCTACTGAATGACGTAATTTCCCTCATTAATTAATTTCTAAATACTGAAATATTGCCTTATTATATAAATACTGAAATACTGCATGTATCTGAGCTTTAGAACACATCACTCTTCATTGTAACTGCCTTAGGCCTCTTAATACATTTCTGAACTAGATTTATGCTCAAAGCACTGGCCTTGTTGAACGGGATTAAAGGTTGTTTATTTTCCAAAATTCATTTTCGGGAAGCTTTGATCTGAAATGAGTTTTTGTTATTGTAAATGTGATAACAAATAGTCTCAAGGTCGGTATTGCTATGTGGAAATGATAAAATAAAAAGTATTACGTTAAAGATTCTGTCATATTTAAGACACTAGCAGCTGATAGCATCTGTCTTGCCAGTGCCCACCGAAAATCAGCTCTCTCCAGCTACTTAAAGAAGGAGGGAAAACCTGGGATTTCCTGAAAAATACAACAGCACTAAACCTGTTCTCAAAATCGGGACTAAAGTCTCTGCGATCAGAAGATAGGCAGGAAGGAAGGACCAAAAATAGGGAGTCTCCTGTTTAGATTGGGGGAGATGGCACGTCTGTATGAGTTTTTATATGCGTGCCCCTTCCTTTTTAAATATATCGCTTTATCGACTTAAATATGTCTTATTGTTGGGGGTCATATGAAAATTTGCGTTACGGTAGTTAGCGTGATGGAAGTGTAACCCTAGCAACCGTGCAGGCTGTGATATAAGGTATGTATGGATGTCCACAGAGAATGTTACTTAACAACCGTAGGCTACAGGCTATGCCATCTGAAATCAGCAGCCACTGATTAATTAATTTCGTGTGGCTATTTCTAGCCGAGTGCAGCCCTTGTAAGGCAGACCCTCCTATGAGGGTGGGCGGCATCTGCCATTTGTAGGTAACTGCGTGTTATTGTGGTGGAGGATAGTGTTATGTGTGGTATGTGAGTTGCAGGGATGTTGGGGACAGCACGAACACCCAGCCCCCGGGCCATTGGAATTAACCAATTAAGGTTAAAATCCCCGACCCGACCGGGAATCGAACCCGGGACCCTCTGAACCGAAGGCCAGTACGCTGACCATTCAGCCAACGAGTCGGACAGCAGCCACTGATGGATGGCCATGACCGAGAGACATATTGATAATCACTTGATTTTCGCAAAGCAAAAAGGGGTTCCTTTTTAGTGTTGAGAAAATCTCTTAGCAGACTAAGTAGGGGGTCCCCATACTATGAAAAACGTAAAATTAAGCATTTTCCTCAATTATGCCGAAATTTGAAAGTATAAAGGGCCCGGAAATGTTTCAAATTGTGAGTCTTGGATAGCTCTATCAAACTTTTTAAAAAAATCGAAAATCGGTTCTGGCCTAAATGCAGTTCCGGAAAAACAGCCTAAAATCACTTGTTTGTTTACTAGTTTTCTTTTTATTGAAATCCTAGCCAAATTAACTTATATACGTAATTATTTCTGTAATGTGTTCCTTGGTTCAATACCCTCAAGCGTTAGATATTCTGAAAAATGTCCAGACCGAAAGTATTTATAAGGGCTTAAGTGAAACTCTTCTTTGACACACATTAGCGCTCGTAGTGGTAGAAAAAGGCAAACTGCTAATCAAATCGACCGGATAACGAGGATTAAGAAAATAATTGCAATTTTTAGGAATAAATACAGAATATATAATCATACTTTTTTATATTTTATTTACCTAAAACTCGTAACTCATATCCCTAGGAAGTTTTCAACAGTGAGTTGATTGCTTCAAAGGCTAGAACTGTGGTTTTTTTCTTCTTTCTTTAAACGCATCTCAAAGTGAACTCGATAAAATTAAATCGACATTTAAATGTCCCACTGCACTCTGTGGCACCCTCACGTTTTATGCTTACTGTAATATTTCCGAGATTTTGTGAACTCTAGTTGCTTAGCGGAAATACAATATTCTTACGTTGGCTGTTCGTTCCGGCTCTACGTTTCCCATTCGTTTTCTCCATTCTTGTTGCTTGCACATGGTCACAACATTTAATTGTAATGGCTCGATCGGAAAAATTATTCAAGAAACGTGAGAGAGGGCCTGGAGAGAAGAAAATGACATCAGATAACGTTGTGGGATGTGTAAATAATATTACGTTATGCGACACCATTACTTCAACGACTGCTGCTGGTAATGAAAAAGCAAAGTCACCTCCGTACAGGCCATGAAGGCCCTTGGAGGAGTGGAAGGTAAAGACTTCCACCATTGTTAACCTCGGCAAGTGATGGGTTAGAGTGGTTAGCTCTACGCCCGACCACCTTTGCCCCCAGGAATTAAGCTGGTACTCATTTTTGGTGTAGGCTGAGTGAACCTCAGGGCCATATGCACCCCCGGAAGTGGAAATCTCGTTTCTAAAATGTTACGACTTCCTGACGGTGATTCGAACCCACGTCCTTCCGGGCGAACCGAGCACGCCTTTACCGCCTCGGCCAGGCAGCCCCTGCTGGTAATTTTTTTTTTTTTTTTTGCTATGGGCTTTACGTCGCACCGACACAGATAGGTCTTATGGCGACGATGGGATAGGAAAGGCCTAGGAGTTGGAAGGAAGCGGCCGTGGCCTTAGTTAAGGTACAGCCCCAGCATTTGCCTGGTGTGAAAATGGGAAACCACGGAAAACCATTTTCAGGGCTGCCGATAGTGGGATTCGAACCTACTATCTCCCGGATGCAAGCTCACAGCCGCGCACCTCTACACGCACGGCCAACTCGCCCGGTCTGCTGGTAATGAAACCGGGGGTGAAAATGTTAAAGTGTCCAGAAAAGTGGGCAACATTCCGGTACAAAGGCTGTTTTCTTTTTTAATCTGATTGCGTCGCACCGACAAAGATGGGTTTTATGGCGCTGAATTCACCGACAAACACATTTGGACAGTGATCAAGAAGACTCAAGTTTGTGTTCCAACTACCATTTATTTTTGAAGTGTTATTGCGTGTTCAAAAACTACGTAAAGTTCCACTGTGTCGATTCGTTGGTATTAAATGTATGCGTTGAATTTGTATGCTATTGAATAAATACGTTCTGTATTACACATTCCATTTTCCTTGCGGATTTTCCCACTTCAACCAACCCCTTTCAGGCGCCGCGGGCGGAGAGGGGATTGCAAGTGCACCAACTTGCACCCTTCCCTTGAATAAATTGATGACAACATAAGTACATTAGATGTAGCACGTACTATATTCTGTCGTCAATTAGGTAGTTTTTAATGTAACTGAGTGCACGACACGGACACTTCGCATGTAAAGAGAAAGCCTTGCATCGTAAGAACCAGCTCTTAAGAGAATTTAGAACTGTGAAATTAAAATATTTTCATATTTTTCAATTTTCAACCTGGAAAAATATTTTGGAATTTCTTAATTAAATTGGTGAATCGGTTAAGAACCTAGTTTCAGAAACAAGATTTTGATGTTCACTATTTCTTCCCGAATTGTGTGGAGTCGGCACTCGTGTGGATAAAGCGCAGTCTTACGGCCCCAGAAGTAGCTGGGATGAGCTGAAGAAAATTAGTTTCCCTGGTAAAGTTTCAGAGGGACAGGGACGTAAATTTAGCAATTTTAACATTGGCAAAATAGGGCATTCCAAATCCCCTTAAGGGAACCCAGGAGTGTGAACGAATCAAAAATTACTTTATATATTGCAATGAATTCTTCTAAGTTTTCTGAACAAAATAGTATATCTTTATTCAGTTACATGCGTATTTAGTTCTTACTATTAAAAACGACTGCGTATTGTTATGATGTAATACTATGTCTAATATTTAAGTAATTTTTTCTCGATACTATAGTTTTGTAACCATACTGGAGGTACATTTTGTCCACCTTCTTGGCTGAATGGTTCAGAGGGTCCCAGGTTCGATTCCTGGCCGAGTCGGGGATTTTAATAGCGTGTGATTGATTCTTCTGACTCGGAGACTGGTTGTTTGTGTTTACCCCAACACTCTCCTCTTCGAACTCACACCACACTACCAACCAAAATAGAAACACGCAATAGTAATTACATCCTTCCGCATAGGGTTGGCGACATGAAGGGCATCCGGCCATAAAACAGAGCCAAATCCACATGTGCGACAAAATTCGCACCCACCATGTCACAAGTGGTGGGAAAAGCGGTAGAAGAAGAAGAAGAAGAAGACCGTACGTACATGTTCAGTGACTGTTAGGCAGTGAAAGAGGAAATTTGGCCCGTGTATTAAAGAGGTGCTGCACATAAGTGCTAATAAATAAAAACTATGTACTCAGGTCGAATAGATTCCAATAAATTTTTATTCTGAAAAATTGGCCGGCCCGGTGGTACAGGGGTAGCTTGCCTGCATCATACGCGGAGGGCCCGGGATAGATTCCCAACCAGGTCAGGGATTTTTACCTGGATCTGAGGGCTGGTTCGAGGTCCACTCAGCCTATGTGATTACAATTTTACAATTGAGGTGCTATTTGAGGGTGAGATGGCGGGCCCAGTCTAGAAAGCCAAGAATAACGGCCAAGAGGATCCGTCGTGACCACACAACACCTCATAATCTGCAGGCCTTCGGGCTGAACATAGGTCGCCTGGTAGGCCATGACCTTTCGAGGCTGTTGCATCATGAAGTTTGGTTTTTTGAAAAAACTGACCGAAATTCTGATGCGTGCGAAAATTCTTTCTGCACATAAACCTAATTCGTTAGCAAGATTACTACGTATGAGGCTGAAGTAGAACTGTTAGAAAATGTTCTTTAATTATTATTATTATTATTATTATTATTATTATTATTAATATTTGAATTTGTTATACTTTGAAGTATTCTGATTTACAGTAAGAGACTTCGTCAGTCAGTAAAAAACTGAACAAGATCCATTAGAAACTTTTTGAAAAATAATGTTGTACCAACATGTCCACTTCTCTATTTGGAACATTTCCTGGTTTCCTTAAGTACCAAGCCAGGCACCCACTGTTTTAGCTGAAGGATTCAACGTATTAACTTTTGGATTCTGCAGTCAGCATGAACTACATCCTTGGCTGTTTCAACAACGTTACACAACCAAGTTATTGGCATTTGAGAAACTTCAAGACGTTTGAATTCGACCTTAGACCTCGAAGTGCTGTGCTCCACTGATGTCACGAAGAAAGCATCTTTTGTCCTTTTCGTTCCATTTGGATTTGAACCTTTTGTCTGTTCGCAATAAGATATTGTTTAGAGAGAGATTTATCTCTTTGCGTCGCGTTACATACGAGTGTTACAGGGCGTTATTATTCCCATGCACCATCACGTCATCAACAGATGTGCCTGACAGTGACAGAATCAATGTAGTTTACGACTTTTACAGCACTCTTCCGGGTTGGGAGGATTAGTAAACATGCTGCTGGGAATAGTTCCAACAATCACGGACGATAAAACGCGTATGTGGCAGCCTTATCAGCGGACGTAAAACAATATTTAGAGTCGGCAATATTTCAAACAACTCGCGCCAATTAACTTTTGATCGGACAAAAATTTGGTATCGTGGCGCTATAAGAGTGCTATGAAAACCCGATGCAATCGGTTGCTAATTAATACAGCTAAAATATGAGAGACTCTGTTATTGGATTCCCCACAAAAAATATTTATTTACTAGTACAACTATATAAAAACGAGGCCATTTGAAACATCCCGTCCACAAGTGTGTCATTTCCTCTAAGCCTATTCCTCTTTACAACAGAGTCACAGTCTATGTCGCGGTCTCTTCTCGCCAGGCTGTCCAAGGAAGGCTTGGTGTAGTAGGCCATTATTTCGTAGAATATTTCCAAACCAATCACTGTAGATCGTCGTATGTCCTCATTGTAGCGTACTTTACACCTAACGTGACACCACAATGTTGGCATGATCAAATTTCCTTTAAAAAATCCGTAACAGTGTTATATATAATTTAATGTTTTAGGAGTCCTCTGAAACTCCTCTCCGGTTGAATATTTTTCAAAAACTTAGCTAACATATTTACCCACTCGCCCTTAACCTAAACTTAAACCCCCTGAGTGTGTGAGACGCAGATGAAGAATACACTCACACTATCCCAGGCGAAATACCATTTCTATTACCATCCTGCTTTCAAACAGACTCTGCTGCACTGTACGGGAGTGAAAGCTGGATAGGCTCTGATTCTCTTATTCCTAAGTAGGAGGTAAGGGATATGGAAGTTTTGAGACTTATTGCTAGTATGAACAGGTGAGAACAATAATAGGAGGGTACTTGGAATGAGGAGAAGACTAAGTTGGCAAGAAACTTGATGGATGAAGCTGTTAGTATAAACCGGCGATGGCGTCATGTGAGGCGAATGGATACGGATAGGTTACCTAGGACAAATACAGTAGAGAGAATACGCGACACTCAGCGAGATATCGAGGGACAGCTATTAGAACTCTCTCTAGCGGATTGACCTGAGAACTACTGATTCTGTCATAAGAGCACGTGTATTTGTGTGCGAAGTTTTTGGTGTTATTTATGCGTTTTCAGTGAGTTGACATAATTAAATAGTATCGTGTGTCAATCCTTGATATCTCCTCTCAACATGAGGGGAAAGGTATGTGCTGTGTTTGGCTGCAGTAACTATGAAGTAGAGAAGAATGCGCGGTCTTTCTTCAGCTTCCCTCGTGACAAGAAAATGTAAGTAATATTGTGTTTGCATATATATTCTTCCAGTGACAAAGAGGTTTTTATAGTACTTCATAATCTTCTGACCTGCTCGACCCATATTTTAACTGGCTTAAAATATAATACGCATCTTTTATTGTATAGTGCAGCAGTTAATCTTCAATACCGATGTGTTGTTGTAGGTATGATCTGTGGGTTTGATTTAATTCAGGAAAATACATATGCATATGAGTGTGTCTGGTTGTGTTCCAAGTTACCCCATTTGGATTGCCGTAATGCGTTGTCAAGTACTGAAGAAAATATGGGTGATTTAAGAAATGTACATATTTTGTTGAAACAATATGATGATGCAAATTTGCTTTACCCTAAAGTAATGGCATTATGGCAAGTATTGCTTATAGGGAAAGTTTGAATGTTTTTGAGGCTAAATTTATAGATTTTCTTTCTGTCAGTAGGCTTCAAGTTAAAAGGAAAATTGTCCGCCTCTTAAATGTAAATTCACTGAATCATGTGTGTAAGGAATGTGCCGATATTTTGTTGACAAATGTTTTAATATGATGATACAACGCTTTTAAATAAGAAAAAAGAAAAATCTAGTCGTGAACGTTAAGGCAGGAATTCTAAAGCTAAAAAAGTAATGCACAAATGAAAGATCAAGCCCTTTCACAGCAGTCCCTTTCACATCTTGATTTTATGTCTAATTTCAGTCTTTAAATAATAACCTGTTAAATAATTCTTCATTCAATTATCCAGAATTGCTTTAGCAACTTTGAAGTTAATATCTTAGTAACTCTTTCGTATATACATTGCCATTTATATTTGAATTTAGCGCGAATTTTCAGGTCAAGCCACTAGGAGCGCCACTTGCGACTTGTCTCCTATTTTAACAAGGCTAAATCCGGAAGTGTCGCGTATTATCGCTGCTGTATTTGCCTAGGAGCAAAATGGCCATGGAGGGTAAGAAACGATGAGGGAGACCGAGATAACGACGGTTAGGAATGTTTTGAACGACTGAATGATAAAGAGTCGTGGAACTAAACGAGGAAACAGAGTTAGTTGATGATAGGAGGGGCGTGTAGTAATTCACAGAGATTTGCATACCAGGAGCGTACGCAGAAATTAGTTCCCGGGGGGGGGGGGGTTATTAAATATTAAAATTTGAGGATTTCTATAAAATAATTGTGAAAATAGGAACACTAAATTTAAACTGTCAGAGTAACACAAAGATTTTTTTAAATGCTATTTGTTCGGGGCGTCGACCCATGTGGATCTTTTGCCCCTACTGTCACTATATTGTATGAACCTGCGTGTAACTGGAATGGCGATAGTGTGGAATGTTGTGAGTGAGGAAAGGAAGATTAAGGACGTCACAAACACCCAGTCCCCAGGCCAACGATATTAATCATTACAAATAAAAATCACTGACCCGGTCGGAAATTGAACCCGGGACTGCCGGGTGACAGGCGGACACGTTGCCCCCTACACCGCGGGGCCGAACAACATAGTGATTTAATTAAGGTACATTTTTATTCATGTTGATAATTACAATCGCAGACATCTGGTGGATTTTTGGCCAGTTCATGGATTGTATTTTCTACGGTCACATGTTTTTACATAGACAAAACAGGCAACACATTCAATCTTTCCTGTGCATTCATATTCTGCAAATAACCTTTTTAATATTTCAGGAATGGAAAGGAGCTTTCTGGAGTAGCAGTGGTTACTAGTAAGACAGCAAACAGTTTCAGTACTCTATGCATTGTTGGGAAAATATCACTGTCGCAAAATGTTAAGTGCAGAAATGAAGTCCATTGGTTCAGGATGATTGCTTTTAGAAGAAAAACTTATTTATATTCATTAATGGAAGCATCAATACATTGTTGGGCACAGACCTCGATAGCTCCAGTCGCTTAAGTGCGGTCAGTATCTAGTATTCGGGAGATGGTCTGTTCGAACCCCACTGTCGGCAGCCCTGAAGATGGTTTTCCGTGGTTACTCATTTTCACACGAGGCAAATGCTGGGACTGTACCTTAATTAAGTTCATAGCTGCTTCCTTCCAACTCCTAGTCCTTTCCTGCCTCATCGTCGCCATAAGACCTATCTGTGTCGGCGAGACGTAGAACAACTTGTGGGTGGACATTGTTGGCAAATGCGTGGTTCAAATTAAAAGTAAAACAATGAGCTACTTAAAATTTTCATTTTCATGCTTGCCACAATTAATCACAAGTTCTAAAGTTAAAAATTTCGGAGGTGTGTGTGTGTGTGTGTGTGTGTGGATTTATCCCCTCAAATTTCCACCACTGGGTACTCTCTTGTTGCAGACCGAAGGCCGAAAAACACAATAGTTTATATCAGGGGTTCTCTAACTACTTTGTACTATGAGATTGTACCGTCACTCAAAGCTGAAGTTCAGCGTACCCCCACAAAAAAATCTAAATGAAACGTTTAGAAAATGTAAATACCTGGCTAATTATTAAGGTATTTTATTATAAACCATTATTTAAATACACGACGTAAATAAGTCGAGATTGTGAAATAAAATACATGTTTATAACACATCACAAGAAAGTTAAGAGTTTGTGTTTGTATCAAGTGCAGTACAATGATAATAAAAAGCATCACAGGACACCCGGTTTGTATGAAAGTTTCACAAACGCTAGATTTTAGCCACTATATCAAATTAAGAAATAAGCAAAGCAAAGTCACTTCCGTACAGGCCATGAAGGCCCTTAGAGGAGTGGAAGGTAAAGGCTTACACCTTTGTTAACCTCGGCAAGTGATTGGGTAGAGTGGTTAGCTCTACGCCCGACCGCCTTTGCCCCCAGAAATTAACTTGGTACTCATTTTTGGTGTAGGCTGAGTGAACCTCAGAGCCATATGCACTCCGGCAGTGGAAATCTCGTTTCTTAAATTTTACGACTTCCTGGCGGGGATTCGAACCCACGTCCTTCCGGGGAACCGAGCACGCCTTTACCGCCTCGGCCAGGTAGCCCCTAAATTAAGAAATAAGGATGAAAAAAAATATATTTTAATTCTGGAATTTAGATATTGGGGAGCATCAAAATTTCAATGGGAGGAGTGTGCCTGCATAGTGTGATAAGCCTGATAACAGTTGTCTGATCTTTCGTAATCCAGGTGAAACTTTCAAGCGAAGCGTGTCTTCAAATATTCATATTTAACTTTCTTCTTATTTATTTCCAGATTTCAATTTTCTTCACTTTTTACTCTTAAAGCTGCTCGCGTACCCCCACTAAAAATTTCGGGTGTAACCCTAGGGGTACGCGTAGCACAGTTTGAGAACCACTGGTTTATACGAAGATTTATATATCGCCGTTGCGGCTGCGAAAACAGCTATGTGAAACATTTCAGCTTAGAACTTTGTCCGGTGAGGTTCTGTTATCTACCATAAGGTTCAATGTTGTGTAACTTCAAAGAATTCTCGCTCTTATGACATGTGCTGCGGGTCAGTATTGCCCCCGTATACGTCATGTTTTTTTTTTTTTTTTTTTTTTTTTTTTTTTGCTAAGGGCTTTACGTCGCACCGACACAGATAGGTCTTATGGCGACGATGGGATAGGAAAGGCCTAGGAGTTGGAAGGAAGCGGCCGTGGCCTTAATTAAGGTACAGCCCCAGCATTTGCCTGGTGTGAAAATGGGAAACCACGGAAAACCATTTTCAGGGCTGCCGATAGTGGGATTCGAACCTACTATCTCCCGGATGCAAGCTCACAGCCGCGCGCCTCTACGCGCACGGCCAACTCGCCCGGTAGTCATGTTATTACTAAGGTCGGATGTTAAGGAGAAGTCGTATTTCTTTCCAGAGCTCATTTACCCTAAATCTGAAAAAAAATAACTGAATTATTGGTCCCTTTTTAAAGCAAACGTTATATTCTTCTTCTTCTTTCTCCTCCTCTTCTGCCGCTTTTCCCACACCTGTTTTTAAAGCAATTTTTTCTTTTGCACATAAATACATATTTCGGCCATTTTTATTGGTTTGGTCATATTTTGCTCACTTTAGTGATATAAAGTCACATTTAGTTAGTTATATTTTCAGCATTTTTGTTTAAATTGGGGCGTCGTTTCCAACGAGGTACATGTTATCTGCATCAAGTTTCAAACACACGATTTCAAAATACAGAAGCAGATGTATTTTTCTTTCTTTTCCCGAAACAGATGGGTAGCAGGTTTAGAAGACGTGTTGCTGTTCACCGACAGATACCAAAAACATACTAACACAGTACTTCGTTTTTGGTTGTTTTGGGGAAAACAGAATGAGAACTGTGTTTCAAGGCTATGATACTGAATGAATGTATTAAGTTTTAACGTACCTACTGTAGCCCTGCCAGTTTGCACGATTAAATGTGTCTGCTGTATTATCGTTTATCCTTTTAGGCACGGTTAATGTAAGTAATACGATACTCTTAACACTTGCTACCTGTCCCTCGAATGCTAAGTCATATTTTACTTTTTGAAGATTATATTTAGCTAGTTTTTAGGGCATATTTTACTTGCATATTTTGTACTTCTTTAGGTCATAAATTTCCTAACCCTAATTATTACATAGCAGTTTTAGCAGGCGCAATGACGGTATGTAGTGTATTGCCATATCCCTAACCCACATCCAACATGCGTGTTAATACCTTCTCCGCAGATTGCTACTGAGAGCCATGGTCACATCCTGGTTATGGGACGTTTACAATGGACATACACTCTGTAACGCAGAATAAATACAGGAATAGCTTAGAAAGACTCCGTGAAGAATCTTGCCCTCATGACTGATGATAATCCACAGCCTGTTTCCAGTCATTCGACCGGGTCAGGAATTGAATGAATGAAGCCCCATCCAGCGGCGAGGATAGGAATTGTGCGGACTGCCGAAGCCTGTCGCACTCCTCTGGGGCAACGATTAATGCATGACAGGTGAAATGATACTGGAGTGTGTTGCTGGAATGAAATATGACAGGAAAAACCGGAGTACCCGGAGAAACACTTGTCCCGCCTCCGCTTTGTCCAGCACAAATCTTACATGGAGTGACCGGGATTTAAACCACGGTACCCAGTGGTAAGAGGCCGGCACGCTGCCGTGTGAGCCACGGAGGCTCCTCATGACTGATAAAAATCTAAATTAGTCTGAACATGCAACAAAAAAATCTGCCGGTGAATCATCTTCTTTCTACACTCACCTAAAAGATTAAGAGAACTCCTCCCCCTTAAGACGAAGACATCATTTATAGAAAGTCTAATTTTACCCATTTTCGAGTACGGAGACGTTATATACAACAGTTCAAACAGCACAATTAGTATCTAATTACAGTGCGCATACAACGCGTGTGTCCCTTTTCTCCTAAATAAACCAAGTCATTGCCAGGTCTCATCCTGCCTCAATTAGCTGTCTTGACTATATTTCAAGGAGAGGGAATCTGCATTCCTGTTAGTTATCCGTAGTGTACTTCGGATTGTACGCGCTGGATTACTTGAGAGCTGACCTTCTGTACGTGCCCTCCAGAAATAATGACCAAATAAGGTCATTATGCAACTCCTGTATGTTCCCATGGCTACTTACAACGATCTATTCATCCCCGCTACTAACCAATCCAAATCGCATGGCGCAACAGCCCCGAAGGTCTTTGGCCTACCAAGCGACTGCTGCTCAGCCGGAAGGCTGTGTCGTGTGGTCGGCACGACGAAGAAATCTAGGTGCTAATAAATAAATAAATAAATAAATAAATAAATAAATAAATAAATAAATAAATAAATACAGTATCCGCCAAGACAAACAATACTCAAACATGTTCTGAAAATAAAAAATACGTCATTTCCAACATTCAACGTGACGACGGCAACACGTATCTGTGTCCATACACCATGTCTTTGAAATGTATACTTCCACTCTCACACCTTGTTCATAACAGTCCTGTAGACCGTTGAACATGTTGATGAATACATGTTGCTGAAATCCTAGGTGGGTCATGTGACCGGAAAACATTCTTTCAGCATGTCTCGAATTACGAGAGAAGATAGTCATTTTTCGTGTCCTTGCCGTAAAGTGTGTTTCACGTGCCTGCCACTTAGAATGTATAAATTATTGATGCTCAACTACATTCTCGCTCTTCTTACGACAGCAACACTCTAGTGCTCTCTATAATCACTTTATTGAATTTTCATTCACCGACAATCAAGATAGACGGCAGCTTTCTTGAATTCAGATGATCAATAACTTTAAGTGGAATTGGGAGCACGGAAATATCTTTCCACCTAGTTCATTAATTCATTCCATCAGATTATGAATTTAAAAGCCGGCAGCCTACTTCTCATAAATGAACGCTTAAATTTGAAAGCATACAGTGTACCAAGAAACCTTTAGTCCAGGCTTCTTGGGAATGATCTCGTTGATATTAGAGTCAGTAACGTTTCAAGTGTTATCAGATTAAGCAGGGGAGGTGCGCAATACAAGCGCCATTGTGAGCTGACAACGAAGAACCACTGTTTGTAAGATGCGAGGTCGACGGACGTGGCACCGTATGCGGCTGTGAAATCGCGAGAACAGCGTCACACAAAACACATCATTCTGCTCGATACCGTTCTGCATCACGCTTTACACAGGGAGAGTACCTCGAAGACACTACGCTAACCAACTGTCAAGGTAAAACAAAAACAAAAATACTTCATCTTAACCTACTCAAATATAGATTCAAGATTCGCCCGTAATATTGGCATCGATCTCTTCCCATATGAATGATACTTTTCATATCACAGACAAATAGTTCAACGACTTTAACCTGAAGATTTGTGAATAGGTTCAAAATTAAAAAATAAAATTTAAAACCCATACTGACATGTTCTATTTCAACAATAGATATCACGTTGTACATATTCTACGTCATAGCCTCCGTGGCTGAGGCGGCAGCGTGCCGACCTCTCACCGCTGGGTTCCGCGTTTCATAGTAATGGTGGTGGTGGTGATTATTTTCTAAGAAAAAGTACAACTAGGCGCCCCTAACCCCACGGCCAACTCGTCCGGTACACAATTCTTATCCTCGCTTCATTCATTCCATTCCTAACCCAGTTAAATGACTGAAAACAGGCAGTGAAATTTCATTTTCACATATTCTATGTCAAATCTTGCGGCTGCGATGCCCTCGGCACAGCCCTGTTCGAATTTTTAAGATGAGTTTTTCAAAACAATTTATAGGTAGGCCTATTATAATTTTGTTTACTACTACTACGTAGCCTACTTTTAAAAATTTATTTGGCTTTGGATCAGTATCAGACCAAACAACCATCTGGATATGACAATAGCTGGTATGAACTTTACAATTTATTGCAAGTCATCACATTATAATCACATAAATATCCATATGAAATCAGTCAAATTTGTAGATAAGTTTTTGTTACATAGTTCCCAATAACAGTCGCCAATAGTGTACTTACTGTACACAGGTTGGTAACTGTTGCTTAGCGTGAAGCAGAGATGTAATCAACACATTTTGCTATTGGTGGTAATGAACACATGCAAACATGCAAAACAGAGATGGTTTAGTTCTTGAATCGACTGGCCATCAGATGAACAGTATGATGTGTCCACTACGTTGATGCGATAAAGTGACTTCTAAAACTTCCGTGGTTGAATCGCATTCGAGTGATTGTCGAGATGAAGCGTCATTGAGTGTTCCATTGTGCGAACCAACGTCGTCGAGGGGGATTCTGTTCGATCACTGAGTAAAATTTACTTTTGTTGCTCTTTGTTTCCTTCGACTTCTTTGTCCACTGACTATAGGTTCTTTTGTATATAATCACTGTATAATCCATTGAGATTGCTGGGAGTATTCATGACCTGTCCACTGACACATGCTTCCTTCGCTAAGGAATCTACGTACTAATTATGTGGTATCCCGATGTGGGCTGAGACCCATACAAAGTTTACTCTCGAACCGTGTCTTTGGAGTTCATATGTTTCTTTGAATAATACTGATGTGGTAGATAATGGGTTTCTGGAGGATAAGCGGTGTAGATAGTGTGGAAGGGACGCTCAGTGAATCGGTAAGGATAGTGATAATTCTACGGTAGAATCGTCTGGCATATTTGAGGGCTTCTATAATGGCAATAGCTTCTGCTGCATAGACAGAAATATGTTCTGGCAAACAAAAATCTTGAGTTCATGTTGATCAGGACAGTAGAATACGCATCCTACCCGCTTTGTTCCACACTCTCTTACACAGTGCCCCGGCTACTGAGGTACATTTAAGATATGGCGGTCACCAGTTCTACTTTCTTCAAAGATGGCAGCGTGATGTCTGTAACAAGTACAATACAATGATAATGAAGTAACACAAAATACCCTGCTTGTATGAAAGTTTGACAAAAAGCTAGATTTTAGCCTCAATATCCAATTAATAAATAATAAATAAGGATCTTAATTCTGGAATTCAGACATTGCGAACCACCAAAATTTCAATAGTACCCGATTGCCTGCATGACGTGACACAGTTTTGTGATGTGTCGTAGTCCAGGTGAAACTTCCAAGCGAAACATGGCTTCATATACAAAATGAACTTTCTTCTTATTTATATTCATATTTCAGTTTTTCTTCACTTTTTTCCCTTATGGCTGCTCGCGTACCCCACTACAACTCTCAGGCGTATGCCTAGCAGTACGCTTACCGAGCTCGATAACTGCAGTCGCTTTAGTGCGGCCAGTATCCAGTATTCGGAAGAAAGCGGGTTCGAACCCCACTATCGGCATCCCCAACGATGGTTTTCTGTGATTTCCCTCTTTCACAGCAGACAAATGCTAAAGATGTACTTATTTAAGGTCACGGCCGCTTCCTTCCCTCTTCCTTGTCTATCCCTTCCAATATTCCCATCCCCCACAAGGCCCCTGTTCAGGATAGCAGGTGAGAACGCCTGGGCTAGGTACTGATCCTCCTACTCGATTGTATCCCTCCCACCCAAAGTCTCACACTCCAGGGCACTGTCCTTGGGGCGGTATAGGCGGGATCCTTCGCTGAGTCCGAGAGAAAGCCAACTCTAGAGGGTAAACTGATTAAGAAATAAGGATTATTATTATTATTATTATTATTATTATTATTATTATTATTATTATTATTATTATTATTATTGGTATTGTTACAGAAATACCGTGGTGGACAGAGGTGTAAGAAGGTGCGGGCATGAATGGGTGGATAGAGAAAAGATCAAATTTAAACTGAAAACTCTAAACTATGGAATTTTCTTTCCTAAGTTATTTCTTGTTTTCTTTTCAGATCTTAAACTGTGTTAAATAATAACACATAATAGTTGGAAATACATAAGAGAAGCTCTACAGCTCTAGAAACAATTATTTGATATCAGGTACAGTAAGAGTTGAGATAGATGGCTCAAGAACACAATTGTTCCAATTAATTACAAGAAAGGATACGGGGCTCCAAAACCTTAGAAAGAGCATTTTTGCTCCATACACTTACTCTCTAGGAGACTACTCCGCAATGTTTACACGATTCCAGCCTTTCAAAGGCACAATTCAACTTTTACCTTAGGTAAACAACGAGTTTCCACTGCCGTACTCGCTCGACAGTCTACATTGCATTAAATAGGAAATAGAATAGTTAACAGGGGCAATGAGTGTCCATTCTACATGGCCTTAGTAGAAAGAAAAGTTTAAAGTTATTGGCCTTAAATCAAGATGTTAGGAGGCGATCATTTGCACTCCTTTGAAATTCACTTGAACATCATTAAAACCCTAGGTGGGCTTATGGCCCGAAGTTACAGAGGCTAAGCCTATACTGCGGAGGTGACTATATGGAGAGAAAGTTTCAAGTTAAAAAATTAAGAGATATAAATTAAAGATTACAAAATCATAGTTACCTCAATACCAAGTTGAAGGGGAATAAATGAAGGTACGCACTCATTATTCCCGAAGTTAGATTAGTTTGAAAATTTACATCGAGAAGTAGAAGTTTACATTACGCAAGAATCTTGAAACCTTCCCCTCGGTCTAGCTTTCTGAGATGATTACATGATTAAAAGATGTCTGCCATTACCTTGAGCTGGAGGACCTTCCGGAGATGGGCGAGGCGCATCCCCCTGCCACCACTATGAATACACTCAAATGCTGGACCGGAGCGATCGGAAAGACAAAATGACCCGAAAGGTTGCAGCTTTTATAGAGGAGAGGAAGGTTTCAGAAATCTCTGGACAAACCCACAATTACCATTGGATAATCAAAAAATTCCTAATTAGTTGACAAAATAAGTGTACAAAATTCCCTATTGGCTACAAGTTTAAACGGGCAGGAAGAGATAGAAGTGCTAGAAACCTTAGAATACCAAAAATAATCTACAAACAATTCAGTTTAGGAAACCTTGACACACAAAATTACTTTAAAAATTGATTGTTCATCCTCGCACCAGAGGGCGCACATAAGTCGACAGTATGGACATCTGACGATAAAAGTCCAAACTTCTTCCACTAAAAGTTTCACAGTTCATATTACAGATGGCCTGCTAAAAGGCGCTTAATTTAAATGCACGGAGCGGGTGTATCTCCGGTACAATTATTATTATTATTATGTTTCAATTTTTAAAAAGATAACTCAAATATCATGAAGAGGAGGGGTTAAACGCTGTATAAAAAGATAACTCAAATATCATGAAGAGGAGGTGTTAAACGCTGTAACAAACCTCCTGCCCCCTTGCGGATGCTATTGGGTAAAGTACGCGTGCCCTAAAGCAAATTCTTTGAATAATCTGAGTCGCAACAGAAACGAACACATCATATCCGACTCAAATTTACTCAGAACCTAGCTACATGAGATGATACGGGTAACACATTACAATGTGCACAGTATGTTGTCCTCTGTTGTCAGATTTACGTTTTATAACACAAGAGAGATCCATTAATGCGCTAACGCGACCCCGTTATGGCATGGACCGTGCGTATAGGGAGCATCAAGGAATGACGAGACCGACATATCCGGCAGCGCTGCATGATCAGTACCTATTCCACTGGTTGGTAGTGCTTCATTCTATCTAGGAATCAGTCAACCGTAGCAGTTCCTGGAAGATGGACGAGAAGAGGTATTGAGTTACTAAGTTCAAGGGTTTCATCAGATCAAATTGCCGAACTCTAGAGCGGCGGGCTCGAAATCAGTTACGGATGTGCTTGTCAGACTACTGAGGTAAATTAAATGAAATGGCGTATGGATTTTGAGTGCCGGCAGTGTCTGAGGACAAGTTCGGGTTGCCAGATACAGGTCTTTTGATTTGACACCTGTAGGCGATCTGCGCGTCGTTAAAATCCCCGACCACCGGGAGAGTTGGCCGTGCGGTTACAGGCACGCACTTGTGAGCTTACATCCGGGAGATAATGGGTTCGAATCCCACTGTCGGCAGCCCTGAAGATGGTTTCCCATTTTCACACCACGCAAATGCTGGGGATGTACCTTAATTAAGGCCACGGCCACCTCCTTCAAATTCTTAGGCCTTTCCCTTCCCATCGTCGCCATAAGACCTATCTGTGTCAAATTGATCCGCCCTCCATCATGCCCTAAAGTTTGTAACATCAGCACGGATCACCCTGTGTATACAATCCTCTTCCTCGTAGTCCTCAATCAAAGTGTCATCCTTTTCGTCATCTGAAATGCGTGATGTTGATCCCACACTCTTCCCTTCGTCTCACTTCATCTGTTCGTCTTGAATCCAGTCATGTTTCCCAGCAATAAAAGTCTTTCCAGTCATATTGTTAACCTATTGAAGGAGTCGTGGAAAACAAACCATTGCGTTCCCCGCCAGAAAAACAATGACAGTACTACAAACAACATAATACTTGAAAGAACAACAAACTAACGAAATCGGAAACGTGGGATGTTGCATGATCCAAAGCTACAGTACCACAGAACATGGAAACGGAGCTGTGGGCACCAACAAATCATTATATTCTAATGCTGACCTCCCTCCGAAGAAACGTCGTGTCACATGGTGTTCACATGTAGTATCAACATAAAATGTCCGGCTCTATGGCTGAGTGGTTAGCATGCTGGCCTTCGGTCAAAGGGGTGCCGGGTTCGATTCCCGGCAGGGTCGGGAATTTTAACCATAATTGGTTAATTCCCCTGGCACAGGGACTGGGTGTATGTGCCGTCTTCATCATACTTTCATCTTCATCACGACACGCAGGTCACTTACAGGTGCCAAATCCAAACACCTGCACCAGGCCACATGACATTTCACTTTTCAACATAAAATGATGGCGCTCTGTATGACCCATGTTTCCATTCCAGGGTTAATTAAGGTACAGCTTCAGAATTTGAATGGTGTGAAAATGGGAACCGCAGAAAACAATCTCCAGGGCTGTCGACAGTAGGGTTCGAATCCATCACCTCTCGAATGCAAGCTCAAACCGCGTAACCAATTCTCTCTGTACATATTTTTTTCCGTTACTGAAAGAGTTTGTTAGGTTTTCCAAAGCATCTAGTAACAGCGAAAAATAACACTGAATTCTTATTTTGAATAAATATCATGCACCGTGAGCATCAAATGAAAAATCAATGTTACAGAATCTCCACACCAACAGCAAAATAAGTTGTATCTGCAATATACTAATAAAAACACAGTTCAAAAAAATACGGGAACATGTTTGAACGTTAATTTGGTAGATGGGGTTCCTATGACCTATATCTGACCATCTGTGCGTTGCGGCGTCGTTCAGCAACTGCCAAAGAACTGCAACAAGACCTCAGGAGCGTCGCTGGAGTCACGGGGTCGGACCAGACAATAAGGAACAGGTTAAGAGAAGTGTCCTTACGACCCAGACGTCCTGTTTGAGTGCCCCGTTTAACGCAGCAACATCGCGCAGCTCGCCTTCTGTTTGCCAGTACCCACGTCAACTGGCAACTTAGCCAATGGCGACTTGTGTTGTTCACAGACGAATCCAGATTTCCCCTGACACAACGTGATGGACGTCAACATATATGGAGACGCCGTGGTGAGCAGTACATGCCAAATGTTTTCCAGGAAGGCGACCGATTAGGACAAGGTTCTGTGATAGTGTGGGGTGGCATCAGTATCGAGGCCGTACGGATCTTGTCGTCGTCTGTGGTATTCTTACCGTTGCGGGGTATATCGAACAGATACTGCTACAGCATGTGGTGTTTGCTGCATACGTTGTTGGTCCTGAATTCGTACCCATGCACGACAATGCCAGGGCTCATGTAGCGCGCATCACGAGAGCTGTCTTGCAAGAACTGGACATTCAAGGGATGGAATGGCCAGCAGTGAGTCCCGACCTTAATCTCATCGACCATGTGTGGGATAGGCTTGACAGAAGTGTTCGTGGGCGTTCTGTTCCACCACAGGCTCTCCCAAGACCTCGAACAGGCTCTCACTGAAGAATGGGACCCGATACCGCAACGTAGCTCCGTCGACTTATACGAACCATGCCACGTAGCTGCCAAGCTGTGATAAATCTTCATGGAGGACATACACCATACTGAAACTCTCTAAATGTGATAAAACTCCACTCTGAAGGACTGTTATCACTTTGTTTTCGCCCCTATTTGGGCATTTCCGTTTCTGCTCTGAAAATGAACGCGAATCCATCGATGTTCTTTTGCATACTTCAACGGTAAAGAATGAAGGTTTACTCAGTAATATACCTAGGTGTGAGGTATTGTTTTGTGGAGCATGGCATACGTTCAAAAAAATTTCCTCTAATTTTTTTAATTGTGTACTATAAGAAACAAAATCATATCCTGGAATTCCACCTCTAATTAATACTACGACTTAAAGCTTTCTAAAAACACGGAGTTGAAGAAACCGTGAGTAATCCGTGCTCTTTCTGCAAGTAACACTTCAGCAGTAATGTATTTTGAACAATTCAACAATCACTTCATGCGGAGACTTGAATACGTTCTGGAAAGAAATCGGCACTGCCAACTTACGGATAGCTCCTAAATGTATTCCCCCAAATGGGGATCATGGCAGTAAATGGGACTAAATTCACGAAATATTTTAATCTGATTCCTGCGGAAGAAATTACTTTTTTTTTAAAGGCTCATTTTGATCGGCAGTCGAAAGACCATTAATGGGCGGGGAAATAAGTTAATTCAGTAAAACCACGAATATTCGCCTGATGAAGCTGCATTGGTGGCGCTTCCGTACCCAGTGGGCAGAGTTAGAGAGGGGAAAAAATCATATAAAAATTATGTACAACGATGCCTGAAGTAGCAGAAAGGAGAGGTCCTTCCTTTATGCTTGCCAGGGACCCAACAGCGCACCCCTAGAATTATTCTTACTTATATAGAAGAACTAAAACCGAGACTGTGTAAATCAGCTGAATGCGACCATTTGCTGTGCTCCCACTGGCCGGGCAAAGTTCGTGCTGTGTTCCTATTCGCCGGCCAATTTCGTATTGTCTCCGATAGAGCTCGCGTTGTGTGCAAGTACAGGACTGCCATATTCGGCAGAAGAGAAGCGCTAATTTGAAAGTTGCCCAATGGTCTTGTCACTAGCCTGACCTACCTTATCCAGGCCAATGGTTTTGGGCTGTCTTTAACAATGCGGATGTTGGCGAGCCTGCGAGTGTTGTGTCGTCGTTCGGGCCGCGCCATGTTGGATCTCTAACCTAACTTTCGTCCACCGGGTACGGAAGTTTTACCTTTATCCCATATGGCCCATGCTGTCCTTTTATGTACTTTATGCACACCTACAGATTGTGGACGTTTTTAATACATTTCAGAAGTATTTTATCAAGGCGATTAATGGAGCCCTACCTCAATCAGTCTCCTCATCAGGCATCTAAAATCGAAGTAGAACTGATTACCTCCTCAGTTCGAGTAAGAACTCATCAATCGCCTCGATAAAGAATACTGCAATGTATTCGAAACGTCGGCTTTGAAACCGGCCGAGGTCAGCTGATTTTTGAAGACGAAAAGATTCATAGCATGCCATAATGTTCATGTAAATGAAGTCTAGTAAAACATATTTGATTACCATTCAGCTAAATGCTCTGGGGAATTCTTAACTGTTTGCATACAGTTCTTGTTGCACTGACAAGTACTGCTATAGATAACTTAAAAAAAAAACCATGGTACTACAGCCCTTGAAGGGCCTTGGCCTACCAAGCGACCGCTGTTCAGCCCGAAGGCCTGAAGATTACGAGGTGTCATGTGGTCAGCACGACAAATCCTCTCTGTGGTTATTCTTCGCTTTCGCGACCGGGGCCGCTATCTCACCGTCAGATAGCTCCTCAATTCTAATCACGTAGGCTGAGTGGACCTCGAACCAACCCTCAGGTCCAGGTAAAAATCCCTGACCTGGCCGGGAATCGAACCCGCGGCCTCCGGATAAGAGGCAGGCACGCTACCTCTACACCACGGAGCCGGCTGCTGTAGATGCTATTGGCTTTACGTCGCACCGACACAGATAGATCTTATGGCGACGATGGGACAGGAAAGTGCTAGGACTGGGAAGGAAGTGGCCGTGGCCTTAATTAAAGTACAGCCAAAGCATTTGCCTGGTGTGAAAATGGGAAACCACGGAAAACTGCTGCTGTAGATAAACACACTGGTGCAATCTATTAGTGAGAATAAAACATCAAAATTGACACGTAACTTGTCCAAGCAGGGGATTCTTAAATGCAGTCAGAACTACAGTATTTCGTTAAAAGTTTCTAATAATTCTATTAGGGTCAATTTTATATCACAGTAACCTATCGAGTCAGAACTGAAGCGTTGCATACGTATTTACCAATTCACTTGCATATAACTTGTAATTTTAGTACTCTCGGAATAACTTAACTGTTTTCCACTAAGGCAACCCATAATTCAAAAGGAATTGTTTCTTTATTCATTATTAATTATTCATTAAAATTACTGAAATAAATCTACGTTTACTCGATTATTGCAACGTTTGGCAACTCTGTGTTGAAGTCGGGAGATCCATGACCTTGGACGATTGTAGACAGTCACATTCCTCTTGTTAGAGCTTCGATAAATCCCTACGCAGAAGGTTGATTCATGTCATCACTGCAACCGGGGAAAGCTAGAGGTTAAAGTGATACCTTTGTGTCTCCTTTACCCAGTTTAGATGACAAATTTTGTTACGAAAAAACAATCTGTATACTCATTTAGAAGAGGTTTTCCTCGTTCAACAAACGTATCGGCCACGATTGCTTCCTTTTCTAATCCAGCTCTAGTTATTTACAAATTCACACATTCGATTCCACGCGCACCATGTTCACAAGATTGCAACTTAACTTATATTGCATATGAAGTTAGTACCTTGACTTCAATCGGTCAGTATTCATTAAGTTCTAAATCAATGCGAGGAAGCGATGGAAACAAATATCACTAAATAATAAAGTATGAAGGTGTTTCTTAAATAACTGACAATATGACAGACGACAAAATTGAACGCAAAATCAAAATCATAACAATAAGCACCTGGAGGGGAGAGACAATCTTAATCCCTTAGTAAGTGCAATTTCCTACCTCCTAGCCAAGTTTCCCATTGACGCTGCCATCATTGTTACCGGACAATCCTTGCGTAACTCAATTCAACAACTTAAAACATAACATAGTCCTCAAATATTCCATAAAACTGCTTTCAACAATATCTTCACATAAATACACATTCCAACAGCGCTCTACACTTCATCAACCTCACCAAGAGCACAGCACTCGCAACACTGAACATCGAAAATTCCACCGTTCTTCTACACCACAATTCTACAGTTATGACACGTATATACCTCACTTCGTTGGCGTGGTGACGTAGTGGGGATACGGTCGTCATGGCAACAAGGGCGGTCATTCTGCGGCTTCCATGGAAGTACGTAGCTGTTGATTGAGACGTTGCCACAGATCGCCGTACCTCCCGCCTTACTGATATATTTGCTAAACCAACTTTGCATCTACTTTTAGAGAGAAAATATTGCACCAGAAGATGGGCAAAACAAGTAAAAAAGTATCTATTTCTAGCTGTAAGAAACCTGGGGGATGCGCCATACAGTCGAAGTTTGTTGTCAATGCGACTATGGCAAGATCGTTGTCACTCACAACTGTGCGAACACCTCTCATAACATAGTTTGCCTTCCAGTGCTGTGTTAATGGTAAAACAGTTGGGGAGAAGTAGCCACAGTTCTCCATGCACTCTGCACCTCAGTCAAATGTTCATCGCACTTGCGTGGCGTCTATGTATGCGCATCTTTAAAAATAATATAGGATAACGTAGAGGATGGAAATGCAAGGGATGTTACACAATGAAAGTAGAGCCTGATTTCTAGTGCCAAAAATAATGGAATGCAGTCCAATCAAGTCAGGTGATGCAGGAAATACATGACTAGGAAATGAAGTTCTAAAGGAAATACCGTATATTAATATTGTTACTCAGAAATTAGAATAATTAACGATGACTGAGATAAGGAGGACCCACAATCAGTGTTGCAAGGTCTATAAATAAAATATCGGTAGATTGTACGTAAAAATTTCAGGAGTTTTAATGAAAATTTCGGTAGTTTCTCGAGTACTGAAATTTTATAATATAACTAAATTAAAAAATGCAATAGTCATGTGAAGTTATGAGAAAAATATACAATTTCACTCACCCTTACTCTCTGGCCAATCTATGCTTATTCTTATTCTTATTCTTCTGCTTTCTCTCCAGTCTCCCTGTAGATCTAGTTATACATCAGGCGTAGAAAATGTGTGCCAATTTCGAAGTCGTAGCAAGATGCAGATTTTGTATCCCTTTTTGAATTCATAAGTCCGAAGACCGTTTTAGTGCTCAGTCTTTTTCTGGTTTCTGTTTTCATTCGACTGATAGCAGAAAACAATCCTCTCAACACTGGCAGATGAATGGGGTGAACAAAAGTGACAACATTAGGATTGATAGCTTAGGAAACATTTGTGATCCATCTCCCTTTTTTACTTTACATACTGCATTCCAGAATTCTATTGTATCTGCACTGTCAACATTCACCTCGGTGTTTGTTAATATCCGCCACTAGTGTCAAGATCCTGAATATAATTTTCAAAACGCAGCTAGAAATGGTCTGATCGACTGACTGGACTCACTCACGTAACATCCTGATCTGATTATTATATGCGGGTCGAGGATTTCCCTTCGAATCATGCAGTGAAGCGAGAGTTTTGAGTTCAATAGGAGTGGAGAGGTTGCGTAATTCGAACCTAAAATGAGTGCCTTAAGTACGTAACGAATGATGTATCGATAAAACGCCACACAGTGAGACGAGAAAAGAGTTTTTCAGCACAGATATATTATGTACCATTATCATTTTTATTCCTTTTTCTAAAATTTGGACTGGAAGAAATTTCGGGCGATTTTTTTCTGGTTTTCTGGTGTGTTGCAACAAAATCGGGAGATCTGAAATTTCGGGAGACCTAGCAACACTGCCCGCAATGCAGACTAACACAAGCAAGGAAAGCCCTTCGTAAGATAATACTGTACATTTTCCATACATACGCACATTAGGAAGATGTCTGTGTGATCATGGCTTAGTATCCGCCTGTAGGTGAGGGCGGTAGAATAACACCCATGGTATCCCCTTCCTGTCGTAAGAGTGACTAAAAGAGGCTCCAGATGCTATGAACTTGGGAGCGTGAGGTTGGCGAACACGGGGCCCTTAGCTGAGTCCTGGCATTGCTTCCGTTCGTGTCACGCTCCTCACTTTCATCTATCCTATCCGACCTCCCTTGGTCAACACTTGTTCTTTTCCGACCCCGACGGTATTAGGTACGAGGGCTAGGGAGTCTCATTTTCACGCCCTTCGTGGCCCTTGTCTTTCTTAGGCCGATACCTTCATTTTTCAGGTGTCGGATCCCTTCCATTTTTTTCTCCCCGGTTAGTGTTATGGATGGTTGCCTAGTTGTATACCGGCCGCGCCGTGTAGGGGCAGCGCGCCTGCCTTATACCCGGAGGGCCCGGGCTCGATTCCCGGCCAGGTCAGGAACTTTTACCTGTATCTGAGGGCTGGTTCGAGGTTCACTCAGCCTACGTGATTAAAATCTGACGGTGAGGTGACGGCCCCGATCTAGGAAGCCAAAAATAACGGCCGAGATGATTCGTAGTGCTAACCACACGACACCTCATAAACTGCAGGCCTTCGGGCTGAGCAGCGGTCAATTGGTAGACCATGGCCCTTTGGGGCGGGGTTCCTTTCTTCCTCTTAAAACAATCACCACCACCACCACTCATGGCTTTGTATGGAACTGGAACATGTACAATAACTAACGCAGAAAAAAAAAAGAAAATACGTTTTGAAATGTGATGTTCCAAAAGAATTATACAGGCGTAATGGGTAGAATAGAGTAGAAATGAAGAGTTATAGAATCGAGTTAGTGGAGAATAATTCGGAATGACGTAGCCAGAAGAAGAGATTGAGAGGAAATATCTTGATCGACTGAGGATTTGTACAGTTAGTTTCTAAGTGTAAGGAGCGGGGGGGGGGGGGTATGAACGGTAGAGGATGACAATGCTTGAGTATGACAAAGAGATAAGAGTAGATGTAGTATGCAGCAGTTACGTAGAAATGAAAAGATAAGCAAAGGATATGGTGGTATGTGGAACAGCATCAGTGTCCATGGACTGGTGACTCAAACACCAATACGAACATCATGGGGATTGCACTTTAAGAGCAAGGGATTTTCATTTCTACAGTATAGAATGTTGAGACAGGGGGATGGACCTCTTTCCCCCTCCCCAGCAATGTGAAAAGACACAACACACGGAAGTTCTGTACTAGGGAAGTTCTGTACTACGTTGATAGCCGACTGCCGGAATCGCCGGCAGATAGGCTGCCAGCAACGCAACAGTTTTACATTCAAAGCTTTTATTTATTTATTTATTTATTTATTTATTCACAAAGCACAAGATACAGCTACACTGAGCAAATTTCACTTGCACTGCCAACAGACTATTTAACCAACGTAAACTTTCATAATAAAATATAACAAACATAACAAAATATAACAAGATCAGGTACACAGCCTACTAATAACAACTGTCCAAATCGAAAACCATAAGAATGTCCATATTCATAGCCAAGTCGTCGTGGGTCAAGATGGCGGTATAATCCCTTCACATCAACTTATCTTTAAGAGGCTATTTACACACCTCTCGAATACACTTTTATTCGATGCTATATCGAGTTCTTGTCTCCTGTTAATATTGTTAAAGAGTGTCGGGAGGCGGATTAGGAAAGATCGTTGAAGTATTGAGTGCTGAGTGTGGGGAATGTGGAGAAGGTCTTTGGTTCGGGTGGAGCGGGAAGGAACGCGGAGAGAGAAGAGTGAGACAAGATGTTCCGAGCGGTAATGCCCATTTAAGATCCCGTGGAGGAAACTCAGGTCAGCTACCTGTCGCCTGATGTGCAGCGGTGACATATTAATTGCCATTAAGTGACATATGATAATTTACCGCATGAGCGTTGTGTTTTCTCGTAATTGGCTTACAGTCTGTAGGGACGCTCAGTTTTATAACTTCACAATGGCACCGAATTAAAGCAAGCTTGTAGTTTTACGGCCCCGTCTAGTAAGCCAAGGATAACCGCAGAGAAAATTCGTCTTGCTGACCACACACCTCGTAATCTGCAGGTCTTCAGGTGGAGCAGCGGTTGCTTGGTAGCCATAGCCTTTCGAGGTTCTTGCACCATAGGATTTATTGGGTACTTTTGCGTGATTTTTGACATCGGGACCATACCACGGGGAATCTGAACCATAGGCATATGACTTTACATTTTAAAAATCCTACGTCTATTCGTCAGAATTCGAACCACGGCCACTTTGGTGAAACGCCAGTGACTATGCCAGACGGCTATCACGCTCGCAGCATTACGCAACTCATAACTGAACAGACGATCTTTACGATACCAGGAATCGTGATTGGCCGCATCATAAACGTATTACGAGTGAGGTAACACTGACAGCTTGTGTGGGTGTAGTGTACGCACCTACCATGCATACGAGACAATGAAATGAAATAGAACACAATAATCTGTTCATCTAGTTTCGGATCACTAGAAACGGTATATGCATTTTATAATACTGTCGGCTTTTTATTATGGACACTCGAGTTTAGGTGTTAATTACAAATGATCCGATAGACCTATTTCAAAATGAGTTACACCAATATTTTCCTTGTTTAATTTTGCATTAGAGAAGCCTCCATGGCTCAGACGGCAGCGCGCCGGCCTCTCACCGCTGGGTTCCGTGGTTCATATCCCTGTCACTCCATGTGAGATTTGTGCTGGACAAACCGGAGGCGAGACAGGTTTTCTCCGGGTACTCCGGTTTTTCCTGTCAGCTTTCATTCCAGTAACACTCTCCAATACCATTTCACTTCACCTGTCAGTCATTAATCATTGCTCAAGAGAAGTGCGACTGGCTTCGGCAACCGGCACAATTCCTATCCTCGCCGCTAGATGGGGGCTTCATTAATTCCATTACTGACCCAGCCGAATAACTGAAAACAGGCTGTGGATTTTCAATTTTGAATTAGAGCGTATAAGACTATTTTTAAGTTAATTACTTTTTAGTTGTGGCTGCATTAACATTGTCCGTGTTTTTGGCTTCTTCTCTGGGAGCCGCTCACTTAAAAATATATACATGGAAAAGTATCTGTCTGATGGTAATGAAATTTTTAAATGTTATAGCCACATGTATTAGTAGTGTAATACTGAAGTAACAATTTTTTTCAACCATCTCAAAGAAAGTTCTTATTTTTCTAAAACAACTTTTTCTTAGCTTAGGATAAACGTAAAACAGGAAATTTGAGTTTGTTTTTGAAGCAATTAGTCGTGGTTATCAGAAACAACAACCACTGTAACCGTACAGTGTGATACTGAATTTATGAAGGGTAACACTGATGGGAAGTTTTGTGTGCGCTGGACCGTGCGATTAAGCCCCTTTTACACTCCACCAGAGGTGTAGAAAGGGGCCCGGAGCCTTCACATGAGACCACCAGATCAGATCCTTTAGTGCTGAAGAACTGAGATAGAAGGGATTCAATGTACATGAAGTGGTATACGGACTGGCCATAAACGACAGTTCACAGAAAATTGACATCATAGCCTTCAAAGACAACAGTTAACAGGAATTCGTCTTCGATCCGACTGTCAAAGCGATCAGCCAAAGGATGTCAGTCTTGAAAAGATTTTAAAAATACGAACCCACTATCCCTTACTACTAACCTAAATACCACCTTCAGGAAATTGAAATCATAGGGATAATGATGGGAGCTCGTGGTACCGTACCTCATCACTTCCTCGCCACGTGGAAGCACTAATTTATTTAGCGTATGATGAATACAATATTATGTACAATATGTACAACTACCATCTCAAGTTCATAACTTAAGCTCCATGTCAAAAGTTGAGAGCCAGAAAAGAGCTTCGCTTGAGACACAGTGTAAGTCCTCTATAGAGCCTCTATAAGCATGCAAAAGACACTCAAATACAATGTGACGAATTTCGAGGTCACGCTGCAGTTGTTCACAATCTTGTAACTTATTTATCACTCTATAGAGAATTACATCATCCGCAAAAAGCCTTACCTCCGATTCCACTCCTCTACTCATGTCATTCATATATATAAGAAAACACAAAGGTCCGATAATACTGCCTTGAGGAATTCCCTTCTTAATTATTCCTGGAATGTCCTTCTTGGAATCTGTTTCTGGCTTAAAATACCTATACATACCCTTCCATTTTTCACTAAAATTTGTATGACTGCCAATTATGCTTGTCATCATGTTATCCTTAGCTGCCTTCTTTGCTGGATTCAATTTTCTAGTAAGTTCCTTCAATTTCTCCTTACTTCCACAGCCATTTCTAACTCTATTTATTTCCAGTCTGCACCTCCTTCTTAGTTTCTTTATTTGTCTATTATAATAAGGTAGGTCTTTACCATTCCTTACCACCCACTCCTCTTCTCCGCAATCACATTGCGGTGATGTCTTCCGTCCCCATTTGAAGAGAGTGGCTCCACATCTACCTTGGCCGGTCCTAATTCGGTTTAGCGTCCTCCACTTCCGTCTGGGAAGGGAAAAACTATCTGGGCACTTGCAGGGGTTCTCAATGATGTGGTAACGAGGATTGCTGTTGCCATTGTTCTTTCCAGGCGTCCGTGGAAGCACTACCAACTTACAATGAAGCTCATCCCCGAAATTGTGACTCTCGTTCTCCGAGGCTCTATCAAGATCCTGAGACACCAGCTCTACAGTACTGAAAAGCCGCACTAATTATGCTGTTTCTCATATCTTTTTTATAAATTAGAGTTTTCTTTCATTAACAGATAAAATTTGATATGTTCTAGTTTTTAATGGCAGCCTGTAAATAGATGAGGTTGTTGCGAATTAAATGAAATGTATATTTTGTTAAAGAAATTTGTAATCGTAAAATATTGATCAATATTGATCAAGTAACTGTAATCGAGCCCAATTATTTGTTTCCTGTACTCGTCCTACCGCTGTTCAGAATAATTTTATTATGTTTTGGACGGCTTGTGTAACTATGACTGGCGTACAGCGATGTTCTGATGTCTTGACAGATCATCCTACCAAGTTTCATTTTAAACGATGCATTCGATACACCACATTCCATTTAAAGAGACTCGTGACTGAAATTCTGCGAATTTTTACCAAAAAATAAATAGAATTTTCAAATTTATTTTTTTAAATCCCCAATTATTACACTTCCAAAACCGGTTATAAATCTTTCCCTAATGTCATCTTTAAAGGTCTAAATGCCGGATATAGAACAAGCCCACGCCCCCTTCTCCCACGCTGTCACACGAACATTAGATTCGAAGTTCTTTCGGACTACCATTTCAACAATGCCGCTGAAATATATTTACTTTGTAGTAGACCTACGCTGTGTGTAAGAGGAGAAGGACAACTGAGGGAGTATTTTACAGTTTAGGGCGGTTTTGAAACAAACAGGGGAGACCAGGGCAAAATGATCCCTCTATGGTAAATTTATTCATATAATGCACGAACATCACAGTACGTTAAAGGAAATTGCATATATGTTTAGGTGCACGTATTAGATATTAAAGGGATTATTTTTAAAACTGTATAACGTAAATACAACACAGTATACTCACTCATATGCAAATGTATTTGCCTCGAGGTCTGGAGCAATGTCTCTTTTTCTTAAATAGTTCAGTACCTTTGTACTTGCCTTAAGATTTACCACAACTATGTAGACTCCTTGCCATTATATTTGGAACAATTTATTCAATATCTGGGCATAGCAGAGGGACATAAACGTATAAGCTATATGAAATGAATTCATTTAGAAAGTGAAGCAACTGAAAGGACACTGCTTAGTAATGTGCTGCACGAACCTTGTGGAGCTAATAGTCCTTCGATTTTTTGACAGTTTCTAAATAAACTCAATCTTGCAGAATTTAACTACTGGGTAGGAATATGGCACAGTACTATTTTTGTTATTAAACACGAATATGATTAAATACACTGACTGACAGTGACAATGCAACACCAAGGAGGAGTGGTTCGAAAGGGATGAAAGTTGGGGAAAAAACAGAGACGGCACGGACGAATAATTGATGTTTATTTCAAACCGATATGCAGGTTACACAATGCGCACGGCATCGACTCAGTAGGATGTAGGACCACAGCGAGCGGCGATGCACGCAGAAACACGTCGAGGTACAGAGTCAATAAGAGTGCGGATGGTGTCCTGAGGGATGGTTCTCCATTCTCTGTCAACCATTTGCCACAGTTGGTCGTCCGTACGAGGCTGGGGCAGAGTTTGCAAACGGCGTCCAATGAGATCCCACACGTGTTCGATTGGTGAGAGATCCGGAGAGTACGCTGGCCACGGAAGCATCTGTACACCTCGTAGAGCCTGTTGGGAGATGCGAGCAGTGTGTGGGCGGGCATTATCCTGCTGAAACAGAGCAATGGGCAGCCCCTGAAGGTACGGGAGTGCCACCGGCCGCAGCACATGCTGCACGTAGCGGTGGGCATTTAACGTGCCTTGAATACGCACTAGAGGTGACGTGGAATCATACGCAATAGCGCCCCAAACCATGATGCCGCGTTGTCTAGCGGTAGGGCGCTCCACAGTTACTGCCGGATTTGACCTTTCTCCACGCCGACGCCACACTCGTCTGCGGTGACTATCACTGACAGAACAGAAGCGTGACTCATCGGAGAACACGACGTTCCGCCATTCCCTCATCCAAGTCGCTCTAGCCCGGCACCATGCCAGGCGTGCACGTCTATGCTGTGGAGTCAATGGTAGTCTTCTGAGCGGACGCCGGGAGTGCAGGCCTCCTTGAACCAATCGACGGGAAATTGTTCTGGTCGATATTGGAACAGCCAGGGTGTCTTGCACATGCTCAAGAATGGCGGTTGACGTGGCGTGCGGGGCTGCGTGCTGACGTCACTCGGGCTGCGCCTGGACCCCTCGCACGTGCCACATGTCCCTGCGCCAACCATCTTCGCCACAGGCGCTGCACCGTGGACACATCCCTATGGGTATCGGCTGCGATTTGACGAAGCGACCAACCTGCCCTTCTCAGCCCGATCACCATACCCCTCGTAAAGTCGTCTGTCTGCTGGAAATGCCTCCGTTGACGGCGGCCTGGCATTCTTAGCTATACACGTGTCCTGCGGCACACGACAACACGTTCTACAATGACTGTCGGCTGAGAAATCACGGTACGAAGTGGGCCATTCGCCAACGCCGTGTCCCATTTATCGTTCGCTACGTGCGCAGCACAGCGGCGCATTTCACATCATGAGCATACCTCAGTGACGTCAGTCTACCCTGCAATTGGCATAAAGTTCTGACCACTCCTTCTTGGTGTTGCATTTGCTCTGTCAGTCAGTGTATATTGTTTATACGTCCTGTCAACTACATTTTTACGGTTTGCAGAGACGCCGACGTGCTGGAATTTTATCCCACTATCTCCCGGATGCGAGCTCACAGCTGCGCGCCCCTGACCGCACGGCCAACTCTCCAGGTCTATCAAATGTTAGAGAAGGGGTTTTATTGACTTATATTCAACAAAATAGGATGATAATATATCATGATAAAATACATTTAGAAAAATATGTGTAAAAAACCATTCTACAAAATATACCTGAAAAAAGTTAGTCCAACCTACTGATGGGATAATCGAATACAAAATAATCGCTTATTCCATTATTCCATTTTATTCGATTATTCGTTTATATTTCCCATTCGATTGTTTTCGATTATTCATTCGAATGAATGAGGCAATCGAGTAGTGAACATTTTTTCCATGCGATTTTTTTCGATTATTCATTCGAAACTCCATTCGAATCAATGAGGCAGTCGAATAGTGAAATTTTCTATTCGATTATTCGGAATTGCATTCGAATGAATGAGGCAATTGAACAGTGAATGCTTTCGAAATAATCGAATGAAAAGTGATGTTACTAAGACAGTTAATTCACTCATGTAGTTTCAATATTTGGAGATACGTTAGGAAAAAAAGCGTATTTTTGTTTTTCATAAGAGTTCATCTGTTCGCTTATTTCAATCGATTATCCATCCGACACACTTAAACCGAAAAACTGATTCATGACGCATCCGAATAATAATAATAATAATAATAATAATAATAATAATAATAATAATAATCGTATGGCCTCAGCTAACGTGTGCAGACATTTCAATTTGACGCCATCTGGCTGTCTGCTCGTCAATTTCGACGTTCCGCTTTACTCTAGGCCCACTAGATGGCAGACCGAGTAAACCGAAACGCTCTTGGGTGTCTATGGCTGAGATTTAATGAATTTTGTCGGGTAAACACCAAATCTGTCATCAGAGATCTTTTACATGCCGACATCGTACGACATGGAGTGTCGAATGGACTTTTTTCCGCCCTTCAAAAATCCGACCACCTCTGGCGGGTTTGAACCCGCTATCTTGGGATCCGGAGGCCGACACTCTACCACTGATCCACAGAGGCAGATGCATCCGAATATTCTTGGAGATAAAACTGAATGATATTTGAAACTCATCCGATTACTTTATTCGAGTATTTATTCGATCATCGAAATAATCGGATGGAGATTATTCGATTATTAAAAGTATTTGATTATCCCATCAGTGGTCCAACCCTTGTACCGTTTCTCTACGGGGCCGTGGCGGGAATGGAAATAATCTACTCAGATATCAACCTCACCTGCAACGCGGTGCAGCACCCTGCTTTAAACTGACGAGGCTCTGGCACTGCCTTCGTAATGTCCAGGCCGTACTGTACCTCTGATGACGTCACGCTTTGGGGGGGGGGACTTGAAGGCGATACGCATACGCTCCGCTTGAATAACACACTCGTTTAAATTACTTAAAGAACTGTTAACACCTTATAAAACCAAAACCTATCCTCAAATATTTGTTAATTCTGACATACAATGCATATCCTTCTCCGTAACGTTCTATTTCTCGCGTATATACGTTCGTTTGCGTGAGTACAGCCTGAGACATATTCTTGCGATTTTATCCTTTTTCTGGTCAACTGGAACATTCACAACATACACACTGACAGAAAACCTGCAGCCAATTACCATACTATTTATTACAAATATAAATTATTTCTGTACCTCACTGTTTCCACTCCATGAACACTGCAGCTTTCCTGGACCTCTTACAGGAAGTTACACCGGTATGGAGTAGGTCTGCCCTCTTTGAAGCACTTTGTTGAATACACAAGTCGGTGTGAATTTTGGAAAAGTTATTTAAAAATATATTCACTCAAATATATATATAGGCCTACACTGTCCGGCCAGGTCTTCCAATTTCTTCCCGCAGTCACAAATGACTAGGGAATCTGCCAACTGCATTGACTCCAAAGCCAGGGATTTTGTGCCACACTTAGGATCGTTTGAATTTAGAAATATCATCTTATATGTATCTGACACTAACACACAAAGTACTTTGTACACCTCAATTCCAAGTTCTATTGACATGTCTGATGGATACTCTAAGCCCCCTCGATTTAGGAAATTCATATATCTTACTTCTGGAGGTAATTCATAAATAAGATCTGAATCTGTCAGAAGATAAGATTTACATAAATCATACTGCTGTGTGATACTCATAACTTATTTATTTTTTAAAATTATTTTTTTGCTATTTGCTTTTCGTCGCACCGACACAGACAGGTCTTACGGTGACGATGGGGCAGGAAAGGTCTAGGAATGGGAAGGAAGCGGCCGTGGCCTTAATTAAGGTAGAGTCCCAGCATTTGCCTGGCGTGAAAATGGGAAACCACGGAAAACCATCTTCAGGGCTGCCGACAGTGGGGTTCGAACCCATTGTCTCCCGAATACTGGATACTGGCCGCACTTAAGCGACTGCAGCTATCGAGCTCGGTGATACTTATAAATAAGACTTGCATTTTCAAATACACCGAATTCAGATAAGCCGTAGGTCTGATTACATAAAAATATAGGGTCTACCTAATGTTACCCATGTTTATGACATAATAAAAAAAATTAACTCATCTGGACGGGTCACTCTTATTTCTCTCAGGATGTGATTTTTAGGAAAGTGCTTAATACACACAACTGTGTTATGATTAACCAGGGGTAGAAGAAAATAGAAATAATTCAGTAGCCAGCCCCCTTTTATCAGGAGCCAGCACATTTTTCGCAAATATACATTATGAACACCACAGGTTAGACTAAGATAAAGCTACGTATTATTTTTGAAGTGTGACCTGAAGTAGTATCGTCTCAGTTCATATAAGAATGGCAATTTATATTTTAAGAGATACTAACCCAAATAATCACCAGTCACCTTCAAGGTCAGCGTCTTTTAAAATTACACTACATGTGCCTGTTTGATTTCCCACCAGTAACATTCAACTTGCTTAACAATGCAAACAAACCTTCAAAATCAGTGAGGGGTCCCTTTTTTTTCTTTTTTTGCAGTATGATAAGATGCCATGAACAATGCATTCATATGCTGTAACATATTAGCATTCATTTTCTCGACGCACCTCGCTAAAAGTGCACATTCGGGATTTTTCATGAAACTCAGCCTCCTGCCGGCCCCGCTGTGTAGTGGTAGGGTGCCTGCCTCTTACCCGGAGGTAATGTAGTGTTTGTGGAATTATTTAACGTAGTAGTTCTCTGCATTTCTCCACAACTCTGGTCTGATCTTTGTACTGATGGCTGATCATCTGTAATAGAACTGGATGTGTCACGATATGTCCATATGAAAGGATATTTGTTTGACGGGTTACAACGATATCTCCCATGACCGCTAGGCAGCTCCCGCGCAGAACTGAAACGTCCAGTTCCAAGGTACGAAGAGCAATTACAGAACTCAAAACGCCGCCAAAAGCACAGAAAATGTTTATTGCACATATTTCAATATATGAGCTACAGAAAAAACGTGAAACACCACACGACTTGTTACTTTGTAAAGTGATGGGAGAGTACATGTAAGGGAACTCCGGATTTCAAACAAATTTTCAATACCGAATATGAAAATTCAGGCGCCAGGTAAAAATTTTCAGGCGCCATGGCGACTGGGCGCCCGGTATTTTTCGACCCCTGTGATTAACTATTAAATTCCCCCTGGGAATAGCCTTCTTCCATAACTTAACTCGTTCTTCATCAGAAGGAAACACTAATACCGGAGTGTACTCTCCTTGTTTATAATTGGCTTTGCAGCCAGGCACAAAGCAACTCTTAGGCATGGTGATTTCCCTCACTGATCATCTTAATTCAAGTATATACAATTCGTGGTTAATAATAAAACACAGAATGCACTAACTCAATTTTACACTATAAATATAACTGTACACAAATAAACTACAAAATTAAAACACTGAAGAACGATCTTCTTAACCTATAGCTTCACATAAATACACGCTCACACTACGTTTTCTTCACTAATTAACGACTTTCCACTTAATAATGCAGTCGATGACGACTCATTCTCACATATATCTGAGTGAACACGCGGCCATCGTTAAAAATGTCAATAAAACTGCGAAAATCTATGTTTAACTCTACTAACACACGTGCTAAACTTCCCCCCTAACGATCAGCTGATTGCTTTCCCGCGCTCGTTACAGTACGGCCTGGACATCACGAAGGCAGTGGCTCTGGCGACGGAGTGACTCCCGGGATCAGGAGTGGTGGACCTATTCCATTTCCCTTCTGATTAGTGTTAATAGAGGATGGCTGGCCAGTTGTACTTCCTCTTAAAATAATCACACCACGTAATGGTCAGCGTACTGGCCTTCGGTTCATAGGGCTCTGGTACGATTTCCGCCTGAGTCGGAGATTCTAATCGCGTCTGTTAATTCCTGTAGATCGAGGGCTACGGGTCTGTGTTCGTATTCATACGCATCTTCAAGCATATACAAACAGGCGCGGAAAGTAATTACAGTACGGTAAAGTGTCATTCTCCGTACTCTTTTGAGCATGGGAAGAAGGCAATTACGTCACAGTTTGTTTGTTTGTCCAACCCTTGTCCCGTTTCTCTGCGGGGTCGGGTATGAGGTGAGGTGAACCTGTCGTGGCGAGTTTTTATGACCGGATGCCCTTCCTGACGTCAACCTCATTAGTGGAGTTAATGAGATGAAATGAACGACGTGATATATTATAGTAGGAAGGGAGACGGTGAAACCCGGTGCCGGCACGTAGCCTACTCCTTTCGAATAGCACCAAGGGGGTCTGCTCAAGGCTTAACATCACCATCCGACGGACGAATCACCATCAACAGCATCATATGTCCTCACTCCATATGAACACTGCGGAGAGGTTTGGAATTTAATCCAGGCTTTTGGCACACAATCTAGTGATTATAAATTGTACACCACCACCACCTCCCCTAACCTGCCGGCCAACATTCTGATGGTGAAATTTTTTCGACCAACGGGACTTGAACCGGCTAACCACGGTGTCAGACCATTTAGACATCAGCGCCTTAACTATCACGGCCCCCAAGCGGGCTAATTACGTCACAGAATTGTATAAAATAACATACAGTAGAGAAATACGTTCAAAACAAGAAGAAATAAATCGCTTTGTAATCCATTTAATTGACTGTAATCAAAGAGAAGTTCATGGTTTTATAGATACGTCTCCACCTCTGCGATTCGCCACGCAAAGAATGGGAGGGAAGCACAATGCAATATATGTTTAGGTGGGGATGACATCTGACCCACGGGTGTGGCCGATAGCGGTATCATGGGTGGAAGGGGTTCCCTCATTACCAGGGGATATCGCGAAAACCCAGTTGTCTCTTTTTTCTTTTGTTAGTTAGTTGTAGTTAGTAGAATATTAGTTTTAGTGAAGGGTGGTACAGCTTATGGTCTGGAAATCCGCCTCTGCAGCGCCACCAAATTAGTTAGAGTATGGAATAAGTAGTTTTATAGAGACATAGATTACATATTATTTGTTTAAAGTTTTGTTTCTGGGTGTTTTGGTGTCTTTATTGCCTGTAAGCCGATGGTGTATACTAGGGTGGGCAATAAAGAGATGTTTACCTTACCTATAGATACGTCTCTTGATTTAAATGGGAAAAGCAAAGATATTAAGAGATACAGTGTCTGTGTGTCTGTGTGTGTGTGTGTCTGTGTGTGTGTGTGTGTGTGTGTGTGTGTGTGTGTGTGTGTGTGTGTGTGTGTGTTTGCGCGCGCGCGAAGGCCGGAAACGATAAATTGGCTCCCCAGGTCAAAATAGGACATAAACTGCCTCTTGTTAATGAGCGAACGTGCTTCCCGTTTGTAAATACGCCACTGTTAAGCACGTATTCATTCTCATTCACTGACTTAGCATAGTCTTGCTTGTGTGCATAATTCGCACACATTATTGCTATTGTTAAGAATGTATAAAATAATTGTCATCTTGAGTCAGAAAAAACGTCTTTTGCTTTACGTCATAGACACAGATAGGTCTTATGGTGACAATGGGGTGACAATGGGTAAGGAAGGGCTAGGAGAGGAAATAAAGTGGCCATGGTCTTAATAAAGGTACAGCCCCAGAATTGGCCTGGTGTGAAAATGGGAAATCACGAAGAATAAAAACAACATTACATTTAAAAATTGTTTAAAACATTAAATATTGATTTCATCAAAGAGGGAGGAATTTAAAACACACAGCCCTAGAATATTATCCATTAGAGCAGCCATTCTCAATCTGCGGTCCACGGACCCCTGCGGGGGGGGGGGGTCGCGACGATAATCCGAAGGGTCTGCGATAATATAATTTAAGTTGTAAGCATTTGAAGGGTGAAATTTTATTGTGCACACACAATTCATAGATCGTCATACTAAATTTGGGAACTATGTCTTCACTGCTGTATAACTTACATACAGTATATGTAACTTAACTTGGCCGGCAGATGGTACTAGTCAGCAGCGGAAAAGAGGAAATACTACAAGGCAGTGTAAATGAAGTAATTGTGAGACACTTGGAATTGTTTATATCCACACCCAAACCATACTTTACGCTTCTGGTTGAGAAAATCTCGTTGATCGGAAAGCCCTTCTTCGAAACTGACATGAACTGCCCTCCCATGAGAAAGATCAACTAGCCGAAGTATCTTGGCAGAGAGAAAGGTGTTTTTTTTTCCCCTAGTGGATTTACGTCGCACCGACACGGGTAGGTCTTATGGTGACGATGGGATAGGAAAGGCTTAGAAGTTGGAAGGAACCGGCCGTGGCCTTAATTAATTTGCCTGGTGTGAAAATGGGAAACCACGGAAAACTATTTTCAGGGCTGCCGACAGTGGGATTCGAACCCACTATCTTCCCGATGCAAACTCACAGCCGCGCGCCTCTAACCGCACGGTCAACTCTCCCGGTCAGAGATAAAGTGAAAAGTAAACTGAAGTATGATATAGGTGGAGTATCAGATGGAGTGGCATGTTTAGCTCCAGGAAGTTCCAGGAATGTAGAACAACTCCACGTCTCTGATCGAATTTTGGGTTAGTGACATCCCCTATGCCCTACAATTTCTAGGATAACATACATGTGTGAGTGTACGTTTTCTGCTCTCATCATAAAAATGAAAACGCCGTGCAGAAACAGAGCTAATGTAGAGGCTGATCTTCTGTTCGAGTGACTACGCTTGTAAAACGCTCGGTCTTCGGAAAACAGCTCCGTCCGACAACCGCAACAAGTCGATTTTTTCACGTACATTTCCAGATCTAGACTGTTGTAATTATTAGCCAAGTGTCACATTCAAAATTAAGTTAAAAGAAGGTATATAATGGTTCCACCTTTCGATACTATTAAAATAAGAAATGTAAGTTTACATTCCTATTTAATTAAAATTGGTTCCGGTTTCGACCAGTATTCATGGTCATCATCAGCCAATTACGAATAAGTGCAAAACAATGCATAGAAAAATAAAATGCGAAGTTTAAAATTATATGTTAGAGAACACTGTGTGTGAAGAAAAATCAAATACGCACTTAAATGTAGTACGGAGTAAGTACTTGAGTTCAGTTGCAGTTTATAAGGCACTATATAATTTTAGAGATGAGAACGGCGTATCAATAGATCCAAATATATATTGAAGTCGTAGATCGAATACGTATTTAAAAGTACAGAGTAAGTTCTTGACATATGTTTCAATAACTTCATTAATCTAACTTACGCAACTTTTGTAAGCACAGTGCCGATCTACTTTTCAAGAACTTGCTCCGTACTTTAGGTACATATTTGATCTACGACTTTCACATAATTTTTGGATCAACTGTGCATCGTATTTGTGTTTTTGGCTATAGTTCAACGCACAATGCTCCTTAAAGATTTTAGTTCTTCACTAGCAGAAACCTAACAGAACTATGTAAACTTCGCATTTTATTTTTCTATGCATTGTTTTACACTTATTTGTAATTGGCTGATGATGACCATGAATACTGGTCGAAACCGGTACCAATTTTAATTAAATAGGAATGTAAACTTACATTTCTTATTTTAATAGTATTGAAAGGTGGAACCATTATATACCTTATTTCAACTTAAATTTGAACTCACTTCAATACGGAATAATATGAACTACTTATCTCTTAACAAGTATCACATTGTTTTACAATTTCTGTGCATTTACTTTATCTTTATTTAAGTGAATTTAAATTAAACTTTCAAAGAAAGTAAATATACGATTAAAATCAAACATGGTATCATTACTTATTTTTGTATGTTTACTGAATGCAGTATTATGTTCTAGGGCTAAAGCGTCCTTGGAAATGCTTGTGATATGCTCAGGGGACCTCAAGAGACAAAATGTTTTGGAAAACCTGCATTAGAGAGTTTCTTAAGCCATTGATTTTTTGATTGTGGAGGTGATTCAGGAAATAAGAAACATATACAGTGGAACCTCGATATCTCGAATCACCTCGGGAGCTAAATTTTATTTCGAGTTATCGAATTTCTTTTTTTGCTAGTTGTTTTACGTCGCACCGACACAGATAGGTCTTACGGCGACGATGGGACAGGAAAGGGTTAGGAGTTGGAAGGAAGCGGCCGTGGCCTTAATTAAGGTACAGCCCCAGCATTTGCCTGGTGTGAAAATGGAAAACCACGGAAAACCATTTTCAGGGCTGCCGACAGTGGGGTTCGAACGTACTATCTCCCGAATACTGGATACTGACCGCACTTAAGCGACTGCAGCTATCGAGCTCGGTAGTTATCGAAATTTCGAGATATGAAGAGCATACCGTTTTTGAGCATGTATAGCACATAATTGAATCATACGTATCTAAAAGCTTATACTGGGTACATTATTTTTAACAGTATTTAAAACATACAAGCAAACTCTATTTTACAGCATCACTTTAATTATAACCCTTATTAAAGCAACTTTTTAGAAGACAGGATACAGTACTACTCGCACAATTTTTAGTGATAGATGGACACCCTAATGCTGAATCGGTCGACCTCGGTTATCTTCGAGATTCGTATTGGCAACCTTTGAAACACAAACTATGAATCACTTACGCATCGCTGTGCGACATCTGGCGTACACTTTACGTATTAGTACTGTTCTTGCACGGCCGACTTGATGCGTTGGCACTAGCTAGCTGAGCGCAGCGAGGGATCGAGTCGGTCGTGGTTATTTACACAGCAAAGCCAAACTATAGAATTCATGCTAGGAACAAGATTCACATCGAGAAATGCTATATAATGTTATGTAATGTGTGTGTGATACAGTTGTTGGCTTAAAATAACAAAGGTTCAGAAAATTCATATCGATCGATCATATTATCGATTCAATTCAGTTTTCATTTACATTCAGTTGGCAGTATTACCGGAACCGGGAGAGTTCCCTCCTAACTCCTCACCCCTGTACAAGAATCCATCACTAAAAAGGGTGCTAGTAATACATAGAGTAGTGAAACAAGAAAGATACCTCCGTTAACACCTTTGGAAAAAAAAATCCGTTAGTCTCTTCTGATTGTTACTGTTAACGTCCGGCTCCATAGCTAAATGGTTAGCGTGCTAGCCTTTGGCCACAGGGGTCCCGGGTTCGATTCCCGGCAGGGTCGGGAATTTTAACCTTAATTGGTTAATTTCGCCGGCACGGGGGCTGGGTGTATGTGTCGTCTTCATCATCATTTCATCCTCATCATGACGCGCAGGTCGCCTACGGGAGTCAAATCAAAAGACCTGCATCTGGCGAGCCGAACTTGTCCTCGGACACTCCCGGCACTAAAAGCCATACGCCATTTCATTTTTTTGTTACTGTTAACCTTTCCTCCCTTCACGTTGAAACTTCTCGCCAATACCACGCAGCCACGATTCGTAAATGGAGCTTGTCATCCGCGACTTCGGGGGGTTGCTTTCGTACGCGACCGGTAATTAATTCACACCCGAGGCTTAGCCCAATTACCGATCACCAGAACTTTTCGTTTTTTGGTACCCGTCATATTAGCTCCCAGCATCACTGTGACCCTTTCTTTACTTGTTAACTGTTCACCACAATCCAAAAATGCCGTAATGTATAGATAATGTTGCGCACAAAATTCGATTTACCGAGTATTTTTTGCTTCAAGGGAGGAAATGTTTGCTTAGAGATATCGAGAAATTCGTGTAACCGAATTTCGAGTAATAGAGAAATAAATATACTTGAAGAATAGGACAAACGAGCCTCCGTGGCTCACGCGGCAGCCGTGGTTCAAATCCCGGTCATTCCATGTGAGATTTGTGCTGGACAAAGCGGAGGCGGGACAGGTTTTTCTCCGGGTACTCCGGTTTTCCCTGTCATCTTTCATTCCAGCAACACTCTCCATTCTCATTTCGTAGCATCCATCATTCATTAATATATCACTTTGGGAGTGGCGACCCCATCGTAATAATAGCCTATATATGATTCATTCATTACATCCCTGACCCGGTCACTGACTGGAAAACAGGTTGTTGGTTTTCATTTTCAATAGGACAAACGGCCGGGACATTTAAGTTACTTCGAGGTACTGAAAATTCGAGTAATGGAGCTTCGACTGTAATCATTCAGTTAGTGTACTTGTGTAAGTACAAGTGACAAGACGGGGACGTTTTATTTGAACAACGTTAGGAACTCATATTTCATATCGAAAAGCCACGCCCAACGTTCAATAACAGTTTTTTTTTTTTTTGCTAGTTGCTTTACGTCGCACCGACTCAGATAGGTCTTATGGCGACGATGGGACAGGAAATGGCTAGGAGTAGGAAGAAATCGGCCGTGGCCTTAATTAAGGTACAGCCCCAGCATTTGCCTGGTGTGAAAATGGGAAACCACGGAAAACCATCTTCAGGGCTGCCGATAGTGGGGTTTGAACATTCAATAACAGTAGAATACTGAGCAGAAGGGATGAACTAGCCATTGTGTAAAGTTTAACATTTTATTCCACAAAAGACCTTATGCCATTTTTCCATTTTTCCATGCTGGTGAAGTGAAGGACAGCCCAACCGGTCGTCGCCACGGCAGAACTGCCCATCTAACTGAATCACCATACAGTACACAGATAATAATAATAATAATAATAATTTCGTGTGGCTATTTCTAGCCGAGTGCAGCCCTTGCAAGGCAGACCCTCCGATGAGGGTGGGCGGCATCTGCCATGTGTAGGGAACTGCGTGTTATTGTGGTGGAGGATAGTGTTGTGTGTGGTGTGTGAGTTGCAGGGATGTTGGGGACAGCACAAACACGCAGCCCCCGGGCCATTGGAATGAACCAATGAAGGTTAAAATCCCCGACCCGGCCGGGAATCGAACCCGGGACCCTTTGAACCGAAGGCCAGTACGCTGACCGTTCAGCCAACGAGTCGGACGGTACACAGATAACACCTGCAGTTTCTTATAAAAGGAAACTGAACCTCGAACATAGCAAGAGGAAATCTAAGAAGAGCAAGCCTATTCTTGATCAGAAAACAAACTTATGTTCCTTTCTAGAAGAAAATGAGCGATACTGACGAGGGATGTACTGAAAATTTTCATTCCGAGGCATACTTCTAATTTTGACGGTTCATTCCGCATTCCACATGGAAAAAAAAAAAAAGAAGGTCTGCCGTTTTGAATTGGGAGACAGACAATTCTAGGGCCAAACTACACGTATGTCTTGTAAGCTCACCGGACAAAAAAAAAAGTCACCATAGTGCGCCAGCACAGATGGATCTTTAAGCCTATACAGATGGCGCAGCGAACGAGTCCCGTGCTCAACCGGACGCGCACTGCCTCTACGTGAGCATGAGGCAGTAACGATCAGTGAGACATTGTTTCAAGCGGACAGTGTACGTCAACATTGGTAGATGTAAGGATGTGACAGAGTGGCAAAGATGGGCGATCGTGTTTGGCCGAGTCCATGGCCATACAGTGCGTGAAGTTGCTAGATTTGTTGGTGTTCCGCAGCGGACTGCTCAACGTGTCTACAAGCAGTGGTGTACTACACGTGGCGACGAGTCACAACGTCAGAATTGTGGTCGGAAAGAGATCCTGACTGAGAGGGACCGCAGACGCGTTTCACGGCTTGTGAATCAAAATCGCTCCCAAACCCGGCAGGAATGTTGCAGTCGGTCCATCTCAATAATTAATTAATGAATGAATGTTATCGGCCCACTAATTATTCTTTTACGGTTTTCGGAGACGCCGAGGTGCCGGAATTTAATCCCGCAGGAATTCTCTTTTGCCAGTAAATCTACCGGACGAGGCTGACGTATTTGATCACCTTCAATCTATAGGTTGGGCTCAGGAGGCCACCGCCTCAACCGTCTGAGCCACTCAGCCCGGCGGTCTGTCTCAACCTGTTAGGGAAAGAGCACTGCGACAGGAACAGCGTGCAATGAACATTTGGAGTCGGTCACCATTGCTCACACAGGCACATAAAGCTGCTCTTCTCCAATAGGCTAGAAATCATCGAACGTGGCCAGTAGCTGACTGCCGGAACGTCATGTGGTCTGACGAATCACCTCACCACGCCTGTATTCTAATGACGCACGTCGTCGAGAGCACCGAAGGCCAAATGAAGCATTTCATCCTGGATGTGTGCAAGGTCAGGTTCAAACCGAAAGTGCGTCCGTGATGTTTTCGGGGTGTTTTTCGTATCACGGATTGGGCCCGCTCTGTGACCACTAACATCCAGAGGCGGAGTTACACGCTTGAAATGATTTCTCCAGGGGTGACTAATTTTTTGTCCGATGACTGTAAATAAAGGGTACAGATCTCTGCACATGGTTATGAGGGTGTTTAGGGGTTGTAGTAAGGATGTAAAGGAGAGGGCATATAAGTCTCTGGTAAGACCCCAACTAGAGTATGGTTCCAGTGTATGGGACCCTCACCAGGATTACCTGATTCAAGAACTGGAAAAAATCCAAAGAAAAGCAGCTCGATTTGTTCTGGGCGATTTCCGACAAAAGAGTAGCGTTACAAAAATGTTGCAATGTTTGGGTTGGGAAGAATTGAGAGAAAGAAGAAGAGCTGCTCGACTAAGTGGTATGTTCCGGGCTGTTAGCGGAGAGATGGCGTGGAATGACATTAGTAGACGAATACGTTTGAATGGCGTTTATAAAAGTAGGAAAGATCACAATATGAAGATAAAGTTGGAATTCAAGAGGACAAACTGGGGCAAATATTCATTTATAGGAAGGGGAGTTAGGGATTGGAATAACTTACCAAGAGAGATGTTCAATAAATTTCCAATTTCTTTGAAATAATTTAGGAAAAGGCTAGGAAAACAACAAATAGGGAATCTGCCACCTGGGCGACTGCCCTAAATGCAGATCAGTATTGATTGATTTGATTGATTGATTGATTGATTGATTGATTGATTGATTGATTTGATTGACTGTACAACTGGTGGATGAGCGGGCACAGGCAGGTTGTTTCTGAGTCTGTTCTCAGTTCAACAGGAAGTAATATAGCTATTTTGAGGGTTGTTCGAAATAAAAAAAATTGTCGCAATGTATCCCTTACAGTGTGCAGTCTTAAATCATATTCCAATCCGTGTGTTACAGTTCGCATTATTTCCGCGATTAAGGTTTCTCTTCTACGAGAGAAGTAAATTCAAAACGAAGAGCAGGTAGTGGTTGTGGTGATTATTGTTTTAAGAGGAAGTAAAACTGGACAATCACCGTCTATTAACGTTAATTAGGGGAGGAGGAAGTGGAAGGGGTCAAACACTTCGAAAAATGAAGGTATCGGAGACCAGGGCTACGACCGGCGTAAAACAGAAAGATTCCCTAGGCCTCATGACCTGATCCCCCTGTGGGTGGGGGCGTTAAAATAGCATCCACGGTATCCTCTACCTGTTGTAAGAGACGACTAAAAGTGGGGTTCAGAGGCGCTTAACATAGGAGCGTAGGTTGGCGACCACGGGGCCCTTAGCTGAGACCTGGAATTGCTTCAACTTACTCGTGCTAGGCTCCTTTTATCTATCCTATCCTGCCTCCCTTGGTCAACTTTTGTTCCTTTCATTTTAAGAAGTGTCACACCCCTGCCATTTTTCTCTCTGATTATAGTTAATAGGGGATGGTTGCCTAGTTGTACTTGCTAGTGGTAGTATTGTCGTTGTTCGTGTGGAATAAATTATTTTCAGAGATCAGTTGTTGTTTTGGATAAGGGCGGAAGTTAAATCCGAACTGCAGGTAATCGTCGGCCATTCGGGAAGAACACAACACTGGATTAACTTTCTTGGTTTATTCCAAATATATTTCCTTTCTTCATCTTATTCCAGGTTCTTCTGGGGTAAATCTACTGCATCCAGAAAACTTACGTTTCGTTTGGTATTACATTTTCGCCAGTGATGAGATGAGTCTTGAGCGTTGAAAATAAAGGCGTTTACTGAGGTAAAACGAATACCACACCAACTCTGTGCAGGATGATGTAAACCTCTTTCCACTTACAAGTAGATACAACTGTAAACCACTGCACAAACAACCAATGAGCAACCAATGACAAAGGCATTCTATTAACATCAAAGAACACATGAAAGCACGCAACAGTTTATGAATTTCCCTTCCGAGGCATCCAAATCATTTTCTTAAACGATACTCCAGATGTGCTCACCGAGCGTTATGGGTTAATTAAACTACAGCTCCAGGATTTGTCTAGTATGACAATGAGACACGCCAGGAAAGTCTTTAGGGCTCCCAACTGTGAGGTTAGAATCTACCATAGAAGAAGGAGGAGAAGTTATATGGTCCTCTTGGTTTCGACAAAAACTAAGGGATTTTCTTGAATAATTTGTTGCCAGCGTTTTGACGTCACACCGACTCATTTAGGTCTTTAGGCGACAATGAGATAAGAATGGGCTAGGACTGAGAAGGAAGAGTCCCTGGCCTGTATTGAAAATGACGAATGACTGATATAAATGTTCTGGGATGTCGACGGTGAGTTTCGACCCTACCATCTCCCAAATGAAAGCTCGCAGCTATGTAAACCGAACCGCGTAGCTAACTCTCTCCGTTAATTCCGAACTAGGAATATAAGAGAATATCACCATACTAGTAACGAACTGCGGTGTTCTTTATCTCACTGCAGCCAGAGGAATTTTCTCCTAAAGAGTCGTAAGTTTTATTCTGTAGTCCAATGTGGTAGAATGACTCAATTTTGTTCTGTCTGGCCTCTTGAAATGCTTTTAAAGCGATTAAGTCTGCCATCTAAGTTTCTTTCTTGAATAATTCATTGATCGATCAGAAGTCCTTGATCCAATTCCCTTTCATAAATTGGTGTATGACGGTAGCCCTATAATTGAAATATTGTCCACTTTATTAATACATCAGAGTCTTTTCTCCCTACCATAACGCTTAAATTCTAACCAACTTAGCGGCATTGAGGTACCGTTCAACACGATAAAAAACAACCACAAGGTAAAACAGGAATGAAAATGAAAATCCAAAGCCCGTTTCCAATCATTCGACCGGGTCAGGAATGTAATGAATGAAACCCCCGGTGTCGTCCTGATTGCGAACAAGTGGGTACCTTAGGGGATGATTTGAGTTTGACACACATCAATGAGTCCAGATTGCGAACAAGTGGGAATTACCAAGTTGCCCAACCCGCTTGACTAGAAATGCTGACTTGGATATGAACAAAATTCTAGTGTGATGGGCTGCAGAAACATTAACCCTCAGTTGGTACACCAAGTTCTGGTGCACACAATTTGAATACTGGGTAATACAAAAGAAAAGGTAAAAGCAGATAAGAAAAAACCCACTTGTTTCCAAAATAAACTACAGTGTTTCACTTCTTATGTATTATTTTAAATATATATATTCGTTTACGGCCATTAGAGACCATGTTAGATAACAATTACATGTTTCTGGAAGCCTTCCTCACAGCCCAGAACTTTAGCATCCTTTCTCTGGCAGCCTGTCTTCTTTCTTACGTCCACCCACGGTTAAGTTTTGGTTCGTCATTGAATCCCTGAAATCTGTCGATCACTGACCTAAACTTCGTTCGGTTTGAGATGTCTTCTGAATTTAATTCCACCTCTGTATGTCTTAAATTTATCTTCTGTTTTATGTGCGTACCATGCTTTATAAGCTGCAGCTCTCCTATCAATTCCTACATCACAGTCTGTAGTCCACCATCGGTGTCTGCGAGTTCGTCGCAATGGTGCAACATCCTTAGCTATATTAGCCATATTCTCTCGAATATCCTCACAAGTCTCCATTTTCTTCTCCCGCATACGTCTTTGAAAGTCGTTTCTGTTTTCTTGAAGTTTTTCATGGTTTACTTTTATTGACACATTCGGAGAGAGTCTCTTCTTGTTTAGCGGTAACTGCTTGAATTTAAGCGGGTCAAGAAGTGATCAGAGTCAAGACTGGCTCCTTTCCGTACTACCACATTCATAATTTCTTTAGTGTTTCTCCTTGAAATTGTAACATGGTCCAGTTGATATTCACCTAGGTCTTTCCGTGGAGCGCACCACGTTTTCTTTTTCCTTGGCAGTCTTTTGAAGTACGTGGACATTAATTTAAGATCAAACGTCTCACATAAGTCTCTTCCCATTCGTAATTGCTCTGGTGTGAGCTGGATAACCACCTACTATTTTTCGGAACTGACGTTCTTTCCCGACCTGCGCGTTGAAATCGCCCATCAGAATTTTGACATGATTGCTTGGCGTCTTTAGCAATTCATTCTCCAATTGATCCCAGAATATTTTCACCTTATCAGGATTTTTTCTGTTGTTGTCGTTTATGGGGGCATGTGCATTGAATAATGTGTATCTCTTGTTTGCACATTTCAGTGTTAGAGTGGAGAGTCTATCAGAAGGAGAAGAGTAGTCCGTTATGGAGTCAATAACTCTTGTTTACACAAAATGCTGTGCCAAGTTGCTGCAGTTTTCTTCCAATTTTTCGTCCACGTTTACCCTTAAATATTCTATAATTTTCTGAATCAAACGTATTAATATCAGTAAAACGCGTCTCTTGCACTGCTAGTATTAGGAAATTCAGATTTTTTTTTTTTTTTTGCTAGTTGCTTTATGTCGCACCGACACAGATAGGTTTTATGGCGACGATGGGACAAGGAAGGGCTAGGAGTGGGAAGGAAGCGGCCGTGGCCTTGATTAAGGTACAGCCCCAGCATTTGCCTGGTGTGAAAATGGGAAACCACGGAAAACCATTTTCAGGGCTGCCGACAGTGGGGTTCGAACCTACTATCTCCCGAATACTGGATACTGGCCGCACTTAAGCGACTGCAGCTATCGAGCTCGGTATTCTGATTTTCCATGTCATCCAAAGTCCGTTTTAATTTCCCCGTCCTAAGTAGAGTCTGTATGTTGATAAGTTCCAAAATAGTGATGTTTCTTTGTCCTTAGATTTTGTTTTAGGTTAGTCGTGTTTGTCGTTAGTACGTCATTAGTCTGGTTACCAGATGGCTCCGACTCCATCTTGGATGTTGGTACAAGCTCCCCAGAATCCGAAGGCTTGTTTGCGCCGCCTGATGCGACGGTGGATTTCCATTGCTGGGTACCACCTGGGGTAGTTTTCCTTGAAAGTGTTTCCATCATGCATAATGTTACCTCATGGTAATGCTTGGTGGGATAGATTACTCTGTCCGTGGTTAGAACTACGGTTGTTAGCTGTAGAGCCAGTTCTTCCGCCCTCTCAGCCGTTGGGAAATATCCTCTTCTGCCATCGAGACCGTTGACTGCAGTCCTTTTTGCCTCAGTTGATCCGCGGGTGTTTATTTGGCTAAGCCTTATTCACACCTATCCTGCATATCTACAGGAACATTCCCTATCAGCCATATGGGACGCGCCGTGTCGGGGTTGAGGCCCCCCGCCCCAGAGTCTTCCGTGAAGTTATGCCAAACACTTACTCAGTTCAGTGCCTGACTCCCACGGAAGCTAACCGGGCACGGGTATTATTTTGAGTAATAATAATAATAAATAATAATAATAATAATAATAATAATAATAATAATAATAATAATAATAATAATAATAATAATAAATAAGAATAATAATCAATATTCTAAAGGCTAATGCCTTGTCGATGCAACACACTTCTTGCATTGGCATAATAATAATAATAATAATAATAATAATAATAATAATAATAATAATAATAATAATAATAATAACCTATTAATAATAAACTCTCACTAATCTACCATAAACAACTACCCCTCTAGTTATACAATAAAAAAGATAATCTTCTAAATGGTAAGATCACCTCAAACTAAATTATTAAACATTTTCAATAAGAAGGATATTCTTAAAAATATGGTAAGGTTATCTAAAACATCCCAAAAATTACATACGAGACAGTTTTGAAAACTGTATTTGTTTTATGTATATCACGTCAATCTGGACTGTACGCAATGAAGACACAAGCAAACCCCCATCTAGCGCCGAGGATAGGAATTGTGTCGGCTGCCGAAGCCTGTCACACTCCTCTGGGGCAATCATTACTGACAGATGAAATTAAATGATATAGGAGTGTGTTGCTGGAATGAAAGATGACAGGGAAAACCGGAGTACCCGGACAAAAACCTCTCCCGCCTCTGCTTTGTCCAAGACCAATCTCACATGGAGTGACCGGAATTTGAACCACGCAACCCAGCAGTGAGAGAACGGCTCTCAGGTAAAACAGACCCTACTATAAATGAGAACAGAAAGCAGCGCTGTGAAGTGAACTCACTCTCCTCGACTTCTCCACAGACTTATTTGGGGAATTTAACAAAAGTAGACAGGGAGGAAGATAAGGCATACGCCGTGCTGATTGTAGACATATGATTAAAATAACATGATGCCTTCAAGTTACCATAAATTTCATGGACATTCTATCGCTTAAGCTATCTAAATAATACAATTGTTCAAAGATGATAAATAATTCATATTCTTTCTTTCTTACTTACTTAATCTGTTTACCCTTCAGGGTTGGATTTTCCCTCGGACTCAGAGAGGGATCCCACCTCTACCGCCTCAAGGGCAGTGTACTGGAGCGTCACAATTTGGATCGAAGATAAAACTGGGAAGGAGGACCAGTACCTCGCACCAGGCGCCTTGGGTGGGGGGTGACGATTGGAAGGGACAGACAAGGAAGAGTGAAAGAAGCGGCCATGGCCTTTAGATACCATTCGGGCATTTGCCTGGAGAAGAAGTGAGAAACCACGGAAAACCACTTCGAAGATAGCTGAGGTAGGATTCCAACCCCCCCTCTACTCAGTTGACCACCCGAGGAACGGTGAACCCCGTTCCAGCCCTCATACCACTTTTGAAATTTCGTGGCAGAACCGAGAATCAAACCCGGGCCTCCGGAGGTGGCAGCTAATCACACTAACCACTACACCACAGAGGAGGACAAATAATTCAAGTTTTGCTGTATCTTACGAGAAAAATAATGCATGATAAAATCGTTCCATGATAAATAAAAGTACCTTTTGTGCATGTTAGAATTAAATTATACGGAATATGCCATCTGGGTGACTGCTCTAAATGCAGATCAGTGGTGATTGATTGAATTCGGTGAAAATGATCAATAAAATGTCCTTAATTTTGCGGGGAAAATGCTATAAAATAAGTGAGAAGCGGCTTCAAAATGTCTGACCAAACTGACTTCTGTTGACTGTGTAACAATGGGTTTACAAGTAACACATCCCTGTTCTATTCACTATACAGCTCTTGTTTTTACAGAAATAATTTTCTCCTAATTTACGCGGAAGTATGTATAAATATGGACATAACAATTTGCCTCCGAAGAACCAGGCAACACTTCTTCGTAATCGTTACAGCTTTCAGATGTTTTCCTAGTTTAACTAGCTGTTGTACAGCGGAGCCTCCGTGGCTTAGGCGGCAGCCTCTCACCGCTGGATTCCGTGGTTCAAATCCGGTCACTCCATGTGAGATTTGTGCTGGCCAAAACGGAGGCGGGACAGTTTTTTCTCCGGGTACTACTCCGGTTTTCCCTGCCATCATTCATTCCAGCAATACCCTCCAATATCATTTCATCTATCAGTCAATAATCGTTGCCCCAGAGGAGTGCGACAGGTTTCGGCAACCGGCACAATTCCTATCCTCGCCGCTAGATGGGGGTTTCATTCATTCCATTCCTGACCCGGTCAAATGAATGGAAAGAGGCTGTGGATTTTCAATGAGCCGTTGTACAACACACTCACTTCAACACTGCATAATTCACTAAATACATCACGCCTTTCCTTTCTGTGACTTGAAACAGGCGGTTGATTTTCAATGAGCTGTTGTACAACACACCCACTTTAACACCGCATAATTTATCAAATAAATTACGCTTTTCTTTTTCTGTGACTGGAAACAGGCTGTGGATTCTCAATGAGGAGTTTTACAACACGTTCACTTTAACACCGCATAATTCAGAAAATAAATCACGCCTTTCTGTTTTTCATTCAGCAGCTGAATTAAGAATATACTTCGTGATGGGTTTACTTTTGGAATTTTCCCTGTATAGATCTACTTAGGAGGATTTTTTTTCTTGCTAGTTGCTTTACGTCGCACCGACACAGATAGGTCTTATGTAGGGATGGCAGTTTTTTAAAAAATACCGATATTTCGAAATATTGAAAGCTTATTTTCGATATTTATTGCACATAATATATCGGTATATTCAAGCGATATCGATATATCGTAACCCAAGAGTACAAGAGTAACTACAATATCACCACCAGACCTCAATGCATATATATCAATATTGGTTTATTCTGCCTGTGCACGCGACTGGCTGGTTGAGTTTATCTTGCTACTGGAATTCGCGGTTTAATTATCCATGGAATATATCCATCAACGGCTGCTAATTTCAGATGAGCACCAGCCTGCACGGTGTTAGGGTTATACTTCCGAAACGCAAATTTTCATTGACCCCCAGCCACAAGATATACTTATGTCAATAGGCGCCAGCAGTCAAGGCATAGACCCTGAATAATTAGCATTTTGAAAGAACTAAGTACACCTGTGAAAGAGAGTGAAAAAATAGTGTCAGTAATGCTTGATGAAGTCCACATAAACCTCGTAAATTAGTTGGAATGGCCGAAAATAGTTAAGAATATGATGCAGAATCTACCGTGCAATTATTTATGGCTTTATCATTGCATTCTGGGAATAAAGATATCATTGGTCTTTTTTTTCTGGTGAATAACAATAATTCAGACACTTAAAGTGTTAGAATTCATGGCTGAATTAGGTTTTGATGTTTTGTACTTTACTGCTGATACCATTTTACACAAAATATTTTGGTCATTATATTTGATTCCCTTAATTATCTTGTTTTTCTTGGAACTGTCGTGGTCCCCGTTTTATAGAATTTCAATATAATTTCAAATCCTTGCATTATGAAAAAAAAATTGATATCGAGATATATCGATATTTTGTTTTGATAGTAGGATAATATCGGCATGTCGATATCGAAGGAAATATCGATATTTTAGTACGGTATATCGGAACGTCCCTAGATGTTATCGCTACCTACGAGATAAGTAAAGGCCTGTGCATGCACGGTCTCTTCAAGTACTAAATTGACAGAGTAGCAGCAGTTCAAATGGCGCCTCTGGATGTCAGGATTTCCCTCTATTCCTCAGCACGATTCCAATTGGCATTAAAAAAGTAACTTGAAGATAAAAGCACATTACAAACATAAAACATTGCGTTTTGAGTAGGAAAGTGATATTTCTATGACGTTTAATGAAGAAAAATAAATGTACCACCCAGTAATTCAAGATGAGGTAGTATGATTGCAACCGGAAAGTTCACGTCCTAATAAAAATGAAAATACTCCATAGCATATTTTAAAACACTGCAGTATTCACATAGCGTACGTCGATGAATGCAGAGTGGGTCTCGGTTCGCAAGTGGCCACGGCTGGCCCGTGGTCCCACAGTTCTGTACTCCGACCGGCCAACCGAACAGAGGAGGGGTGGCCACGGCTCTACTGTGGCTCTTCACCTCAGTATTCGGAAGACGGGACAGGGCTGGACCTCACGGCTGGTCCCCACTGTCGACTGCCCTGAGAATGGTTTTCCGTGGTTTTCCATTCTCCTGCACTAAGGCGAATGCCGGAACAATTCCTATTATAGGCCACGGCCACTAACCCCCTCACCTTCTCCGAGCATCTCCTTCAACGTGACATCTCCCAGCCTGAGAGACGGCGTCACCGTCTAAGAGGTCCGCCTCCTCCTTCAGGTGAGGAATGAGAACATTTTAGTAGTAGTACATAGCCTAGTCTTGCCATGCAAATATGATTGACACCCTGAAGAAAGTGTTGGCATTGATTGCGGCTAGTTTTTGTAGAAATGCTAAAGCATGTGTTTTCAAAATATTTACTACATACTACAGACTTCGAGGAAGGTTGCCACATGCTATTCTTCTCGTCACCCCGACATGATATAATTTTGACCCATTTTTCTCGTAGTTCTACATTTGCTCGTGGAAAGAAATGCCACTACCTTTCCGAAGTTTACTTTGGCAGAATGGTACACAGCAATAAACCATTATTTATCACGCGCATTAAACATCCTGTGAATATAATGTTTACAAAAAAAAACTCTCTCGGCTCTTGCATATTTATCAATATGCACAAAACATTTTCTTAATGCAAATCCTCAGCTTGCTTAGTAATTTGACCGGGTCAGGAATGGAACGAATAAGGCCTCATCTAGCGGCGAGGATGGGAACTGTGTCGGCTGCCGAAGCCTGTCGCACTTCTTGGGGCAATGATTAATGGCTGACAGATGAAATGAAATGAAATGATAGTGGAGAGCGTTGCTGGAATGAAAGATGACAGGGAAAACCGGAGTACCTGGAGAATAACCTGTCCTGCCTCCGCTTTGTCCAGCACAAATCTCACATGGAGTGACCGGGATTTGAACCACGAAACCCAGCGGTGAGAGGCCTTCGTGCTGCCACCTGAGTCACGGAGGCTTCTATTTTCTTAACGTTACGTTTAAATATAAACCATACTCTCACCCCAAGCTGAATACACAAATCAACGCCTCTCATAATTAATTTTAAGGCTTATCTCACATAAAAACTCACTGACTTACCTTTTTTCTTCACAGTTCCCTTATACGTCTGTGTTGTTAAACAATGGAGGGCTAACACGAAGTCTAGCGGCGACTCTGGAGCTAGAACGTATTTCACGCTGCGTAAACTGCCATGCGGAGGCCTTATTACTAATCACGTAGGCAACGGTGTTACATATTCCACCGTTTGTATTCGAATTATAATCCAGCCTATCAGAGTTATTTCCAGGTTGCAATTCCACTTTCACTAGCACCATCTCTTGAAGAATTATCGGCGTTCTCTAGTGCGGATGTATTTATGAAAATAATAATTCAAAGAAAAACGATACATTTACGGAAAAACCGATATATTATTCGGTAAATTGAATCAAAATTTCGATATCGATATACCGATAAATCGAAAGGAAAATATCGGTATTTCGTAAAAACCGATATATCGTTGCCATCCCTAGTCTTATGGCGACGATGGGACAGGAAAGGGCTAGGAGTGGGAAGGAAGCGGCCGTGGCCTTAATTAAGGTACAGCCCCAGCATTTGCCTGGTGTGAAAATGGGAAACCACGTAAAACCATTTTCAGGGCTGCCGACAGTGGGGTTCGAACCTACTATCTCCCGAATACTGGATACTGGCCGCACTTAAGCGACTGCAGCTATCGAGCTCGGTAGGAGGATTTTGTACTGAAGTGGAAAGTTATATAACTGGTCTTTCCAATCCCTTCTCGTTTCAATTTGTTCTTGGTTTTGAGGTAGGCGGGGTTGAATGACTGGCTCTAGGGGCGAGTGCGAAGCCTGGCGCATTCCTTGTCAGTGAGACAAGTTAGGAAGTACTTTCTGCTAATTTTATCAGTTCTGTATTGTGTTCCTGCACATATCTTGTAAACACAAGGCTCACAGGAATAAATTCCTTCTTTACCCTTTCCTAGACACCAACAACTCCTGGTCAGTTTGCTTGGCCGTGGAAGGTATTTAGTTAATTTAATCATATGCCTGGAAAAATAAAAACATTCTATGGTATCACTTGTAGACTTTTATTAGTCCACAATGAAGAACACATGCACAAATTTTAAAAATTCAAATGATCTAAAAATTCTTCAAAATGCTATATATTGAAAGTTGAAATAATGACCGATCATCCCACATCGAAAAAAAAAAAAAAAAAAAATGCTGCAAAATTTAAATGTGTTATTATCGTTTATTATTATTAATATTGAATATCCAAAGCAGTTTGGAACCCTATTTTACATAGTATACTAGGGTTGTAGTTAAAATACATATTCACTTTTACAATGAAAATTAATTCATGTATGTAATCGACGGGAAATGAAGTTAATAAAATATTTGTAACAGCACGGCTTCTTAAACAAATGATACAGGGGTTTTGATAATGCAATGTTACAATAATTCAACTGAGAGTTCAAGTCATGCCTTCTTTCAAATGCAGCACATTCAAATAGTAGGTGGTCCACTGTTTGTGAGGATCCGCAAACACACACGTAGCCATCAGGACGATTGATTCTGAATCGATGAAAATAATAACCAAATTTGCCATGACCAGTCAAACATTGAGTAATTTCAAGGGTTGGCACCAACACGTTACTTGGCAGGCGGTTGAAAACTCAGGGAAGAATATTTCTCTGGTGACTTGGCCTCTAGTGGAAGAAGTCCAAATGTTGTTCCATTGATGGATTACGTGCTTCTTTATGATTTTTTTTAGCGTAGCTAGGTGACGTTTTGTCATAAGAAATTTCCATATTAAATGTAACTGCTGCTTTCGCCAGAAGATCAGCTTTCTCGTTTCCAGATATTCCACAATGGCCGTGAATCCAGTCAAAACAGATGTGCGGACTTTGTTGAGCTGTGGTTCTAATAGCTACAGCTATTGGATTCAGATTATATTTATTATTTATCGCATTCAGCGCAGCTTGCGAATCACTTAATAACTGAGATCTCTTATTGTTAGATTTGCACCATTCGATCGCAGACTTAATCGTTTGTTACATGGTAGAATTAATTTCTATACTTCTGAGCAACGTCCTAATGCAAACGAAAAAAAAAAAAAAAAAAAAAAAAAGTTGACATTTCAACAACATCTCCCTCCTACTTATCAATAATGCGATGTAGTGACTGGGAATTATTCTATCTGAGATTGCATGTAAGGTTGTGACCCGACATTGAACTTCTTGACTTAGTTTCACGAGTGAAAACGGAATATTGCTCGCATCCGAAAGTGGGTCCAAACATACAGAACATTTGAGCAGTTAATGCTTCCACTCTTGCATACCTTGACGTCACACAGAATAATGGGCTTGCACTTTCTTCACAAATATCACAACTCATTGTCCTACGATACACATTTGAACCGACTCGTGCAATGTTCGTAATAAAAGTACGAACCTTTGATGTCGTCTGATTAATCCTCCACGGGTTACTCCTTACAGACTCCGATCAAGTGCTCTTGGAAACATACTGTTACATGCCAGCCCCGTGGTAGCTCCTTTCGGTACTTCCAGGAAGGGGCTGGTGACTCAGACGACCTGGAATCTCACAGCCGGCTTGTGGGGTGGGGCCGGCCTTTCCGTGTATTGTTCTCGGCGGCCGGCTTACCTCTGAGTTTCTTTAGATTCAATGGGAATGTTCTGCTTGTAGTGTCATCGTGAACTTTCTGGATCAAATCATGCGAGCTATAAAAAGGGAGGCTAACCGCGGAGAGTCAGTCAAAGTTGGACTCCGTGTGGGAGTCAGTGTTACAGTGAGTGGCAGTTGGGTTCCGTGGTGGAGCCAGTGTGACACTCAGTGAGTTGGGGGGTCGGTGGTTTGGGCTGAGGGCGACAGAGGTGTTGGCTGTCGCTAGTGTCCCACCGAGGTTTGAACCAGGAGTTGTTGTTGTTGTGTTGGAGAGAGCAGTGAGTATGTAATTGAAGGCGACAGAACGGTATGCTGTAATGTGTGTTCGTATAATTCTGTGGACTGAGAATCACCGTGAGCCAGCGAGGAAACGCGCTATCGTGAGTGCGAGGATAAATGGACCAGTGTTAATGTTCGCCGTTGTGAGTATCGTCCTGTTGAATACTGTTGAGCTGTTTAGTCGTTCACTGCAAGGGACTGTGTGAAGTACATCTATGGAGCCGAACCAACGAACGGTCGTGTGTTGTATAGCCAGTGGCACTGTGTTCAAATCCAGCTGTCTACGCACAGCGGCTGTAGGAGGTGACTGGACTTTGGGAAAGTGAAAGTAAGGATTAGTGTCTCAGGTAAAGCTGCTCCATAAGGTAGAGAGATTTGTAAATAGACTGGTAATTAGTAAGTGTGGCCATTAATAACTGGTTAGAATTGTTTGTGTTTGAATATGTGTGTGTTCATGTATTAGGCCATTCTGAAATAAATTAGAGTAATGAAACAAATGGAGTTTTATTCGTAACAATATAACATCCTTTGAAAGATGTTCCTTGAAACCTATTTAATATCCCCAGTGTGTTAAAACCCTGTTATGTGAGCTTGCATCCGGGAGATAGTAGGTTCGAATCCCACTATCGGCAGCCCTGAAGATGGTTTTCCGTGGTTTCCCATTTTCACACCAGGCAAATGCTGGGGCTGTACCTTAATTAAGGCCACGGCCGCTTCCTTCCAACTCCTAGGCCTTTCCTATCCCATCGTCGCCATAAGACCTATCTGTGTCGGAGCGACGTAAAGCCCCTAGCAAAAAAAAAAACCTGTTAAACGGAAACTGGAACATGAAACACAAATAGAGTAGGGAATCAAGCACAACATTATCACTGATAGCGACAAAGCATTCTCTCTAGTCAAGGGCTGCAGAAAGAACATTCTCCTATGATTTTGTTGGAAATGGAGCAAGCTGATATATCGGTAATAAATATATTTTCAAAGCTATATTTTTTTACAAATCAATGATCATTAACTGCACTTGATACAGTAATGAACCAGCATATGTTATTAGTGTACTGAAGATGTTTGACTGTTGTCACTAAAGTAATAATCAGATGAATAATCCCTTTTACAGAGTTTCGTCAAAAGAATTCCCTTTCTCCAGTCAATTTAGAAGTACAGCAGTGCGGAGTATAGGTGACACGCGAACACGATTTCTGTGCAGTGTTGCCAGGTCTTCAAGTAAAAAAACTGTAGATACGTAACATTTTCAGGAGTTTTAATGAAAATATTGATAGTTCCTCGAGCACTGAAATGTTATAACTGAAGTTATGAGAAACATATAGGTACAATTTCGCTCACCCGTACTCTCTGGCCACTCTAAGCTTCTTCTTCTTCTTCTTCTTCTTCTTCTTCTTCTTCTTCTTCTTCTTCTTCTTCTTCTTCTTCTTCTTTCTCTCCAACCTTCCTGTAGATCTAGTTATTCATCAGGCGTAGAAATGGAGTGCCAATTCTGAAGTCGTAGCAGGATGCAGATTTTGTATTCTATATGCGGGTCGGTGATTTCCCTTCGAATGATGCAGTGAGTTTTGAGTTCAATAAGAGGGGAGAGATTACGTAATTCGAGACTAAAATGAATGCGGGGAAGTTCCTAACGAAAGATGTTATCGATTAAACGGCACGCAGCGAGACGAGGATAGTTTTTCGGCACAAACATATTATATTATTAAGGATAAGTACACACAATGTGCATACATAAAAACTACTTACATAATTGTGTTATCGACGACAACCTCTTAGAACACACAAGAGCGTGATATCTATCACATGCCTTTTTGCATAATTTACAAATGCACTCTGATGTGGGCACATGGAACATCTCTGTTTCACAAATCCTATGGTGAAAACCGTGCGCCGCAAAACGGGTCACTGTGTGTCTTAGTTCATAGCTAGTGCCCTTCCACTCTGTTGACTTCATGGTCGTTACGGAGTAGCAATCAATTGGGATCTCCTTTTTTGCTAGTAGTTCTTGTAGTACCTCGTTGTACTGTCTTGTAGACGGTAGTTGGTGACCCAGTCGAAGTTCTTCGACAAAGAAAGGTTATCCTGCTAGTTCACATGTCAACCTCGAAGGGGGTGTATTTCGACAGGCAAAGCAGTTTCTTTAAAAATATAGTTTTCACTTTCTCTGAGTGTTTCAGATTACTTTTGCTTAAATTATCCCATATTATATCCAAACCTTACGTTGCGATAGATGTAATTTTCGCCTTACTTAGTGCCGATTGCAGAGACATATACCTGAGATGACTAATGTCATTCATTGATCTGACAATGAAGGTATCATCGTACCTTTCACGTGAGGTGTGAATATTTTCCATTGTATCTGAAGAGTAATTCCTACGTGTTTGAAGTGACAGGTTTGAATCAATGGCTCGTCTCTGAGATAAAGAATATCATCCTTGGCTGTTCTTCCGCCCTTTCTAAAGATCATTGCCATTATTTTCTTAAGGTTTATTTCAAGATAATTGTTTTGGGCCTATACTGTTAGTTGATTCAAGTTTGCCTGGAGATCCTCTTGATTCTGAGGTCAAGACCATATAATCAGCATATATGACGACTTTTACTTTCTGAGGATGTAAGACATGTATCTGCAGTAGCGACGTTAAATAGAAGAGGGCTTAGAAGGTCACCAAGGAATACTCCGTTTGTTTGATCGATAGGGTCAGATCTGCTGAAGCTGTTATCTGTTTCTACCTGCTTGTTATGTAGAATATCCTTAATCAATCTTATGATGTAGTGGTGTTCCATACCATTCATTTATATGAGCTTCTTCACCAGCATGTTTCTATTAATTCGGTCGAAAGCTTTAGTGAAGTCTATGAAGACTGCATATACAGTACCTTCTGCTTAGGAAATCTTGAAGTGTCCTGGATTATGTCTAGCAAGTATTTACCAGCTTGCAATATCGATTTCTGCTTGCGGAAGCCGAATTTTTTCCCCGGAATTTTCTCGTCTACCAGTAGCGGCAGTCTTGTAGTAAGCATCTTCATCACAAGTTTGAAGAGAGTATCTTCCAAAGCAACACCTCTATATGCATTAGGATCACTGGAGTCACCTTTCCCTTTATACAACATTTTTATTCTTGATCTTCTCCATATCGCAAGTATTCATTCATCAGAGCGGTCCACGTTTCTACGAGTATCGGAGCTGCATCTTTCAGACATTCATCATATATCGATTCAGGTCCACACGCCTTCCTGCCTTTATTGTTTCTGATTTGCAAGTGAGAGTTCCTCTACTGTGATGGGACCGAAAGCACTTGAGTGATGGTCTATACCTGGTCTGGTGTCTTTCTCTTGCAAAGGGGATATTCCCAGGTTTCAATTGGTATATCCTTTGGAAATTTTGGTTGTATAGGTTTTAGTGCTTCTGAATGGATCTTACTCTATTTCTTCTATAAGTGTTTTCTCCTTTTCTTGATAGTCTTTCTTACCTTTTTTGATGGTGAACTTGTATTGCTTCCGGAGATTTTCCTTAAATTTGGATTTGAGGAAAGCAACGGGAAATATACTGTATTTTCAGTGTAATTTCCGCTTCCTGTGTTCGTACTGCATGGGGAGCATGTATTGTTCGTTTCCTTATTTGAATGTACTTTACATAAAAACCTGGTTTGGCTTTCCTGGGTCTTTCTTCAGCAGGCAGTGTTGAATTTCGTATGACATTCTCTAATTTCCACAGTGCTTCATCAATGCTTCCTGCATTTATGGTTTTATGTATGTCAGAGACCTTGATTGATTGTAATTTGGTGAGATCTAGTTTCCTTGATATTTTGCTCTTGCTCACTTTAGTAGGAGTCACATCTCATTCCGGGTATAGAACTGTCAATCACTTTCTGATGAATAAAAGTGAAACCCTTGTTAATAAAAACAAGGTCTATTGTACTTGAGCCATTATAACCTATGTATGTTTTTGTTTCTTTCTTGTTAGTCAGCGACAGACCTTCTTGCTCCATGTAATGGACAAGTGTGGAAGTTTTATGTGAAGGTGTATCAAACGATAGTTAAAGTCACCTGTCATATCAGCGAATCATTTCTCCCTACTAGACTTATCGCTACAGCTATGTCGTCTATTAAATCTTCTTCCGGAATGTCTGGTGGAAAGTAGACACAGATTATGTATAAAAAGGGGTGTAATCACGAGGAGTAAGTTATTTGTCCGGTGCTTCACTTCAAATGGAGATAGGTTGGGTTTCGGAAGGCAAGAGATACCTCCTTTAGGCCTGCCTATGTTACTTTTATTAGCGGTACTGTGAATGCAGTAAAAACCATCTGTTCCCCAATCTTCTGTAAGGAAAGTGGTGGCAATACTATGTCAAAATCGTTAAAAATGTTGTTTGGAGCTAGTTGTGACGCGTTTTTTTTATCCGTTCAATGTTCCATAAAAGAATTTTTAGTTTTCGTTTTCTGTCTATCATGATGTTACTTGGAGTTCTCATTTCTTGTTCCGGTCAAAGTTCCAGAGTCTCTTGAGGAGCACCATTAATAATTATTATTAATTTTCCTTAAATTTGGAGTAGAAGAAATTCCGGGAGATTTTTTTTTGTTTTTTCGGCTTTTCTGGTCTGTTGCAAAAAAAGTCGGGAGATCTGAAATTTCAGGAGACCTGGCAACAATACTTCTGTGGCATGTCAGACAACATACTATACTCCGTACGGCTCTACTTCTAAATTGACGTTTTGGCAGATTTTGGCTCTGCCTGGTGGTTATGCGCTGAAGCATAGACATCCAACCAATCCCAATCTGCCATTCATATCGATTTATATCGGCAGAGCACGATCTCGAAACCTAGTTGCCAACTCTATTATTTACATTCACCACGTGGTTAATATCTCGCTCAGCGTGTATGGTATTCGGTACGGTTCGCGATCTTTTGCATTTTCCTTCAATATTTAGTGTGATTTTCACATTGTTGGAGGGTTCAAGTGACTGAGATCAGTGGAGTGTTCTCTTTGTATGCCATAACCTCCTTTCTGTGCCAGCCATTAGTCGTTAGTGACGTGTTATTTCCTCATTCTCTTTTATTGTTAATAATATATTCTCTTTTAGTGCCAGATGTTGTTAGTAAGTGTAGTTTTTGTGAATTTGTTTTCAATCCATATTCACTCGTTTTTCTGAGTACTGTATTACATTTTAAAAGGGCTGTATACCGCGGTCATATTGCATCAGCTGTTCTCACAGGCGTAGCGCGCTAACAACAGAGGAAAGGTGATGCTCATTTGTTTTGCGAAACTTCAATTTAGAAGTAAGGCCGTGCGGAGTAATAACATACTTTAATTTTTAACTTTGAATAAATTGGTCGAAAATGTAGCAACATAGCATAATTTAACATTACGCTTAAATAAAGAAGTATGTCTCAGTTAATTCTATGGGTTTTTTTCAAAAATTTTATTAGTTTAAAGGAAATATATACCTTATTAGTAAAATCTGCCTTTTTTTCTTTCTTTGTTCGGCTCCATGGCTAAATGGTAGATGGCCTTCGGTCACAGGGGTTCCAGGTTCGATTTCCGGCAGGGTCAAGAATGTTAACCATAATTGGTTAAATCCGCTGGCAAGGGGGCTGCATCATTTCATCCTCATCACGATGCGCGGATCGCCTACGGGATTCAAATCAAAAGATCTGCATCTGGCTGTTCGAACTTGTCCTCGGACACTCCCAGCACTAAAAACCATATGCCATTTCATTTTCTCCCTGACTTTTAAAATGTTCTTTTCAGTGATGCTTGGAAAATAAAATAAGAAATATTCAGTCGAATGGATTTATATGTAATGCAATCTTATACCTAAGTGAAGTCAATCAGGAGTTCATGATGATTTTAAAGGAATATAATCGACGGCAGGATAGCCTCCGTGGCTCAGGCGGCAGGGCGCCGGCCTCTCAACGCTGGATTCCGTGGTTCAAATCCCGGTCACCCCATGTGAGATTTGTGCTGGACAAAGCGGAGGCGTGGCAGGTTTTTCTCCGCGCACTCCGGTTTTCCCTGTCATTCTTCATTCCAGCAACACTCTCCATTACTATTTCAAGTTATCTGTCAGTCATTTATCATTGCCCCAGGGGAGTGCGACAGGCTTTGGCAGCCGGCACATGTCCTATCCTCGCCGCTAGATGGGGGCTTCATTCATTCTATTCCTGACCCGGTCAAATGACTAGAAACAGGCTGCCGATTTTCATAATCGACGGCACACTAGACAGTAAAGTGTAATAAACAAGACTTTAGTTGGCACGCTAGTCGGTAAAGGTTTTCCACCCCTGAACTACACCCTTGCCTGCACAGATCACATATCCTTCTCCAACTTTAAGTTCTTAACTTCCCCACTGTGTATGTCTTGCTTTTACGTAAGCTGTAGATGGAATTACCCACTCCTCGACTACTTGATACAAGAAACTGTGATTTTATAACATAACGATGATAACAGTTATGTTTCTCTGTTTATTAACCTTGACCCGTTTGCGTCTTTCATGGACACTGTGTCCAAAACATCCTCTGCAGTTCGTACGTCACATCAGATATATCTATTAATACATCCAAGGCGATTGAAACAAGCGGCTAAATCTCAACTTTGTTGCTTCGCTGTCTGTTTACATCAACTAGCCATGGCACGGATGCAACGTGTCACAGTTTGGCGAGAAAGGTCAATGTTTTAAACTTGTTGGTATCTATAAGACCAGGGCGTCTCAAACGCCCAAAATCTCATTCGCGCAAAACGAAAAGCAGAAGTTCTGTGCATTGTGCATCGGTTCGACTCGGCTCTGTTCGGACCAGTGTTTTGTCTCGGGGTGACTCGGCTAAGCTCGTTTCATCTCGGCTCGGATGGTGGAGCGCTGCAGAGCGAGTGAAGAAGGGTAAAACAGACGTAGCGAGAGACTGGCGTAGGAAAAGAAAAAGACAGAGCTATTGCTCAAAATCGAGGATTGGGTGATCTGCACTCTTGTCAACCTAGCGAAGTCGTCTTACGCACCTTGCACCGCGCAATACATCCAAGAATGCATCCCGAGAGGCCCTGTATAAGATAGAAACATTTTGCGGCGTCATCCAAGCATTCTTTGACGAATTACCTATGGGAAAATGGCTGTCCCGATCTTGCTATTTTCAGCCTTATATTGCTAGCGGGCGGATTTTGGCACATTTTCATGTTTTTCTTTGCTTCAAGATATAATGTGCCCATACCATTTGACATCTAATGGTTAAGTTTATAGTGCATATAAACGGGATAAGAGCACATTCTTGACATATGTGCAGTATGTATCATTATTGTGTCTAAAACATTGTACAGTATCGTATATTTTATTCAAATCGGTGCAACAATGCAAAGAAATGAATATCTAAAAATTCCATTCACCACGAAGCCTTTACAATGAATTGTTGTTGACAGTCGACAATATTAACAAGAACATGACAACGTGTATTTTTTTCCCCCCGTGGCGTTTTGGTATTCGGTTCGGATGCTGGAATCATAGAAAATGTTTTACGATACCTGAAGTAGTAGAGAGGGGAGATCCTTCCCCGATGTTTGGCAGGGACCAATGTACCCGCCCAAAATGTATTATTACTTATATAGAAGAATTAAGACAGAAACAGACTGAAACTAAATATTGCTACCATTTTCTTTGTTCGTATGGTATTCTCACTCGCAGGACCTAACCAGTCCAGACCAATTACCTTGTCCAGACGAATATTTTGTAGCTCTATCCTATCTTTACCGTTCATCTTTCGTGTCATTCAGTATCTGTGGATAATACGCCGCGGTTGGCAGGCCTGTTTAGTGCACTGCCAGCTCGCTGGAGCCGTCGCTATGTTGTATCTATAACATATACTTTTATTTCTTCGCTGTATTCAAACCAGTATACACTAGAAATCGTGCCAATAGAAAAAACAGTTAAAAGTATTCTTCTTCAGCAGTTGATATTTGGAGAACCAACCTTATGCATAGAGAGAAAACGAATATTTGCAGAGTATGCAATCATTGTGCATATTTTGCCTTTTATTTTTTAGTGCGTATGAATCCGCCCTCTATATTACACTACTAGCTGTAGTACCCGGCGTTGCCCGGATAGTTTCTGAATATTTCTCGTTAAAATTTGCATTACCAGTTAGTTATGTGTGAAGTTAATTTTTATAGAATTCCTTTTTGACTTGCAGATTGATATGTTACGATCTATAGTGTTGTTTTAGAATTATTTAGATGTGTTTGATTTCACGTTTTAGATTATTTAATTTTCAAGTAAGACTTCGTCCTTATGGAAGCTCGAATGGACTGGGAAGTATTTGTTCCTGTCAAAAATGAATAAGTGATAACTATATGTATTTAGCCGTCGCACTATAGATACGATGTACAGGATTTCAACTGTCAATGAGACTGCCCCCCTTTCACCAACCCCCCCCCCCCTAAGAGATAAAAAATCTGGATTTTCACCATTCATCTCAGTGACCCCGAAAACTGTAGATTCGACACTGTTTTCGATTATTTTCATATCTCACTCACCCTCACCCCAAAGGGCCTGAACATGAACTTTAAAAAATTCGGAGTGTCACTATTTATTTCAGCGACCACGAAAACTATGGATTCGATACTATTCTGGATTATTTTAATACCACCCCCTCGCCCCCTGACCATAAGTATGCTAGGGGTGTCTTACCCCCACGCGGTTTGTCCCCTGATACTAATTGATAAGTGTACCAAGTTTGGTGAAATTGCTCCAGTGGTTTAGGAGGAGATGTGTCATTTACACACCCACACACACATACATCCATTTTTATTTATAGTAAGCAGAAGAAGAAGATAAGATTTTATATATAATTTTTCGATTATTTTTATATCTCACCCCCTTCGCCCCCACTTGGACCTGTAAAAACTCCGGAGTATTACTATTCATCTCAGAGACCCTGAAATCTATGGATTCGAAACTGTTTTTAATTATTTCTATATCTTACTCCCCATTCGCTCCCCACCTAAAAGGGGACTAAACATGAACTTTAAAAAATTCTGGAGTATTACTTTTCAACTCATCGACCCCGAAAACTATGAATTCGACACTATTCTCGATTATATTTACAACTAACTCCCTTGACCCCCTCCCTTACGGGCGCTAGGGATGGCTTACCCCCACAGTGCTCCTCTCCCGATAGTAATACATGTACCAAGTTTGGTTGAAATTGCTCCAGTGGTTTAGGAGGAGCTGTGTCATTTACACACACACACACACACACACACACACACACAAATATATATATATATATATATATATATATATATATATATCCATTTTTATATACAGTAAGATAAGATTTTTATACTTCACCCCCTTTCCATCCTCGCCCAAAGGAGTCCTAAGAGTACCTTACACAACAGTATTTTTTTTCCAGATAGCAAGTCTTATGTGTACCAATTTTGGTTGGCAGCTATGCCCAAACGTACAGTACATGCATAATCTCGCTGCTCTAGAATCCTGGAGCTGACGTTGCCATGGTTACGGCAGTTCATTTCTTTTATCCGATTCCTGGAGCAGGGGTAGTGTGGTGCCAATATCTCCGTAACGGTTGGTTTTACGGCCTTAAAACATGGTTTTCTGGCACGTACGGCTTACCGAGTTTTGTTCTTTGCGTCAAGAGGATTCAATTGAGCTTTGTCTCGTCCTTATACGACAAATTCGATAATTATTTTGCCTATATTAGCCTATTACTTTTATATCTCCCTCTTCCCGTGCCCCCAACCTCGAATTGTTTTGAAAATAAAATACACTCCATGTTACTCCCTGGTAATATAGCTTTCTATAGGTGAAGAAATTTTTAAAATCGGGTCAGTAGTTTTTGAGCCTATTCGTTACAAACAAACATACAAATTTTTCCTCTTTATAATATTAGTATAGACAAGTGTATCACGATTTTCTCCCTGGATAACTGAAAGTGTCATACAATTAAAAATTCAAATGACTGCCATAAAAGTAATACATTAAAACATCACTTACAAATAAAATGTAAATTTTCGGCGAACTGGGATAGTCCGATGGGATAACAAGCATTTAGAATTATTCCCTTCAGATGCAAAGAAGAACTGCAACTCCCGAGTAATTTTAAAGATTGTTAAGTGTCGTCTTCACTGCCTCTATTTTATGATGAGTTCCACTTGGACAAAAACAGTGGAGACGCAATCAAACTAACAAAATGCCTGACAGCCAGGTTGGTTGGTTGGTTGGTTGGTTGGTTGGTTCCCGCTCCACCTTACATCTGCCATACAGTAGGGTAGAGATGGAAAAAAAAATACAATAGTTATTTTGGAACTGCTCTAGACTCGGAACTGATCTTTAAATGAACATTGCGCCGGAACATCTTGTGCCGAAAGAACAGTGTTCCGTATCGCCTGCACTCAGCTGGATTAGTCTAGCACCACCCTGTTCCGAAAGAACAGTGTTCCGTATCGCCTGCACTCAGCTGGATTGGTCTAGCAACACCCTGTTCCGAAAGAACAGTGTTCCGTATCGCCTGCACTCAGCTGGATTGGTCTAGCAACACCCTGTTCCGAAAGAACAGTGCTCCGTATCGCCTGCACTTAGCCGGATTGTTCCGAGAACGACTCCAACAGCCTTGATTGGTCCGCGCATTTTCCGCTGGTTCGCTGATTGTTCCGTCTCCGGGCGAACGTTCTCTACAATGGTTTCGAAGATTGACTGCACTGGAATATCAAGGGAAGGGAGCCCACGAAATATGAAATTGTAAGACGCAGGCGCGTAGGCGCGCATCTTAGTCAGCATTTTGAAAGACAGCGAATCCGTGGTAAGTAAGCATTACATTGATTTTTAATCTTTATTCGATTCGGGATATAGTGGGTTCGAACCCCACTGTCGGCAGCCCTGAAGATGATTTTCCGTGGTTTCCCCATTTTCACACCAGGCAAATGCTGCGGCTGTACCTTAATTAAGGCCACGGCCGCTTCTTTCCCACTCCTAGCCCCTTTTCTGTCCCATTGCCGCCATAAGACTTATCTGGTGTCGGTGCGACGTAAAGCAACTTGTAAAAAAAAAAAAAATTTACTCGTATGAATTCTCGCTGCGTGAAACCACAGGCATTGTCAAAGTATTCTTTTACCGCAACTGTTTGTGTTGTGCTATCCACTGCAATTTGTACATTAGAAGCGTTAAACATAGACTATTGTACATACCGGTATATGAAAACATGGCAATATCTATATACCAAATGTTAATGAACAAAGCCTACACGTTTCATACTTTACTGGTACCTGCCTTCTGTTGGCAGATAAAAACCTTGGTTAATCTACAACTGTTAGGTTCTTCTGTCTACCGAAACTACAGTAATTTATTATTACATAAAATGTATAAAATACCTGAAAAATAAAACAGTTAACAGATAAAACCTGAAAATTAATTTTTAATTAATGTGTTTCTTTCTCAGGTTTCATGAATACCCATTTTGTTGTGATAAAACCCATGTTTCAGCATTTTCTACAGACATTAACAGTAAAGCATGAAACTAAGAGTGAGGAAACAATTTTCGAATTACTATTTATGAGGTTCGTTAATAGTTTCTAATTCCCCACCGCTTAAACCTTTAACTGTTATTTTGGAACTGTTATTCGGAACATAGTATTTTTTCCGGAACAGGAACAACCGGAACTCTTCCAGAAAAAGAACAATTTCGCCCATCTCTACAGTAGAAGGAACGCCCAGGCACTCGGAACCGTTTCACACGTGCGAGGTACAGTGCCATTTGAGTGGACACTTCGTACCGTGTAGAGTTTGACCAGCCCTGATCGTAGCTGAACAGAAAATAATGTCCATCCCTAGATTTGTAAATTCATGTACAATTGCATGTAACAGTGTTAATTATATGTATGTTATGTGAACTGATTAGTAAGATCTAATGGTGCATAACATAATTTATTGTGTTTCATTGTTTGAGTAGAGGATTAAGCTAATTGCAGTTATTTTTAACACAATACAAAACAGACACTGTAATACGTACATATTAATATATTGTATTACTGACTATCATACTGAACTAATCTATATATATAAATATATATATAATTGGATGTTGGTATATTTGACGTTAAATAGACTCAAAAACTACTGGACCGATTTCACTGAAATTTTCACAATTTGTTCTTATTTCATCTGAAAGGGATTATGAAGTGGTTTGAACGAAATCGGTAAGGTAGTTTTATTATTATGAGTAATTTTATGTAATTTTATTAAACTGCAAAGCCGCACCAAGATTGGATCGACTTGATGGACAGATTGTCGCTAGGCGACAGCAGCTTACGTTATACCATGATAGTCCGCTAAATGAAATGGCGTATGGTTTTTAGTGCCGGGAGTGCCCGAGGACATGTTCGGCTCGCCACGTGCAGGTCTTGTGATTTGACTCCCGTAGGCGATCTGCACGTCGTGATGAGGATAATGTTTGCTGTATATAGGAGGATGAAAACACGCCGCATTGACTCATAAAGTACCTTTCTTGATAGGAGGTGCATTCTTATGGCCATTATTTTGAAATAGCAATCCAACATGCCGTGAGATGAATAGTGGCACTCCGGAATTTTTTTAAATTCAAAGTTCATCACCCTTTGGGGTGGGGGGCGAGGGGTAATGAGATATAAAATTAATCGGAAATAGTGACGAATCTATAGTGTTCGGCGTCGCTGAGATGTATAGTGACACTCCGGATTTTTAAAAGTCCATGTTCAGCATTAAGAGATAAGAATTTCGTAGTATTCCCTATTGAAGTGAGTTCAGCGACCTTGGGAGGGGGGGGGGGGGTGAGTGAGACATAAAATTAATCGAAAATAGTGTCGAACCCATACTTTTCGGGATGTCTGAAATGAATAGTGACACTCCGGATGTCGTTTAAGTCCAAGTTGATCCCCAGTAAGCAGGGTTGTGAGAAGGGGTGAAGAAAAGAAAATGTGCAAATGACCGAGATTTTGGATGTTTGTATGCACGTTCCAGCATAGATGTCAACTAAACTTGGTACAATACTAAATGTATTTAATAAATCACACTATCTGTAAAAAATACTGCAGGGGCAAGACGCCCCTAGAAGCCCTAGGGATGGGGGCGAAATATAATTATAACTAAAAACGACCGATATTAGTGTTGAATCCATAGTTTTCTGGACTACGGGAGAGATTTCAGCCAAACTTGGTACATTCATGACTTAATGTCGTGAGACAAACTGCGAGGAGGTATGGTAGACCTAGCACGCCCTAGGGGTGGGGTGGGAAGTTCTCTGAGTAACTGGAAATGATATTACGGTTCAGTTTTTGGAAGCTTGACATGTCGGATTTGTTTCTAAGGAAACGTATAATCTCATTATTGTCACAAAAACGTATTAATATATGAGAAAGTGGCAGCTTCTCATACATGCGACACATAGTAGTCACTGATCATTGAGCGTGATGCACCATCTCCAGGACTGAGGTAGAAACATTACTACAGTATTTGATATCCTTAAAGGAAAAAATGTCCAGAACAGAATGCGAGGGCAGAAGTTTCACAGCCCAATTCAACAATCCTCTGGAAGGAAACAATATAATATACGAGAGAAATTGAGTTCTTTTTCTTACGACCCTATTCCTTAGTGTAATATACCTATAATTTTAAAAGTTCTGGTAGGATATAATGGAATTGGGAGAAGCCTTCATTCTGCTCCATAATCGCAACACATTCGGTGCACAGTCAACAATAAGACACGGCAGAAACATACTATTGTTGAACAGGTCGCTTACTGTGCAGTCCGCATTCAGTTCATATAAGAAGGATACGAAAAGTTGTCGCTATTCCCCGTTCACCCAGCACGCGTCCGTAAGGATTCCGGGGGCAATCAAGCGTGCTGACTCTCTGGATGGTTGCCACGGGTGATGGCGGGGAGGGGCCATCACTACGGGGAAGCCTGCTGCGATCGCAGTTGGTACTACCCCACTGTACTTGTTAATATCGTCGGGGTGACAGTCGAACTCGACACGAGGTACTGCTCCTCAGAACAGGGGTTTTCTCTGTTTGGGGATTCAGTCCCGAGTGTCGGAAACGACTGAAACTTCGAAGATATTAACAAACTAGCGAATGTACCCGTGCTTCGCTACGGTATTCTACATTGTATTCGAATATCGAAGTAAATAGTGTACATGTAGTAAATAAGATAGTTTTAAAATTGCATGTCTCTTAGCGTTATCCGAGAAAGAGCATGGGGAGGTCCCCGTACGTTTCCAATGTAAAGTGTTTGTTACGGATTTGTGATATAACGGCAGGCTCACTTGCCTACTGGCATTCACAATCAGGTTGGGAAGTTTACATTATAATTGCAGGCCCCATTGCCTACTATGCGGACAGAATCGATTTGGGGAGTTTTCGTTAAAATGGCAGCCCCCCTTTCCTACCTCCAGACAGATTACAGTTTTTATTATAATGGCAGGCAATTACCCTACTATCACTCGAAATTGAGTTGTGCAGTTATCATTATAATGACAGGCCCCTTTTCCTACTGCCAGCCAGCGTACTGCCAGTCACACCAAGTTGGTGAGTTTCCATCAAAATAGCAGGCCACTATGCCTAATGCCAGTCACATTTTAGATGAGTACATTTCTTTATAATGGCGGGCACCCTTGCCTACTGCCAAACACAATCGGGTACGGGAGTTTTAAACAAAACTGCATGCTCACTTACCTTCTGCAAGTCAAATCGAGAAGGGAACTATTCATTACAATTGTAGGCCTTCCTTACTAATGACAGTTACACAGGAGTTGGAGAAGGAACCCTTTCCTACTGCCAGTCAAAGTCGGTGTGGGGAGTACTGATTACAATAGCAGAACGACCCTTTCTCGATCGCTAAATCGACATCAGTGAATATATATAGATCGACATACGAAAGTATATGCGTGTTTACAATATTGAAGACCTTCATTTACAGATTAACTGCTACTAAACGTACGTCATATCGACAAAGGATTATACCATAAGACACGCCGGATTTAGTGGCCTAAATGGCTGGTCCAATGATATGTCATCTATTCTTGGGTCAGATTTAGAAACGTGGAACAGGGTAAAGGTTTTGTAAGATCATCTCACATTACATTACTTTTCGGATAATAATGTGACAGCTACATACGTAGCATTTGGCTCACATATGGCTACTGAGTGGGCCAATTTTCGTGAAGAGTTTGATGATTCTGTATTTCATATAAGTAATTGAAAGTATGAATAATGCATGTGAAAATTCCAAATTGACTTAACATCGATTAATAGAGAAAAATCAAACGTAAAAGGGATACAGATACGGCATAAAGTCATAAGACCAAGGTTGTAGATCATTCCAAATTGAACGGAGATTGTGCAATCCGTTACGTGATAGGAATTTCCGAAGGTCTGCACCATCATTAAAATTGCCTGCATATTTCGATATTCTTCGGGGATAAAAAATGAAAAATTTAATGATATAGGATTTTTCATTCGTTACAGGCTAAAACGTATAATTTTGTCAAATTTCAATTATCTTCTTATTCTTCTGGCAGATTATGCCACAATGTGGATTTTGGGCGAGGCGGGTAAAAATTAGGACTTTCAGGAAATCAAAAATTATGGAGATTGTTATTATTACCCCTTAAACGGAAAGCTGTACGAAAATTTCGCCAAAATAGTCAGTGTAGAGGTACACAGTCGTTACGATTTGATTTATATAGATAAGGAATCTGCTCCATGTAAAACACCTTTTGGGCTATGTCCGCTGGACTTAACCTGCAAAAGTGACCATTCATGATATCTCCCTTATTAATCCTCCTGACGAAAAAATGCACATGAAAAAAAAAGGTTTAGAGGTGGAATTCCATCAGGTTTGGTCGATTTCCAGTCAGGTTGGTCTTGTTCTGTATATATTGTGGAAGAGTAAAATCACCATTTCGGTTCCTTATAAACCGCCAGTCCATTCCGGAACATGAAATGTTATTTACGTTTAAAACCTACCTTTGGACAGGTGGATGCTAAATATAAATTTTGTTTCGAATGTCTTCAGTAGTTTTCAAGTTGTAAGGAATACGCTTTACACGCACCCGCTCGTGAGTTAAGTCCGATGGGACTTGTACAGAAAAACGGTCCTTTAATGATATCTCCCTTATTGATCCTCGTATCGAAATGATGCACATGAGAAAAAAAGGTTTAGACATTAATTTCTACCAAGGTAGGTAGACTTCCATAAACTTTTGTTGTGTATATTTTTTGGAAGTGCAAAATCACTGTTTCGGTTTCGTATAAACCCCCAGTTAGTTCAGGGATTTAGAAACAATATTTGCCCTGAAACCTATCAAGGACAGGTGTATTCTAAATACGAATCTTGGTGGAAATGCATCCAGTAGTTTCTAGCATTCACGTACATACGGCGTAATTAAGGAAGAAAATAATACAGTTAAGAATGTTGAAACTAATAGAAAATGGATTATAACTGAGGACAGCCGGATAACGACAAATAAATAAATGCCGTGAGTTATGGATATAATAAAGCGCTAACAGAGGAGAAATTTAGGTTCAGTGATTCTTAGGTAAACAAATATGAAGATGACTAATGGTGTTATTACTTTATCTATTCGAGGGCGGTTATAACCTCCAACGATATTCCGCCAATATCCCGCAGATGAGCCGATTGATGCCTCCCTTGCCATCTACCCAAGGAACAACCACGAATTTAAAAGCATGATGAGGAAAATGGCAATACGTTACTTCCCTACTGGCATGCAGTCAGAGACGTTGCCATGGTAACCTGTAGGTTCGTTGTCGGTCTGTCGGTCACTAAATGCAGAGCATGATACCAGCAGAAAATTGTAAATTTCTCCGTCATGTGAAGAGTAAGGTAAATTATGAACATAACGAAAGTTGTTTATAATGAAGAGACGTTTCACGTACGGTAAACGAAGTTTACAGAAAATCAATAGTATAAGAGAAAATAGAGGAAAACCACTGTGGTTTTCCTATAAACACCCCGTCTATTCTAAGATTTTAAAATTATATGCATATCGGAACCTTTCCTGGGATGAGTATACTCTAAATATGAAGTTTGGCTGAGATCTATCCAGCCGTTTCGACGTGATGGTGGGAAAACCACTCTGGTTTCCCTATAAACCCCCCGTCTATTCAAGGATTTTAAAATGATATGCATATCTAAACCTTCCCCGGGATTAGTATACTCTAAATACAATGTTTGGTTGAGATCCATCCAGCCGTTTCGACGTGATGGTGGAAAAACCATTCTGATTTTCCTATAAACCCCCCATATATTCAAATATTTTAAAATGATATGCATATGGAAAACTTCCCCGCGATGAGTATCCTCTAAATATGAAGTTTGGTTGAGATCTATCCAGCCGTTTCGACGTGATGGTGGAAAAACCATTCTGGTTTTCCTATAAACCCCCTGTCTATTCAAGGATTTTAAAATGATATGCATATCAAAACCTTCTCCGGGATGAGTATACCCTAAATATGAAGTTTGGTTGAGATCTATCCAGCCGTTTCGACGTGATGGTGGAACAGACAAACAGACAGACAAACAGAAACAATTTTATTTATATAGATTTTTACACTCGTTCTTCACCCCCTTTCCATCCCCGCCCAAAGGAGTACTATGAGTGCCTTACACAACAGTATATTTTTTCCCCAGATATTAAGTCTTATTTGTACCTATTTTGGTTGACAGCTATGCCCAAACGTACATCCATAATCTCACTGCTCTAGAATCCTGGAGCTGACGTTGCCATGGTTACGGCAGTTCATTTCTTTATCCGATTCCTAGAGCAGGGGTAGTGTGGTGCCAATATCTCCGTAACGGTTGGTTTTAGGGCCTTAAAACATGGTTTTCGGGCCCATAGGGCTTACCGAGTTTTGTTCTTTGCGTCAAGAGGATTAAATTGAGCTTTGTCTCGTCCTTATACGACAAATTCGATATTTTGCCTATAATAGTATAAGAGAAAATGGAGGAAAACCGTTTTTCCTATAAAACCCCCGTCTTTTCAAAGATTTTAAAATGATATGCATATCGAAACCTTCCCCGGGGTCAGTATACTCTAAATATGAAGTTTGGTTGAGATCTATCCAGCCGTTTCGACGTGATGGTGGAACAGACAAACAGACAGACAAACAGACAAACAGAAACAATTTTATTTATATAGATACGCGGGATGAGGTGCGCGTCCGAAAGGATTCCGGGGGCGACAAAGCGCATCGACTTACTGGATGGTCGCCACGGGTGATGGCGGGGAGGAGCCATCACCTCTGCGAAAGCTTCCTGCGTTAGGTCAAGGAGGCATGGTGGAGAAGTTCTACCCATTGTCTCACAAGAAAGAAGAAACGTGCGGTGAGTCGACAAAATGACGCATGTTCAGTTGATGTGAAGAGTTTCAATTGTAAAATGTTGGTATCAATGGATGGTAATAAAATCTATGTACGGATAATTTTGTATATCCCTATGATATTCGCTAAATAAAATTCATCATCACTGTTCTTAACTGCAGTATTTTTTAATATTCAATCAAATAAAGAAGGCTAAATGTATTTACACTGATGGGTTATTGAAAAGCTCACAACCATAGAGTTAACGGGAGATTTAAGATAATACACACCTCCCATAATATCGGAAATCACAGAGCCGGGAGATGGTATTGATTATTTTAATCTTAATTTTCGAGACATGCAGTTTACGAAAATGATTATAGTATAATTGAAAAAACGTGCACTAAGAGCACAAAGAATAACCTGTCCGGAAATATGAATAAAAATTTAATACAAGTATTTGTGAGTAACTGAGAAGTTGAACAGAAAAAAGAATGGCCTGAAAAGTGTGTTATAAATATTATTGTAAGAAATGGAACTTCTCGGACATGCTATCGAGGAAACATGGCACCTGCCCCAAAGAGGTCAGCACAGTAGTTATCCTCAGTCCCTCCATATGTCCGGCTCCTGAAATGAATATTAATATTGACTCTCGAAAGAAAAACAAAAAATTGTGCAGACTGATAGAACTAATACGATAAAATTATTATATGCTATATCTATAATCTACGTACCTAACTGCTCTACTATTCAACGGAGTTATATTTTCCAGTTATTATATATATTTTGCAAGTTGCTTTACGTCACAGCGACATAGATAGGTCTTATGGCGAGGATGGTTGGGCTATAGGAAATGGCTAGGAGTGGGAAGGAAGCGGCCGGGGCCTTAATTCACGTCCAGCCCAAGCATTTGCCTGGTGTGAAAATGAGAAACCACGAGAAACCAAAACCAACTTTAGGGCAGCCGACAATCGTGCTCGAACACACTATCTCCCGAATGCATGCCAACTCGCTCGGTCTGGGCTAAATCCACATTACATCATCAAGTGCCGATCCCAATAAATAGGGAAAAGACAAGAAGAAGAACTGCCGTACCTGCCGACCGGGGTGGCGACGCTTGTTTACGCTCCGGTGAGTGGTGAAGCCTCAACGTCGCGCTGCAGCATCTGAGGTGGGGAGCTGTGCCGCTGGAGAAAAAGACCCCTCATGTGACTGCTTCGGGTGCTGCGCTACGCTCAAGAAGATTACATGCCAAGATTGCATGGGGTCTCATATAAATCAAGACCGAATGCAAGGTGTTCGTACTCTGCGCTACGGCTGCTGTCTCATCCGAACTTATGTCGCGCGCGGCCGCCCTGCCTTAAGCGTGTATACAATCTTATATGCTTGGTGATGATGCTTGTTGTTTAAAGGGGCCTTACATCGAAGGTCATCGGCCCCAATCTTATATGAAATCTTACCTTATAAAAGATGCTGGAAGTGTCGTCCTTCCTCGGTTATACAGGCATTGTATCTGGTAACCACATTCTGACTGACACGAGTGAGTTCTGCCACTGTATTATTTCCGATTTCATTCGTAATGTTTTCTTTCAAATTCCCTCCAATGTGTGAGGATTTGTTTGGTACACTTTCTTTTTTTTTTGCTAGGGGCTTTACGTCGCACCGACACAGATAGGTCTTATGGCGACGATGGGATAGGAAAGGTCTAGGAGTTGGAAGGAAGCGGCCGTGGCCTTAATTAAGGTACAGCCCCAGCATTTGCCTGGTGTGAAAATGGGAAACCACGGAAAACCATCTTCAGGGCTGCCGATAGTGGGATTCGAACCTACTATCTCCCGGATGCAAGCTCACAGCCGCGCGCCTCTACACGCACGGCCAACTCGCCCGGTATTATACACTTTCTTTCAGTTTAACCCACGCGTAAAAATCACACACTGTTAGATCTGGAGAATGAGGGGGGGGGGGGAAACAGACCAGCACTGATTACTCTGGCTGCAAACACTTCCGAGATTTTAAGAAGGGAATCTTCTGCTGTATGAGTAGGGTCTAAATCTTGTTCAAACCCCCCACGCAATTTTTCTTCTTGCGTTAACTGACGGAAGAACTGTGTAAAAATGTCATCTTGGGACCACTCTGCATTTACTGTGTTCTAGAAGAAAACGGATCCAATTATTGGTCTTGCACTAACAGCACACCAAACACCAATCTTCCTATCATAATGAGGGACTTCACAAACACCATTAGGATTTTCTGCACACAAATAGCTAAAGTTATGACTGTTCACACGACCATTAAGATGAAACTTTTACATACGCAAATACGGCGTTGCAATGATAATTGTCTCACCATGTTAACAGCTGAGATTCAGACTGGCGACTGATGCTTGCCAGGTCGAACACGTGCAGGCTGCCTGCAAGGTCAAGAACTATGCGCGCGCCTCGGAGAATTGAAACGCCGCTTCAACGGTCTGTACAAGCGGCGGACGGAAGCTCACTGGCTGGAAACCTGCCTGGCCAGATCTGACAGGTGCGATCTTGAGGCTTCACCACTCCTCGGACGAACTGCGCACGCGTGCACAGAAATGGTGGCCTGACATAATGAATCAACACTGACCACCCACTCCAGGTCTGAAAAGGAGGGGAGGGAATGAAAGGGTAGTGTTTAAGACCATTCCATTACTGAAAAGGACGGAAAGGGAGTGAACGGGTTGCGCTGAAGGCACAGTGTGTGTATTGCTATACATCGCCACTATGCCCATTTCAATCACAACAAAGTCTTGTAGCGGGCTGTTTACCTACAGCAATGCGTTAAACGAGGAGGTGGGGGATGGCATGCTTTGTATCGAGACACCATTTCTGTGCACGCGTGTACCTGTTATGGGTAGGTAAGACATGCTGGTGAAACAGTACTGTACTACGCTAACGATCTACCAATGATCCGGCCATAGGCAGCGGTGAAGACTGTGGGGGCTGTTCTGCTGTGTTCTTCTCAAGGTGTAACAATCCCATTCCTATCAGCGCCTCAATATCTCGAATACTATGATGGATCAATGTATACTACTGTACACCAGTAGTTATCAGAATACGTATGATCCAGAAGAATGGCAAGATAGAAAACAGTTATCGAACTCCCCAGATCTCCCCCGCTAATATTCAGATAGGCTGTTCCAATCGGAAAATTAACACCCCTGGACCACGCATTAGGCAGACGTCCGCTCACAGTCCACTTTGGGATGGACAATATATTGAAGTTTCAGGACCAGTAACCTTCCTACTGTGACAAAAATGTATGTGGTATCCGCGATGAGAATTTAATACTTCCCCTCTCTTCGCTGCAAAACATTTTTCGGTACAATTAACACTAACAACTTTGGAATGCAGGAAATAAAAGCAATATAGTAAATATATCCCCTATTATTCATCGTGGAATCTATTCCCACTTCCCATAGGATCGCAAATTTAATGTTCCACTACTTTTGTTTAGTAGCATTTACCGACAGGGCCGACATTAACGAAGACATTTGAGAATTAATTTTCTGACCTTCCCCTAAACTACTACTTCACCTAGCGTGAATATAATTATTTAAGACCCAGGTTATAGTAACTTCTCCCATGACCTTAAATATGGATGTTCATTAAATTCCGTTCAGCCGTTCTCGTGTGATGCTCGTACATAAAAGCATGATGGATATTTTTAAAAATGTTTTTCCTTCATATTCTACACATGACCGAGACATGAACACTACTTTAAGTTTTTTTACAAATCTGACCAAAGTAGGCTACAAACAAAACTAATTTTATTTAAATAGATTTATATTTGAAAGGTATAGTATTAATTGTTAAGGTAATATCGTGGATCACCCAGAGGGATAAGAAGCGTTAGGGTTGAATGGCTGGACAAGGAATTAACTAGAGCAGAACTTAACACAACAAATTTTGGAATTTTATTTCTTTCCTTTTCTAGTTTAACATTTAAAAAACAGAAAATCTGAATGGATAACAACAATATTAATGAGCTCGTCAGCTCTAACAATATATTTAACTTAGGTCTAGAAGTTCGAATATCAGATAAAAAAACTTGAGAGAATTACACATAGTTAATTTACACAGAAAATAGTCGAATTGCTCTTGCCATGTACAATATTTTATAATAGAAAGGAATACTCCAGGAAAATACACTTCGTAGGAGTCTGCGCTCCAACTATACCATAGTCCAGCCTCGCAGAGCCATTAATTTCTTATGGCGCACTCAAGTATTTACACCAAGTTGCCCACATGTGGGCTTATCTATTGCAAACAGTTATATAATTCACTGTTCCCAAAGGGAACTAACACCAGAAACACTTACCGAATAAACAGGGGGCATGATTGCCCATACTAAATGGCCTTAATGACAAAAGAAAAAGGTTGGTTGTAACCGGCCAAAAACAAAATGCAAGGAGGCGAAAAACCTTCACTCCTTCTAGAAATAGTTAAAATCCTAAGTGAGATAGTCCTATACTACACCGGAGTGACTAAATAAGAAACGTTAATGACAAATAAGTTTTTTGACATTTAGAAGTTTGAAACCTTTGGTCACCCCATGCCAAACTGAATGGGAACAAACAGAGCGGTAATCACTCTTTGTTCCCTTACATTACATATCCTAATAGGGAATAGAAGAGAATCCTCAGATTTGACCAAAATTTTACTTTTAAACCAACTAATTTAGAAATTTACATTAAATAAGAGGTTGAAACCTTCCCTTCACGATCTACCAATGATCCGGCCATAGGCAGCGGTGAAGACTGTGGGGACTGTTCTGCTGTGTTCTTCACAAGGTGTAACAATCCCATTCCTATCAGCGCCTCAATATCTTGAATACTATGATGGATCAGTGTATAATACTGTATACCAGTAGTTACCAGAATACGTATGATCCAGGAGCTATCACTTATCTATGAAAATTCTGCCATTACCTTAAGTCGCTGGGCCTTCCTCACACAGGCCGCGCCCCTGCCTCCCTTAGGACACGCCGCACTCAAATCACTGGAGCAATTATGTCAATACGGCCCTAAAGCGCCATGCATTTATAGTAATTTTGGGGAAAGCTTCCAAAACTCTTTACTGATAGGCTGGATTCCTTTACACACCCTTGGCTTTAATTGGCTAAGAGAAGATATATCCCAAGATCTGATTGGTTGATTACAATCGAGGAGGAACCAGCTGAAGTGTTGACAACTTCGATACATAAAAAAAATCCTAAGAACCAGGTTAACAAACATAAAAAATACAAATATCTTTATGAAATAATTAAGAGTTTATCCCGCTAGAGGGAGCAATTAAACCTAAGGAAGAGACATCTAACATTTGAAGATCAAAGTACCCTGTAGTTCACCAATTCAAGTTTATTTATATCGATGGCCTTAGAGAAGGCGCGCAGTTTAACTGACCGGGGAAGGTGTACCCCCGGTACACTAATCAACAGTGTAGATGCATTGAAATTGGGCCACAAAAGCCCTATTGTATACGAAAATAAATAAATAAATAAATAAATAAATAGACTCAGGAGCGGAAAGACGTTCACAGTGCAAGAATGAAGTAGTACTGGTCCTTGAAGAAAGCTGCTAGAGAGAAGAACCACGTGGTCCATAGCAGGCACAAACGGAATTAAATAATAATAATTAAAAATGAATAAATAAATGTGAAAAACCACTCACTCAATCATTCACTCATGATGTTTCAGGAACCACTAAGACCAGTAAGAGTGAATCTGGCATACGGTAGAGCTCTTAACTACGGTAACGACTAAAACAATGTTAAAAAATTCAACCTTCGCGAGGTAAACATAAGAGAGGAGAAACATTAAAAATGGGCAATGTGACGGAACAATAGGCCGTAGTCAGCCATGATAGTTAACTTTTATTCCACTTGGTAGCGTCGATGTCGCGGGCTGCTCTGAGAGTTAATTTTTAGGCCGCTCGGTCGCGTGCGAAGCAGAAGAAAACTCGCAGGAGAAGAAAATAAATCTTGGGCACTTCCTCAACGTGTTCCTCACGACATCCTAAAAATCAAGGAAGATATTTATTTTGTCTTATAAACAAATGAAAAGCCAAATTTTAAAAACAGTCCCATGTGAAGAAAAGGTAATTTCGCCAGTGAATAAATAAATGAACATCTGGAACACGACAATCAACGATACGGTGCTTTCTTTGACTATGTTTTTACATGATGGTTAGAACTTAAAATGAACCGAGCCAACTTTTAATATAACTGTTCGGAGCTATTCTGACTGGCAGCAACAAGCAAGTTTTGTAACCAATAATGATGGTGTATTGAAACAGTTTGCTTAATGAAGATGAAATATTACCAGTTGTAATTAATACCCCATCATCTTCCTTTAAACTTCGTATGTCATATACAGTCCGCCTCTGTGGTGTAGTGGTTAGCGTGATAAGCTGCCACCCCCGGAGGCCCGGGTTCGATTCCCGGCTCTGCCACGAAATTTGAAAAGTGGTATGAGGGCTGGAACGGGGTCCACTCAGCCTCGGGAGGTCAAATGAGTAGAGGTGAGTTCGATTCCCACCTCAGCCATCCTGGAAGTGGTTTTCCGTGGTTTCCCTCTTCTCCTCCAGGCGAATGCCGGGATGGTACCTAACAAGGCCACGGCCGCTTCCTTCCCACTTCCTTGCCTATCCCTTCCAATCTTCCCATCCCTCCACAAGGCCCCTGTTCAGCATAGCAGGTGAGGCCGCCTGGGCGAGATACTGGTCATTCTCCCCAGTTGTATCCCCGACCAAGAGTCTGAAGCTCCGTCATATACAGTCGAAAACGTTTATTGCGACATCGCTTTTAACGACGTAATCTAACGGCCCCATCTAAATCCAATATAAGCACTGTATTTAAAAAAAACAGACCGCTTATTACGACATATCGTATACAACGACGTATCTTTTATCAGATTTTCGGAGAAATGTATCGACTATAACGTCCAATGTTGATTTTTCTTTGTTACGCATCTCGAGATTGCTGACAACAACGTAAAGCTTATTTTCTAACTCTTGTTTTCAGTAGACTGTAGATTTCTAATCAGTCTCTCTGTTAAATAGTCGAAGCAAGCATTGTTGTAAACATGTGGCTAAAGGAAAGGAAATTGTTTAATATTGAAGAAAAGTCACACATAGTACGGCGATTACAAAATGGGGAAACAAACGTGAGCGTAGCGAAGGAATTGGGTGCATCATACTCACCGATTTCTACAATATGGAACTTCAGAGAGAACATCTCATTACCGGGCGAGTTGGCCGAGCGCGTAGAGGCGCGCGGCTGGCAGCTTGCATCCGGGAGATAATAGGTTCGAATCCCACTATCGGCAGCCCTGAAAATGGTTTTCCGTGGTTTCCCATTTTCACACCAGGAAAATGCTGGGGCTGTACCTTAATTAAGGCCACGGCCAACTCCTAGGCCTTTCCTATCCCATCGTCGCCATAAGACCTATCTGTTTCGGTGCGACGTAAAGCCCCTAGCCAGAACATCTCATTTATTATTCAAGACCGTATGCTACATTATTGATCGATTTACATTGTTTCTACTTCTCTCCTCACTTATTATTTTATATTTTGCTGACATTATTCTTGTACGTACTGTGTAAACATTAGAAGAAAAATTCCTTTTCGTTCAACTCCAAAAAACTATATTGCAAAAACAGTAAGTTAGTTATTTCACTTGTTTTTTTTTTTTTTTTGAAGTTTTAAGCTTAATTCTGTTAATCAACCATGTAAGTCTGTAGCCTAAAACTTACAGATATGACATATTTAGCGACAACAAAATAGCCGGTTTGTTCGACTATCGCCTATAACGACCTGTAATTAACGGTCCATTCGGAGTCGTTATAACCGGTTTCGACTCTACTTATTTCAAGACTTTCAACAGAGTTTCAATGAAAGTGAAAAATGAGAGTTAACAAGGTTGATTTTTAAACCTAGCACTTACAAGAGTTAAATCTGAATTACCAATCAAACAGTCTCGTAATTTGCTCTGGAAAATGGTTGAAGAAATTGTACAAAATTCGACTCGGGCAAAGGCTGGATACACAGCTTGGTCGTCAGGGTGGAAATGCAGGAGGTAGGTCATGTTGTAAAATATGCCCTTTAATAATAATAATAATAATAATAATAATAATAATAATAATAATAATAATAATAATAATAATAATAATAATAATAATAATAGTGTTTAACAATCCTCAACAACAATGATTCTTTAAGAGACGGCGGAATATCGCTTTTCACTATTAAATGGAGTTTTGAGTTTATTAACATGCCTGTAAATTATTGATAAAAGTCTCTCACATTGGAGTGTTCTTAATAATGACAAATTACCGAGCCGAGATTCGATTTCTCATCCTGGAACAAAGCGTTCATGCACCACTCAGCAGATGAAGAAATTTCTTGCACTGCTATGAATGGATCAGCTCGGAGGATTGACATATACTAACACAAAGCGAGGTGTAATTGTGGATCCCAAAATAAGACTTGAGTTGGTAAATGAACAGGATACACCACGCAGCTGTGAGCTTGCATCCGGGAGATAGTGGGTTCAAACCCCATTGTCGGCAGCCCTGAAGATGGTTTTCCGTGGTTCCCATTTTCAGACCAAGCAAATGCTGTACCTTAATTACGGCTACGGCCGCTTCCTTTCCACTCCCAGACCTTTACTATCCCATCGTCGCCATAAGACCTATCTGTGTCGGTGCGACTTAAAGCAAATTGTAAAAAAAAAAAAAAAAAAAAAAAAAAAAAAAAAAAAAAAAAAAAAAAAAAAAAAAAAGTACAGGATACAGAGGTACATCAAGAAAAGAGTATTTATGAAGACACCGCAATTTTTTTTCAAAGAGCAATATAACTTGGAGTCAATCACCAACTCAACCCAAATGTTTAATGTAAGTACGATTTGCTATAGCTGCTACATAACATTTGTTAGTGAATATACGAAGTCCTATGCGGCTACCTTCGATGAAAGGCAGTTTTGAAAAAAAAAAAAAAATCGGTACAAATTACAAATAGACAATTATTATTCATTCATTCATTCATTCATTCATTCATTCATTCATATTTTGTCGACTTTAATAGTGGCTAAGTTAGGGCTCGTGGCTCTCTCTTATACTTAACCACGTAAAATACAGGATAATACATTTATATAAAAGATACTATTCTATTATAAAGTAACTAAGCTAAATAACAGATCTTGAGAATATAAATAATGAAGAAAGAAAGAAAGAAAGAAAGAAAAAAAGAAAGAAAGAAAGAAAGAAAGCAAAGCTCAACAAACTATTACTACGCTGATGTTTTCATTCCCCTCCCTGAAGGGAAGGGGCGGGCCACCCCGAAGGTAACGCCTTCACTCTGGCCAGGAGATTCGGCAGGTTGGAGAAGGAGTGATGGTATGGGGAGGAGGGTAATTTGATGTATTGAATTAGGAGGTGTGTGTGTGTGGATAGTATATAATTATCGGGGATGTGTGCAAGGATTAAATATTCAGAGGAGAGTGCAAGGGTGGACAGGGAAAAGGTGAAGTGCAAAAATGGGGAAAATGAAGGTTAGAAGAGAGGTCTTGGGTGGAGATGCAAGGTGAGGAGATGGAGAGTGGCTGTGATATTAGAAAGAGAAGTGATAAGAAAACGCAGAAGGTCGAATATCGGAACGGGTGGGGGAATGAAACGAGGTTGAGGAGGGAGTTGACAAACTTGTGGATAAGGTGGAACAGGAGGAGCGGCAGGCCGGGAGCGACAATGTGAAGTAGCGGAAGGGAAGCGAACAGGTTGGGGTGGAGAACGGGAGGGCTCCACTTTATGGCGGTGGCCGTTGACACGGGCGCCGGTACGGATGAGATGTTGAACGTCTTCGGCACTGGGAAGCTGGAGCCGCACCATATAAGTAGGGCCGTTGGTGTTGTGGATGTGAATCGCGCGTCGGGCGGGAACGCCGTCCGCGTGGAGTTCCTGGAGGACCGCCCGTTCGGAGTTGTCAGGTGAAATCCCGTGTAGGACGCAACTAAATGTGGCATGGAAGGATGGCAGTTGCTGCTGCGGCGATGGTGGTAGGGCTTCGGGTGCTGCGGAAGTGTCTTGCAGAGGCGACGATGATGGAGCTACGGTGGTCGAAGTCAACGGGGTGGAAGAGTGTGGCGGGGTTGTGGTAGTTGTGAGTAGTGGGAGGGATGAGGACATTACTGGTGAGGGGTGACAAGTTGTGACAGTGGTGATGGGAAGTTGAGAACTGGTATATGCGGTCGTCATAGTGGTCGTGGAAGTAGGAGTTGTTGAAAAGAAGGATGGTGGTGGCTGTCCGGGGTAGAGACGCGTTGAAGACTGGAACAATAGATGGATCCGCAGAGAGCTGGTCTTGGATGGACGACGGAGGTAACACCACTGTGTAGTTCTTATGGGGAATGATCGCTCCGGAGGCGAAGAGGCGTTGCTGGGCGTCCTCTCCCGGGAGATGTACCAAAATCTGCGATGTTGGAGTGGAAGTTAGGTCATCCATCAATCGATAGGGGTTATAAGCTGGGACGCCGGCTGTACGAAGGTCGTGGTAGATGGCGTCTTCAGAGATGTTTGGAGCTACTCCGGGATCAGGCAGTAAGTCATGGTGGGTGGGGAAGGCCGACTGCCAACGAGGCGCCAGCCAATATGCTATTTGAGGTCGGCTAGGTAGCAATTAAAGTTGAGGGCCACCCGGCCGAGCAAAAATCTTGGAGGTGCTGTGGCGAAGCTAAGAAATGTGTGTTAGCGAAGTTCCCCTTGCACCAGGCGAGAATTGTTGTGATGTGTGTCGGATGCTCAATAAACACCCATGCTATATTCTTTACCTTAATGTTTTTGCTATATAACATCAAGAATGTCAATATACAGCACTCTCGATTACCTATACCCCGATTAACCGAGGTTCGACGTTATCCGCGCCCAATAAAATTAAATAAGTAACGATCGCGTTTCCAACAGTGCCAAAGAATTCCACTGTTTCATGGCTCGAGTCTAAGCCCTCTATTCTATTCGGTATCAGGCAGAACGCACAAGTCAACGACTACACAGTTAACTATATTCGCCGGTAGATGGCTCTATAAAAGTTGTCTCCGCTGATCCTTCTATGCCAGCCCAATAGAGGGCTCAGTGAAAGTTGTTTATGCAGATCTTTGTGTTAGTCCAATAGATGGCTCTGTAAAATTATAATTAAAGTTAGAACAAAATTGTTAGAAGCTCCAGGAGGTTGTGGGAAAACACTTCTTTATTCAAGTTTAGTACACAGATTAGAAGCATAGGTGAGATTGCAATCACTGCTGCATGGACAGGAATTGCGGCTTTGTTATTGCTAGATTGTAAGACAATTCACAAACCTTTTGGTTTGCCCATTCCAGTAATATAAATTTCAGTTTCGAGTATTAAATGGAACAGCTCAAAAGCAGACGTTTTGTGCAAATCAGCCGTTAATATTATTAATGAAGCTTCGATGATTCCTGCATTAGCAATAAATTGCATTGGTCGCCTATTAAAGGCCATTATGAGGTGTGAAAAAAGAAAAGCGTAGTTAGTCATGTTTGAGGGAGATTTTCGCCAAGTTCTTCCTAAGGCATCCAAAGGTGGAAGAGCTCAGGTAATTGAGGCACGTACCCAGAGTGTTCAAATATGGCCAAAGTTAAAGTACTTCACTTGTAAACAAATATGCGTGCAAAGCCTTTCGAAAAAATTCCCGGCATGTCTACTACAATTAGGAAATAATGAAATTAAAAGTTAAATAGGAAATGATGTAAAATTATATAATAAGGGTTCCTAGCGACCGTTGGTAAGTCACGTTTTCGGCAACTGTATAGATTTTAATTCTTGATCTTATTATGACAGGACAATTGTAAGTCCCTTCAATGATGACTGTAACAGCATACATGTAGACGTCTCTCACCTAATCCCAGGAAGTTTTAAGGAATACAACAGTGTCGAGATCTGTCAGATGATGATGCTGACACAGAATTTGTAAGCAGCATACCAAAGAATACCGACACTCCATCCGGCTCTATGGAGAATTTGTAAGCAGCATACCAAAGAATACCGACACTCCATCCGGCTCTATGGCTAAATGGTTAGCGTGCTGGCCTTTGGTCACAGGGGTCCCAGGTTCGATTCCCGACAGGGTCAGGAATTTTAACCATCATGGGTTAATTTCGCTGGCATGGGGGCTGGGTGTATGTGTCGTCTTCATCGTTTCATCCTCAACACGACGCGCAGTTCGCCTACGGGAGTCAAATCAAAAGACCTGCACCTGGCGAGCCGAATATGTCTTCGGACACTCAGGCACTAAAAGCCATACGCCATTTCATTTCACCGACACTCCATTATGCCATCTGGAATGTCTTCACATGCATTAAAATTGTAAGTTCGTGCAATTGTTATGCTTACAAAACATACGCACATGGCTTTTGATTTAGTAAACGGAATGCGTATGATAGAAATATATTGACAAAATTATAAAATTCGAAGTCATTACATGTGCTTCCAAAAATCGGGTAATTTATCTACCTAGGATTGGTTTGATGTCTACTGACAGTAACCTGCCTTTCAAATTAAAAGGAGGTAGTTCCCGTTACGTCTTGCTTTCGGAATGACCATTAACAACGCACTTGGTCGAAGTTTTGACAAAATAGGTATTTACTTATCTCAGCCATGGTCAGTTATATGTGACATTTAGTAGAGTTAAAGCTGCGAGGGATGTCAAAATTAACATTTTAACTACACCATAACAGGGTCAGTTCTCCGAAACTGAAATGTATTTAAAAACACAGTTTACAATGAATGAAATACTAAAACCAGTCAATGAATAGGACAGTCATAGTTTAGAGTGAACTGTGCTTACTTCATTAAAGTGATTAAAATATTACTGTTACAAGCATGCACAAGAAGAACATAGGGCAATTGCCAAGGCTCAAAAATTCCATATGTATAGTCACAATGGCAGTGTAGGTTTAAAGGCAAATAAGTGGTCTTCCGAAGTCCCGCATACTTTCCGATACTTTTCTCACGCTTCCTTGATCACGTTTTATTTTTAGTATATTTCATTTTACAATTTGCTTTACCTCGCACCAACACAGATATGTTTTAGGGCGACAATGGGATAGGAAAGGCCTAGGAGTGGGAAGGAAGCGTCCGTTGCCTCAATTACGGTACAACCCCTACATTTCCCTGGTATGAAAATGGAAAACCACGGAAAACAGTCTTCAGGGCTGCCGACAGTGGCCCACAGCTGCGGACTATTTTTGATAGTTGTCTGTGTTAGGTCATCAGCTCAGAGGCTGGTTCGATCCTCAAATAGCACCCCCAAAGCTTATGCGGTTATAAGGAAACCGCAAAAACCAATAGTAGAACCAAAATGAGGCGTACTAGGCAAGATGGGGAGTGAGGTAATTTGGCATTGCTCTCCCTACTGGGCCAGAAAGTACTATTTCAGTAAGACTGACCCTATGTGCAACACCTTTCATAACACTCAGATGTAGGGGCCGATGACCTTCGATGTTAGGCCCCTTAAAACAACAAGCATCAAGACTCAGATGCAATGGTTGTGCTCTGAAATGTCATAACTCAGCACCACCCGTACCCCAGCAGCTTCCATATTGTCACAGGCATGGATGAGACTGGGACTTCGGTGGAAGCTACACTTTACTCTCGCCTGTGCCAAGAGATGGATGCAAACGTACTGTATCCATCAAGAAATGACAGCAAGCAGCTGTTTATAGTTATATATTTTATTATCTTAATTATTCTGTTTCTCTTCGAACAGTCGTGATCCCAAATTTAACATAATTCAATATAATTTCGAATGCTTATATTTTGAAAAAAATCATTAGATATCGAGAAATACCGGTATTATAGTGTATCAGAACGCCCCTAGCCGGCCCCGTGGTGTAGGGGTAGCGTGCCTGCCTCTTACCCGGAGGCCCCGGGTTCGATTCCCGGCCAGGCCAGATATTTTTACCTGGACCTGAGGGCTGGTTCGAGGTCCACTCAGCCTACGTGATTAGAATTGAGGAGCTATCTGACGGTGAGATAGCGGCCTCGGTCTAGAAAGCCAAGAATAACGGCCGAGAGGATTCGTCGTGCTGACCACACGACACCTCGTAATCTGCAGGCCTTAGGGCTGAGCAGCGGTCTCTTGGTAGGCCAAGGCCCTTCAAGGGCTGTAGTGCCATGGGGTTTGGTTTGGTTTTAGAACGTCCCTAGGTTAGACAGCACTTGTTTACTTCCTGAATAGACTGTGTGCATTTTAATCAACCGGTGCTAAAAAGTACAGTAGAATGAATACTAACATTCACGACCTGATTTTCACTGCTGCCCCATACGCCATACGCCTTTGCTCATACGTGACATAATGAGGCACCTGTCCCCACGGCGTTTGTCCTTGCTGCACTGATTATGCGAGTGTTATCGAGTTTTACGAGCCATTCATAGACTAAACACCTGCTTGGCTGTAAGTAGGGCATGTCTTGTTGACATGTGCGACTTCTGACCAGGAACGCTGGGAAATTCGCTTATCATCAGCATGGAATGCGTATAGATTTAATCAGACTAAGGTAACATGTAGAGATGATGGCTAGCACTGCTCTAAGAGAAGTACAACTACAAAAAAATGATCATTTATATATTAAAAAAACTGTAATTTTGCCTGCTCACTTGATATTTTCTTATAATTCGATTTTGCACTGAACTAGCTGTTGCTGAGGAGAATATCAGTTAGCATGGGCTTGATCAAATTTTGTCGACATTTGAGAACGCTAAGTGTGCACATATTTTTAAAAGATTTCAGTTCACAAACCGTGAATGACCAGAATGATCCTGAATTTTTACCATTTAGACGATGATAACCGAATATATCAAAATTACTGTACAGAAGTTCGGCTCCATGGCTAAATGGTTAGCGTGCTGGCCTTTGGTCACAGGGGTTCCGGGTTCGATTCCCGGCAGAGTCGGGAATTTTAACCATCATTGGTTAATTTCGCCGGCACGGGGACTGGGTGTATGTGTCGTCTTCATCATCATTTCATCCTCATCACGACGCGCACGTCGCCTACGGGTGTCCAATCAAAAAGATCGGCACCTGGCGAGCCGAACATGTCCTCGGACACTCCCGGCACTAAAAGCCATACCCCTTTCCATGTCATTGTACAGAAAGGAAACACTGGACCAGGGATGACAAACCTTTTCCGACTAGCGTGTCAGTGTAGGGCTTGTTCATTGCATTTTAATGTGTAGTGTGCCATAGGTTATTTTCCTTTAAGATCATCATTAAACCCCTCACTTGACTTCAATGGGTATTAGATTGCATCACGCAACTGTGAGCTCGCATCCAGGAGATAGTGGATTCGAATCCCACTGTCGGCAGGCCTGAAGAAGGTTTTCCGTGGTTTCCCATTTTCACACCTGTACCTTAATCAGGCCACGGCCGCGTCCTTCCTATTCCTAGGCCTTTCCTGTCCCATCGTCGCCATAAGACCTATCTGTGTTGGTGCGACGTAAAGCAAATAGCAAGAAAGATTGTATCACATATATCCTTGCGACTGGATGTTTCATGATTTTATTTTGCAAACATCACTGAAAATTAAATATTAAGAATAAGATATATTTTTTAACCTAACATAATTTGTAATAAAAGTATGCCCATAGAACTGTGACATGATGATGATGTCATCCGTTCAGTCGAATCCGACCATCGGCGATTCTATGAATTAGCGCTCTCCAAGTTGTCCTGTTCCACATTACTTTGGTAGATTTTCGACCTCTTTATTACATGTTAGCCGAGCTGGGTGGTACGAGAATTTTGCCCTCCACGAGTTCTTTTACGTACCAGAAAATCTACCAACACGAGGCTGACATATTTGAGCACCTTCAAATACCATAGGGCTGAGCCAGGACCGAACCTGTCAATTGGGCGCAGGCCAGCGCTCTACCGTCTCAGCTACTAAGCCCTGCATATTATAAATAAATAAATAAATAAATAAATAAATAAATAAATAAATAAATAAATAAATAAATAAATAAATAAATAAATAAATAAATAAGATTACTTACCATTATCAACACCCACTTCCTCTGTAACTTTCGACCATAGTTTGCGTTGTATATCTCGAGAATGATAGTGTTTATCTTTCATATTCCATAGGGTTGTTCTTTCACAAAGCGCACTTATCAACTTTTCACTATGTACATCCATGACAAATGTTGACCGATACTGTAGTAATAATACAAACAATGTTGCATATGACGACGACAGACAACCAAATGCTTGCAGGAACCGTGGAGTACAGGCGACTACAAGCGGCAAATCCCATTCGAGGGGGGTCTGTAACCTATCGTCTGTTGTCGACTATAGTCGCGTGAAGTCGGCTGCACGAGGTAGCTTGCAGTGGACGCAGTTCCGTTACAATCTTCGCTTGGGGATCAGTCGCGCTAGTGCGTACGTAGTCGCGCGTAGTCGCTTCCAGTGGACGCGAAGCCCAAGTGGTTTAAGCAACAGAGAAGCTACAATGTACCGATCAGTGGATCTCTCCTTATGGTGAAAGCAGAAGAATTTGTATGCAGCAGTGGCTGGACTGGCAGATTCAAGCAGCGTCACAGCATTAGTATCGGCAAAGAGAGCGGCGAAGTGTATAGTGTGAATGCCGAAACAACCCAAGAATGGCTTACTACCGTGTAGCCTAATGTGCGCGAAGGATATGCCGATTGTGACATCTTGAATGCAGACGAGACTGAAATTTTCTTTATACTGACACCAGACAAAACTCTGAAATTCAAAGGTGAAAAATGTGTTGGTGGCAAGTTATCTGAAGAGCGAATAACAGTTCTGGTTTGTGGCAATGCAGACGGAACTGAGATGAGAAAACTGTTCATGATTGGCAAATCAAAAAATCCTAGATGCTTTAGGCATGTAAAAAATCTACCGGTACATAACAATGCTAATAAAAAGTCCTGGATGACTTCCGAATTGTTTAAAGCTAAAATGAGGCGTTGGAATCGGGAGCTTGTAATTCAGAAAAGAAAGATCCTGGTTCTTGTTGACAACTGTCCAGCGGACCCTGTAATCTCAGGTCTGGAGAACTTTAAGCTTGTTTTTCTTCTTGCAAATACAAGCATACTGCAGCCCATGGATGAAGGGGGTAATTAGGAGTCTGAAATGCCACTATCGTGCGCTGATATTGTTTAAAATGTTAGAATGTATCGAAGAAAAACACAGGATTATTCTATTACACTGATAAACGCGATCAGATGCGTAACAAAAGCATGGAAACGGGCCACTACTAAAACTATCAACAAATGTTTCCACCATGCCGGAATCTCATCAACAGAAGAAATAAATACGTCCGATGACAGCGATGATCTGTCGTGTCTGCACGTCTGCCAGAAACCAACTGTGATATACTCAAATCAGTGAAACGTACGCAACAATAAATTACGACCTAGTTAAAACCGAAGTGCAAACTGAAGACGAAATTGTAAGTGAAGTAAAGAATAACGGCCACAGTGGCCATGAAGTGGAGGATGAAAGAAAAGAAGAAGAAGAATTGACTATAACCACGGGACTACCAAATTAAACGTAACCACGATGAAAAATACGAAATAATTAAAAAATATAAAGTGTATTTGGTCGGGCCGCGGTGTAATGGTAGCGTGCCTGCCCCTTACACGGAGACCCCGGCTTCGTTTCCCGGCAAGGTCAGGGATTTTTACTTGCATCTGAAGGCTGGTTCGAGGTCCACTCTGTCTACGTGATACGCAACTGAGGAGCTATCTGACGGTGAGATGGCGGCCCCGGTCTAGAAAGCCAAGAATAACGACTGAGTGGATCCGTCGTGCTGACCACACGACACCTCGTAATCTGAAGGCCTTCGGGATGAGCAGCTACTGCTTGGTAGGCCATGATCCTTCGGGGCTCTTGCGCCATGGGGTTTGATTTGATTTGGTCGGGATTCGAACTGCAGGCGTCTTGGTGGGAAGTCAAGGAAGATGCCACTGAGTTATAACACCCCGTTCTCTATTTTCAATTATATGTATCATAGTTCGAGTTCTTCGTTTGGTGAGGCTGGCTGGGAAAAAGAACTTGGCTATTTGGCAACGAACTTTTTACTGTCAACTATTCGTACCCGAAGCATCGAAAAGGATCCAAAATACTTCAGGCAATCATCGGAGCGGGTCTGGTGAAGTGCGCCGGTCGATAAGTTTGGAACAGAGTGGTCACATGTCATGCAATAGCCTATACACACGCAATGTGGCTAGTAACATGGTATTTTAACGGTGCCGAAAAGTCATTAAGTGACAATAGCATGCATATCAAGCAGCGCACGTAACACAAACAAATAACACGACAAATGCAGCAGTAAACTGTGGGTTCTCTACATTCTAAACTGCCAAGTCAGAATAGACGATAAATGCAGTAGTTTAGTTATCATTAACTTTTTAAAACATCACCTTAGAGGCTGAATGGCTGTAATAAAACGTTAGTGATACACTGTGACTCACTTATACAGATCTATTAGCGTGGAACTCTCATGGAGAAGATCGACAGTTATTCTACAGACGGCGTGACACACAGTCAATGAAAGTGAGCAAACTTGAACCACGGTCATCTTGGTTAGGAGTTAATTTGGCCATCCGCTCTTAAGAGAACTGATTAAATTAGGATGATCTGGGTAGTATTTAATATAAAAAATAATAATAACTAATTAATAGTGTTCTTTTATGTGCCAGTAAATCTAACGACACGAGGGTGATGTATTTGAGCGCCTTCAAATACCAGCGTACTGAGCCAGGATCGAACCTGCCAAGTTGGGGTCAGAAGATCAGCGCCTCAACTGTATTGAGCCACTCGACCCGGCAATATGAAAACATAATTTGCCTGGAGTGAAAATAGAAAACCACGGAAAACCATCTCACGGGCTGCCGACAGTGGGGTTCGAACCCACTATCGCCCGAATGCAAGCTAATAGCTACGTGGCCAAAACTGCACAGGCACATGTTCGGTTACAACGCTTTAGTTGTTCTACCAGGCTCCTATATACTGTGGTTCCTCTTTCTGTATACTGCAGTTCCTGCTATACATAGTTATTATTTTCGTTTTCTTTTCCATCTTGATCTTACTTGCTTCTGCGTTCTATCATACAGCTTCATACAGCTCACTGAAGTAACTTTTATTCGTCATATACATCTTCTTATCTTCTTTTCTTTTATTCTTAATACTTTCCATATTTTCAGACTCATTCTGGTTACAGCGCTACAGTGTTCTTTTATTGTCATTTTTAATATTATTACTATTGTTTTCGCTATTAATATTATTTGTGTTATTTGTATTTGTAAGTACTGTATAAGTTATGTACATGTATACTCTTCTAGTGGTAAAGTGTAAGAGAGGGCCTTGAACCCTAACTTCGCCACCAATAAAGGCATTATCTATCTATCTATCTATCTATCTATCTATCTATCTATCTATCTATCAGATTTTCCTTTCTGTTTACCTACAGCTGTATTCCGTGGTTCCTGTTTCTCATACCTGACTATATTTTCATTTTCTTTTCCATCACAGGATACGTTAGGCATAGAACTACTTGCTATTGTCGCCGTAATGGTACCTCACCGTGTTGTGGCCTCGAAGGGAGACGGGCCCTGCTTTTTTCCATTTCCTATCTCTTTTAAAGTACGGCACTGACTCGCTCGCCGAAATGGCTTAAAGGGAGAACTATTCTCACGCCTAAGAATGACAACGTAGCAAGGATCAATTGATTCCTTATTGGACAAACTTCCTACTAACATAGTGAGATATATCTGGACTCCGTGGTGGAGATCGAGGACGTAGTCCACTACTCTGCGGAGTTCCTCCACACTTTAAGTCCACCAGGTTTTTCACATCACAATCTCAGTCTGAAAGATGGAGCACATATTATGCTGCTACGGAATCTGATATCTCCTAAGCTTTGGAATGGCACCAAGCGGGAAGTGAAGTTTTTATACTCTACAATGCCGAATTTCATAGCGAAGTACGGGTACATGAGCTAATAATAATAATAATAATAATAATAATAATAATAATAATAATAATAATAATAATAATAATAATCTGCAACGTCCGATCAACAGGTATACATTTCAAGGGGAATCATGACTGAAATGTTCCCATTTTAGACCACTGGGCGTGTTGGCCGTGCGGTTAGGGTCGGGCAGCTGTGAACTCCACTGTCGGCACCCCTGAAGATGGTTTTCCGTGGGGCTGTACCTTAATTAAGGCCACGGCCGCTTCCTTCCCACTCCTAGGCCTTCCCTGTCCCATCGTCGCCATAAGATCTCTCTGTGTCAGTGCGACGTAAAGCAAAATAGCATTTTTGACCAAAAAATCGAGTTTTAACTTTAAAAAGTCACAATTTTTTCTCTTTCAAATCCCGTTATCAGTTTTGCCTTAACGCTATTTTTAATGCTCTAAATGCTGGGTTTAAAAGGTAGTGGTTTGGCGTACATAGAGCAGCATACGCACCTGTCTCTCACGCTGTCAGATAAAATTAGTTCTTTCGGACTACCTCGATAATGTTGTGAGATGGACAACAGGTTAAAAGTCAGGTTGTGCGGATCAAAAATAGGAAAAGTCGGGGTGAAAGTTCCTTTTGGGGATCACTGTAAGTACCTAGGTGGTAATATAAGGAAAGATCTTCACTGGGGTATTCACATAAATGGGATTGTAAATAAATGGTACAGATCTCTGCACAAAGTTACGAGGGTATTTAGCAGTTGTAATAAGGATGTAAAAGACAGGGCATATAAGTCTCTGGCAAGGCCCCAACTAGAGTATGGTTCTAGTGTATGGGACCCTCATCAGGATTAGCTGATTCAAGAACTGGAAAAAATCCAAAGCTTTATTTGTCCTGGGTGATTTACGACAAAATATTAATAATAATGTTATTTGTTTTACGTCCCACTAACTACTTTTACGGTCTTCGGAGACGCCGAGGTGCCGGAATTTAGTCCCGAAGGAGTTCTTTTACGTGCCGGTAAATCTACCGACACGAGGCTGTCGTATTTCAGCACCTTCAAATACCACCGGACTGAGCCAGGATCGAACCTGCCAAGTTGGGATTAGAAGGCCAGCGCTTTAAACGTCTGAGCCACTCAGCCCGGCAACAAAATATTAGCGTTACAAAAATGTTGCAAAGTTTGGGCTGGGAAGACTTGGGAAAAATAAGACGAGCTGCTCCATCAAGTGGTAGGCTATGTTCCGAGATGTCAGTGGAAAGATTGCGTGGGATGACATTATTATATGAATAAGTTTGAGTGGCGTCTTTAAAAGTATGAAAGATCACAATATGAAGATAAAGTTGGAATTCAAGAGGACAAATTGGGGCAAATATTCGTTTATAGGAAGGGGAGTTCGGGATTGGAATAACTTACCAAGGGAGATGTTCAATAAATATCCAATTTCTTTGAAATCATTTAAGAAAAGGCTAGGAAAACAACAGATAGGGAATCTGCCACCTGGGTGACTGTCCTAAATGCAGATCAGTATTGATTGATTGATTGATTGATTGATTGATTGATTGATTTCTATAATACCGCTTGTCCGCTGTGCGTAAGAGGAGAAAGACATATGATGGAGTAATTTACAGTCCAGCCAGTTTAAAAGCAAACATGTTTCTTAAAACATTCAATTGCTTTTACCTACCTCAAAACTTTCAGCTCTTTGCCATGCATAAAATGTTCCTTGTGGAAGAGTCCTTATAGGATTCACTTGAAATTTTCAGAGAATGTTTGAATATGTACTGGAATGAAAATTAGTTCTCCATTTTAATATCAGTCGAATATTACCATCATATTTTTACTCCTGAAACAGCACGAAACTAGATTCTGGCCTATTGAGTGAATAATGAAAAGGTGGAAAAATTATATCTCCAATAGTTTATGCCTGACTGTGAAACTATCAGCTGTTCTTAAATGTAACTTATGAGTATTTCTTACAAGTCTGTCTAATTATAGCTCAAAAAATGAAAACTGTACCGCAAGGAGGATTTTCCATGAAACGTATAGAAATATTTGTCAACATTGTAAGTAAGGAACTTTGCAACCAATTACCTAATCGACTTCAAATTTTATATAGACAAATTACAGGAATTTCCTCATGAAAGAGGATTCTGTGACGTACCCTTAAATCTGCTTGATACGAATGCTTCGTATTTAAGCACTCGTAAATGCCAGTCGATTGCGACAGAATTCAAGCCAGAGTAAGAAGCAAACGCCACTCAGCCAGGCAAATATTTCATTCCTCGAGTGATGTTCGTGGGCTCGACATGGCTCGGCTTGTACACCCACATCTACGTGTCGAAACCGAAGTCTTACATTTCTGGGAACTATTGCACAACATATATCAGGTGAAAACTTTCTTCTCAAAACGGAATCTGAAACCTGTAACCTGAACTGTGACAGTCATGGGAAACCTGGTAATCAGAAATTTAATATTGGAGCCTAACGTTATTATACAGTACACTGTAATTACAATACAAGTGCAGATACGGAGCACAGGCCACGAGAAAGGTTTGTTGCAGAACAATACATGGAGAGTTTTACTCGAATTTTTGTGGTGGTGGTGGTGATTTCAATACGCAAAATAGATAATCAATTCCTGTTTTAACAGCTGAAGAATGAACATCATCAAACCCCCCTCCCCACCTCCCGAAGGAGGGTGATCAACAACTTCGGAGCGTGGAGTAACCACCACGGGTTTCCCAGCTGATTATAATAGATAGATACATAAAATAGATAGATAATGCCTTTATTGGTGGCGAAGTTAGGGTTCAATGCCCTCTCTTACACTTAACCACTAGAAGAGTATACAGTTTCATAACTTATAATTTCGAATAGAAATAAAACAAATAATAATAATAGCAATAATAATAATATAATTATTTAGTTACCATACTTCTCCTCAGAAATATGGAAGGTCTAGAGAAAAAAATGTGCGTCCCCATGTACATATAAAATGCTCCCTAGACATATCTTAAGATGAGATTTTATTTACAATATTTACATAGTTTAAAAAAACACTTAAATACAGTAATATTGTGCAAGACGTACACTTCATTTCTTGCTGCTCGTCCATTCTGTCTATCGATAGCTGGCTAATTATTCATTCATTCCACCATTCCTGTGCTCGCATACTTCCTTTCACTCTACCAATCATTCACTCAATCACCCATACACTCACAGACACATGAAGCAGTTCCATTAAAATACATTTTTCTTTATATACATTTGAAATTTCGGAAGAGGCAAGTTCTTGACGTCCCCTGAGAGCGAGTTCCATAGCTTTGCGGAACACCAATAGAAATCCTTCTGAAAGGCAGAGGTACGGGCGAAAGGCGGACAAAGAGTACCTCCTTCGCCCCTCTGAGCTGAGCGATAAACAAGCGATAGACGTTGGAAGGGTCCAATTATTATAGAGGCAGAAAGCGATTTCCGGAGAAAGATCAGGTCAGTTTGTTCGGCTATAATCTCAATTTCCGCTTTTTAAAAAAATCACCACTACCATCACTCACTACTCCGCAAATTCATTCACTACATCAGTTGATTGAGAAAACACCATCCTTTATTCTAGCCGTTGAACGCCTCGCTAACACAGATGGATTTTCAGGAAGTTTCAAATAATGCGCAAATTAAGTTCAACCTCGACATTTTCCTTGTGGTAAAATCGAAAACCATGAAAAACAATGTTCAGGGTTTTTCATGAAGATATTTGTACCCCTCATTAGGCTACACCGAATACGAGCTTATAGCTGTATCAGGAAGTCGTAAAATTTAAGAAACGATATTTTCACTTCCGGAGTTGCACATGATCCTGAAGTTCACTCAGCCTACACCAAAAATGAGTATTAGGTTAATTCCTGGGGGCAAAGGCATCCGGGCGTATAGCTAGCCACTCTACCCCATCAAGTGTCGAGGTTACGGATATTGGAAGCCTTTACCTTCCACCGCTCCAAGGGCCTTCCTGGCCTGACGGAGATGACTGACTCACAAAAAGCAATGTTTCCCTGTCGCAGATAAGAGCTGACCTGTCTGAGCAGAACAGGAAGTTCGTGTATGCAGGCACATTCTTCGTTGTTGCATTCTTCTTATCTCCACACAGTACTTTGTGGCGAACTTATTCGGTGATCCAAATACCGGGTGGGCAAAATAAAACTGGCTCGAAAATATTTCTTTCTTACCGGGCAGGTTGGCCGTGTAGTTAGGGGCGCGTAGCTATGAGTTTGAATCGGGGATATAGTGGGTTCAAACCCCACTGTCGGCAGCCCTGAAGATGGTTTTCCGTGATTTCCCATTTTCACACCAGGCAAATGCCGGGGCTTTACCTTAATTAAGGCCACGACCGCTTCCTTCCCACTTCTAGCCCTTTCCAATTCCATCGTCGCCATAAGACCTACCTGTGTCGGTGCGACGTAAAACAAATAGCATATATATTTACAATAGGACTGACGCGGTACTGACCCTTGTTAATGAATATCACAGAAGATGCTGGAAACGGCCTCATCAGAAGAAATGAAAAACTGACGATCCAAACGTCCAGAATCCATTTCACTCAGAAACGACCGGCAGAACTCAACACGCGAAGGTGGTCATCTTTAGCTAAAATCGGAAATATTTGGTCACTTGGAAAAAAAGATACGTTATGAAAAAAACACACATTAAAACAAAGATTAACCCTCAACCGCAGTCGTCAATAGTTCGCACACAACTACAGTATTGTGCGGTCCTCAGGGCCGCGTTTCGAGGGTGGGTGAAATATGTAAAAATCACCTTCCAACACTATTTATTGCGTTTAGTACAACACATTTATTCCTTAATAAACCCATATAATACATCAGGTTTACAAAATTTAGTTTCACCGCTGTGAAAGTATGTTACACTCGAAATTCGCATCAAAATTTGGCCATGAAATTCTACTATTTGCAGATGACTGTAAAATATTCAAACAAATCGATTCTTTATCTGACGTAAACTCCTTACAGAGTGGGCTTAATTCACTCTCTGAATGGTGCTCCACATGGCGTCTTAAGCCTAATCCTGCCAAGTGTTCCTCTATTTCGATCACGCTTCGTAAATCCCCTATTCTCAGTAAATACTCCCTCCACGGTAACCCGTTCCCAACTCTAGCAGAACAAAATGACTTAGGAGTGATGTTTGACAGTAAATTGTTATTTGTCCCCCATATACAAAAGATAACCGCGCGAGCAATGTCACTTCTCGGTTTGTTGTATAGATTTTCTGACATCACCGATATCCACGCCCTCCGAGCCTACTATGTATCTTGCATCCTACCGATTATTGAATTCGCGTCTCCCATTTGGTCTACCTCTTCACCCACTAATCTGAATCACATTGACCGCGTGCAGTCATTCTTCTGTGCCATTGTTAGAGCCAGAGTATCTGATTGTCGAAACTTGAGCAGTAATCAGATACTAGACAAGTTAAACCTTCACCCGTTATCTAGTCGCAGGAAAGTAGCCGACCTTAGATTCCTATATAACGCTGTTAATGGTTTATTTCGTTCTCCTGAACCTGCATCTTTCTTTTCCATACATGTTCCAACTCGCAAAACCAGGATTAATACGCCCCTTCATATTCCGTATTCCCGCCTCTCTCTCGTTCAAAGAAGTTTATTTATCCGCATACCAACCCTCCTTAACTCTTTATCTTCTGACAGGAACTTGGACGTTTTTTCTTCGTATGCCTCCTTTAATCGATTCTTACTTAACTTAACCTAGTTCATTTTCTTCATATTCCTTTTTTCTCTTCTCATTGCTGTCCTCTCTTTTGTACATAATATAATATTTATTTTTTACTGTGCTATACCATTACTTAAGTGTTATGTCTGTATTTATCTTACTGTGCCTAGCTATAAGTTCTTCTCTTCGTTTTACGTTCAACAATTTTTCTCGTTTCTTTAGCCTTTATTTTTTGTTTTTGTTATGTTGTGTCTCTAATTATGTTAGTTTTTAATTTTTTCCTCTATATTTATCGTTAGATGTTTTTTCGTCATTATTCTTCCACTTTTCTTTATGCTTGCCTTGTGCTACTCTATTGTAAATATGTATTTCATTGCGGAACTCTGTAATTCGGCTTCTCGCTGTTTTGGTTTCCCAAATAAATAAATAAATAAATAAATGAGCATCAAACACTAACATACCGTGCGTTTCAGCCAATGCCACTGTAGCGTGCTTGCTATGGGACAAACTTATCAGCAGGGAGGTCCTTGTTCAAGACCCTCCCCTGGAGAAGTTTACTTCTTTTATGGGCGCTCAAAAGTGCAGATTTAGCAACACCGCCTCGCAAAGCCCATCTGAAGTCACCAGCCAAGCGATCTGATTGGCTAACTTCAGCAGCTCATAAAATGACAACGGCGCGAGATATTTAATTTTTATTCCAATTATTTATCAGTATGACCAACCTTCTAACGCTCATATATCCAGCTCACATAATTTCCGACCACCCTGTATAATAAATTGTTTTAAAGATTTGAGTCTCATCATCGTGAAAAGTTGTCATAAATATAAGAATATAAGATAATGGAGGTCAGTGCACACGTTTTGATAATAAAATTTAGTTACATTTTCACAACAAATAAAGAAATGAAGACATGTGTTTTACAATCACTGAGCACTGACAATACGCGCATCCACGAACCACAGAATGTTGTTATAATATGTTATCAACACTTGACTATAGGGTCACAGATAATAAACAGAGCCTATAAATTTCAATACATGTGATAAGAGTCAGTCAGCTCCAATACTAAGCTGCCTCTGTGGATCAGTAGTAGAGTGTCGGCCTCCGGATCCCAAGATAGCGGGTTCAAACCCGGCAGAGGTAGTCGGATTTTTGAAGGGCGGAAGAAAGTCCATTCGACACTCCATGTCGTACGATGTCGGCATGTAAAAGATCTCTGGTGACACATTTGGTGTTTACCCGACAAAATTCATTAAATCTCAGCCATAGATGCCCAAGAGAGTTTCGGTCTACTCGGTCTGCCATCTAGCGGGCCTAGAGTAAAACGGAACATCGACATTGACGAGCAGACAGCCAGATGGCGTCAAACTGAAATGTCTGCACACGGTAGCTGAGGTCATACGATTATTATTATTATTATTATTATTATTATTATTATTATTATTATTATTAGCTCCAATACTGACAGAGAGTAGTATTTGACGAGGCTTCCTATATGACTGAAAATGTTATCTTCTTACTCAGCTCATGCAAAATAATTTAAACAAATATCAACAGAGCGAACTAGGAGAAAAATCTCAAAATAGATTATGAAAAGTCATGCGTGACAACACTCGGCAACGAAAGAAATCCTAAAAACACAAACTTAAAAATAGTCTTCTCAACTCAGAAATGGAATCACATATAGAAATCTGTGAATTGCCCACCATCAGATGAAACACGAAGAGAAAGAGACAAAATTGCGTAAGTAACGTATCCCTTTGTGGGTGGGGGCGGTAGAATAAAACCCACGGTATCCCCTGCCTACCCTAAGAGTCGACAGCATTTGCCTGGTGTGAAAATGGGAAACCACGGAAAACCATTCAGGGCTGCCGACAGTGGGGTTCGAACCCACTATCTCCTGAATACCGGATACTGGCCGCACTTAAGCGACTGCAGCTACCGAGCTCGGTAGAGGTCAGTCAGCTGAGTTCTTGCATTGCTTCCACTTACTTGTGATAGGTTCCCCACTTTCATCTATCCTATCCGATTGGTCAACTCTTGTTCTTTTTCGACCCCGGACGGTATCAGGTTTTCGAGTTCTAGTGATCTTTAATATTCACGCCCTTCGTGGCAGTTGCCTTATTTGGCCGAAACCTTCATTTTTCAGTGTCGGATCCCTTCCAATGTTTACCTCTGATTAGTGTTATATACAGGATGGTTGTTCAGTTGTACTTCCTCTTAAAACAATAATCATCACCACCACAACCGCACGCAACGTGTAATATCGATAGCTTAAGACACACCTACGTATGTTCACTCATTTACACGCCAACTACCCAAACTGCACACGTATCGATCCAAAGAGAAAGGAAAATACATTTCTTCCGCTTCTACAAAGACATATATAGTGTCTTATACGTCAAGCTTCCACGGTCTGTTAATTTTTTGTTTTTTTGTTTTTTACAATTTGCTTTACGTTGCACCGACACAGATAGTTCTTATGGCGACAATGGAGTAGGAAAGGTCTAGGAGTGGGAAGTAAGCGCACGTGGCCTTAATTTACAGCCTCTGCATTTGCCTGGTGTGAAAATGAGAAACCACGGAAAACCATTCAGGGCTGCCGACAGTGGGGTTCGAATCCGTTATCTCCCGAATGCTGGATACTGGCCGCAATTAAGCGCCTGCAGCTGTTGAGATCGATTGCTCTGCTTTAAGCACCGTTTAATGACAATCGACTGTGCCGGGATTCGATCTCAAAATGTTGAGCACAGGAAAGAGAGTGGCTACAAACACATGATCCAAGAAGGAAAAACATTTGAATGCAAAGAGAAGTCGGTGTGCAAACCATAGGAGCAGATATGATGCGTCCCGTGTTGGATCTTCATCGATTGTTTATGATATTGAAGGAGAAATTTTGAAGCATGTCATCGTCTTAGCAAACTCCGATTCACACGCGTAAATTCGTCTTCCGTAATTGAAGCTATTTCAACTTCAACAATTTCGTAGCCCGGCTTCTTGTCCAAGTCGTCTTAGGGATTTTTCGGCGTATGTTCTAATCTTTCTACGAATTAATTTACTTTTTCCTCGTTAAGTACACATTTTTTTAACACTTCGCTTCTTATCGAGAAAAGAACAAGTTCCTCTTAATTTGTTTACGAGTTTCTGCACGGTCTCTCTATGTGGAGGGCGTACACCTGGAGATTGTGTTACAAATCGCCTAACGACTTCCCTGCAAGACTGTTTTCACATAGTTATCGTACATAAATACCCTTTCTTCTACCGTGTGCACATGTGGAGACATTATGATAATTATACCCTTAAGTAACACTTCACAACTCGAGAACAGTTGGAGCGACAGATCAAATACACTTAATACACGTTCTAAGCACGGACCTGAACTGCGAAGTGCGGGCATTCCCGTGCTGTCGCCGCAAAGTGTAACGGGAAGTGATGAGTCAACGGGAGGCAGATAAGCTGGGCGCACCTGCTGGCCAACCGATGAGAGAAGCTTACTTTATATATATTTAAAAAAAGTTTCTGCAGAAGCTAATGCTTGTTTTACAACAGCAAAAGATTTCAAAACTCCAGTTTGTACATTTAAGCACCTTTCAATGTCCCGGGTTGCAAACATAATTTAACCTAATACTGAATTACACATTTTTTTTTAAGCACACCACTAACACAGACGAAACTAGTCGGTGTTAATGTCAGTACGTTTTCCTTGATACACTCAAACAGATGATCAAAACGCAACAAACTAATATATGAATTAATTAATGCGCATGGACATCCATAACTTCTAGCGAACCACGGGACGCAATTTACGAGATATTTTTTTTACTTAGGGGTGCGCCTTACAGTCCTCATAATCCGTGAGCGAACCTGACTTTCACAGTTTCCAATCAATGACAGCCACCTAAACACGAAATAAAAACACGCCATTAACCCAGGGGCTGTCGTGCTCAAATTACGAAGAGTAGAGTACGTGATGCATTTCAGGGGCTAATGAATAAAAGCGACTGCTTTCGTTTCCGGACGTTGTCGTGTAACACGATCTACATTTGAGTTGGTTGGTCGAATTCATACAGCCTCGCGTCCAAACATCACCAGTTCACAAATCACACCAGGAGTCGTACTGCAACTTACCAGAACTATGCCGGCATCTACAAGAACACGTTTTTCAAAATAAAAATCGACGCAAACCTAGAGAATGGTCACCATTAACACAGAAAAACCAACAAACGGGGAGAAAGCATTATACTCAACAAATTAGCGAATTACACGAGGCATGTGTAAATCTAGTCGAATTATTTCTATAAGTTTTAACACGCAACTTCTGTAGTCTGTACGCGCATTACGAGAAAATGGCTGAACAAAATGCAAAGAAAATTGGTCTGTAAAGTCAGGGGAAAAGGCAATATAATCTAGACTATAAATAATGTTATTCACGCTAGTCGAAGTTGTAGTTTAGAGGATGGATTAAATTTAATCCTCAAAAATCTATGTTATCGGTGACCTTATCGATAAACACTACACAGCAAAAGATCATCACCATGAAAGAAACACTTCCTTTTATAAAGGATACCCTAAAATCACAAAGTCGGAAGAAAACTAAATAGGAAGGCCTGCAATACAGACAGCTCATAAAACCTTGACTATTGGTTGTTGAGATGTGCTCTGCCTCCTCTGCTACATTCATCTCCGACAGATGGCATTATTGCTGCGTGCCCAGTAGAACAACCTGCTTGAATATTGGCAGAAACTAGCTGGGGAGTTCGATAACTTGATTTTTCTAGCATGCATTTAATCTGATTCTCAATGTTTTGATAACTACTGGTAAGTGATACACACCGGTTCATCAGAGTATTCCAGCTATTCGATCTCTGCTATGAGGCGCTGATATGAATGGGCATAGTGCACACTTGGCAGAAACGTCAGAACAGTGTTTCGATCCGTAATCCGACAGCTCTGCACTCCGATCGACCAACCGAATAGAGGAGGGGTGGCCACGGCTCTGTATTCGGGAGACGGAGAAGGGCTGGTCCCCACTGTCGGTTGTCCTGAGAAAGGTTTTCCATTCTTCTGCACTAAGGCGAATGCCGGGACAATTCCACGGCCGCCACCACCCTCACCTCCGAGCATCTCCTTCACTGTAATAAATCCCCTGATCTGAGAGACGCTGTCACCGTCTGAGAGGGCCGCCTACCACTTCAGGGAGGAATGAAAACATTTAGTAGTAGTAGTAGTAGTAGTAGTAGTAGTAGTAGTAACAACAGTGTTCACGGCTGTCACCGCCGAGGTCATTCCAGCTCTGGAACTTGGTACTGTTACACCGCCCGCGTAGTACTGTTCGTGAAAAGGAAGAAACTGCGCCGTTTTTTATTTGATCGGGCATTCTACATCATAACATGCTTTTAAGCGCGGCACTCCATTCGGCAATATAGTATTCTGACACGAATACTGTCGTGTCTGTAATGACCTACAGTATGTTGAATTCATTTTAATATTTGTCTGTTTCTGTTACAGCATGACGCGGGAAAACAGATGTGTGGATTTAAATTAAGCTTGGTGTTCATTTTAGAATAAAGTCGAATATGATCTCTTAACTATGAGTTGTTAAAAAATTTCGGCAGGAGAGGGTGCTTCAAAATGGGCCTTAAGTCTAAAACTATTTATTTTACAGTTGGTTTACACGAAAATAGCTCGTGGTGACTTTTTGTTCTATACCTATTTTTCGATACAGCCAAAAATAAGTTAAATATAAGTGAAAGTGCATGTCCAAAAACCGGTAACTGACTATAGGCTGTAAAGGGAGTTTCTATGAAGATAGCAGTTTTTTAATATTAACCCTCAGCAAGCGTCGTGAGGTCCCTGTGACCTCCCGCAGTTTTATTTATTTGTTCTGTGCCGTTCCTTTTGAGCAATTACTTTGGCAGTCCCAGTACCTTCAAGGCACTCACTTAACTTCACACAGCTCTTGTGATGACACCGGAACGTGCTCTGTTGTACTAAATACATAACTTGAGTGGTCCGCTGGACCTCACAACGCCGCTTACGTGAATTCTCTCTTCTGGTTCGACTTTCTTTATTGCTGTACGAAAATCATTTTTAAGTAATACCTATGGCAAAACCTGGACCATCAAAGTTGTGTATTAAATAATAATAATAATAATAATAATAATAATAATAATAATAATAATAATGTTATTTGCTTTACGTCCCACTAACTACTTTTACGGTCTTCGGAGAGGCCGAGGTGCCGGAATTTAGTCCCGCAGAAGTTCTTTTACGTGCCAGTAAATCTACCGACACGAGGCTGTCGTATTTGAGCATCTTCAAATACCACCGGACTGAGCCAGGATCGAACCTGCCAAGTTGGGAAGTTGTTGTATTAGCAGTGGTTCGTTTGAAGAAAATGTGTTAACGATATCGGATGAAAGTACCAGTGGTGTAGAGGATTCTGACACTGATGATACTGGTTACATACAAAGCGACCACAGCTCAAGTTCAGACTTATAGATGATCCTCAACTTAAAGGATATTTTAGTTTTCGATTGAGGTGAGTGCTGAAAGAACAGATTAATACATTTCATCTTGCTTTTATGAATATGATATAGCCTATTTTAACTTTTCACGTGTTTGCATGAGTCACCACCTTCCACCGCTTTTACCATATCTGTGGGGTGGCGGGTGCGAATGTGTCGCACATGTGAATTTGGTCCTGTTTTACGGCCGGATGTCCTTCCTGACACCAACCCTATATGGAGGGATGTAATTACTATTGCGTGTTTTTGTAGTGGTTGGTAGTGTAATGTGTGGTCTCAATATGAGGAGGAAAGTGTTGGGACAAACACAAACACCCAGTCCCCGGGCTAGAAGAATTAATCAGATGCAATTAAAATCTCCGATCCGACCGGGAATCGAACCCGGGACCCTCTCAACCGAAGGCATCAATGCTGACCATTCAGCCAAATGTTTGCATGAATAACTATGTGAAATAGGTTTTGGAAGTATCTAAAATGTAAGATCAACTAGTTTCCACAAAACTTTGTTTTTGAATAAATCATTTCATAACTTAATTTTTGGGACCTTTATTTATAATGCGACTACACAATTAGAAATGTTTTGTATGCCTTTAAGCAGTTTATTAGAATATTTTTCATTCACATGCTTGATTGAAGTAGACATCATCCGCATTTCAAAAACCTATTTATAATTGTTCTACGGAGTTATTTCTTACAGAAATTAGGACAAATGATTAGAACTAATAGTAAACACAGCATTGTTGATCAAATTCATTTTTTCAGAAACTGAAAACCTTATTCAGTCTTAAACATGTGGAGTCCTCTGGACCTCACAACGCCGGTTATGTTCCACAAGTGTCACGACGCTTGCCGCTGACAGGTAGAGGCATGCCCACTAACGTGTCTCAAAATATGAAGGAAAAATACAAGGGGTAGACAAACTTGTAATCATGCACATGCTTAGTGAAAAAAATGAAATGGCGTATGACTTTTAGTGCCGGGAGTGTCCGAGGACATGTTCGGCTCGCCAGATGCAGGTCTTTCGATTTGACGCCGGTAGGCGACCTTCGCGTCGTGATGAGGATGAAATGATGATGAAGACGACACATACACCCAGCCCCCGTGCCAGAGAAATTAACCAATGATGGTTAAAATTCCCGACCCTGCCGGAAATCGAACCCGGGACCTCTGTGACCAAAGGCCAGCACGCTAACCATTTAGCCATGGAGCCGGTCAGTGACTGACGCGTTAACAACAGGTACTAAGCTAGTATACAATATTTCACATCTGTACTGCAGAACTGTAAATGTTTATATGGTGTCGGCCTTATTTTATTACAAGGTCGGTATTATTACTGTACCTTCTTAACAAGCGGCACAGCTTTCATGTTCTTTTCTCTCCGAGTAGACGAGGAGGGATATATCTGTTCGGATCCACCGCGCCAGTGAGAGAACTACCGCGTTGCCGAATGACATCTACTTGCGTCCCACTTTCAGCGATGTACTGTACGTGACGCAGCCCCCAGCACAGGGATTATATTGTTGAAGAAGGAGAGGGCGGACTGTACTTTATGTCAAGAGATCTTGTTACTCCGACATCGAGAGATTAGAGAAGAGAAAAAAATATTGTGGATTTTTAGATACTCAAAATGAATGGCCAGGAAAAAATATATAGGTAAGTCAATTACTTTTCGCTACGTTTTTTTTCTTACAAGTTGCTTTACGTCTCATCGACACAGATAAGTGTTATGGCGACGATGGGACAGGAAAGGGCTAAGAGTGGGAAATAACTGGTCGTAGGTTTAAGGTACAGCATTTGACTGGTATGAAAATATGAAACCACGGAAAACATCCTTAGGGCTGCCGACAGTGGGGTTCGAACCCACTATCTTCCGAATACTGGACGCTATCGACCTCGGTCTTTTCGTAATCGAGTTACCGGTGGTATACTGGGCATCGGTCCAAGCTTAATTCAGTTTACTACATTTCGAACTTTCGAAGTATATGATTTTGTAACTTTGTGTTTGTGTATGTTGTAACGTTTAAAAAAATCGAGTTCTGAAGAAAGTCGATTTGCCTGCTTTTTCTCCTTGACCCTTCAAATATAAATACAGGTAAACCCCGTTATACGCGAATTCGTTATCCTCGATTTCACATATACGCGATTTTGGCTTTAAGTCTAGTGATGCCATCTGTTAACAATACGTGGAAGCTGTAATGCTTTTGAGACGTCGATGGCCTTAAAGACGGGTACAGGCATGCGTGCCAAATTCTGTAACGTAGCCTACATTACGTCGCGCGCCAAGGTTAAACGGGGTAAGCGCATCTCTACACGCATCTTCTGTCGTGTTTGTCGAGACGTGAATCGTCAGTTTCGGTCAGCAGCGCTGTAAAGTTGCACTTGACAGGTTACATATTTAAAACGCTGGGTAAAAGGAAAGAAATAGGGCCTATCGAAATAAAGAAGAGTGTAACAAAGTCGTATAGGCTAGAAACCAAGTGAAAAGTTTTGGATCGCTATGAGAAAGGTGAGCGTATTGTTGACATTCAGCGTGCTTTGGGAGTTAGTGAATCCACTATTAGAACTATTCGTGAGAGTGCGGAATCAATTCGAAAACCGTCAATCTTTCACTAACTTAAGTGTGACTAGAGTGACCAAATATCGCTCGGAAGCGATGGAAAGAATGAATTGGATTGAGCACCACAACCTCTCTCTGAAGCTGCTGTTCAAGCTGAAGCCAAGAGCTTGTATGCAGAGTTTAGTTTATTATTGTGTATTTCAGTGTTAAATATTTGTGTATAAAGTTGGTATTAAAACGCGTTTCAGAAACATGATAATGGTTACTTTTTGTAAAAAATACTAAGAATCTCTGTTATTTTAAACTTAATATTTGAATAAACGGAAATTTAACCCTGTATTTTATATATAAAATTACTCTCGATTTACGCGAATTCGTTATGCGCGGCAATTTCGCGGAACGTAACTATCGCGTATAACGAGGTCTACCTGTACGTCAATTTTTATTTTATATAAGCCTAATATTTTTTTAAAGGGGCAGGGTTCAAACCCGGTAAACCCCCTCCGCCCGTTGCGGCCGTCTCTGAAGAAACGTAAGACGTCAAAGTAAGTGATCAAAACCGTGCTCTGCATTGCATAATGGACACTTCTCAATGAGTCAAAGTCTCCGAAAACCGTAAAAGTAGTCACTGGGGTGTAAAAACAACAAATGAGCCAAATTTGTGAACAGTAGGTTATGAAAGAAAAAGTTGTCTCTAACAACCAACTGAATGGATTTATTTTTCATCATTAAATCAAAGGAACAAATGTCAACTTTTGATCGATCATTAACAATAGACTGATGATTAAGTAAAAATGACCACACTGAGAAATAACAAAAATCAAAACTTTGGATGCAAACATCCAAAGTGCTACATTACACTTACTATTTACAAATCTGCAAATAATATTCTCCTTTCTAAATATAATCAGATTTTTAAGAAAGACCTTGTCCGTGACTGAATCAATTATTTAAGAATAATATAAGCCGACCCCGCGGTGTAGGGGTAGCGTAACTGTCTCTTACCCGGAAGACCCGAGTTCAATTCCCGGCTAGGCCATGGATTTTTACCTTGATCTGAGGGCTGGTTCGAGGTCTACTCAGCTTACGTTATTACAACTGAGGAGCTATCTGACAATGAGATAGCGGGTCCGGTCTAGAACACCAAGAATAATGACCGAGAGTATTCGTCGTGCTGACCACACACCTCATAGTCTGCATGCCTTCAGGCTGAGCAGCGGTCGCTTGGTAGGCCATAGCCCATCGAGACTTTTGTGCGAAACGGTTTAGTTCTGAATAATATGAACTGTTACCAGTCACAATAATTATCAAACAATGTATTAAACAACACGTTTCAGAGACTTTGCACTATCGTCAAGTGGTGAAAATGGTGACATATAATAATTGTTGCTCTACTTGGTACACAACTGTTTTCAAAGAATATTATACTACTGCATTTAAGAGCAGGAGCTTTGTGCATTGTGTATTTATTAAATTATGTCCGGTCAACTTTAGTTTTATGTCGTGCCAGAAATATACAGTTGCTGCTAAAGCTTAATATTGTTTTTAAATTTTCATGTTGAATGTTATCACTGAGCAGTAGCGGCAATTAAGGGCGGCAAGGAGGAGAAAACCTTACATTTTTATTGCATTTTAGCCAGCTGAAACTAAAAATCACATGAATTATAAACAAATAAGCAATTTGTACAAGCCTTCTTGTCTTACAGGTAATTATTTCGTTTATTTTATTTAATTATTAACAAAATTATTAGCGGAAATACGCTCAAAATATCATTCGTCGTGACTAACCGATCTGCATAGCACCACAGTAAGTAGCGGAGACTGGCACAGCAACGTATACCATGTGCTATGACAGAGGGCGGATTTCTATGACAAGTCGTATTTTTTCCCTTAACATTATACCTTATAGTCTTGTATTTTCAACACGTTTCCAAGCATGATAATCAAACTTAAGCAAGTTTTATTGGGCATATAAATGCTTATTTAGGGCTTTTTTAAGTTTTAAAGCATATTTTGAACAAAATATCATTATGACGGCATATTTTGGTAATTTTCATTTGAATTTCGTTTTATAAAAACCAGAATAAGCTCTAAAAATGATTTTTCAGGATAGACTGGAATATACTACTGAAGAGCCATTCTAAAGTAGTGTATGGAATGTTTCTAACAGGCAGGAGTTATTGTTTACACGGAAGCAGAGGTAATTCTGCAGTTATTTGTCATTGTTCTTATCTCTTTCCTTCGCCCTTCCCTCTTCCACCTTCAACACACTGAATGACCTTGGTCATTAGGGAGCTTCAGTCATTCAGTTCCTTTCAATATGCCTAAAACGAAAGTCTCAATTTGTGGGAAGTTGCGAAGTTTTGTTCGCGAGTTCAGTGAAAACATATTCCGTTACTGCCGAAAAACGCATCTCTGCGCAACAACACTGTAATGCTGTAAAACATAAGAATTGTGTAACTATATTTTCTGCACTCGAAAATAGGCAACGTCTGCTATTCGAAACCCCGACATCACGTTCACAGTGTTCACAATTTTCACAAAATCTCTGCAAGATGATGATTTCGTCTAATATTCCTTTAAAGAAACTTAACAGCCGAAGCTTCAGATAGTTTCTTGAAAAATATACAAAGCATCCTGGTCCCAACGAATCCACTCTCAGGAAGGACTATCTGACCCCTTGTTATGAAGAGATGTTGGATACAATAAGGCGTGGCGTGGGAGACAGTAAGATATGGGTTTCAATAGACGAGACCACAGATGTGGATGGAAGATGTGTAGCAAATGTGATCGTTGGCACGCTGAAGGAAGACCGCCCTGGAGATACGTTCCTCCTGACATGTGAAGTGCTAGAGAAGACAAACCATTCCACCATTGCAGTTCTCTTCGACAATTCAATGAATCTGTTGTGGCCAAAACTTGCATTTTGCTGCTGTTTTTGATAATTTGAGAAATATGTTTTATATTTGAACCACTGTATCTCGGTAATAATTGGGTCAAAAGATAATTTTGACCAGTGAAATGTGAAGGAAAAATAATGCTTTTCAATTTTGTAAATAGGTGTTTTAAACCATACATTTTTAGCGATAACATGAAAAAAGTCCGAAAATTTCGATGTTTTTCGGCTCCCTTTAAGTTAGAAAGTACCTGACTGCTGGGCTATAACCCAATAAAGATACTGAATTACAACTTACTTTTTGTTTTCGATGTACTTGCGTAGCTGCTCCGGTAGCCTTTTTCCTTTTGGTGGACAGCAATAATTTTTTTTTTAGTCCGTGTTAAACCCATCACAATAAAAAAAAACACTACACAGCCTCACCACACTGATTTAAAAAAACACTAATTATAGTAAAACACGACAAAAATATAACGTGCTATTGAAAGGTCATACCACAACTAGCGAGTAACAAAGTAGTGTCGGCGTGTCTACTGCCGCTTGTTATGAAGCAAGGGTGAGGAAGCGACTGATAGCAGCTGAAGATCTCACTCACCACATCCCTGCATAGGTAAGAGCTAATCTGTCATCATCCCTCTTCAAGGACAAGACTTTGCGACGCTGCGGCATCTGACGGAAATTGGCTGAACTACCAGCACTAGAATTCGGCCGACACTCGTAAGTCAATAAGCAGGCCTTTATTAAAATCACGATTAAATATATAAAGAATCCCTAATTTTAAAGTATGTTAAAGTAGCCGTTTAGAGAAAAATATAAACTTTCCTACGGTATAGTTTGCTTCTAATTTAAACACTATCTTGACTTAAAACATGTTTAGGAAAACCGCGGTTCAGAGCTCAATTTTATATGGAGATTCGTTAATTTAAATACCATTTTATAACTATATTTGCATTTCTTTTTGAAATACTTTTACACTAATGAAAAGTGTATCACAGACCACCGTACGCTATAAAAACAAAATAAGTTTACCTTGTTCCGTTTCCTTATAAAATCTCTTACAAACTTTTGACCCATGTTACAACTACTACTGAGCTGGTGGCCGGCCGTTCCAGCTCCGGCCGCCTCTTAAAATGCTATACCCGAAAATGATACATGTGACATGTCTTGCACATGCCTTGCATGGGGCAGCTGAAGAAGTTGGAAGTAGCTACCCAGAAGTTGATAAATTAATATCGAACTGTAAGAAATTGTTTGTCAAAGCTCCACTTCGCGTTCAACAATTTCAAGGAGAAGCATCTTCACTATCTCTACTACCCAAGCCAGTTATAACGCGATGGGGGAGTTGGCTTGATGACGCAGCGTACTATTGGAACAACTTAGATGTCGTGGAGAAGATCGTGAAGTCTTTTGATCCTGCAGAATCGTCCTCCATAAATACTACTCAAGATTTATTTTCAAGCACTACATTAAAAGCGGACCTGGCTTACATAGAGTCCAATTTTAATTCTTTATCTGGAGCAAGCACGCAAATGAAAGTTTCAGGTGCAGAACTAAGCGATGCACTGGATGTTGTAAAGTGCATTGAACAGGAATTAAAGCATGCGAAAGGAACAATAGCATCTAGGGTGTGTAGAAAATTAGAAAATGTACTGGAAAAATAGCGGACTTGTGTACCTGCGTGGAATAAGCGACATTCTTTGTAGAAACCCTTCTTCTGCAGATTTCCAGGAATTTTCTCCAAGTGACTTAACTCTATTCAAGTACGCTACCCTAACATCATATGATGTCGAAAGAAGTTTTTCTCGCTACAAGACGATACTCAGTGACAACAGGAGGGGGGATTCTCATTCAACAGTCTTATGATGCATGTGGTCATAAATTGCAACAATTATGATAATGAAGACTAGATCAGGTATGAAAGTTTCATTTAAATAACATATGTTTTGTGTATAAATTAGAACTGATTGAATACTGAACAGTGAAAGTAACTGTAGTGTTTATGTCTTCCACAGAGTCCGTCCTGGCCTAGGAATATGCAGTGGAACCTTAACGAGTTCATGAAATATTCATCATTTTAGTTCATTTTGGGTTGAAGACTTCGAAGAATTAAAACTTTTTAAACTCTAAATTAATTGCAGCCTGTAGCAATCGTAATAAAAGTGTTTCTATGTAACGCAGATGCTATTCATTAAGTCATATTTTGAATTTTATAGGTCATATTGTTATGTATTTAGGTCATAAATGCATACATATTTCATACATTTTTACGTTATAGAAATCCGCCCCCTAGCTATGAGGAAGGGTAGCAGGGGAATATTTCTTTGCCAAGATCATGGACACTGAGGTATGATTCACCCGCTTGCCGCGCGCATTCACAGTCTAGTAGTCTCTTTAGTGTCTTAGTTTCTTAGTGTGTAGTCAAATACGAAATTATTTTGATTATATAATCATGCCGTAAGTCCATTTAATTGTAATACATATGTAATATAGTTCCTTTGGTGAAAGTTTCATTGTATGGTATTGCATCAAAATCTCAAGAAACTTATTACCGTACCGCACTTCCTGTCAACATTTACCTCTCTGTCGAAATTCGCTCAGAGAGCATAAAAAATCTTACAATTTTGTAGCTTTTATTTTTAAGTTTTGATGTATACACCTCCACCGCCCCGCAAACCACGGTACTTTCTGCTGTCTGTAAAATTTTTCAATCGCGGCTACTGTCACTGAGCATGCTCAACCTTTGTTCCGTTTCTCTACGGGGTCGTGTATGAAGTCAATCTTCGTGGACAGATTTTAAGACCTGATGCCTTTCCTGATGTCAACCTCATCAGAAGATTTAATGAGATGAAATGAAAGACGGGATATATCGTTGCTTACGTTATTATACAAGGTTGGGAAATGAGCAATGAGAAGTGGGGTCACTACGGCCGACTTGATGCGTCGCTCTAGCGAGGAGTGCAGCGAGGGATCCAGTCGGCCGTGTGTCACCGAACTTCGTTTTCAGTTCTCCCGCTAGGATCGCCTTTCTAAGACATCTATATATTAAAAATATTTATGAAAACTGAAGTCAGTCAGTCCGGCCATTCTATCCGGTCGATTTCCTTCCTTTTTTTAACTGAAAGGTATTCATGTACAGATTTGTCATCAGGTACTATAAATCACTTAACTTCCGCCTTCCTCAAATTATTTGACTTTTTCAATCTTTTTGTATCTCTGAAGCAATCATATCTTTGGTTATAATTGAAGTACGGAGTTCGTTTTGGCCTAAGAACACTCAGTGGATCAAGCTCTTTCATTTCAGCTCTTAACTATTCAAATTGGTTGATTCTGAGGAAAGTTATGAGTGCACATTCAATTTGACGTTTCATTTCTTCAACATTTTTTTTTCATTGAAGCTATCATATCGTTTGTTCTAATTGAGGTACGCAGTTTGTTTTGGTCTAAAAACACTCAGTGGATCAAGCGCTTTCTTTTGAGGTGATAACTACTTAAATTTCTGGATTCTGAGAAAAGTTATGAGTACATTTGTCTCTATGACGAAGATCTCTGAAGGACTTTTTAACAGTTCTGCGCGTAGTGTTGTTCCAAGGAACCTTTAATTCAATTTCTTTGTGTGATGTATTTTCAAGTGTTTTGTTGACATTATATTACATTCTATTACCACAGCAGATCATGTGCTTTATTTCATTAATTCGAAACTTTGCAAATACATTCGTGAGGATAGTAACGAACAACACCATACTTTGTACATTGCGGGCGGAGCCAGCGGGAAACTGCTAGTAAGTTTTGAATGTCTTCCTATGTCCAGCATGGATCTTGTGACAAGTGCTTGTGAAAATTCGCTAATGTATAGCTAATTATGATACTTACGGAAAAACCACATGTTCTGAATGTTGCTTATGATCAATGTCAATATGATGTTAACATGTCTTGTTGGAAACTTGTTTATATCAGTATCTCGAGGTTATGAGTCGTCGCAGTATGGACCCGCTGTCAACATGAATTTATACTTATTTACAAAGGTGTTTTAAATTGTTTATGAGAATCTATAGTCAATTTACACACCATTTGAATCTCACATCACTGTCTAGCGTAACTTAGCTTTAACTCCTTTCTGTTCAAAGGTTTGCTGTGTGTAAACATAATGACACAGAGACCCTGTAATGTATGGAAAGACCCAGAATGCTGAGCAATTTTTTAGAAAGCTTGTCTTCAATACCGACAGCATCTCTCTCTACAGTACATGACTCATTCCAAAAAGCTTATCCAAATTTCTGTCACAGACCAGCTTTGATTTTATTGCCATCTCGTCTATGATGAGAGAAGCACCCTTTTCATTATCGTTCTCTAAAGATTTCTTTTCTGCAATCAGACGAGCTCGCACCGAAGAAGTAATTCCTATCTCGCCACTGGAATGGCCAATGTAAGGGTTTAAAGATTTATGGTGTGGTAGATGCAAAATATGAAGAGATCTTAGGAACATGTAGCCTGTGGATGACCTGTCGGACAGTAAAATGCAGACCTTTATAGTATTCTCTCTGAATTTACATTTATGTCTACAAAAAGCTTGAATCTGCTCAATCAAGAAGTTTGCTTTCAAATCACGTTGTTCAGCTAGTTCTGTACTTTTATTTAGTTGACTCTCAAGTCCATGTTGATATTTTTTTTGATTTTTGAATGAATGCATCCTTTCTTTTAAACTAGTAATAATATGTGTTTGCTTCACTATAAGTTCCTACATTTTCTAACTAGTCTTTTCAGTTTCCAAACTACTTTATGCTGTATAGTTTAATAGAGCACTCTTTGCCTGTGGTTTTATATAATGGTTCACTGATAATTACAGGCGGAGGGTCCTTCTCTTTGCTGGCTGTAGATGTGGTTAGTTCGACATGAAATTCAATTTTCTTGTAGAGTTTTAGCTTCATTTCCCACTTCTGTAGCCTTCCTCTAATGCGGTCTTCCTGTATGTGATTGTGTTCATGTCCGGAAAAAACATGAAATACAGATTGAATGATATGCGAAAGTAGGATTTGTAGTGCTGTGTTTCCACTAATCTGAGTCTTTAAAATGCCTACACCGAGCTCGATAGCTGCAGTCGCTTAATTGCGGCCAGTGTCCAGTATTCGGTTCGAACCCCACTATCGGCAGCCCTGAAAATGGTTTTCCGTGGTTTCCCATTTTCACACCAGGCAAATGCTGGGGCTGTACCTTAATTAAGGCCACGACCGATTCCTTCCCACTCCTAGCCATTTCCTGTCCCATCGTCGCCATAAGACCTATCTGAGTCGGTGCGACGTAAAGCAGCTAGCAAAAAAAAAAAAAAAAAAAAAAAAATTAAAAAAAAAATGCCTACAGCAAACAGTGGAATGCTCACTAGGTTTCCACAGAGATCCCAGTCTATTTCCTTGACAAGAAATTGTCAAACACCATTTAGTTTTGAAGACGAGGTCTTTGATTTACAATAAGGAACATTACAGTACACAATGTTTTAAACGAATTATCCGATGTTCGCATTACGTAAATACGGTCATTAATTTCAGTCACTAAATTATAATCACCCTCACTAGCACAAGAAAACTCATGACAAGATGCGGCAAAACGATGCGTTTCACCATTGTCACGACCAGCAAGGCCTTGTATTTCCCAGCCTTGTATAACAACGTAAGCAACAGGATATATTATTATAGGTTACGTGCCAGATGCGACCCGGCCATTATCGTGCCAATAGCGACCGAGCGGAAAAGCACCGTGCCGCATGCGACCCATCAATCACTTACAATTGATCTGTATTAAGGGCTGTCACCAAGTGGCAGATCGCTTATAAGTAGCTAACTAGGTCTTTTCTAAAATAAATGTCTGACACCGTTGTTAGTAGGTTCGAGTGCCGTTGGTCGAAACAAAAATTGAATAGTATTACTGGCTTTACGTCCCATTAACTTCTTTTATGGTTTAATGAGACGCCGAGGTGCCGGAATTTAGTCCCGCGGGTCTTATTTTTACGTGCCAGTAAATCCACCGACACAAAGCTGACGTATTTGAGCACGTTCAAATACCACCGGACTGAGCCAGGATCGAACCTGCCAAGTTGGAGTCGGAAGACCAGCATCTCAACCGTCTGAGCCACTTAGCCTGGATGAAAAAAAAAATTCACCATCAGAATGTTGGTCGGCAGGGTAGAAAAGTTGGTGGTAGACAGTTTCTAATCACTAGATTGCATGTCAAAAGCCGGGTTTCAAATCCAAAACTTTTCGCAGTGTTCAAATGGTGTGAGGAGATATGATGCTCTTGATGGTGATTCCGCGGCCGTCGGATGGCGACGTAAAGCATTGAGCAGACCCCTTGGTTATTCGAGAGGAGTAGGCTACGTGCCGAAACCAGGTTTCATCTCTTCCTACTTCATTATCATAATCCCACATCCAGACGCGCAGGCCGCCGAAGGGAGTCAGGTAGAAAGACCTGCACCAGGCAGGCCGAACACGTCCTCGGACACTCCTGGTATTAATAGGACACGATAAGTAAGTAGGCCTAAGTCGTAAATAATTTCAGAGAATTAGGATCTTTTTTATTGCTAGTGGCATTACATCGCACCGACACAGACAGGTCTTAAGGCGACGATTGGATAGGAAAGGGCTAGGAATGGGAAGGAAGCGGCCCTGGTCTTAAAGTACAGCCCCAGCATTTGCCTGGTGTGAAAATGGGAAACCACGGAAAGCCATCTTCAGGGCTGCCGACAGTGGGATTCGAACCCACTATCTCCCGGATGCAAGCTCAGGGCCGCGCGCCTCTAACCGCATGGCCAACTCGCCCGGTGGGAAAAGACGTAAACGCATCACCATGTTTTGTGCTGTAAAACGAGTTTCCCCCAGAAGCGTTATGTAAAATAGGGGCAGTAACTGCTTACAGGACTTATTGAAATAGCATTGCACTTCGTTTAGCTTACCTTATTTTGGGTGATGACACAACTTATCAAATGACAATTTGCTTGTCAACGCCGGTCGCATCCGGCACGGTTACAGATTATGCGGTCGCTAGTGGCACGGGTCGCATGCGGCACGCCACCTTATTATAGTAGCAAGGGAGAGGGTGAATCCAGGTGCTGGCACATTAGCCTACTCCTGTCGAAATAGCACCAAGGCGTCTGCTCAAGGCTTTACGTCCCCATCCGATGGACGAAGTACCATCAACAGCGTCATATGTCCTCCCTCCGTATGAACACGGCGGAGAGGTTTGGAATTTAATCCAGGATATTGGCGCGCAATCTAGCGATTAGAAATTGTATACAACCACTTCTCCTACCCTGCCGGCCAACATTCTGAATGGTGACATTTTTTTCGACCAACGGGGCTCGAACCGGCTAAACACGGTGTCGAAACAGATTTCACCCCTTAACGATCACCGCCACCAGGCACGCTATTTAGAATCTTTTAAATGATGTCTATAAATTTCTAAGAGTTTCTGATGCGTTCAATTTTATCCCTTTCGGATTTGTGTGTGAAATGGTGAGATAATCACGGATATTTGATACTACATGCCCTGTGTCATGTCGATGTGCAGCGACTGCTGAATTTTTATGTTTAAATCACTGAAGTGCCGCTACATGTTTTTGATATTTGATGTCAAATCCTCTTCCAGTCTGTCAAACAGACTTGTGTATAAAAACGCATGTAAAAACTCAATGATTTTACACTTGACAAACCCCGTGTTTTCTCGATGGGTGTTTGAACAGGTGTTCATCTAATTCAGATACAGGAACAGTAAAGAACGAGTCCGATATCGGGCTGGATGATGCTTTAATCTTATCGGCCTATTAAGTAAAACCGAGGGTCTTTTATTTTAAAGTTGTACAAGGTAGGCGTGATGCTTATCGTATGGGGTGACCTCACCACGTACAGCCGCAGTGGTGAAGTTATCTGCAAGCCTCAGGCCGGCAGCTGGGCGAGGTGATAAGTGCTAATATACGAGACTAATAAATCAAGTCACCTTATTGATTAAGACATTAACGTTTTTGATTGTGTTAAGCATTAAAAGTGATGTTTACATTAGAACAATGTGTTTTCATTGCGGAGTGCTATACACATTATTCCTTTGTCTAGGAGTGCTGGTTTCAATAGGCATGTATCACGCAAAACTTATCCGCTAGGTAGCGTGACGGTATGCGCTTTCAGCTTCTTGATTGTTTTACATGAGACTTAAACGGAGCATTTCTAACTTAATGATAATCGAAACGAAACTATTACTTTAAATGCATGAAAATGAAACTACCATATTCTGCTAATGTTTCGAAAGAGATGGAAAATTATATAGATGCAAGAGGATTGCGGATTTGAAAGCGGAAATGAAGGAAAGGGGCGGAAAAATATCCGGAAAGAAGCAAGGGTTGATTGAAAGATGATGACTAAATGTAGCAACGTTTTCTTTTAGTATCGCTATTAAGATAGATTTCTATACAAAGGGCACTAGGAAAGTTTTTCAACGTGAGTGAACGCTTTAATCTTTTCCAAAATAATTTCCACCACACTCAATATACTTTTCCATACGTCGAAACCAGTCACTGAACCAACTCTGCCACTTTTCTTCAGTTACATTTTCACACTCTTGATCCCATGTTGCCAGAAGCTCCTCGTCGGAGGCAAATCGCCGCCCTTTCAGCTTCATCTTCACTTCTGGGAAGAGTGCGAAGTCACATGGGGCAAGATCAGGACTGTATGGAGGGTGATCAAGCACAGTCAACCCTGATCTGGCAAGAAAATCCATTGTTACATCAGCACGATGTGCTGGAGCATTGTCGTGATGCAAGAGCCAAGTGTTGAGCCGTGACCTTGGACGGAGCTGCTTGAGAGCCTGGATGACCTGAGGCAGACAAGTCTCACTGTACCACTTCGCAGTAACTGTCCCTTGTTTCTAGCACAATCCGAGGCAGGATGCCCCGTTTAGTGAAGAATACTGCAACCGTCCTTTCCTTCACTGACATTGACTTTCACACTGTCACAGGAGTACCCTCATCTTGTTCAGAGATTTTGTTGGGACACCGTAATAATAAAGCCAAGTTTCGTCACCTATAACGATGCTATTGACCTTACGCGAAGTCACATTTTCAAACTGTTTTGACATTTTTCGGCACCATTTCACTCGATGTGCTCTTCGTCCCTCTGAAAGTGAATGGGGAGATGGTCGTGCAGAATTGAATGAATAGCTGGTGCAGGAATGTGGAGAGTCTACTACCTGCCGATATGTCAACCGCCTCTCTTGCTGCAACATTTTCCTCAAAGCTTCAATGTTTTCCTCAGTCACTGATTCAGACGGTCGCCCACAACGAGGACCGTCTTCAACCCCAAAATTTCCACACTCGCTATTACTGTGTACGTCAGATTAGACACATTAAAAAACATAGTTTCAATGTCAGCTACTCGATTTTATGATACTACTTTCAGAAGGAGGATAAATGTGTTGTCAGTCTTGAACTGTGTCCCCGAGCCAGAGGAATTAACCCTACGCAGTTAAAATCCCCAGCCCGACTGGGAATCGAACCCAGAATCCTCTGAACCGAAGGACACGACGCGGATAATTCAGTCAAGTTCCGGACACATTACCTGACGTGCCAACTTTCAAAAGTCAAAAATCAGGAAACTACGAAATATCGCGATATGTTACGACCCATCACTGATGACGGAACTTGCATCAGTAGAAGAATATTTAACACATTATACTGATCTATTATATCATTCCTCTTATTTATTTATTTATTTATACTGCATATATCTGAACATCATTCCTCATTTCCGTAGTACGCCTCTTCAGTGTTGCTTAAGGCCATCTATGACAGCTGATGGCGGAGCTGTTGAGGATCTAACCAGCCTTAGGGCTAAGGACTGAACATACATACATACATACATACATACATACCTCTTTAAAAGTTCTTAACTAAATTATTTGCTCAAAGCCTTGTCGAATAGCTTTAAGGTAGTTTTTTTTTTTTTTTCAATGATTCTTTATCGGGATATATTGTCCTGAACTGTATTTTTGTCCTTGTAAAAATGTTAAAAGTGTCTCACAGTCGGCACTGCCATGTGGAAATGATAAAATATAAAGCATTACGTTAGAGATTCGGTCATATTTAAGATCACCACAAGCTGATTTCATTTACCCAGCCAGCGCCCACTGAAAATCAATTCTCTCCAACTACTTAAAGAAAGAGGAAAAACGGGGCATTTTCAAACAATAAACAAGATTGCTCTCAAAATCGAGAGGTAAGTCTCTGCGATCAGAAGAGAGGGAGGAGAGACCAAAAATCGCGAGAGCTGGCACGTCTGCATTACCCTACAATCCATATCCTAATCATTCAAGATAGGCGACTTCCAAATTTGGTCATTATTTTTTAACTTTCTGTTCAGTCAGTCCGACAATCTGCGAGTCTAATTAGTTGGAACTGTTGAGGAGGACGTGGTCATGGTAGCATTCTGGTATTCACCCATGAGATTAAATGGGGAAACCACAGAACATAACTTCTAGTCGGCTAATAGGGGAACATTTTTTTTCTAAACATTATAGCTTAGTCTGAGAGAAAGGAGCACAGTGCTCAAATTCATCAAAATTGAAACTCTTACCAGAAATCAAACCCTGACGAATCCTGTTGGAAACGTAAAAGCTCTAACCCTCAAATCACGGTGGTGGCTTTAATATGAATTCACCAGAGTTCAAAATACTGTCCCTAATGAAAGTAGCTGGAACGTCAATTCATTACGGTAGCAACAGTGCTCGCTACTGGACGTCTAAAAGATACGATTAAACCGAGCAAGTGGCTACGCGGTTTGTATCACGTAGTTATCAGCAAGCATTCGGGAGATGAACCGTTCGAACCCCACTGTCGGCAGACCTAAAGATGGTTTTCCGTGGTTCCCCATTTTCACACCAGGCAAATGTCGGGGCTGTACTCTACTTAAGGCCACGGTTGCTTACTTCCCACTCGCAAACCTTTCCTATCCCAATGTTTCCATAAGAACTATCTGTTTCTGAGCGATGTAAAGCAAACTGAAGAAAAGGAGATGATCTTTTCTCCTCCTACCACTATTCCCACGCCACGGTGGGCAAGCACCCGGTCCCAAGGACAGAGGAATTCATGATACGCGATTCCCGATCAACTGGAAATCGAACGTGGGACCCTCTGAACGGAAGGCCGCGATGCTATCCATTCAGCAAAGGAATCGGAAATAATAATGATTGTACCAGGGGAACGCCTTCCCCGGCTATGGTATTTAGACTGCGTGCCTTCTCTACGGCCATCTATGCCAACGGACTTGAACTTCTAAATTCTCGAAGAATTTCGTCTTCTACGGTTAGATGGCTCTACCATCGATTTGTCAGCGCACTCTCACGGACTAAAAACAAACGAGGAGCTTGGGAAATTTCATTTTTGTTAATGGTAAATCTTTTCCTAAAGATTCTTCTTTTAAATGTACCGACGTTGTCAACACTTCGGCTGATTCCTCCCCTATTGTAATCTACCTATCAGATGTTTGTAAATATTGTTCTGTAGCAAATCAAACTCAGGGGTGTATAGGGGAATTCAGCCTATAAGCAAAGTGTAGTTACAATTAATCTGGAAGCTTCCCCTACGGAACAATAAAAGCAGGGCACTTTAGCGCCGTTTTGTCTGATTTTCTTTAGTGGTTGGGAGTGCGACTTCACGGAGGTCTAGGGAGGCAGGGGCACGGCCTGCTTGAAGATCATCCAGCGACACAAGGCAAAGCCAGAATTTACCTAAACATGTGATAGCGCCTGCGGGTAGTTTGAGGGGGGGGGGGAGGAGGTTTCAGCCGTTTTCTTTTAATGTAATTTTGTAAACTGGTGGTTTAAATATAGGATTTTCGGCGAAGTCTGAGTGGTTCTATCCCTACTAGGAGATATTCAATGTAAGGGAACGAAGAGTGGTGACCCTCTGTCACTCCCATTCACCTTTCAAAAAATATAGTACAACCAAATAGTGTAGTAGTGTAGTAGTATAGCAGTTACTTTATTGTCGTGTATTCTTTGTGTACTGTCCTAGACAATATTTTTTTCCTTTAATTTCTCTGCACATAATAAGTTATTTTATTTCTCCTTTTCTTTCATTTTTCCGTAGAATGGAAAAGGAGTGCAAGTGTAGGAACTGTGGGTATGGCTAGGCATTATGGAGTATGAAGGACGAGTTGGAGAGTTTGAGGGAGATAATTAGTATTATCTCAGAAGAAAGGAGGGAAGGTACGCCACCCTCTAACAATGTACAGGTTGCAATAGGTGTAAAAGAGGGATGAGAAGGAAAGGGGAGAATTGTAGGAAAAAGGTGGTGAAATGTTCTAAGGGAAAGGAAACTGCAGGCAAAGGGCTTCATTCAGGATCAGAATTCCAACAGGTGTCTGTGAGAAATCGGTACGAGTTGCTGCAGGCAGAACAACAGAGGGAAGATAAGGAACAAGGAGCTGTTGCTGAGAAGTGTGGAAGTAAGAGGAAGGGAAGAGATAGTAAAGGGAAATGTAGAGTAGAGGATAGGAAAAGACAGGTAAAAGAGGGATGAGAAGGAAAGGGGAGAATTGTAGGAAAAAGGTGGTGAAATGTTCTAAGGGAAAGGAAACTGCAGGCAAAGGGCTTCATTCAGGATCAGAATTCCAACAGGTGTCTGTGAGAAATCGGTACGAGTTGCTGCAGGCAGAACAACAGAGGGAAGATAAGGAACAAGGAGCTGTTGCTGAGAAGTGTGGAAGTAAGAGGAAGGGAAGAGATAGTAAAGGGAAATGTAGAGTAGAGGATAGGAAAAGACAGGTGGAACAGGGTCATTGGAGGGAGAAAAGGGAAGAGGAAGTAGCTTCTGCAGCTGTCGGGAAAGATAGGGCTGGCCAGGAGGGGAGGGGAACAAATGAGGCGGGTAGGGTTGAGGCTCTGGTCATGGGAGATTCCATTGTTAGACAAGTGGGAAAAGTGTGTGGAGGAAAGGGACCCAGAGTAGAGTGTTATCCAGGAATTAGGTTGAGACAGATGTTGAGGAAAGTAGAAGAGAAGGGGGAGGGTTAACGTTGGTGCTAACAACGTAAGGCAAGCAGGTGTTAAGTACCAACATAGATGGGGATATGTGGGATCTGGTAAATGCAGCACGGTTGAAGTTTAAGGAAGCGGAGATTATCAGTGGAGTACTGTGTAGGAAGGATACTGACTGGAAGGTGATTGAGGATTTAAATGAGACTATGGAGTGTGTATGTGGGAAACTGGGAGTGAGATTTCTGGACCCTAATGGGTGGGTAAGTGATAGGGATCTGCGCTCAGATGCCTTCACTTAAACCGATGGTACGTATGTTAGGAAATTTGTTTAGAAGGGTTATAGGGAGGTACATTCAGGGAAACGGTTGTGGTATAGGGAGCGGTGAAAAGGGTGCAGGGATCTGGATGTCAAGTAGGGAAGACATAAAAATGTTAGTGTTGAACTGTAGAAGTATTGTAAAGAAAGGAATAGAATTAAGTAATTTAAGAGATATATATACTCACGAGGTATTGTTTTTTCTAGTGGTTTTACGTCGCACCAACACAGATAGGTCTTATGGCGACGATGGGATAGGAAAGGCCTAGGAGTTGGAAGGAAGCCTGGAGTGAAAATGGGAAACCACGGAAAACCATCTTCAGGGCTGCCGACAGTGGGATTCGAACCCACTATCACCCGGATGAAAGCTCACAGCCGCGCGCCTCTAACCGCACGGCCAACTCGCTCGATACCCGATATTGTAATCTAAGTTGAATCATGGCTGAGAAATTATAAAAATGGATGCAGAAATTTTCGTACTGAACTGGAGTGGGTATCGTAGAGATAGGATAGGAATGATAGGAGGGAGAGTATTAATTCTGGTGAAAGAAGAATTTGTAAACTACGAAAAAGTTAAAGATGACAAACATGAAATTCTAGGTGTAAGGCTCATTTCTAAAGATAATAGGCAGCTTGATGTCCTTGGAGTGTACAGACCGGGAAAGGGTAGCGCTGACGCTGATTCAGAATTATTTGATAGAATAATCAGCAATGTGGGAAACGGCATGGAAAGGAATGTGTGTGTGGCGGGAGATCTGAATTTACCAATAATGTCAATTGAGAAGGTAATGCAGACGACAGGAGGCATGACCAACAAATGGCAAATAAGTTAATATGGGATGGACAGCTGATTCAGAAAGTGACGGAACCAACTAGAGGGAAGAATATTCAGGACGTAGTGCTCTAGAGAGAAACCAAAGTAAAATATGGTATTAGTGATCACGAAGTTGTATTTGTCGTAGTTAAAAATAAATGTGATAGAAAGGAAGGTCTTAAAAGTAGGATTATTAGTCAGTACCATAAGACTGATAAAGCAGGCATGAGGGACTTTTAAAGTAAATATAATAGGTGGAAAACGGTAAATAAAAATGTAAACGGACTCTGGGATGGGTTTAAAGCAATTGTTGCGGAATGTGAAAACAGGTTTGTACCTGTAAAGGTGGCAAGGAATCGTAATGACCCACTTTATTAAACAGAGAAATAAAGAGAATACGAAGGAGGCGCAGATATGAAAGAAATAGAGTTAGAAATGGCTGTGGAAGTAGGGAGAAATTGAAGGAACTTAATAGGAAGTTGAATCTAGCAAAGAAGTCAGTTAAGGATAATATGATGGCAAACATAATTGGTGGTCGAAACAAATTTTAGTGATAAATGGAAGGGTATGCATACGTACTCTAAGGAAGAAACAGGTTCCAAGAACGACATTCCAGGAATCATTAATGAACAAGAGGAGTGTGTATGTAAGGATCTGCAAAAGGCAGAAGTATTCAAGTCAGCAGTATGTAAAGATTGTTGGTTACAAGGATAATGTCCAGATAGAGGAGGAGACTAATGCTAACGAAGCATTAAAATTTGCATATGATAACAATGACATTTACAATAAAATACAAAAGTTGGAAACTAGAAAAGCGGCTGGAATTGATAAGATTTCTGGGGTATATTAAGGATAATGGGTTGGGATATAGTACCACATTTGGAGAACATTTTTAATTATTGTTTGCATGAAGGAGCTATACCAAATGAATGAAGAGTTGCTACACCAGCCCCTTTGTACAAAGGAAAGGGTGATAGACATAAAGCTGAAAGTTACAGGCCAGTCAGTTTGATATGCATTGCATGTAAACTTTGGGAAGGCATTCTTTCTGATTATATTAGACGTGTTTGCGAAATTAATAACTGGTTCGATAGAAGGCAGTTCGGGTTTAGGAAAGGTTATTCCACTGAAGCTCAACTTGTAGGATTCCAGCAAGATATCTTGGATTCAGGAGGTCAAATGGACTGTATCGCGATTGATCTGTCTAAGGCATTGGATAGGGTGGATCATGGGAGACTACTGGCAAAAATGAGTGCAATTGGACTAGACAAAAGAGTGACTGAATGGGTTGCTATATTTCTAGAAAATAGATCTCAGAGAATTAGAGTAGACGAAGCTTTATCTGACCGTGTAATAATTAAGAGGGGAATTCCTCAAGGCAGTATTATTGGACCCTTATTTTTTCTTGTATATATGAATTATATAAGTAAAGAAGTGGAATCAGAGATAAGGCTTTTTTCAGATGATGTTATTCTGTATAGAGTAATAAATAAGTTACAAGATTGTGGGCAACTGCAAAATGAACTTGATAATATTGTGAGGTGAAAGTTCCTTTTGGGAATCATTGTAAGTATCTAGGTGTTAATATAAGGAACGATCTTCATTGGAGTAATCACATAAATGGGATTGTAAATAAAGGGTACAGATCTCTGCACATGGTTATGAGAGTGTTCAGGGGTTGTAGTAAGGATGTAAAGGAAAGGGCATATAAGTCTCCGGTAAGACCCGAAATAGAGTATGATTCCAGTGTAAGGGACCCTCACCAAGATTACTTTATTCAAGAACTGGAAAAAATCCAAATAAAAGCAGCTCGATTTGTTCTGGATGATTTCCGACAAAAGAGTAGCGTTACAAAAATGTTGCACAGTGTGGGCTGGGAAGACTTGGGAGAAAGAAGACGAGTTGCTCGACTAAGTGGTATGCTCCGAGCTGTTAGCGGAGAGATGGCGTGGAATGACATTAGTAGACGAATAAGTTTCTGTGTTGTCTTTAAAAGCAGAAAAGATCACAATATGAAGATAAATTTGGAATTCAAGAGGACAAATTGGGGCAAATATTCGTTTTTAGGAAGGGGAGTTAAGGATTGGAATAACTTACCAAGGGAGTTGTTCAATAATTTCCAATTTCTTTGCAATCATTTAAGAAAAGGCTAGGAAAACAACAGATAGGGAATCTGCAACCTGGGCGACTGCTCTAAATGCAGATCAGTATTGACTGACTGACTGATTATTTTACAATAACAGAATAAGAACGCTAATTTGTAATAAGATACTAGAATACACTACAATAATTTTAAACTACGTTCAGACGTATTCTAATTACAATATGTTATCACTAAGCACAAACAGAAATAAAAATTGCAAGTTTGAAATTCGCAAAAAATACTCGAAGATTACCGAATAAGCTAAATGCGCAGACAGATTATTATCAGTACTATTTTATTCTACTATGCTCTAAGAAAAAATTAAATGTATGGCGTTTAGGGCCGGGATATCCCAGGACGGGTTCGGCTCGCCAGTTGCAGGTCTTTCTATTTGATTCCCGTAGGCGACCTGCGCGTCGTGATGAGGATGAAATGAAGATGAAGACAAATACACCCAGCCCCCGTGCCGTTGGAATTAACCAATTAAGGTTAAAATCCCCGACCCGGCCGGGAATCGAACCCGGGACCCTCTGAACCGATGGGTAGTACGCTGACCGTTCAGCCAACGAGTCGGACTATGCTCTAAGAGATACACACGAAAGAAACACACGAATATAGCAAGCAATATACTATCTAAATATACCGTATCTACATTACGATTTGCAGGTATCTTAACGAATCATATGATTATGGGCAAAAAAATAGTGATATCGTTTTTTTGAATTAAAACGATAAGGCCAGTTTAAAGCGAAATGGAATGATTTTGCGATTTGTGCGAAACTGCAGCGAAATTCATGAAAAATAACGGGCCTTTGAGTATTATGCTCCAATAACACGTTCGTGAAGAGAAACGGAAGACATAAGGATTTTTCAACTCGACAGAAATACTGGTTAGTTTTATTTTTCTAGGAAATTCCTTAATGGTATGGGCATATAAGACGAAAGTGTAATTTATTATGTATTCTTGATTAGGGTACGGTGTATTATAGTCCTAATCAAGATTACATAAGGAATACGATAATGGGTAGGTTATTGTTTCTATTGTAAATAATTCACAAATCACACGAATGAAACATTTTGTGACACGCGATTAAAATCCCCGACCCCACTGGAAAACGAACTCGGGACCCACTGAAAGGAAAGCCGCAATGCTGATCATTCAGCAAAGGAACCGGAGATAATAAGAATAAGAAGAAGAATCATTTTACGTTCCACTATCTACTTTCACGACTTTCGTTTAGAAGAGAGGTCAGGCCGATGACCTAAATGTTAGGCCCCTTTAAACTACGAACAAACAAGAGATGTCGAATATGCACTCAAGTCTGATAATGAATCCAAGCGAAATTCAAGCGTTGGGAAAGACCTGTTTAGCGAAATAACGCGAAAAAGTGGTTCCTTTTCGCGAAATCGTTCACAAATTAACGCGAAAACATCATGCCTCTAATGAGACGTAAGAGCTTTGTCTGGAATAACTGTAACAAGACAGAAGTATGAATCATGCATATTTCAAATGAACCATGCGAAAGCGGAAGTGTAGAATTCTTTAACCTGAGATAACGATTCGTTTGACAAGTCTCATAATACAATCTACGTCTCAGATTTAGAAGCGGCATTTCGTAACAAAATGACACATTTCCGTGACATCTCCGCTGTCAAGCGTGAGAAAAAATATTTTAAAATACTCAGATCAAGATTGTATCGTTCATGCCAGAGAAACCAACGAGAGGAAAGAACAACAATAATATTCATGTTATCCCAGGTTTTTAAGGTCGCTTGAGCTACCTGGCTCATTGTCTGTTTTGGCCAGGGGTTCGATATCGGATGCCGTTCTTGACGTCACGTTGATTTTCCAGGTGAAGATTAAAATCCAAGATGAACTGGGAATAGATCATTGGTCACCACTAGCGGCGATTGGTAATTAGAAGTGGGAGGGGGGGGGGAGTATATACATCAAAACTGATTTTTTTAAAAGCTACAAAGTGGTACGATATTTTGGTGCTTTCTGCGCGAATTTCGACAGAGATATAAATATATATACGAGTATAATAGTTTTTTTAGATTTTGACTTAATAGACTACAATAAAACGTTCATCAAAGGAACAATAATGACAGATGTATTACAACTAAATAGAAGTACGGTGTGTTTATACAATTAAAAAACATTTAGTATTTGACTAGAGTGGCAGGGATGGCGAACCTACGACACGCGTGCCGCTAGGTGACACGCAAACACAACTTCTGTGACACACAGCATGCCGCACAACACAGAAACAAATGTTAATGGTTTTAACATAAATAGGTCCCTCTGTGGTGTAAAGGTTAACGGGATTTGCTGCCAACCACGGAGGCCCGGGTTAGATTCTCGGCTCTGCCTCGAAATTTGAAAAAGTGATATGAGAGCTGAGATGGGGTCTACTCAGCCTCAGGAGGTCAACTGAATAGATGGGTTCGATTCCCACTTCAGTCATCCTCGAAGTGGTTTTCCGTGGTTTACCATTTCTCCTCCAGGCATATGCCGGGGCGGTACCTAACTTCAGGCCACGGCCACTTCCACCCCTCTTCGTTGTCTATCCCATCCATTCTGCCTATCAGCCCACCCCCTCGCAAGGGCTCTGTTCATTATAGCAAGTGAGGCCGCCTGGGCGAGGTACTGTCATCCTCCTCCAGTTGTATCCCCCGACCCAAAGTCTCACGTACCAGGGCTCTGCCTTTGAGGCGGTAGAGGTGAGATCCCTCGCTAAGTCCGAGGGAAAAACTAACCTGGATAGTAATCAGATTAAGAAAGAAAGAAAGAAAGAAAGAAAGAAAGAAAGAGAGAAAGAAAGAAAGGAAGAAAGAAGGAAAGAAATAAAGAAGGAAAGAAGTGCGCTTTAGTAAAGAAGTATGACACAGTTAATTCTATGGCCATATTTATTCACAAATTTTATTACGATAAAGCAAAAATATATCTTATTCATCATTTACCTGTCTGGGAAATGTAATTTTTAGTGATGTTTGCAAAACATCCATTATATCGGATTACTATGTAATGCAATCTAATACCTAAATGAAGTGAAATGAGAGGGTTTCGTGATGATTTTAAATAAAAATAACCGCTGGCACACTAGACAGTTAAAAATAATAAACAAGGCCATAATTGACACGCTGGTCGGAAAAGGTTCGCAATCCCTGGACTAGACACTCAGAAAGTAACCGACACTAAAGAGAATGCCAGACCGACGAATACGCGAATCATATTTGTGTCCATAACCTTGGCAAAACAATATACCCTTGTTGCCCTTCCTCACAGCACATGCAAAGTCTCAACTACTTGCTGTGGTGCTGTACAAATCGGTTAGCCACGACGAACGACATTTTGTGCGTAATTGCCCCAATAATTTTGTTAATAATTAAAGTGAATAAAGGAAATAATTAGCTGATAAGACAAGAGGGCTTCATAGTTTCAGCCGGCTAAAATGGAATAAAAATGTAATATCTTCTCTACAAAGTGGGGGAGATTCCCCTTTGCCCCCCTCCCCCCTCTCCAATCGCTACAATTAGTCACGGGGCTGAAAGTCAGTAGCTATGCCGCCTCGCTATTCACATCCCGCAGAGCGAAGTTAACAATATCAAAACATTTACTTTTAAATTCAAAATCTTGCACAGCGATGATTTTTTTTTTTTTTTTTTTTTTTTTTTTTGCTAGTGGCTTAAAGTCGCACCGACATAGATAGGTCTTATGGCGACGACAGCGGTGATTAAGAAGAAACATGGACAGTTTAAGAAGCTCTTAAAAACAAAATCATCTCCGCACAGGCCATGAAAGCCCTTGGAGGAGCGAAGGATAAAGGCTTGCACAATCAGTTTCCTCGGTAATCTACTAACAAGGGGAGTTTATTGTGAGGCGGGTTTTCACGAGATTATTCTTCACGGGACAAAATAAACATATTTAGAAATTCCCTACAATGGGCCTTAATTTTCGAGATTCTAGCATTTCAACTTTCTAACTAGAGATGTCTGGAAAACGTAGTAGTTACTTTGTCACAGTTACATGCCTGTCACTGTTACAAATGTAACGAGGACAACAAAAATAATAGGTTACCGAGTAACGGCAAGAGAATAACGTACTAGTGAAAACAGTAACTGGGAAGTGGGAACTGTCACTAGTAGAAGCTTACAGACACAGAATCTGACCTTCAGAGTTCAGATAATAAGCATGTCTTCCAAGTGAGAGCGCTTTCGTAGGAGATTGCTTTAAGTCAAATACACTATAGTGTATAACATGCTCTATAGTGTATTTGTTTAAGTTGCTGCTGTCATCTGGTAACTGAAGTGTAAACTGTTATGACATCTTCAACCGATCAGGGGTAATCATTGACTCAGACATTGAGCATCGTGTTTCCTTGTCTTCTATCCTTGATCGGTGCCTGACCAGTCAACCAAAGACTCGTACTGTCTGAGGCAAAATAAATTACAAGTTGCCCGTTATGTCATTCCTGAAGGGGGGCGGGGGGTTGTCCCATAATAGGCCTATATGTCCCAACTCTACCGGATTCTTGAGGTTCTATGCAACTTTATGAATCACACTGAAGGATTCCCTAGTCAGTCTCATCGTAAGGAGTCCATGGTGGTCTGGTCCTCTCGAGGTATGGGGCTTCAAGCACAGAGGTGGTGGTGGTGGTGGTGGTGGTGATAACCATTTCGAGGGACAAAATAAGTAACTTAGTCATCAGTTCCTACAAATATGACTGCAACGTGGCAACAGAACATTCACTATATACGTAGGTCGACTGTAACGAGATAGGAAATATGAATCATGGATAGTTCCAAATGAATCGAGGAAACAAGAAATTCGGCAAATCCGAGGTAACGGGTCGTCTCGCAGGTATCGCAATACAACCTATGTTTCAGGTTTGAAAGCTGTATTTCGAAACACTATAACACTTTTCCGTGAAATTTTAGCAACCAAGAATTGAAAAAAAGAGCATGGCTCAGAATACAATCAGGAAACAGGTATTACACCATCATAATTATTACAAACCGCTGAAGCCGTTGACCCTAGATCAACAGTGGCCAAGATTTGCACCCCAGGATCGCGACGTCTCCCTAGAGCCAGAGAGAGACAGAGTCAGAGAGAGAGAGAGAGAGAGAGAGAGAGAGACGGGTGTATGCTAAGAATCACGGCAGGCGAAAGATAAGCGGAAGAAGTGTTTGTTGAAATCTGACTTCTTCTACCAATTCTCCCCACACTTGGATCTGGCCCTGTTTTACGGTCGGATGTCCTTCCTGACGCCAACACTATCTAAGGTAAGGGTGTGTTCTGCCCGAAGGCACGTCCGAACCTCCGCAGATGTGTACCTGAGCCGGAGTTTACGTACGGTAGGGTGGCCAGTTCCTTTCCGCTCCTCCATTCCCTTACCCCCACCAACAGCGCGTGGCAACCCATCCACTTCTCGACCACGCCCAATGTTGCTTAACTTCGGAGATCTCACGGGATCCAGTGTTTCAACACGGCTACGGTCGTTGGCAACCCTATCTGGAGGGATGTAACCAGTATTTCGTGTTTCTATGGTGGTTGGTAGTGTGGTATACTGCCTATGAAGAGGAGAGCGTTGGGACAAACACAAACACCCAATCTCTAAGCCAGAAGAATTAATCAAATGCGATTGAAATTCCCGACCCGGCCGGAAATCGAACCCGGGACCCTCTGAACCGAAGACCTCAAAGCTTCAAAGCTGACCGCTCAACCAAGTAGTCGGACTTATGATGAAATAGGACTGACGAAGCAAAATCGCGTTCACATAAAAGTCTCAATTAGGTGAATAACAGGCCGGCTTCCGATCCAATAGATGTCGCCGAGAGCAGATGCAAAATCTCAAGACCGTCCTCACCTATAGGGACATCCCTGGGTATTTGTCTTGGTAGATTTCCAGAAAGCATACGACTCAGTGGACAGAGAGAGACCCTTTTCTTCACCCTGAGGGAACGGGGCCTTGATGAGAAGAATTTTAAATTAGTCCAGGCCACTTGAAGGACACCATTTCTACGGTTAAGTTCCCAGGTGAACTATCCGAGAGCTTCCCCATCAGGACAACAGGAGTCAGAGAGGAAGATGGACTCTCTTGCATCCAGGAGATCATAAGGGAATGGACGGCAACATTAAGACCAGGGGTAGGACTGAAGCTGGGGAACAAGAAAGACAGCCTTAATATCTCATGCCTACCCTTTGCCGACGACCTCACCATACTAATTAACCGTATAGAGGAAGCTACCCCACCACCTACAGAACCTTAATTTTGTAGTGGCAAGGGCTAGCTTGAAGATCAATACCAGGAAGACTGAATTCATGACCAATATCAAGGAAGTCCCTTCCACAGTACCATTACAAGACACCGACATCAGAAAGGTCCCAGCGATCAAGTACCTAGGAGAATGGATCTCAGCAAAACCTAACCACAGACACCACGAGCACCAAGTTTGAGAGAGCCTACCACTTCTGCAGAAGCATCTACGCATCGAAGTACCTCTCCAAGAACCTCTATAATGCAGTACTAAAACCATCTGTTCTCCATGCCTCTGAGTGTCTCGTGAAGACCAGAAAAAGACCCTCTTAGGAAACTAGACGTCAAGGAAAGGAAGATTCTGAGGAGAATACTGGGAAACGTAACAGGAGAGGAAGGCACCTACGGAATTCGGCACATCGATGAGCTATACAAACATCAGAAAGAAATTATCGCGGATTTAAGAAAAAGGCACCTTGTCTTTTTCCCAAATTTCCAATTATTCGCACAATGAATATAATTTTTCTCGAATATTCCGTTTAAATTTACGGAATTAAATTTCATCTTCCTCATCCAATAATCCGTTCAACTTTATGGTACTTTAATGCTACAGTGAAACCTCGATAAGAAGCTCGCGTTTATGACCCTATCCCGGGTGTTACGCGCCCAGGCATACCCTACAGGAAGCCGTTATAAAATACCCCATTATATAATATTTCACTCTCGTTTAAAACGTCCTTATTTTAGAGGGAACATTCTTAGAAAAGTTCAGAAGAAATGGAATAATTTACTCCCTCGTCGCAAGCGTAACTACAGACCAGAAGAAAACCGTAAAGTTTACCTGGAGCTAAAGGCTAGGTACAGTATGTTGACATACAGACCTCGCAATCAGCTTAGCTTAATTTCGCCACGGGGAGTTTGCAGCGTGTACAGATTACACAGGTGGACCAACACTGTAAGGGCGAGGTGAGACAAATTTAGAATGTCTTGGAAACAAGTTATTATATGCCAATGTATAAATAGCGAACGAGGACGTGAGAGAAGATACGTTTTCATCGCATCCCTTACTGCTTTACCTGGACAGTACAGGCCTACTTGGCGACAAAACAAGACGACCTCGCCTCACACTACTACCCTCCAGCGGTAGCCCGGTGTCTATCAGCGGCTTATAGGATTAACTACGTCTACTGTAGCCGGAGTTGCCAAATCGTCCAACGCACGCGACATGAAGATGCAGTTCACAAAATAGTCACACCAAAACGCTCTTCTAAAATAATTTCAAGTTCACAGATTTTGCAAGCGAAAGTAAAATCTGGCAGGTTTTGCATCTTCTTCTAAAGAGAGTGTGGAAGAAAGTGGCTTGGCAACCTCTCTACGCCAAACAAGGATAATAATAATAATAATAATAATAATAATAATAATAATAATAATAATAATAATAATAATTACGTATGGCTCCTGAGAGGCCTGGTGCGGATCTTTTTATTGTAGACGGCTTATTAGCAAGGATCGCTTAGGACTCGTTAACTCACAGGTATGACTGACTGCTAGCTTCCAGGAACCGATGCAGTCTTGTTTTGTCCCCAAGTATACTAAGATCGCCTTGCAATGGAGTCCACCTGCAAACCCTGCTGAACGCGTCATAAATACAACTAAAGACATTGACAAGAACGTCTTACAACTAATCCTCCCAGAAAAAAATGAATGATTTTTTTCTATAAATCAGAAAAAAGCACAATGTTTATTTTTAGAATTGGCATTACGTCGCACCAACACAGATAGGTCTTATGTGATAGGAAAGGCCAAGAAATGGGAAGGAAGCAGCTGTGGCCTTAAGTTACAGCCCCAGCGTTTGCCTGGTGTGAAAATAGGAAACCACGGAAAACCGTCTTCAGGGCTGTCGACAGTGGGACTCAAACCCACTTTCTCCCGGATACAACCTCACAGCTACGCCCCCTAAACGCACGGCCAACTCGCCCGGTAATTTTAATGTTAAAGTCTGTATAATGTCACCAAAAAGTTCTTCTAACTATAATTATTTCAAGTTCACGGATAGCAGACGTTGCAAGTGGAAGTAAAGTCTGGCAGGTTTTGCATCTGCATCGACGGCCATTACGATCACGTTCTGATTTGCAAAACCTGTCAAATTTAACTTCCACTCGAAAACCTGCCAAAGAGTTATAGCAGGCCTAACTTTTTCCTTGTCTACGTACTTTGAACTCAGTTTAAAATGAAATACAAGAGGCTCACAATAAAATTAAATAAATTAAAATAAATGTTCAAAAAATTATTTAATATCAAGTAATTTTTGTCGATGTTTTTTTTTTTTTTTTTTTTTGCTATTTGTTTTACGTCGCAGCGACACAGATTGGTCTTATGGGGACGATGAGAGAGGAAAGGCCTAGGAATGGGAAGGAAGCGGGCGTGGCCTTAATTAAGGTACAGCCCCAGCATTTGCCTGGTGTGAAAATGGGAAACCACGGAAAACCATCTTCAGGGCTGCCGACAGTGGGGTTCGAACCCACTATCTCCCGGATGCGAGCTCACAACTTCGCGCTACTAACCGCACGGCCAAATCGCCCGGTGCTCCGTACAAATAACGCTATGAACACCAGGTGTCGAGTTCTTCCTCTTAACTGCCTTCGTCCACAGAGCCCGACGACCTAGGTTCTTAAGGAATCTACATCAATCCATATTTTAAAACAATGACGTTCTCTCCATGAAAAAACAAAAACAAACATGAATGTCTAAGTTTGATACCTAGCCTACGAGAAGAAAAACTTACTGATGAAGAGCAATGCCGGGTTTCCTGTTCCTACCACTTCTACTGTTGCAACCATACACGCGAATTATTATGATAAACAGCTGTTTCATTAGGCAACTTGTCACAGGTTACTTACTGGGTGAATTCAAACTTACGACTAGCAACTAGCTCACACTGCTCGCTAGTCAGCCGTGGTGCCGAACAATATGGCTGCCGCTTTCAAGGAGTGGTTAAAAAAAGAAAACCAAAGCTCCCCCACCTTTTCCCCGCAACTCCAACAAATCCCCAAACCCCGCCAAATCTCCTGGCCAGAGAGAAGGCGTAACCTTCTAGGTGGCACGAAGGAAAATGAAAACATTCCCCTTGGTGGTCCACTCCATTACTCTTCTTACCTCCCTGGGGTGACCAAATAACTTGCATTGAAATACGGGACACTTCGACTGCCGTTGATTATTAGGTCCTATTTAAGATTGCAATTTCTTAACACAAGCCGCAGACCTCACAAAGTGTACCATTTATTATTATTATTATTATTATTATTATTATTATTATTATTATTATTATTATGTCCGACTCGTTGGCTGAATGGTCAGCGTACTGGCCTTCGGTTCAGAGGGTCCCAGGTTCGATTCCCGGCCGGGTCGGGGATTTTAACCTTAATTGGTTAATTCCAATGGCCCGGGGGCTGGGTGTTTGTGCTGTCCCCAACATCCCTGCAACTCACACACCACACATAACACTATCCTCCACCACAATAACACGCAGTTACCTACAACTGGCAGATGCCGCCCACCCTCATCGGAGGGTCTGCCTTACAAGGGCTGCACTCGGCTAGAAATAGCCACACGAAATTAAATTTAAATTATTATTATTATTATTATTGAAATGAAAGCGGCTCAATTCCAATACATAAAGTATTGTAAAAGAGAAACTTTTCCCTTTGCGAAGGCCTAATGTTCATGAATATACCCCCAAACCCCATGGCACTACAGCCCTTGAAGGGCCTTGGCCTACCAAGCGACCGCTGCTCAGCCCGAAGGCCTGCAGATTACGAGGTGGCATGTGGTCAGCACGACGAATCCCTTCGACCGTTTATTCTTGGCTTTCTAGACCGGGGCCGCCATCTCACCGTCAGATTGCTCCTCAATTCTAATCACGTAGGCTGAGTGCACCTCGAACCAGTTCTCAGATCCAGGTAAAAATCCCTGACCTGGCCAGGAATCGAACCCGGGGCCTCTGGGTAGGAGGCAGGCACGCTACCCCTACACCACGGGACTGGCAATGTTCATGAATATGTCTTTCAATAATTGAAACTTAAATATTGATAACGAACGATCTATTTGCATCATGACACAGACCATCTTTGGTCTACGGTAACGACTAATGTGACGTCACTTTCATCACACATTTTGGCCCGTCACACAAATTTCCGGATGACCCCCAGCAGTAAGACATATCCATGTGAAAACAATGTTCACTTTGAAAGATTATAAGTTGTAGTTTTTACATTTTATACATGTCCATCTCACTGGCTTGTTACATTTAGTGCCAACCAAACAAACTGTAATTACTTTACACAATGAGAAATATACATCAAAGCTTTATGATAAATGAAGTTTAAATACGGTATTTTGAAACATACGGGACGGTTCACGAAAAACGGGACAATATGCGTGTCGTATACTTTTTGCTGGAACAACGGGATACTTCAGATTTTTTTTTTTTTTTTTACAATTTATTTTATGTCGCACCGACAGAGGCAGATCTTATAGCGACGATGGGATAGGAAAGACCTAGATTGGGAAGGAAACGGCCGTGGCCTTAATTAAGGTACAACCCCAGCATTTTCCTGGTGTGAAAATGGGAAACTACGGAAAACCATTTTCAGGGCTGTCGACAGTGGGGTTCGAACCCACTATCACCTGAATGCATGCTCACAGCTGCGGCCCCCTAACCACACGGCCAATTCGCCTGGTACTTTTGAGAAATAAGGGGCATCTGGTCACCCTAAATTAGGCCCGTATTCAACAACACGAGTAAAAAGCTTTTATCTTGGTTTAAACCGAGATAACGGTTAAAATTGTATTCACCAGCGGTTATCTCGGATAATGGGGGTATTATCTCTGTTTAAAATTATACCTGAGAAAGGTTGGCTGGTAAAGTAGGAAATCTAAGATAGTCTTTCAAGATGGCAGTTTGTAGACGGCTGAAATATTTAACTGAAAGAGAAAATCACAGCAACGAGGAATATGACCAAGGTTACGCAATAAAAAGTCCTACGTAGATAAAAAGAACGCGCTACATACATTGAGGACTACGATGACACTGATTTTGAAACACATGTTATCTAAAGCTTGGACACTGTCAGTGTTATACATGATGAAACATAACCTGGAATTCCCAACAGATAGGTAGACCTAAGACGAATACTCGGTTATAGCATATCGCTTGTATGGTACACGATTGGACGACCTTTTTTAATAACAAGGTAATACTGCCTTATTTTTAAGTGAAATATACAATGTGTAAGCTATAATTTGTCTTCTTATTCTCTGTGATTTTAAAGCTTTCTGCCATAAAATTTAATGACAATTCCTCCTCTTGGAAAGTCATATCAGGCTTCTTTCTTCGTTTCTGGTCAATAGTGGACATAATGTATCATAAAATATTTACAAACAGCGAAGTTAATTAAAAGCTTCTTTACATATCGATAAGGACGTCACAACGAGCTAGTGGGGCGGCAGCACGTAGTCATTTGTTTTCCCTGCGTCAGCATGAAAAATTTAAGATTCAAATTCAGATTGAAACGAAAACTTAAGTTTTGGTAAACCGAGATAATAAATGCTGTGGTGAATACGGAAATCAGCGTTATCCAAATAGGCCAGGGATGTTCCTCGCACTAATCAATGAACGAAAAAAATTCTCGGACTGTCTCTTATACGCCGACGACTTTAAGGTACTTAAATCCATTGTCACCATTAACGACTGCGAACTTCTCCAGGCTGACTTACGTAACATACTACACTGGACGACTGAAAATTAACAATATCTAAATGTAGAGAAATGTGTATCAATGTAGTTCAATCGAAATAAAACATTAATTTCCTTTAACTATAAACTAGGTTATGATGACCTGAAACCAATAAATGGGATTAAAGACCTCGAAATATTACAGTATTAGACCGAGAACTCACATTCACCCCAAATATACAAAAGGCAGTTGCTGAGTCATACAGGACATTAGGATTTGTGATGAGGAAACCCTTCAAATGCCTAAAAAACTGTGTACATCTGTATATCTCTCTCGTCAGACCTAAAGTAGAATACACGAGCGCTGTATGGAATCCAGGACACAAAATGTATATTGCACAGATCGAAAAAATTCAAAAGAGATATTTAAAATAATTACATTAAAAAAACTATAATTATCCACAAAAGCATACAACGAACTTCTCCTAAATTTTGAAATAGGAAGTTTGAGACTGAGGAGACAAAAGGATGACATGAAGTTTCTGTACAAAACTGTAAATTCCCTTATTGACAATCCTGACTCTTTATGCCTCTTGAGCTTTCTCGTGTACCGCTTTAATACGAGGACAAATGTAACATTTCAGAATTAAAAAGTCAGTACAACCGCTCACAAAAATTCCCCACTCTACAGGCTATGCAATGTCTTCAACGGTGCAGTTCAGAAAAATAATTCTTAAGACCTGTTTCTACAACAATTCACTGTCTCCGTGAAAATTCTCTAAATAACTCGTAATGATGATTTGAACCACAAAATGTACTTCAAACCTTGAACATTAATCCCTATCCCATAAGAATAATTATAAGTGTTAGAACTATGAATAAAATGATAGTTTAGATATGAAATTGCACTTCTTTAGTTTACTCTTTCTTGAAAAGATTAAATGATTAGATATGAAATATTGTTTCTTTCTCATTGGACATATACAGTTCAAAAAATTAGGGAACGTGTTTTGTAACGTCTGGTATGTGAATGTTAATTTGGTAGATGGGGTTCCTATGGTCGTACAGCATACCTTGAGACCTTAGCTACTCAGGGTATGTCAAATCGAAGTCATACTCCACCTGTAGGCGTAGCCATGCATTAAACTGTCAGGTGACCCCTCCGAACAAAGTGAATAGCAGAGCGTCCGTGTGTCGTTGTGAGGTACACAGAGTAAATAAAGGGTAAATGTAACTGACGTTGGTAAATACGGGCCTAAAACAACAAGATCTAACCCAGCAAATTGCCACTCCGTTATCATGGAACATGGGCCATACAAGGCTGGCGGTCTCACCATCCAGAACCACTTGTGTGCGACGGCACACAAAGGTGTTACAAATTTGAGCGTGACTGTACGTGTTTTTTGTGTTTCCAAATGTTAATGCTGTAGACTGTATACTGTGTAATTGTTATTAATTGTGATACTTTTATTTGTGTAGTTAAAATTTGTTCTTATGGCAATGTAGAATTTCTAGAAAGTAGTTCAGTTTTTCAGAAAAAAGGATTAGATTAAGATTAGTTTAGAATATATTTAAGTTAGGCTAGGTAATATTAAGTAATAATTATTTGTAAGTTCTCTGTGTACCACAAAGAGTGCTGATTTAATTGGGATGAAAATCCTGTAGCAAGCAATAAATTAAATTAAATTAAAATTAGACGGCCGGCAGTGCTGAAAGAGAGGACTAATATCCTAGATATGATGTATTCACGTTCAACTTACAGTGTTTGAAATCCAAATCTACTGAGAATCTCTCTGCAGGAGCCGAAATAATTCCACTGAACTCTTGCATCGAGCTCAGGCGATGACTGCGGGGCTTTTTGCAGAAGTGGGCGGATTAAGGTGTCGTGTAATGGCACGTGCAATGTCGAGTGACTAATTGTCTGGGCTGATGAGGTAGGAACATACAGTTCAATGCTTTACGTGTCTCTGTCTAATAGATATCAAAGGCGGTCTGCCTATTGTCCTCTATGACTAACACAACACTGTGTCAATACCTGATTCACTCGTCTTGCTTTTTAAAAACACCTTCAGCAGAGCTTGTCTTTTCCTCAACTGTAATTAATTACCTTATGCCCTCTTTGAAGATCGTTGTCAGGCCTCTGTTTCTACCCTATGCTTTCCCTTTACTGTAATTTATTTTGAATAAATGTGGGAACATTTCGTGTCTCTCTTCGATGAATGAGTTCGATTCCACTGAGGATTTCAATTTCAATATTTCTAACTTGGTGTCTATCAGCATCAGTGGAACTCGGGTCTCGAGTAAAATAGCCAGACAGCCACGGGAATAAACACTAATTAATACGATATTAGTTTAACACTCACATATAAACGCAATCTCTTATTATAAGATCAGCATTTTTTAGAAACTTCTTAATGGTACGGTACACTTTTTATAGGCGACGATCCTACTCGTTTAGCTGCAGTTTGGCGCGTTACAAGTCGTGGTATTTTGTGGAGCTTGACTGAAATCAATGATTGATTCAGCAAGTATCTCAGTTTACATAACTTGGTTATGTCATACTGTCCGACTCCTTGGCTGAATTGGTCAGCGTAGTCGCCTTCAGTTCAAAGGGCCCTGGGTTCGATACCCGTCCGGAACGAAGATTTTTACCTTAAATGGTTATTCCCCCAAAACCTGCTCCGTTTAAAAAAAGCGGGCTGTTTGTACCCTCCCCAACATTCCTGCAACTTAAATACCAGACGAAGTTCCCATATAGCATGATAGCTAGGAATAGCCACACAAAATTATCATCATCGCATAAATTTACCGAATCTGAATGAACACGAAATAATGCACAGACTCACTACTGCCAGCAAGTTTTATTACGCTTTGAATAAAATCCTGGTATCCAAACTCCTATCAAGAAAGATAAAATTACAATCCAACAAAAACCATCATCCTATCAGCGTTATTCAACATGCTGATTCAGGACTTCGAGTAAGAAAGGTTCAACAACGCATTTCAGCTTTGAAAACAAAAGTTCTGAGCAAGCTGCCGGTGAGAATTCATTTTCATTTTCATTATCCGTTTAACTTCCAGGGTTGTTTCTTTCACGGACTCAGCGAGGGCCTCAAGAGCAATGTCCTGGAACGTGAGACTGAGTCGGGGATACAATTGTGGAGAAGACCAGTACCTCGCCCAGGCGACCTCACCTGCTATGCTGAACAGGGGCCTTGTGAGGGAACGGGAAGACTAGTAGGGACAGACAAGGAAGCGGCCGTGGCTTTAAGTTAGGTACCATCCCGGCATATGCCTGGAGACGTGGGAAACCACAGAAAAACCACTTTGAGAATGGTTGAGATGGGAGTCGAATGCCTCTTTTACTCAGTTGACAACCCCCCCACCCCCCCACCCCCACCCCCACCACCACCACCACCACGAGGCTGAATGGACCCCGTTCCAGTCCTCGTACCACTTTTGAAATTTTGTGGCAGAGCCGGGAATCGAACCCGGACCTCCGGCGGTGGCAGGTGGTGATTATTGTTTTAGGAGGAAGTACAACTACACAACCATCCTCTATATAACACTAATAAGAGAGAAAAATGGAAGGAATCCGACACTTCGAAAAATGAAGGTATCGGGTAAAGAAAGAAAAGGGCCACGAAAGGCGTGAAAATGAAAGACTCCATAGGCCTCGAGTGCTCTACTACCGCCGGGGTCAGAAACGAACAAGAGTTGACCAAGGGAAGTCGGGTAGTATAGATGAAAGTGAGGAGATTGGCACGAGTAGGTGGAAGCAATGTCAGAACTTAGCTGAGGACCCCGTGGTCGCCAACCCACGATCCCAGGTTAAGAGCCCCTGGGGTCCCTTTTAGTCGCCTCTTACAACAGGCAGGGGATAGCGTGTTATTCTTCAGCCCCCACCCACAAGGGAATCCGGGGTTGGCAGCTAATCACCCTAGCCACCACACCACAGAGGCGGAGTTACATGGAGAATACGGAAGAAATTGAAATTAAGGTAAATCTACGCCGAATCCGGCATTGCAGCAATCGTAATAAACCGGAGACCACGTTCCCTAGGCCACTCTCGTCACAGAGCCCAACAAACTCTCACCTTAGACAGTGCCTTATTCAATTTTATTACATTTTGATCTAATTTTAAAGTCGAATTAGATACAATGATATTTTACATTCGTAATGATTTAAGTTTATCTTTTTTAAATCATAGTCAGTGGGTAAATTTTAAATTTTGATCCATCAGTTTATATCGTTTCATCTCATCAGGGGCCGATGACCTTGATGTTAGGCCCCTTTAAGCAAGCATAATCATCAAACTCGCATTAGAAAAGCACTAGCAGGAAAACCACCGATGGTAAGAGCCCACCGGGACGATCTGGAGTCCGATCGATCCAGCAATTAGAACCTGATCTAGAAATACAGACATGGACAAAAGTATTCATACCCCTACCCATCCAATACAAAATGCTTTATTGCTGGACCAATACGGAGTACAAGTCAAAATTACAAACTCAAGAGTATACCTTGTACAGCAGTGGTCATTGCAAAGCACAAAATAAACTGGAAGTAAATAACAGTACATAACAAAGCAACAAATGCGTACTCCATGACACTACTTGTCTGGACATAAGTATTCATACCTTATGTGTAAAAATGGAGTTTGAACGAGTAAAGAGGAAACTGTGTTGTTCCGTGGCATTAGTTGTGCAGTAGATGCAGACAGAGATGGACTGATTAGCTGGTCATAGACGGTACTAGTCCAATGGCGAGGAAAACCAAGGAAACGTCTGTTGAAGAGAGACGACTTATTCTACGCCTTCACCACCAAGGAAAATCGTATTCCGAGATCGGAAACATCACTGGAAGAAGTAAACCAACTGTGCAAAGCATCATACAAAGTTTAAAAGGACAGGATGTTCTTATAAGCAAGGAAAGAAGTCGACGTCCGAAGAAACTGACCGCACGAGAAGAAAGGTTCATAGTAACCACAATTCAAAAATACCCACACACTACATCTTCGGCAACAGCATCGCAGCTGGCAGAATATTTCCATCATGCAGTGTCAAACAAAACAGTAAGGAGGGTCCTTCACCGTGTGGGTATCGATCTAGGGTCCCAAGAAAGAAACCACACATAATGAAAGTGAATCGGCGGAAGAGACTACAATTTGCAAAAGAATATGTGAAGAAAGATAATGCGTTTTGGTCGACAGTGATGTTTACAGATGAGAGTAAATTTAATAATTTCCGAAGTGATGGACGCATTTTACTGTGGAGACGCCGTAACACAGAGCTCGATGAGCTGAACCTCGATACCACTGTGAAGCACGGCGGGGGTGGGGTTATGGTGTGGGGCTCAATGGCCGCTTCAGGTGTCGGGGAGTTGGTATTTATGGACAGATTTCAATATTTTAACATCCTGAAAGAAAACGTTCGCAAAAGCGCCGAAGAGCTTGGGACTGCTAATGATTTTTACTTCCAACACGACAATGACCCTAAACACACGGCGGAAATTGTTCGCGTGTGGGTATTCTACAACACGCCGCACACATTAAAAATACCTCCCCAATTGCCGGATACCAACCCCATCGAACATCTATGGAGTGAATTGGAGTCCAGACTAAGAAAACACCACATAACAAGTAAAACACACTTGAAACAGTTACTACAAGAAGAATGGCGGAACATTTCATCTGAACTAACACGGAAACTGGAGTTATCAATGCCCAGCAGATTAAAATAAATAATATACAGGAAAGGCAAACAAACGCGCTACTGATCGAGTTGGTAATATCCGTTTCTTCATTGAGTTCTGAACTCTTCTGGAATACGGTATGAATACTTATGTCCAGACAAGTAGTGTCATGTAGTACGAATTTGTTGCTTTGTTATGTACTGTTATTTACTTCCAGTTTATTTTGTGCTTTTTAATGTACACTACTGTACAAGGTATTCGTTTGGGTTTGTAATTTTGACCTGTACTCCATATTTGTCCAGCAATAAAGCATTTTGTTTTGAAAGGGTTGGGGTATGAATACTTTTGTCCATGTCTGTATATGGGGACAGACGAGATATAAACAACAGAACACCATGGAGGAGAATTGAGAATGTGGACAAGAACCAATTAATTGTGGTTCACATGACCAGAAAAATGATGATGATGGATGATGATGCGGATATTTGAAGATGCGATGGTTTACGTCTTGTATAGGTAGGTCACGCGGTAAGCAGAAGGACGCATTCACTTTCCTAATGTGCTATCTACACATGACTTTCCCTTCATAGTTAAACCTCAGTGGGACACTAGCGGCCGAGGGCTGAACCAGAAGCTGCTGTTGTGGTGTCGGAGAGACCAGTGAGTACGTGGACTGAAGGCGACGGAACGGAAGAATATACTGTGTGTTCGTGTATTTCTGGGTGAGTCAGCGAGGGCAGTCGCTGTCGAGAGTGTGAAGTTAAATGGACCTGTGTTAATGTTCACTGTTGTATCGTCCTGCTGTTGAATACTGTTGAGCTGTGACTCTGTGCATTACTAGACTGTCTGTGGTATCGAACCAACGAACAGTCATCGTGTGTTATGTAGTCAGTGGTACCGTGTTCAAATCCAGCGGTCTACACACAGCTGCTGTACGAGTTGACTGGACTTGGAAAGGTGAAAGTAAGAATTATAGCCGTTCCCAGGTAATTCCAACCGACCGGGACTCCCTAGTGTGTATACAGAAGAGAGATTTGTAAATAGACAGTAATTGGTAAGCGTGGACATTCACAGCTGGTTAGAATCGTGTGTGTTTATACTTTGTATATGTGTGCGTGTGCATTTATTAGGTCATACTGAAATAAATTAGAGTAATGAAACACATGGAGTTTTATTCATAAAAATACATATGCTGACCTGCCAACTTTGAAAAGTAAAATATCAGGAGACTACGGCATATTGCGATATGTTACGACTACGACCCACAAATGATGACGCAACTCGCATCAATTGAAGAATATTTATATCGAACACATCATACTGCTCTATCACATTTATCTACTTTTAATTTATTTATTTATTTATTTATTTCGTAAAGGGCACCTGAGCCGTAGCTCATACAGGTGCAATACATATCTGATATACAAACAGCGGAATTGAGAGAAGAGAGAAAAGTACACTGATGTTTTACATGAGAATAAACAAAGAGTGAGCTAAACTCATTATAGAGATGCGATACATTTACCGTATACAAGTTACGCAGTTAAGATAACTAAGATGTTCATAGCATCTTATGTAAATATTTTACAAGTTTGTGCTTAAATACAGAAAATGACGCAGCCTGTCGAATATGTTCAGGAAGTAAGCTATACACATAGTAGCAAACCGAGAGGACCCTAAAAGTTAAAAATCAAAGATACAACAGAGATAAATGTTGTGGTAGCGTGATCGTAGACCTATATTTGAGCTATGAGAGCAGTAGCTGAACGTAAATTCGAATACCACAGACCCTGATCAAGTCAAACTTAAAAACAGTTTGAAATCGAACTCATTCACCGAAGAGAGACACGAAATGTTCCCACATTTATTCAAAATACATATCAGTAAAGGGAAAGCATGGGGTAGAAACAGAGGCCTGACAACATTCTTCAAAGAGGGCATAAGGTACTTACAGCTTGTAGATACAATACTTTTGAGTATGTCACATAGGTATGGGCATATTTATGTCGTACGTTTCCCATAACGTACCCGTTAAAACATAAATGTGTTACCCCGTGCACAATTATAACTCAGTCAGAGCTCACTTGGTTCCATACAATCTTAAAGAGAACCTCAAAGCATATTCTCGTTTTTAAGGTTTTAACTCGTCCCAAACAGAGACCAATCCAAAATAAATATGAATCCTCCCCTTTAATTATTAACTGCAGGCCAAGAGTAAAGAAATAGCTAATATCGACGTCATAAAGGCCTTAACAGGCTGAAAATACAAGGAGGCGCTTGCGCAAGAAAGGGATTCAAATGCAGGCTCCACGAAAAAGGAGAAAAGATAAATAAACAAGGTGTGGTTGCCATGGAAACACTCAAAATAGTAAATAAAGGGAGCCGATATGATAAGCCAACTAAGAAAAATGTATTTGAAGAAACAAAATTGGAAAAAATTAAATTCAAAATAAAACAAACAAAAAAACCTCTTTCTTCAGTAAGTAATGGGCATGAATCACTACTCACGCACACTCGTCAACCACACAGGGTGATAGTCAGGAAACATAAATATCATAGAACAATCATCTTGTGATATCCAAGGCATTAGAAATATCCAGGGATATGAGACCTCGATACGCCCAAACAATCATCTCAATAGCATGTCTCAAAAGAAGAAAACATGCCAAGTAATCCTTATGCATACATGTATTCAACAAGCTTCTATGTATGAAAATACCAAGGTGATATTTCAATGCCAGTGATTAAAGAAAAAAAAAACATCACATTTGACTGGGCCAGCATCAAGCTCGGTTACGTCCCCAACAAGGAACCTAATAATATGAAAATAAAAAAGGCACTCCAAGACCCGTACAAACAGATCATACCCCATTAAGATATGAAGCGAGTTAAAGCAATAAGGAAAAAGTACGACGACAATAGAGACTGAAAAGAAGTAATATGGTAAAAATAGCTACACTTTTTAACTTACGATCGAATAATAAAACACAACAGGCTCCCGTACAATCATAATGTATGTAACTAACTGGTAGCCCCACCGTGTGAACTGAAAGAAAATAAGGCATTCAAAAGTACATACGAGTTAGGCACAGTACCTTGAAAAGATCTATAGGCTACATCATGCCATATCAAATCAGAGGGATTTGACGAGACAACCGTCTTTAAAACGATTAAAAATATCATGATAGTTGAGGAGAGAAACAAGTAGACTCCAGGCCTCCATATTACCCAACAAAGCAAGGAAATTCAAAAATAAGGAACAGAGAAAAAATTAATGTCTTAGTCATGGCACGACACATCTAGCGTTATCGAAGTGCGGAAAGTGAAACTGTTTATAAAGGAGACAATCTTCCAGACCAAGGATAATAAGAAGATAACAGAACCACAAGAAATAATGATGACATTATACATGCAAAAACCAGGAATGATTCAACATGTGCAAAGTAGTACCATACAGATTTGCTGCCATATTTGGTTTCAGTTAATTAAGTCAATGTGTATGTTATTGATAGGCCTACCTCTACCGGGTGAGTTGGCCGTACCGTATTTCCTATTTTCACACCAGGCTGGAGCTGTACCTTAATTAAGGCCACGGCCGCTCCCTTCCCACTCCTAGTCCTTTCGTATCCCATCGTCGCCATAAGACCTATCTGCGTCGGTGCGACGTAAAACAAAATGTAAAAAAAAAAATGATACCTCTAGTAATGTATGAATGTCAGAATTTGTCACACAAAGTACTGGAGTGAACCAAATTATTTATCAATTTATAGACCATCACGGCTGAAGCTTTATGAAGTAAAGCCTCAAGTGGAAGAATATTACAATATTTGTATAGATATATCTGAACTGTAGAACACATGATTCTTCATCGTAAACTGCCTCGGACATCGTGAAAAATTCTGAACTGAATTATTTCCTCAAAGCACTTGCTTTGCTGAACAGATTTTTAAGGCTAAAAGTTTTTTCAGGATTCTTTTTCGGGAAGCATTGATCTCGAACTGTGCTTTTGTCTTTGTAAATATGCTGAAAGTGTCTCACTGTTTGCACTGCTATGTGGAAATGATAAAAATAAAAATCATTAGTTTCATTACGTTAGAGATTCTGTCATATTTAAGATCGCCGCCAGCTACTTGCATCTGTCCTGCCAGCGCCGACTAATAATAATAATAATAATAATAATAATAATAATAATAATAATAATAATAATAATAATAATAACAATAATAATAATATTGTTTGTACGTCCCACTAACTACTTTTACCGGTTTTCGGTGACGCCGGGGTGCCGGAATTTTGTCCCACAGGAGTTCTTTTACATGCCAGTATATCTACCGACACGAGGCTGACGTATTTGAGCATCTTCAAATAACATCTGACTGAGCCAGGATCGAACCTGCCAAGTTGGGGTAGGAAGGCCAGCCCTCAACCGTCTGAGCCACTCAGCTCGGCGTAACGAGAGATGGTGGACTCACCCCACACAGTATCTAAACGCCTTTCAACAGGACAGTATCATCGTGTTCAAATTTCATTCATTCATTCATTCATTCATTCATTCATTTCTTAATTATTTATTTACCATAAAACCTTTACAGTATCTATGTAAAGCCAAGGTAGAAGGAAAGGCCCCATATACGTAGTGCCCCCTGACCTGTTGAAATAATCAGCTAAACTAAAACAATGATATAGGTACACTATTTACAGGTTAAGTAACAAAGTATAATGTAATGTCTTATTTACACATCCTTTCATTCTTCCACATTCACACACATTTTCTCATCGCATGTACTTCCTAACATAACATTTCACTACATTTGCATTGTTATCCACCGGGCGAGTTGGCCGTGCGGTTAAGGGCGCGCAGCTGTGAGCTTGCCTCCGGGAGATAGTGGGTTAAATCCCACTGTAGGCGGCCCTGAAGAATGATTTTCCGTGGTTTCCCATTATCACACCAGGCAAATGCTGGGACCGTACCTTAATTAAGGCCACAGGCGCTTCCTTCCAACTCCTAGGCCTTTCCTATCCCATCGTCGTCATAAGACCTATCTGTGTCAGTGCGACGTAAAGCCACTAGCAAAAAAAAAATTTAAAAAAATAGCACTTTTACCTTTAATGTTGGCGGGGAGGTCGTTCCAAAGCCGCGCTGAACGAGCAAAGAAACCTATATAACCTACAATAGTTCGATTCATTTTCGCACAAGACACACCCCCTTACCCTGCGGACGGAGCTCGATAAGGAGAGTCGAGGGAATGGTGAAAAGTGAATGGCACCCATGAGGGACTTGTGCAAGAAGGTGACGTTTCTTTGTTTACTCAAGGAGGCGATTGACGCGAGGGAAGGCAGACAGCTGTTCTTAATTAGCCGTTCAGCGCGACGTCAGATTCCTTCTAATATGTGAAGGTTAGCTGCAGTAGCAAGGTGCCAGGCAGGTAGGTAGACCATATGTTAGTATAGGTCTCACTAGTATCAGGTAGGCAGTCTGTGTGGCATTCGACTTGCACTCACGGAGGCTTCTCTTCATAAATCGAACATCCTGGCAGTTTTTGTATCTCACTTCCTCTGTGTTGTATTTTAGTTTGTCAGAAATTCTTATTCCTAGCAAATGTATGGTTTTAACTTGCTTAAAATGTACATCATTAATTTTATATATAGGCCTACATTATATTGGATTTCGAGATCTACTTAACGAAATATATTTACATTTGCCAGCATTAATGTTGAGACCGTTGAGGTAACACCACACCGCTAAATTGTTACTTGATGTTTACACTGGGTATAAAAGAGCGACACTGCTTATTATTATTATTATTATTATTATTATTATTATTATTATTATTATTATTATTTTGCTAGTTGTTTTACGTCGCACCGACACAGAAAGGTCTTACGGCGACGATGGGACAGGAAAGGGCTGGGAGTGGGAAGGAAGCGGCCGTGGGCTTAATTAAGGTACAGCCCCAGTATTTGCCTGGTGTGAAAATGGGAAACCACGGAAAACCATTTTCAGGGCTGCCGACAGTGGGGTTCGAACCTACTATCTCCCGAATACTGGATACTGGCCGCACTTTAGCGACTGCAGCTATCGAGCTCGGTCACTGCTTAATTAGAAACGTGACTTTCCTTTTAAGGCACACAGCTGCAGCTCGAAGAAGTTACCAAAACAATGGAGAAATTTAAGAGAATATGAGGTGAATACCCTTGTCCAACTCATTGGCTGAATGGTCAGCATTGAAGGCCTTCGGTGCAGAAGGTCCCGGCTTCGACTCCCGGCCGGGTCGGGGATTTTAATCGCGTGTGGTTAACTCTTCCGGCTCGGGGAGTGGGTGTTTGCGTTTGTCTCACCACTTGCATCTTCATATTCAGACAACGCACTACACTACCAACCACCACAGAAACACGCAATAGTGATTACATCCCTCCTTATAGGGTTGGCGTCAGGAAGGGCATCCGGCCGTTAAATTGGGCCAAATCCACATGTGTGACACAGCACCCGCGACCCCACAGATGTGGGTAAAAGCGGTAGAAGAAGACGATGAGGGAAATTACCTTCAGCTGATCCAGTTTCGTCTGACGCTGCCGGTGTAGGAATAACTACTTCAAGAACGTGTTAGGCAGACTACTGCTGTTTATGTCTTGACATATTTTACTTCTCATAGAACACGTATTACTAATTACAAGTTTAGAAGAGGACATATGAGTCTCTGGTAAGACTACAATTAGAAGTTTCCAGCGTGTGGGACCCTCACTAAGATTACTTGATTCCAGAACTGGAAAAAAAGAAATCCACAGAAAAGCAGCTCGATTTGTTCTGGATGATTTCCGACAAAGAACAAAACAAAGTAGCGTTACCAAAATGTTGAAAACTTTGGGCTGGGAAGACCTGGGAGAAAGGAGTCGAGCTGCTAGACTGAGCGGTATGTTCCAAGCTGTCAGTGGAGAGATTGCGTGTAATGCCATTAGTAGACGAAAAATGTTTGGATAGTTTTTTAAAAGTAGGAAAGATTTTTATATGAAGATAAAGTTGGAATTCAAAAGGACAAACTGGGGCAAATATTCATATTTACAGGAAGAGGAGTTAGGGACTGAAATAATTTACCAAGGGAGGTGTTCGATAAATTCCCAAATTCTCTGAAATTTAAGAAAAGCCTACGTAAACAAATACATTTTGGGCCACGTGCACCTACTGATGCTATACAAATCACAGTTATCAAAATATTCTGGTTCAGTGGGGTTAATTACATCAAAAGCGTAAAATCGTGAAATTAAAATCCCTTCAAAACCTACAAAATACGGCAAATTTTAACCGTGCGCTCTGAGATACTAATTTCGGGGATGGCCCATATGTGCGGGCGAACTAGAAAGTGACGCGTTCTCTCTGGCCAGGAGATTCGGCGGGTTTGGTGGATAGATGGAGTTGGAAGAGGGGGGATGGAGGTTTGTTTCGGTGAAGGAGTTTGGAGGGGGTCCCGACCTCTTGGCTAAGTGCTTTATCGACTACGTACCAGTTCTTAACAGGTACACACGAAAAAAAAAAAGACTCTATATACATATAAAATATATATACAAACTCCGCATTAAATAGTTTAATGTGGGGGTCTTTCAGTCTCTTAGAGACGAATGTCCAGCTCTTCCAGCCAAGAGAGTGACTCAGGGGTCACTCGGTGAATGTCCTCGATGGAACCAGCAAAAGCTCGCAAAGGGCAGTCCTTCAGAATGTGATGGTTTGCACTTCAGCACCACAGTCACAAACTGGAGAGTCTTTCCAGCCCCAGATGCAGAGCAGAAGCACTTCTTCCTACTCCGCAGCGTATCCTGTTGAGTGTGGTACAGTTGGAGCGAGGAAGGTCGAACTGAGACAACTTTGTAATTGGATCCCTGATGTTGACAATGCCATGAGGGTGTGATTGAGACCATTCGTGTTTCTATATTTCATCAGGCTTGAAATGTGAATTAACTAATTCCTTTGCCGTCTTCCAGGCAGGTTTCCGTGACCTGAGTCTCATAACGGCATTTTCATCTGTATCCTGATATATTGGGAGGTAACTGTTCTTCGCTATCCTGGTCCACAGTCTAACAAGGGCGTTTTGCCGTCTGATGTGAGGAGGCTGAATGTTGCTCAGTAATGGTAACCATTGAATTAGAGTAGAGCGCAATGTACCAGACAGAATTATCATTGTGTGGTACCGGGCGAGTTGGCCGTGCAGTTAGGGGCGCGCAACTGCGAGCTTACATCCGGGATATAGTGGGTTCGAATCCCACTGCCGGCAGCCCTGAAGATGGTTTTCCGTGGTTTCCCATTTTCACACCAGGCAAATACTGGGGCTGTACCTTAATTTAGGTCACAGCCGCTTCATTCCCATTCCTAGGCCTTTCCTATCCCATCGTCGCCATAAGACCTCTCTGTGTCGGTGCGAAGTAAAAGCAAATAGAAAATAAATAGCAATGTGTGGTGCAGTTGGACATCAACCAGAGTAGTGTGGGAGCTACTGAGCCATACAGAGGAGCAATATTCAGCTGGTGAATATACTACTGCTTGAGCAGTTGTTCGTAGTGTGCACGTATCTGCGCCCCACGAAGTACCAGCTAGTCTACCCAGCAAGTTGTTACGGCTTTTAAGCTTAGCAGCCAGTTTCTCAAGATGGCGTCGACAGGTTAAGGACCTGTCTAAAGTTACACCAAGATATTTTGGGTTGGTATTACACTGCAGTGTGTGGTTTCCGAACCTGATCGTAGGTTTGTAGTTTGCCAACCTGTTATTTAGGTGGAACGTAGCAAATACAGTAGAGACAATACACGACACTTACGGATTTCGCCTTGCTAAAATGGGAGACAATTCGACGGTGGCGCTCCTAGTGACTTGACCTGAACAAATCGCGCTAAATTCAAATATCAATGGAAATGTATATACGGAAATGGATAAATAAATTACGTCTAGAAAGAAGGTGGTATTGAGATATTAACTTCGAAGTTGCTAAAGCAATTCTGGATAAATGAATGAAGAATTATTTAAAAGGTTATTATTCAAAGTCTGAAATTAGACATATAAACAAGGTGTGAAATGGACTGCTGTGAAATGGCTTGATCTTTCATTTATGCATTACTTTTTTAGCTTTAGCATACCTGCCTGAAATCTTATGGTTGGACTTGTCTTTTTTCCTCATTTAAAAACAATGTATCATCACATTAAGACATTTGTCAATAAAAATATCGGCACATTCCTTACACATATGATGCAATGAATTAACATTTAATAGCTGGACAATTTTCCTCTTAACATAAAGCCTACTAACAGAAAGAAAATCTATAAAATCCCGGCTTTAATCTGAGAAGCGGGATAAAAGAAAGAAAAGTTTGAAAATGTTGTCGATAGTGATGCTTTGAGGAATATTTACGTACAATTAGAGTAAAAATGTAACATACCCTTGGCTGTATAGTCGAGGATTTTTAAAGTCGCTGGCCTGGAAATGATCTGAACAGATCTTACAATTCTTATACAAGCGTAACGTCCCTTCTTTCTTGTACACTTTATCCAAATAGCTTCTGTGACATTTCAAAACCCACAGATCACACCTACAACAACACATCGGTATTGAAGGTTAACTGCTGCACTATACAATAAAATATGCGAATTATATTTTAAGCCCGTTAAAACATGGGTCGAGCAAGTCAGAAGATTATGAAGTACTATAATAATCTCTGTCACTGGAAGAATATATATGCATACACAATATTACTTACATTTTCTTGTCACGAGGGAACCTGAAGAATGAGCGCGCATTTTTCTCTACTTCGTAATTACTGCAGCCAAACACAGCACATACCTTTCCCCTCTTGTTGAGAGGAGATATCAAGGAATGCCACACGCTACTATTTAATTATGTCAACTCACTGAAAACGCATAAATAACACCAAAAACTTCACACAAAAATACACGTGCTCTTATGACAGAATCAGTACCGTTCAGGTCTATCCGCTAGAGTGTGCTCCAATAGCTGTCCCTCGATATCTCGCTCAGTGTCGTGTATTGTCTCTACTGTATTTGAACGTAGCTACCTCTGTCTTTAGTGGACTAGGTTTCAGGCGCCATTTTTTGAAATAATCACCCATCTTGTCAAGGTCTGGAGGGTTCACTGAGCATACAGAACGCGCCGCGTCTTGTATTGTGTCATCAGACGATAGATACAGTATGGATGTTGTTCAACAGTCTGTTAGGCCCATTCTACACGAGCTGTTCAATCTCCGCTTCGAGCAGAATAACCGCGTTTTGACGGTCACGTGTAATTTGCAAATTTTAAGGGGGGTTGCAGGCGGCCAGACACCAGCGTCTGAACAGTTCGTGTAGAATGGGCCTTTCTCATGGAGATTGGTTCGCGTTCCTACCGCCAGCAGTGGCAAAGTCTCCGAAGGCATTGCCAATTTGTCACCGCGTGCAGTCGTTTTAAGCTTGAACATCAACGAATTCTGCCGTGAACAAACACGTCTAGACTAAAAGGAAATTTGTCCTTACAGCTAGCGAATGTTTGTAGGCGCAGTTTACTAGCGGCCACAGCTCGTGTACAATGGGCCTAAGGCAAGTAGCAAGTACTGTCCGCACACTTTATCTTGATGCATTTGTGTACGGGGTGAGGAGTAAGGAGGGAGCTGTCCCGGTATCGATAGTGCTGCCTGGTGCTGCCAACTGAATGAAAATGAAATCTGAATTGAATCGAGAAGATGATCGATCGATATGAAATTTCTAAACCGTTATCATCTTAAGCCAACAACTATGTCACATACACATTATATAACATTATAAAACATATCTCTCGATGCGAATCTTGTTCCTAGCATGAATTCTATACTTTGACTTTGATGTGTAAACAACAACAGTACCAGTACGTAAAGTTTACGTCAGATGTCGCACAACGATGCTTAAGCGATTCATAGTTTGTGTTTCAGAGGTTGCCAGTATGAATCTCGAAGATCGCCGAGGTCGACCGATTCAGCACTAGGATGTAAATGCACCAAGATAAAGTGTGCGGATAGTAATGAAGTTGAACTAATATTTATACATTTCTGTGTGTCGGTCGAGATTCTACGCGGGGCACAGAAAACCAACCAAACAAAAGGCGTATTCAACGTCATAACTCCGAAAGTGAATGTGTCAAGAAATGGACAATATTACCACGTCACTGACACTGTTGACAGACCTAGCAATTTCGTGAATATCTCCATTATAGTTCGAGCGATAAAAGTTCGTCCGATATGAATGATTGGAAATTGGATTATCTCGACATCTCCTTTAGTACGAAGTGGTATATCCGAAGATATTTGAAAGATTGTGAAAAATGCAATGTGTATTATCCCTCGCATGCTGTATAAAAGATTGGAAATTATATATCCACGAATTTAGTGTGTACAGTTTTTAGGGACAGTTAATATTAGGGATGAAATTTGACATTTCCTGTTAATTTCCCCTTAATAACGCTCTGCGGTTATATACTAATCTAAAAATGTTACTGCCGAATGCACAACCTCGCTATCCTCGATGGACTCTAGTACAATTAATCCGGAATACGAACGAAGCATAAAGCAAACATTTAAGGTGTACAGTTACAATTATAATTTTATTAATATATATAACCTTTATCCGACCGATTCCTTGGTGCGTAGTAGCCTTCGTGTAGAGGGTCCCGGGTTCAATTTCAGGGCAGATCGCGGATTTTAACCTTGTCTGATTAATTTCTCATACTTCAGGCTAGATGTGTATGCTTGTCTTAATACACATCTTCATTTGTATACAACACATCACACTATAAACCACAGAAACATACAACAGTGAATACATCCTCCATATAGGGTTCAAACGATCATCAATGATCTGCCGTCCAGGTGGCAGATTCCCTATCAATTGTTCACCTAGACTTTTCTTAAATATAGTCAAAGAACTTGGAAATCCATCAAACATTTCATTTGATAAATTAATCCAATCCCTTACTTCTTGTCCCATAAAAAATATTGACCCCAATTTTTCCTCTTGAAGTCTAACTTCATATTGTGATCTTTTCTACTTTTAAATACCGGGCGAGTTGGCCGTGCGGTTAGGGCCGCTCAGCTGTGTACTTGCATCCCGGAGATAGTGGGTTTGGAACCCCACTGTCGGCATCCCTGAAGATGGTTCTCCGTGGTTTCCCATTTTCACACCAGGCAAATGCTGGGGCTGTACCTTAATTAAGGCCACGGCCGCTTCCTTCCCACTCCTAGGCCTTTCCTATCTCATCGTCGCCATAAGGTCTATCTATGTCGATGCGACGTAAAGCAAATAGCAGTATAGAGCGTTCCAACCTTAAATTGCAGTACAGCGTAGATAGAGCGCGCTGTTGCGAAATCGACTCGTGAAGATCACGCTCGAGTGTGACTCAAACAGGACGTCACATTTCCACATTTTTCGTTTGTAATTTTGTAATTTTAAGTTCATTCATTCATGAATTAATATTTGTAGGATGGTAAAATAAATACAACACACCTTAATCATTGGCGTTGCTCTCAGACATTGGACGTACACCTTCTATCATTTCTGCAAGGCCTTATCTTCCCGCTTTGGATGAACCGGGTTCGGGAGATGACCTTGAGGATGATCCGGACGATGAAGAAAGTCATATTAAAAACTTTTCATCGTCGACATCGTCCTGTAATTCATCTGCTTTCCACAAATCTCTCTTCATTTTTCTTTACTTCCTTCACGTAATTTGCCCAATTGTCATATGTTTTTATGGCATAAAAATGTTAGTTCAGCATTTGGAACAAAACCATGTTCATTTCCCGCGTGGACTACGGCGAATCACGGTCCTCGGCTTTTCGGTGGCCTAAGTCCCGAACTCACCCCTTCAGTGCCGTCCTGCCGTGCACTTTTCACTGTCGTATCCTTCCATTCTTTTGTCACTGTCTGTCCAATATTTACCCACGATTCATCTGTGTAAATTAAAGCTTTATTTTGTGCCCTCAAACGTTTTATCTCCCTGAGATATCTGTGCCTCCAATTAATAATTTCATCGGTTTCAATGAAAGCTGCTTTGTTACCCCGTCTTAAATAACGGAAGCCTATATCATGTAAGAAGCGATACAACGTAGTTTTTGGAAAATCGTGGCAAAGAATCTTTTCCATTTACCCGACTCAAAATCACGTCCAATGTCGGTGGTATGTTAGCAAATAAAAGAGTGAACCACTCGACGCACTCTACTTCGCACAATTTCATCATATTTAATTTTCCTTTTTCTGCCATCCTTCTGGTTGTTGGGGTTTTTTTTTTTTTTTTTTTTTTTTTTTTTTGCGGGAGTTCGCAAAGGACTATGTGTGTGTTCCTTCCTTATAGCATAGATTGTTCTTTCGGAACAACCTGTAGCTTAAGTAGTTTCACTAACTGCGCTGCTCATATTCATAGACTTTAAAAATAATCCAGGACACTCATTAAAATATTGCGTTCTTTTCCCCTGAGTTTACCTACGGAACGTTTCTTTTTAATTTGACGATCCATTATACATCCTTCTGCACTTTTTCTTCGAACTAAGAACCCCCCGGCCGGGCTGAGTGGCTCGGACGGTTGAGGCGCTGGCCTTCTGACCCCAACTTGGCAGGTTCGATCCTGGCTCAGTCCGGTGGTATTCGAAGGTGCTCAAATACGTCAGCCTCGTGTCGGTAGATTTACTGGCACGTAAAAGAACTCCTGCGGGACAAAATTCCGGCACCTCGGCGTCTCCGAAAACCGTAAAAGAGTAGTTAGTGGGACGTAAAGCAAATAGCATTATTATTATTAAGAACCCCCCGCACGAGCACGAACTGACAACTACACAGACTACACAAACACAACAAACACAATCCACTTGTCCTCAAGAACTATAGATTTATCACTAATCTTGTCCGGCTCCATGGCTAAATGGTAAGCGTACTGGCATTTGGTCCAGAGGGCCCCGGGTTCGATTCCCGGCCGGGTCGGGGATTTTAACCTTCATTGGTTGATTCCAATGGCTCGGGGGCTGGGGTGTGTGCCATCTTCAGCATTATAATTCATCACAGGCAGGGCCCGATTCTTACAGACGCGCAAGTCGCCTATGCGGCGTCAACTCGAAAGACCTGCACTCGTCCTCTTCGGAGGCCACACGCCATTAAATATTATATATATATCACTGATCCTTATTTAATCAATCTTATAATACTGATTAAATGAACACCACTGCACACGGCTGTCAGTATATTTAAAAGCTCAGCCAGCCGAGTCACTCGTGAAACGTAAACAAACGAGACGTTCTCCCTGTCATAAATTAAGAGTTAACGGGGTAAGGACTTGAGGTATGATTTAATAATTACTTCCATATCCGACGACCGTTTGCTTTGCTTTAACCACGCCATGATCCTTCTGCACTTTTTCTTCGAAAATAGATCCCCACGCACGAGCACGAACTCACGAACCACACAAACGAAATACACTTGCCCTCAAGAATTGTACACACGTCACTGATATGTATTTAATCACTATTATACATACTACTGACGAAATGAGCACTGCACTGCATGCGACTGTCTGGAAATGTTAAAAGCGCATGTTTGGGAGATCACTACCGGTACTTAGCCAGCCAGGCAGCCAGCCAGCCGAGTCACGCGCGAAACCAAAATTCAAGGAGATATTCTTCCTGTCACAAATTAAGAACTAAGCAAGATAAGAACTTCGGGATTGTTTTGAAAATAACTTCCATATCTGAAGACCATTTGTCTCGCTTTGACCCCCCATGCAAATTCAATAGGAAAGACGCTGGCTAGCGACTGACTTTTTCGTGCCTGTACATAAAATTCCCTGAACATGACTGAAAATAAACGCATATACTGCATGTTGTTATTATTTAAATTTAAAAATAAACTTATCTATATCGAGCTCAAATGTTTCTTTATCAGTAGTGAAAAAATTAGGAAAGTAATGGATATAAAGTAGGAGTTATGACATGATAAGTTCTATGCAATGAAGATTTTGCATTTGGCGAAACTTTCCATTATATTACCATTTTCACACATCGAATGCGCCTTGAAATTCTGTACATAACACGATATTTACCCATTTTAACCGATAACATTCTGATTTACGGATATTTGGCAAACCCGCTGCATTAGAGTAGGACAGCGCTACCCGCAAAACATGCGAGAAGGAAAGAGACGGAATTATCCCATTACCGCTGTACTGCAATTTAAGGTTGGAACGCTCTATAGCTTCCTACTTTTAAAAGCTCCACACAAGCTTATTCGTCTACTAATATCATTCCATACCACTTAGTCGAGCTGCTAGTAAAAAAATTGCGTATGCCTTTTAGTACCGGGAGTGTCCGAGGACAAGTTCTGCTCGCCAGATACAGGTGTTTTGATTTGACTCCCATACGCGACCTGCTGAAGATGACACATACGGACAGCCCCAGTACCAGCGAAATTAACCAATGATGGTTAAAATTCCCCACCCTGTCGAGAATCTAATCCGGTACCCCTGTGGCCAAAGGCCAGCACGTCAACCATTTAGCCATGGAGCCGAACAGCTCGTCTTAGTGATGGACTAGCGACGGAATCGAGTAGAATCGAGTAATGTACTGGCGTGGGATGGGGAGAGTTTTTCCACTGTGTCCCGCGCCTTTTCTAATGTCGATAACGGCATTATTATTATTATTATTATTATTATTATTATTATTTCATTTATTGCTGTGCAGCCTGGAAGTAGCCATCAGGGAACTGTTGATAGATGTGAAATATTATTCTCGCGACGTCCTTGTAGGGAAACGTGTAATAATATTGTGCGAAATAATGACAATATTACTGCCAGGGAAATAATTGCAAATATACGCGATCAGAAACAAATGTGTGCTGTAGTCTCACTTATTGGTATTTTAGGCATGCAGTTTGCATAAATAACATGTAAATTTCATCAGATTCCTGTTGGATTAAATCACATTAAAATTCACTGGCCAGTGGCTAAGTGCGGCGCTCCCTTTAATACCTGTAATTGTATATTTCACCAGACAATTAACACACAAAGGATTGGGTTCATAACAATCTTTAAATGACAACAGCGTCATGTTTCCCGTGTGAGAGAGAACTGCTGTATTTACAGAACCCTGTTGTGAGCGCTTCAATCACCCTTGACCAGCAACGGAACTACAGTATATATTTTTGTTGCTGTAGGAAGAAAAATAATTGTATTCATCGACCTAGAGAAAAGCAGAACACAAAATATTTATTTTAAGTAATAGATTGCTTTATGTAAGCAATACATTACAAAATTGATTTTCTGTTATTAAACTAAGTTTACATTGTTTACGTAACTATGTATTAATACCAATATAAATGGTCCGTTATTGGACATTATAAATTTTCCAGCTGGACATTATAAATTTTCCAGCTAACTCATTCCTGGTTGCCAGCGTTTCGCCCCCGTGCGCTAGGCTATGGGAATCAACATCTATAACTATGTATTTACGGGTATGTACTATGATCCTTGTCAATTCCACGATGGTGACATAATTGCCCTTCAGGCATTCTCACACTGATTTCATGCACTGCATTCTGGTGTTTTAGCATGGTGTTTGTACTTCTGTATAACTTAAAATATTATTACATATGTTGCATACAGCTTTATAGGGAACAGTTTCAGAGACATCGAAGTACTCCCATACAGCCGATCTCTTTCTACTTGACATTGTTAATGTTTACAGTACTGCTGAAATCCCGCAAATATTCTTCGACCTTCACCCAACTTCTAAAGACTGCAATACACTCGGTTTTGTTCCTTTGCACAGTCGTGTGTTGCAATGATAAGCGTCAAAACGGAGGGTGTATTTTGTTCATCGCGTTCCATCAGCTGTTTAGCTACGACAGACTGACGTTCTGTCTGATGATTTGCCGCGTGGAAGACTTGGGAAGACTTGGAAGAAAGGAGACGAGGTGCTCAACTTAGTGGTATTATTCCGAGCTGCCAGTAGAGAGATGGCGTGAAATGACATTATTAGACGAATAAGTTTGAGTGGTGTCTTTAAAATTATGAAATATCACAATATGAAGATAAAGTTGGAATTGGGGCAAATATTCCTTTATAGGAATGGGAGTTAGGGATTGGAATAATTTAACAAGGGAGATGTTCAATAAATTTCCAATTTCTTTGAAATCATTTAAGAAAAGGCTAGGAAAACAACATATAGGGAATCTGCCACCTGGGCGACTGTCCTAAATGCAGATCAGTAGTGACTTATTAATTGACTGATTGACAATTTAGTTTATTAAAACTTTGTCTACTGTGTTAAGAGACCCCAAATAGAGTATGGTTCCAGTATATGGGACCCTCACCAGGATTTCTTGATTCAAGAATTGGAAAAAATCCAAAGAAAAGCGGCTCGATTAGTTATGGGTGATGTCCGACAAAAGAGTAGCGTTACAAAAAATGTTGCAAGTTGCAAGTGTTCAAGATAGAAATATATTTTATCCATCTTGGAAAAGTTAGGGATAGGTGTTATATTTAACCAGTAACAAAATTAGATTGATAAGCAACTAATTATAAATCATTAAAAAGTAAACGATCATAAACTTAAACTATGAAGAACTACTGAACTATAGCTAACAGTAGCTATTTATACATTCAAAAGTTATAAAAGTCAAGGGGAAAGAGCGGAATATTGCTGAAAAAGGAGCAGGCCTACGTTTGTGAAGATATACAGCAACATTGAAATTTAAAAATAAAAAGAGATTTACGAAACAAAATAGAATATGATAAAAGGTACGCCTGTACTATGAGTTTCCACTCTAGTTGAGAAAGGTACAGGTGAAGGATAGGGTAGCCCGGAGGAGGAAGAGGATTCGAAAGAAAAGAAGACGAGGCAGTAGGGAAGTGATTATGTCTTGCTGCCTTGTTATTTGTGCCTTTACATCAGATATTTTGTGCTTACCCGTTTAAATTTCTTGGACACTGATATCCCTCTGACATGTTGTGGCAGGTTGTTCCATTCACGAATTACAGTAACTGTGAAAGTATTGCCATATACTGAGGACTTCTGATTGGGTATGGTAAGAATATGCATATTCTGTGCTCTTGTGTTTTTTGTGGTGTTAAGAGAGGTTATAGAAACGTTCTTTTACGTAAGAAGGTGACCTGAGATTTAAAATTCGTTGTAGTAAGTGCAGTTGCAGTGTCACATGGTCTGTGTATTTCAGGTTGCATATGAAATGGCTTTTAGTGCCGGGAGTGTCCGAGGATATGTTCGGCTCGCCAGGTGCAGGTCTTTCGATCTGACACCCTTAGGCGACCTGCACGTCATGATTAGGATGAAATGATGATTAAGACTACACATACACCCCAGCCCCCGCGCCAGAGAAATTAACCAATGATGGATAAAATTCCCGATCCCGCCGGGAATCGAACCCGGGACCCCTGTAACCAAAGGCCCGCACGCTAACCATTTAGCCATGGAGCCGGACAGATTGCAAATGAAACTCACACATGCATTTTGCGAGCGCTGTAACTTCGGTAGTGATTCATCAGTGAAGTCGTTCAATTACACTTTTTGAATTTAAAGGGAAAGATAAATTTGAACTTGCTGAGGGTATGCAGTGACGCAAATACCAGTAGTACGTTTACATGGGGATTGAGATCGATTTGAGTAAACTTACCGTATTGAATAAGATCCCCGATTACTTAAGCTATTTGAGTATCGTATTGATTCCACCAGGCAACATCGACGTATACGAACGATGCGGAATCGTAGTAAAATCTATAGCACCTCTTAGAATTTAAAAACGCCAAATGCAGTAGAAGCCCACGAGATAACCGAGTTTTGAAAGTATGTGTGGTATTCGAAATCTAATTGGTGCAATAGATGGAACGCACATTCCAATTTTACCCCCAACAGAAGGTTATCGTGATTTTGTTAATCGCAAGGGCTGGCCGTCTTATACTATGATTGCAGTTGTTGCAGTTATACAGGTAAATATATTTACTCGCTTAATTATATTTGTTATTTCGACAGAACTTTGATGATGATGTGATGATGATGATGATTTCGTCAGAACAAACATGGAGTGTGTGCGCAGTCGTTTTCAATACTATCTCAGTGCGATCCGCGTTTACATGGAACTCAATTCGAACCGAGTACGATACGAACCCAGATTTTACCGTATCGACCTTGTGACTCAATCCGCTTGCTTGTAGTTTAAAGGGGCCTAACATCGCGGTCATCGGCCCACACTCAATCCGAACTGAGTCCCCGTTTACATGGCGTTTCCAATACTGGAAGTGTACTCAGATCGATCTGAATCCTGCATGTAAAACGTACTGTATATGTGTTAAAGTTCTACGACACTGTCTTCAAGACAACCAGATCAACTTGTGAAGAAATCCTACAGCACGCTGCAAATCAGTGTTGAAATCAGAACCACTTTTCGCCAGAAATGTTTAAAAACCATAAACGAGGCTGTCTGTCTGAACAAGTTTCCATTCCTCACCTTGAAGGGGTGGGGCGGAGGCTGTTCAGGTCCCTGTCTAACATATAGGCCTACAAAATGATCCACACTAACAGGTTTTCCCGCGTGTCTGTCGGTAAAAGAACCCATGGTTATGAAGACTTTGAACACGAACTAGTATAGGGAACCCTGTCAAGAGAGCAGCGCTTCATTGAAGATATTGCCTTTATTGACGTAGCCTTTCATCCATCAAGAAAACAAGATTCAGGTGCGACTTACCGTGGACATACTCATGCAGGTGGACTGTGATGTCATCTTCACGATGTCTTGGACTGTGGGAGTGACACACAGTTGAATACCTCTTACGCTGTGGACGGGGTCAAAATGGTTCACACACTTCACTACCGAATCCTTCTCTGCCTCTGTGGACGGGGTCAAAATGTTTAGTTTAAAACACAATAATTGTATTCCTCCACTACCACACCTAACAAATAACTTCACACACTTCACCTTCAGTACCGAAGTTCCTTTTTCACTTCGCCTCAAAAGCAAGTTTTTTTAAAAAAACTTAAGAAAGCGACAGATAAACGCACACACGAGACTCAGAAACACACGCGGTTCACTACACAACACTACGTGCAGAGAACTGACGGCAATGAAGCGCGGGTGCGAAACTATTCGCTTATCGTCATCTACTGAATGTTACTACGCCACACGCATGCGCTTTAGGACAGATTTTAGTTGCCCAATATTGCGCCTTCTAATGAGACCAGAGTTTCCAAACAAACTGCATTATACCGCCACTCAGAGGCGCTCGCAGACAGCCTATTCCTCAGGGAAGTGGGGGGTATAAAAACTAATTGTTCAAATGCAATTCACTGGTATTTTAATTCTATTTAATTCATTAATTAGGCTATATTTCGATTCAGCCAGGTGTGGACCATGCCATTTCAGTCGTTTTTCTTACATCCTGTTTAACCTTTGCCCAGTATTCCCGCATTTATAACTTTTTAAATTACTATTATTACTGACCAAGCGGAGTGGTTGAGCGGGTTAAAAAGCCAAACTCTGCATTCGGGAGACGAGTGGGTTCAACCCCCTCCCATCCACCGGCTTTCCTGAGAATAATTTTCTGTAGTTTCCCATTTTCATTTTCAGGCAAATGCCGGGCCAGTTCCTATTCAGAGGTCACATTCGATTCCGCCCACCTCCTTCGTCAATTTCATTTACCATCATTAATTTCATCATTAGCTGTTCAACAGCCATAAAATATGCTATATAATTCTATCACACCTTATACGCGACTCGGCATCAGGAAACGGGACTAGGGTAAACATTCATACAGTATTAAAATTATTCACATCACGTGCCGACCTCAATTACATAGACAAAAAGTCCAACAAGATTATTATTATTATTATTATTATTATTATTATTATTATTATTATTATTATTATTATTATTATACTATTATTATTGTATCTTTCTTCGTTTATCGTGCAGGGTTGGTTTTGCCTTCGAACTCAGCGAGGGATCCCACCTCTACAGCCTCTAGGACAGTGGTGTCCTGGAGCGTGAGACATTGGATCGAGAGATACAACTGGGGAGAAGGGCCAGTAACCCGCCCAGGCGGCCTCACCTACTATGCTGAACAGGGGCCTTGTGGAGGGATGGAAAGATTGAAAGGGACAGAAGCGGAAGAAGGAAGGAAGCGGCCATGGCCTTAAGTTAGGTACTACCCTGGCTGGCATTTGCCTGGAGGAGAAGTGGTAAACCACGGAAAACCACTTTGAGGATGGCTGAGTCGGTAATCGAATCCCCTCTACTCAGTTGAGTGGACCCCGTTCCAACCCTCGTATCACTTATCAAATTTTGTGGCAGAGCCGGGAATCGAATCCAGGCCTCCGGGGGTGGCAGCTAATCACACTAATCATTACACCATAGAGACGGACATAATAACATTATTATTATTATTATTATTATTATTATTATTATTATTATTATTATTATTATTATTATTATTATCTGCTTTACGTCGCACTGACCAGATAGGTCTTCTGGCGACGATGGGATAGGATGGGACAGGAAAGGACTAGGAGTGAGAAGCAAGCGACTGTGGCCTTAATTAAGGTACAGCCTGGTGTGAAAATGGAAAACCACGGAAGAACCATGTTGAGGGCTGTCGGCAGTGGGGGTTCAAACCCACTATCTCCCGAATACAAATTGATAGCTACGTCACCTCAAAGCCAGCAGCCACTTGTTCGGTCAAAATATCAGAAGTCCATGTTAAGCTGTCTACAGGTTCACGATATGTCTACTGAATGCAATCATCAGGCGCCAGTGCATAATTTCTGTAGAGTTTCTTTAATGCATAATTAAACTATTAAATATACCAAATGTCCGCTTTTGTGGTCTAGTGGTTAGTGTGATTAGCTGTCACACCCAGAGGCCCGGGTTCGATTCCCGGCTCTGCCACGAAATTTGAAAAGTGGTACGAGGACTGGACCGGGATCCACTCAGCCTCGGGAGGTCAACTGAGTAGAGTGGGATTCGATTCCCACCTCAGCCATCCTCGAAGTGTTTTCCTGTGGTTTCCCACTTCTTCTCCAGCAAATGCCGGGATGAACTAACTTAAGGGCACGACCGCTTTCCTCCCTCTCCCTTGTCTACCTCTTCCAATGTTACCATCATCCCACAAGGCCCCTGTTAAGCATAGCAAGTAAGGCCGCCTGGGCGAGGTACTGGTCTTCCTCCCCAGTTATATCCCCCGACCCAATGTCGGGCACTCCAAAACACTGCCCTTGAGGCGGTAGAGGTGGGATCCCTCGCCGAGTCCGAGGGGAAATACCAATCCTGGAGGGTAAACTGATTAAGAAAGAAAGAAAGAAAGAAAGAAAGAAAGAAAGAAAGAAAGAAAGAAGAGGCGTCCAGAAGCAAAACTCTGAGTACACCCGAACATTTTTTTTTTCAGAAAACAGAAAAAACGCCTTACTTTCTTTGGCTGGCAGATATTCAAAATTAATTTTCATTTTAGAATAATATTCAGTTACGGGCAATTTTTCTGAAACTCTTTAAAATATTGGGATTTTATTTTTTTAATTATTACCTAAAATTCACCGAATTTTGCTTCTGTACAGCTATTATCATAACGCAATTGGAAAGAAGATGCCTTAATGCTGGTTCAAAGGAAAAAGAAATTATTTAATGACTACAAGTAAGTGTGATTACATAGTATATGGCAACAACTGAAAGTCTGCAAGAAGTAAAAATGCCGCAACCTTGCAAGTCCTGTCCTGTTCCATCGAAATTACACAGGCAACTCATTGTCTTCTGGATGAATTTCAAATTCTGAGTCCTCCTCTGCATTATTCACAGCTGTTTGAGAATCGATCAGATTCTTATAGAAAGCAAGATCTTCGTTTTCTTCTCAAGTCTCCCCGAAATACTTTCTAAGCAGAAAATCAATGTCCTTAACTTTCAGGTACAACTTCCAGTACTTTCTTATCAATAGCTTTAGAGTCTCTAATTTCAGCCGTGATAGAATTCCAGGAACGTATGGTTCCCGGGACAACGTGCCGTTACTGTTCTGATGAGTGGGTATGGACAGAAATGACCTCTTCGGGGAGCTCTGTCTGAGGGGGAGAGATAGTTGAAATCTATTCTGAGGTAACCATCTGGTTTACCTGTTTGCAGGATTTTATGCAGAAGAGAAACAGCATGGCACTTGCGTCTATCAACTAATCTTAACCGGGACAGCTGATGGAGGAATGGGCTGATGTGAGTTGAACACTTAAAATGAATCTAATGCAGGCATTATGCGCCCGTTGAGGTTTGTTTCTACAAGTTGTTTTACGTCGCAGCGACACACATAGGTCTTATGGCGACAACGGGATAGGAAAAGGTTGCCTGGTGTGAAAATGGGAAACCACGGAAAACCATCTTCAGGGCTGCCGACAGTGGGGTTCGAACCCACTATCTCCCGAATAATGGATACTGGCCGCACTTAAGCGACTGCAGCTATCGAGCTCGATCTGTTGAAGTTTAGAACCAAGTGAGCAACTTACAGTATGCTATTGTAGTCTACATCCCCATAATCAAATATTGACAGTATTAGTCCTTGAACGATCAATTTCTTGGTATTGACAGGTAGGAAGTCCCTCATTTTATATAGTGATGAGTGTAATGAACCGAATCCATTTTGACAAATGTTTGAAACGTGCTCTGACCAACTTAAATACTTATCCAAACATTATTCCAACGTTCGTAATTGAGTCTTTCAGTGTTATAGGTGTTTCACTGATCTTGATACTGAATGCAGTGTGAAAGAAAGTGGTTTGGCAACCTCTCCAGAACAAACAAGGATCACTCAGCAGGGTGCAGACCAGAGTGTTATTGACTACTGGCTTCCAACTCGCTTCCAGGAACTGAGGGTGGCATGCTTTGTCCCCAGGTTTACCTAGATGAAAACTGTACGTTGGTACAAAGAGCAAGAAATGGAGACTAGAATTCGCGCAACAGTATACAGAGTGAAGAGTAATTCGCGCACTCGGGCGTCGCAGCGCGACTCCTCACATGCCAGCAATAAAAAAATGTCTCTTACAAAATTTCGTCTTGCGAGTATATCCGGTAGAAAACGGACGTTAAAGAGTAGCAATCTGGCAACACTGTAACCATATGTAGGGTAACTACCGCTGTCAGCACATCCACGTCGTGCTGTACAGTTGGTGCAGTGGGTGGAGTTTTTGGTTGGCATGCAGGAGGTCGATGGTTCGATCCTGGGTTGAGGCGCATTTTTTATTTGCTAATTTCCATCTGACATTACCTACTGTGATAACAGTAAGACACCGTTTCTGAGGTCACATGTATCCTACATTTACAACATAATAATAATAATAATAATAATAATAATAATAATAATAATAATAATAATAATAATAATACATTGAGATACGTACTAAACAGCATGCGGTTACCAGACGCAACACGCAATGTTGAAAGGCAGAATTATTGGGACCATGGTGATAACACATACAAATTGTAACCGAGTTTGGGCATTATTCGCAGAGCACGTTGCTTGGCCTACTGGTAACGTAAGGCCCTAACGAAATGTAATGGACCTGAACGAGGCAAGAATAATAGTTGGTACTAATCTATGGGACCACTGGAGGAGGGTACAAAGAAAACAGGTTTCACATCTAGTAGATGAAGTGGTGCAAATAAATTCACGCCCACGACGTGGAAAGGGCGCCTTTCAAAGCTGACCAATGAAAACGATTGTTCGTCCATTTCTAGGATCGTAGTATGTAAGTGCAAATGGTTTCTAGAGGACCCACTGCAATCGCTGTTGACGATTAAGATGCCAGATACCATACCACCTGGACTACTTTTACGAAATAAAAAACATACGCCTCAACCCAGGATCGACCACTCGACCTCCTGCATGCTAACCCAAAACTCTATCCATTGCACCAACTGTACAATACGAGTGATGTCTGCTGACAGAGGTAGTTACACTACATGTGGTTACAGTGTTGCCAGATTGCTAATCTTCAACGTCGTTTTTCTGCCGGATATACTCGCAAGATGAAATTTTGTAAGAGACATTTTTTTATTGCTGGCATGTGAGGAGCCGCGCTGCGACGCCCGAGTGCGCGAATTACGCTTCACCCTGTATATCGCCGAGCTCGATAGCTGCAGTCGCTTAAGTGCGGCCAATATCCAGTAAACGGAACATAGTGGGCTCGAACCCCACTGTCGGCAGCCCTGAAGATGGTTTTCTGTGGTTTCCCATTTTCACACCAGGCAAATGCTGGGGTTGTACCTTAATTAAGGCCACGGCCGCTTCCTTTCCATTCCCAGGCCTTTCATATCCCATCGTCCCCATAAGACATATCTATGTCGGTGCGACGTAAAGCAAAAAAGAAAGAACCAGTATATATCCAAGACAACAGATTATTTACGGATGCGAGTAAATTTAATATAATACACAACGATGGTAGGATATTGGTCTGGAGGAGACCGAATACAGAATTAGACCCTGAAAATATTCAAGCCACGGAGAGGTATAGAGGTGGTGGAGTCTGGTTTGGTGATGTATTCCAGCCCCGGCATTGGGAAATTCGTGTTTATTGATGGTTTACAACACAGTGTTGATGTTTTGGAGCTTGCGAGAAATTATTACTTTCAACAAGACCATGACCCAAAACATACAGCGGGCATTGTACGTCAGTCGTTGCTGTTCACACGAAAAAAATTCCACCTGAGTCCGGACCTAAAGCCAATCGAGCACATGTGGAGTGAACTTGAAGCAAGAGTGAGAAAACACGAAATTCGTAGTAAGAATGTCTGTTACGGGAAGAGCAAAACATTACGTCAGGGAGTACAAGAAGATTGCTCCATTCCATGCCAAAGAGGTATAATAATTTCGCGTGGCTATTTCTAGCCGAGTGCAGCCCTTGTAAGGCAGACCCTCCGATGAGGGTGGGCGGCATCTGCCATGCGTAGGTAACTGCGTGTTATTGTGGTGGAGGATAGTGTTATGTGTAGTGTGTGAGTTGCAGGGATGTTGGGGACAGCACAAACACCCAGCCCCCGAGCCACTGGAATTAGCCAATGAAGGTTAAAATCCCCGACCCGGCCGAGAATCGAACCCGAGACCCTCTGAACCGAAGACCAGTACGCTGACCATTTAGCCAACGAGTCGGATGCCAAAGAGGTTGAGAGAGGTGATACATAGGAGGGGTAGGTATGCATGTATGTTCAGTCCGTCAGGGATGCCACTGGTGGGATCCTCAACAGCTCTGCCACCAGCTGTCATAGATGACCTAGGCATCACTGAAGAGGCGTAGTAGGGAAATGAGTGATGTAGTTTCCCGTTGCTTTCCTCACCGAGCCAGAGTTGCTATTACATATCAGTCTGCCAAGCCCACTGAAACGCATACACCAACCGACCCTATGAGCAACATTTTCACACCATTCATAGCAGGGACTGGCTGCATAAGGATTGGCATTTCTAGCATAGCTCATACCTCAGTCACTTTCATACTGTCAAAGTCAAAAATAAGACAGAGACAGATCTATGAAAGTAACAACATTCCTCTAGCCTATACCAGAAGACATGGTGCACTGCAAAAACTAAGTCCTGCCAGCAAAGGCATAGGGGTATGCATACGAAGTATTAAACAGTTATGGCTTTGTTGTAAGTTACATTTTTAATCAGTGTATGAATACTTTCTCCGCTGTGCAAAATAGCACTTGATACTGAACCCTTTAGGTCCTTATTGAGGGATACCTACCTTCCTTACCTATCAGCAAAGTTCATGAGATCTGTCTCTTGGGTCGTTTCGGGTTCTTCGTCACTTGCTGAGGTAAAGGTAGGGTTCATTAATTCTAATCTATCTACTGGAATGAAAGGTCTGTTTAAAAGATTCCTATTTATTCAGGAAATTCTGAAGCAATCTGTCACTGGTATCATAGAAGTCAATTGTGTCCACTGGACACCACAATCATTTTTACATAAATGTCAGAACACTGGTGTGAGATTTTAACGTAATTGCCTGATGGGCATTCTTACTAGAAACCACTGTCTCAATTATTTATCATTTAAGAAAGGAAAGTCTGGAAATCCTTAAATTCGGCTTCCATGTGAGACCACATGTACCATCATAGTGATTCGTTATGGTCCAGCCCTCGTAACACGAACTCTGGACTCTGGTTATAATTAAGGCCGTCCAATCGGTGTGTGCCACACAGTGGTTCTACGGCATGGACCCTTAATTGAATCGATGTGACCTGCGTCTATGTCATGGACCGACATCTAATCTTCTAAGTTACTTTAAAGTCATTGTGGATGATGACCGCAAGGAAATGATGCTACAATGGCATATGGCCCTAATCTAAGTCACTGAGGTTGATGACCCCCTGACCATCCAAGTTTCTAGGCTGAAGGCTAAACACAATTAAGTTACATCGGTTGATGACCAAAGTTCCACTTTACTATCCCCAGCACATTCACTGCTCAATCAATCAAAGTTCAATAATTACACCAACAACAATGCTCACAAACTTTGTGGCAGAAAATCCATTTCCTTCGGATATGTCCCTTTTATCTTTACTTTATTTTTTTAATATTCCCCAGACAACAAATTAAAATTTCCAGAATGCATCTCCAAGTTATTCGCTTGATTAAAGTTATTTCAAAATGCGGTTTCACTGAATTTAATAATTTAATAAATTTAAGTGATTTATCGAAATGTTAAAGAACAGTAAATTTTATCTCCGCGGACTCTGGTTTCTTCACAACTTTCTACGCAGCTGTGATGTGAATTCAATATTGCGATGTTTATCTGGCTGGAAAAGAATTTGTTACATCATTCATGTCCAGCTATATATCTCGTATCGTGATATCACACTTTAAAATCTAATCTAATCCTAACCGTTATTAACACTTGGATATCCTAATAATCTACGTACAAACCAAACAACTCGCCATATAATTACGATGTCATATCTCGTCATTACCATATGAATTTTGCACACCCCTCACAGACAAACCGATCATCAACGACCATCGCTCTATATTCTGGACAACCCTGAAATTGGGTTACTCTGTTCCTTATACTCAAAGTTCATGGTTTCAAATGTTCATTACGTCCCCAATTACAGTATTTCACAATACTCAGATCATTACCGGCTATGAATTTCAACTGAATCCAGCATTTTAACGTTTTCCCTGGCCGAGAATTACAGTACAATCTCGACTCCACTCCTATTCCCGTTATTATCCCCGCTGTCCGCTTAGGTCTCTCACCCCGTGCTCGCTTGGCAGTTACATAAACCACCCGGTTCGTTCTACCTGACTGACTTCTCAAAATGCTCCCTTTAAACTCTGCCGACATGATTAAACCAATACGATATTCTAACCAACAAAATGCACAGATATGCTTCAAGATGCCCACACTAATTATACGCGTCGCCAATTATACCGCTATGGATTTCTATGAATTTCTTTCCATTCTCAACATTATAAAATATTCCTCGGGCTATCATATCCCGGCTTCAATGACAGGACTCTAACCTGATTCGCACATCTCATCTCAACTCATATAAAACACTCCTCGGGCTTCCGGGTCCCGGCTTCAGTGACAGGTCCAACCTGATTCACAAAACTAACCTCTATTTCCCAGCTCCACAATTATCATCGACAAAGAACTGGAATAAAATCCTCACTAGAAACCCTGACGTCTAATATCGCACAATGCATTACTCATGAATAACTTCGCATAAATGATATCGTATTTAATAACTTGATTTTTACGAGAAATGACTGAAACATTCTACTAGATCTTTTTATTGTCAGTCATAGTTTAAAATGGGCATTAAAAAAAAAGAACGTTTCTCTCCGTTACCAAATTCATCACCCTAGGCTCTCACCCGACAGCGCGCTTCCACTCGATTGAAAATGGGTGACCATGGATTATTATTATTAACGTCAAATTGCAGACAGAAGAATTTTACATCGAATGAACATCTTACTTCGACATCACAAAATACAGGCAGTACACTCACACGGATGCCGATCTACATTGGACGTGATATCACTCTTTAAAATTCTATTCAATAATTTTTAGAACATTATACGACACTCGCAAGACTTCAAAATTTTATCCAAGTGGAAAATAAAACAAATGACTCTTTTAGTCGTACTCTCACATTTACAAAACTTAGTAGGGCGACCACTGCGTCGTATATCCCCATGCAAATACACTTTTAGAAATCACGAGACGAGATATAAGAGGTAGTAAGATGGAAAGCCACCTACCTCATGTCGTCACGCCAGTATTCGTCTTAGGGCTCACCTGTGACCCTGGCATTTTATTTAGCCATCTTTACATTCATGGCTGTACATCTCATTATGTTTCTTCAGGTTTCCTGGAATAAAGCATTAAAAAAAAGAAATACCCTTCACTTGTTTGCGGAGCGCACACGATGGATTGTAATTATTCCCGCACACGAATTACTTAATCACATTAGAATATTTCAGTACTTTGACCGTCCTATCTGATACACTTATTTCTCTCAAGAAAACTATCTCCCCATGGAGTCCAGACTTAGCCACACTGGCTAAAATCCGCAGTCGAACTCAGTCTACTTTCGTTGATTTGATTTCGCGGAGCAACTCAACAATTTCGTCCGCTTTGTATCACAAATGCCGGAGAAGGAAGCTTCGTCATGGCGTCCCTTCATATTTATAGCAGTTACCCCCTCTCTTCGGATCTCTCCCTTTGCCGCCAAGAAAATTTCTCTAAATTTTCTGACTTACCTAAACTGTAATTTCAAGAGTTTTGAAAGTGACTACATGCTTGCTACATTTCTGGCGGTAGTGTTCACGGACATTTAAAAATTTTACGGGTTCGATTTGTGAGACGATTGACCTCCTTTGATAGGCACTATATTTTTTGACTTGGCGTTGTCACGCCGTGTACACGCGCTTTGAAATAGTTCATAAAAATGACTTGAGATTCTTCCGCCGTCGACACGTGTGGTTGACGTCACGTACCCCAGAGCGTGGGACCGAAGGTAATCACCCCCTCGTCACGTGTCAACTCCATGCTATCAAGAATCCAACTTTAAGTTTAATTGTCATATTATGCATAATGTTCTTAGGGCACAAAGGTCATGGGTTCATATTTCCCCCAAGACACGAATTCCTTTTGCACAGTGACAAGGAATTTCCTTCAAAATACTCCAGATGGCGAAATTTCTAATTTTGACGTCTGATGAAACATGACCTTTGAAGGTAAATTCCTTTCCTCTCTGTTATGCAGTTGGTCATCTTCTGGTGTACGGATGTTGGTTGATGCCTTCAGCTTCCTCTTGGTTCTTGGTTGCTTGGAGCGTTCGGGGTTGCGGGGTAGATCTCCAGTGAATTGTAGTTGACTTATTGGAAGTTAGGTGGTTTGTCCTTCCAACTTCTCGACGAACTTGCATTCACATCAAAATGCGAAGTTTCTGGGTTCAAATCCCTGTCCTCATTACTGTCGTTGTCACTGACTTTCTTCATTTTTGCAGGTGGTTTACCGTTCTTCTTCTTCATCATTCTCCTCATCTTCTTCATTTTAGCAGCTGGCAGACCCTTCTTCTTCATCATCATCCTCATCTTCATTTTAGCAGCTGATTTACACATCTTCTTCATCATCATCCTCATCTTCTTCATTTTAGCAGCTGGCTTACACTTCTTCGCATTTGCTTTAGCCTTTCTTGACGGACTATAATCGTCATCGCTGGCATCCTCGTCTGAACGTTCATCACTCCTACGTTTCTTAGGCCTCTTCTTCTTATTGGTACCAAATCGTTTAGGTTTTGCTTTTTCCTCTTCAGACCCATGCCATAGATCAGAATGTCTGGATTTGTAATTATTCCACCTTCTATCGGCTTCATTTCCACAGCGGCGTCTGCGTCTTTGGTAAGAATTTTCTCGACATCGACCCTGGTTCCTCCTACATGGATCACGGCGTCTATTCCACTTTCCGTACAGGTAGCTAGGCTGTTCCACGTTCTTACTATCCTGGTTTGGTATGGTTTCAAACCGTTGCCCATTATTCTCTTGTCTGTCTGCCTGCGAAACATCCCTTTCCAGTCTACTCTCTTGGATGTGGTTTACAACATTCACTTGGTATTCCACATGCGTAGTTACTTCTGACGCTGATTTGAGAGACTGCATGTCATCTAGCTGTTCCAGTGTAGTGTCCGGTTTAACATTCACTATTTCTAACTTCTCCTTCAATTCTTTCGCGTCCACCCCTATATTTTCACTTAGTTCCTTCAAGTCTGCTTGTACCTCCTCAATACTCCTAGCCGTTTCTTCCTGAGTTGTACCTAATTTTCTCATATCCTCTTTATTCATCTGGATTAATTTAAAGTCAATGGCCTCAATACGCTGGTCTACAGTTGCCTTGACGTCTTCGGCTAACTGGTCTACTTTGTCATTTACGACGGCTATCTCTTTACACAACATTTCCTTATGTTCATTCATTGCTGTGAAGACCTTTGACTTATCGTCTTCACGCATGATGTTGAACTTCTCTACCTCTGTCTTCAGATCGGCCTTAAGTTCAGCTTGATCTGACATCAACTGCTTATGTAGTTCCCTACTTTCGTTGACGTGCCTATCGAGGTCTCCTCTAATTATGTCCTGATTTTCACTAAGAACACGATGTAGCTCGCGAGTTTCCTTGAACTGCTGATTTATTTCATGTTTAAAGTCAACCTGTGCTTTAGTGTTCTGCTCCACCTTCACATTTAAGTCACCAATGTCCTTCCTAATATCAACGCTAGCTTCCTTACAACCATCCTGAGTGTCCTGCACTTTAATGTCAACATTTTGAACAACTTCCTTCATACCTTTTAATTCTACGTCTGCACTATCTAATTTTTCACTGATAGATTTTATACTCTCACTTAAGTCCTTGATCATTTGGACCAACTGCCCTTGGGCCAATTCTCCCTCCTGCATAAACATACTGTATTTAACAGAAAACGATAGGTCATCGGTGAGCCCGAGACTTCAACGGCGTATAATGGGACTACAACGATAAACATCACAACATCCTCCTATCTAACACATCACACTGTTAATGCAACATTCTCTAAAATTTTTTATTTAATAAAACGTGAACTGCAATGTTCACTCGATCAAAGTGATCAGCCAAAACACTCAAACCAGTATTCAAAAATTTGGGAAATTACTCTAACACACTTAAATTATACCTTTCATTCAGCAGATAAATTATTCTCATAGTGGTATCTCCTAGCCTTACTCATCGGGCGTTTATCTATTTCTTCGAGTTCACTATCAACTCTGGCGCACGATTTTATCATCCATAATGTGGCATAGCCTCAACATTATTTCTCTTTTCCTCTAGTACACGATTTTTCCAAAATATCCTTATCGTTATCGTGACTTAGGTTCCCTCATCGTTATCGTGACTTATGCCCCATCGTTGCTGCGACATTTTAATGGTCGACCAACGTATAACAATCCTACAATTGGTCATCGTTTCACTGATGTCAACCAACATAACTTGTAGTTCTTCTCTCGATGTACTTAGGCCCTCTCTTAAGTGACTGAAGCCCCACGTTGGGCGCCATTTTAATGAACCCTTTAGGTCCTTATTGAGGGATACCTACCTTCCTTACCTATCAGCAAAGTTCATGAGATCTGTCTCTTGGGTCGTTTCGGGTTCTTCGTCACTTGCTGAGGTAAAGGTAGGGTTCATTAATTCTAATCTATCTACTGGAATGAAAGGTCTGTTTAAAAGATTCCTATTTATTCAGGAAATTCTGAAGCAATCTGTCACTGGTATCATAGAAGTCAATTGTGTCCACTGGACACCACAATCATTTTTACATAAATGTCAGAACACTGGTGTGAGATTTTAACGTAATTGCCTGATGGGCATTCTTACTAGAAACCACTGTCTCAATTATTTATCATTTAAGAAAGGAAAGTCTGGAAATCCTTAAATTCGGCTTCCATGTGAGACCACATGTACCATCATAGTGATTCGTTATGGTCCAGCCCTCGTAACACGAACTCTGGACTCTGGTTATAATTAAGGCCGTCCAATCGGTGTGTGCCACACAGTGGTTCTACGGCATGGACCCTTAATTGAATCGATGTGACCTGCGTCTATGACATGGACCGACATCTAATCTTCTAAGTTACTTTAAAGTCATTGTGGATGATGACCGCAAGGAAAGGATGCTACAATGGCATATGGCCCTAATCTAAGTCACTGAGGTTGATGACCCCCTGACCATCCAAGTTTCTAGGCTGAAGGCTAAACACAATTAAGTTACATCGGTTGATGACCAAAGTTCCACTTTACTATCCCCAGCACATTCACTGCTCAATCAATCAAAGTTCAATAATTACACCAACAACAATGCTCACAAACTTTGTGGCAGAAAATCCATTTCCTTCGGATATGTCCCTTTTATCTTTACTTTATTTTTTTAATATTCCCCAGACAACAAATTAAAATTTCCAGAATGCATCTCCAAGTTATTCGCTTGATTAAAGTTATTTCAAAATGCGGTTTCACTGAATTTAATAATTTAATAAATTTAAGTGATTTATCGAAATGTTAAAGAACAGTAAATTTTATCTCCGCGGACTCTGGTTTCTTCACAACTTTCTACGCAGCTGTGATGTGAATTCAATATTGCGATGTTTATCTGGCTGGAAAAGAATTTGTTACATCATTCATGTCCAGCTATATATCTCGTATCGTGATATCACACTTTAAAATCTAATCTAATCCTAACCGTTATTAACACTTGGATATCCTAATAATCTACGTACAAACCAAACAACTCGCCATATAATTACGATGTCATATCTCGTCATTACCATATGAATTTTGCACACCCCTCACAGACAAACCGATCATCAACGACCATCGCTCTATATTCTGGACAACCCTGAAATTGGGTTACTCTGTTCCTTATACTCAAAGTTCATGGTTTCAAATGTTCATTACGTCCCCAATTACAGTATTTCACAATACTCAGATCATTACCGGCTATGAATTTCAACTGAATCCAGCATTTTAACGTTTTCCCTGGCCGAGAATTACAGTACAATCTCGACTCCACTCCTATTCCCGTTATTATCCCCGCTGTCCGCTTAGGTCTCTCACCCCGTGCTCGCTTGGCAGTTACATAAACCACCCGGTTCGTTCTACCTGACTGACTTCTCAAAATGCTCCCTTTAAACTCTGCCGACATGATTAAACCAATACGATATTCTAACCAACAAAATGCACAGATATGCTTCAAGATGCCCACACTAATTATACGCGTCGCCAATTATACCGCTATGGATTTCTATGAATTTCTTTCCATTCTCAACATTATAAAATATTCCTCGGGCTATCATATCCCGGCTTCAATGACAGGACTCTAACCTGATTCGCACATCTCATCTCAACTCATATAAAACACTCCTCGGGCTTCCGGGTCCCGGCTTCAATGACAGGTCCAACCTGATTCACAAAACTAACCTCTATTTCCCAGCTCCACAATTATCATCGACAAAGAACTGGAATAAAATCCTCACTAGAAACCCTGACGTCTAATATCGCACAATGCATTACTCATGAATAACTTCGCATAAATGATATCGTATTTAATAACTTGATTTTTACGAGAAATGACTGAAACATTCTACTAGATCTTTTTATTGTCAGTCAGACATAGTTTAAAATGGGCATTAAAAAAAAAGAACGTTTCTCTCCGTTACCAAATTCATCACCCTAGGCTCTCACCCGACAGCGCGCTTCCACTCGATTGAAAATGGGTGACCATGGATTATTATTATTAACGTCAAATTGCAGACAGAAGAATTTTACATCGAATGAACATCTTACTTCGACATCACAAAATACAGGCAGTACACTCACACGGATGCCGATCTACATTGGACGTGATATCACTCTTTAAAATTCTATTCAATAATTTTTAGAACATTATACGACACTCGCAAGACTTCAAAATTTTATCCAAGTGGAAAATAAAACAAATGACTCTTTTAGTCGTACTCTCACATTTACAAAACTTAGTAGGGCGACCACTGCGTCGTATATCCCCATGCAAATACACTTTTAGAAATCACGAGACGAGATATAAGAGGTAGTAAGATGGAAAGCCACCTACCTCATGTCGTCACGCCAGTATTCGTCTTAGGGCTCACCTGTGACCTTGGCATTTTATTTAGCCATCTTTACATTCATGGCTGTACATCTCATTATGTTTCTTCAGGTTTCCTGGAATAAAGCATAAAAAAAAAAGAAATACCCTTCACTTGTTTGCGGAGCGCACACGATGGATTGTAATTATTCCCGCACACGAATTACTTAATCACATTAGAATATTTCAGTACTTTGACCGTCCTATCTGATACACTTATTTCTCTCAAGAAAACTATCTCCCCATGGAGTCCAGACTTAGCCACACTGGCTAAAATCCGCAGTCGAACTCAGTCTACTTTCGTTGATTTGATTTCGCGGAGCAACTCAACAATTTCGTCCGCTTTGTATCACAAATGCCGGAGAAGGAAGCTTCGTCATGGCGTCCCTTCATATTTATAGCAGTTACCCCCTCTCTTCGGATCTCTCCCTTTGCCGCCAAGAAAATTTCTCTAAATTTTCTGACTTACCTAAACTGTAATTTCAAGAGTTTTGAAAGTGACTACATGCTTGCTACATTTCTGGCGGTAGTGTTCACGGACATTTAAAAATTTTACGGGTTCGATTTGTGAGATGATTGACCCCCTTTGATAGGCACTATATTTTTTTGACTTGGCGTTGTCACGCCGTGTACACGCGCTTTGAAATAGTTCATAAAAATGACTTGAGATTCTTCCGCCGTCGACACGTGTGGTTGACGTCACGTACCCCAGAGCGTGGGACCGAAGGTAATCACCCCCTCGTCACGTGTCAACTCCATGCTATCAAGAATCCAACTTTAAGTTTAATTGTCATATTATGCATAATGTTCTTAGGGCACAAAAGTCATGGGTTCAATACTGTGCTTCTGAATACAGAATGTTTTGTAAATGCTTGTCTTTCTACCTGTCGAGCTATAGTTGTGAATGCACAATATGAATGTTACAAATCCAATGAGTATTTTTGTTTTCATATAGCGGGAAAAATAAAGTTTTCTTTTCCACACTGCAGTGTATGAATACTTAATAATGATAATAATAATGTCATTTACTTTACGTCCCACTAACTACTTTTATGGTTTTCGGAAACGCCGAGGTGCTAGAATTTTGTCCCGAAGGAGTTCTTTTACGTCACAGTATGTATGAATACTTATCCAGAAAAATATTACGGTAGGTTTCAACTCTTATCTATGCCCTTTGCTGCCATCTTTGAACATATTACTGAGACATGCGGAATAAATAATGCGCTAGAGAAGTATTTCGTTTTCGCTAAACTTAAAAAAAATGCTATTATCTTGACAAAGCTAGTTTTTTTTTAGCCAAGTAGGGTTCCAAACGCCAATCCACCCTCCCTGGCTACGCTGCTGTTAAATACCATAAATAATATACAAATAATAAAAATGCAGCTTACATTTAGGAACATTTTCGTTGTGTCCATTACGAACTCGTATTTTTCTTCTTTCACTTTTTCTGCGCCTGAAGACTTTCTTCAATATTGCACTGTCTTTTCGGAGTAGAATCCTGTGCATTCGTTAGCTGAACATGAGTTAAATGCCCTTTGATTTGAATGTGTTTTTCACATGAATCGCTCCTTTTCTATTCAACTGCGTAACTACAATGTTTACACATTAATATGTTGGTACCACTTGCCACGAAATCACGTTACTGGAATTATTAACCCGAAAGGTAACACTAACTTAACGATTTCTTCTCATCTCGGTCAGAAAGAATGAAGCAAACTAAACCAAATAACTAATTTATCTAATGTTTGGACCAAGAAGGCCTACCTGAAGTAGTTCTCAGCTTCTCAGAAATGTCAAAATACACCTCCATTAGTGCTTTCTTGGAAATTTTATTCAATCTATTTCTCGTGTATTGTGTTACCATTGAAGGGCTAGACAGTCACCCTCGGTTCACCCTACCTGCAGATTAGGAAACTGTAAAAACAAGAGTGACAATGATTGGGAAGACGAAGGGGAAACCCACAAAAATAATAGAATATCGTGTCTTCCTGCCTTCCATTACTCCTGCAGCTAATAAATAATACTTAGCAAGGGTTATTTTTAGTTGAATGATAACTATCCGTTTTATCCGAGGTAGTCTAAGTGCACATTTATTCGGATAACGGAGACTCTACTGTATTATCTTGTCTTTCCAAATTGCTTTAATTTCTGCAGACAAATCGATGTACTTGGATATTTTTTCTGTGTGTATTGCCTGCAAGTTTTGGGAACTAGGGTAAGCAATATCGATTATGTCACCATTATTAGTTATAGAAAGTGAGAATGAATCAAGACGTCAATTTTTTTTTTTTTTTGGCTACTTGCTTTACGTCGCATTGATACAGATAGGTCTATGGCGACGACGGGACAGGAAAGGGCTAGGAGTGGGAAGGAAGCGGCCGTGGCCTTAATTAAGGTACAGCCCCAGCATTTGCCTTGTGTGAAAATGGGAAACTTCGGAAAACCATATTCAGGGCTGCCGACAGTGGGTTCGAACCTACTATCTCCCGAATACTGGATACTGGCCGCACTTAAGCGACTGCAGCTATCGAGCTCGGTGTGTCAAATTTAGACACATCTATATCCTCTCCCCAATTCGATTCAGTATCTCTTCATTCGTGATTCAGTATATTCCATCTCACCTTCAGCATTCTTCTGTAGCACCACATTTCAAGCCCGGCTCCATGGCTAAATGGTTAGCGTGCTGGCCTTTGATAATTGGGTTCCCGGGTTCGATTCCCGGCAGGATCGGGAATTTGAACCATAATTGGTTAATTCCTCTGGCACGGAGGCTGGGTGTATATGTCGTCTTCATCATCATGTCATCCTCATCACAACGCGCAGGTCGTCTACGGGAATCAAAACAAAAGACCTACACCTGGAGAGCCGAACATGTCCTCGGACACTCCCGGCACTAAAAGCCATACGCCATTTCATTTGACCACATTTGAAAAGCGTACATTCTCTTTCTTTCCGAACAAGTTATCGTCCATGTTTCACTATCACACGATGCCATGCTCCAGACGAAAATCCTCAAAAACATATTTCTAATCCCTACCTACACCAATGTTTGAAGTGAGCAAATTTATTTTCTTAAGAAAGGCCTTTCTTGCTTGTAGTCTGCATTTTATGTCCCCCTTACTTCTGTCATCGTTATTTTACTACTCAAGTAACAATATTTATCAACTTCCTTGAAGACCTCATTTCCTAATATTACCTGCATCACATGACGTCGTTCGACTGCACTCCATTACTTTTGTTTTGGACTTATTTTATTTTCATCTTGTACTCCTTACCCATGACTCCGTCCAAACCATTCAGCAATTTCCCCAGATCTTCTGCAGTCTAAGACAAAATAACAATATCATCGGCAGATCTCAGGGTTTTGATTTCCTCTCGTTGGATTGCGATTCCCTTTCCAAATTCCTCTTTAATTTCCTTTGCTGCCTTTTCTACATAAACACTCTAAAGAAGGAGGGACAAACTGCAGCCTTGCCTCACTTCTTTCTGGAGTCAGGTGAAACAGGAAATATTAGATTAGGAAAAGTAATAATAATAACAACAATAATACTAATCTATATAAATAAAGTTGTAGGGGGTCCGCTGTCTGTAATTTCGTTGGTTTTGCCAATTTTTCAGATATTTATACAATTTAGGTCAACTCAAGATCGTATTAGTGGTTTGTCCGTCTGTGACATACATGTTCATTCCCATAGGGAACTTAAAATATTTGTCCTGAATTCCCTATGGGAATCAACATCTATATTATCATCTGGTGGTCAGGCAGGCATCAATTTTTGGAAATGAGACATAGCTCTCATAGTGCATTGGCACTGCTGGTGGCTTCTAGTAGCCTATGCGGTGGCCTCCACGGCAATCAAAAACTCTAAAAGAAGATAACATAATACAACATATAATGTAAATATTGTAAATATGTATCTCAAAAAGCTTCAATACACGGGGGATAGCAGGGCAAGAGCCGGGCGGGCGCGGTGCGTGACTCACACTGGGTGACGCCTTGTTGAGAAATCCACACGCTAGTAAACACCTCAATTAACAACATAAAGCACGTGTGCCATAGCACACTTTCAATAACAAATAAAACTCCCAAAACCAACCCACTCACCGGCCAAAGAGTCCCTAGTAGGACTGGTGGCCCGCTCCCAAACTGGGAGAGTGAAATAACGATCAGCAGCAACAGCAGCCTCCACGGGGTGCGGATTGCGGATCTCTGTGGATCACTGCTATTCCTGAAGCGACGCACTATTTTTTCCTCGGCCGGGTGAATACTCATCTCTATCTTATCACCTCGCCGAGCCCAAGTAAGCAAAATTGGCTGGCACCACGAAGGAGGTCGGCCTTCCCATCATGCTCCTTACCTGCGTCGCTCGTTCTGTCCCTCATGAGTCGACAGACAACACCATCGCCACCGCCCTCAGTCGATCCGGAGTCTCGTCTGCTCTTCGGCTTCTCAACAGCTCCAACTTCCAACCGTCCGCCGATGTCCTGCTTTACTGCCGCACATCTTCTGATGTTTCTACCCTTCTGCAACATGGCGCCCGTATCGGGGATTTCGAATACAACGTAGAACCCACTTGGGAGAGTCTTCGTGCACAGCTTCTGGATGATGAATCGCCTTTGCCTATCACCACCGCTCACCACACCGTAACTACACCACTTCCCTACCCTTCACCCTTCGTGTGCTGCACACCTACTATTACTATTACTACTACTGCTCCTACCACTGGCATCATTACTTTCGCCCATACCTCCTCCCCGTCCCTCGTTGCTGCGACTATGTCGCATCCCTCTTCTCTCATGACGTCATCTCTTCCTTTCCCTCCCTACTACACTCATCTTACCCCAACTTTGAATACTACACTTCCACCATCCACCAAGGGACGTACACCTCCAGCTCCGGTTGAGAACTTGGACACACCACCATCTAACGGCACTTCTACCTACAGCTGCGTAATCTGTGGTGTGGACCCCAGCTTAACACCAGCTACCATCATCCAGGACCTTCGCCGGACAGGGATTCCCGTACAACGCGTCTTCCGGATATTCAACGAGGATGGTCCCACCCATCTCGTACGGATTCATCTCTCTACCCTGGAAGACACAGAACGCGCCTCATTGCTAACGGAATCAACCTCCATGGCCGACACCATAGAATCGAACCCTCCCGCTCACCTCCTCGCACTTCTCCCCTCCCCCACAACATCGTAGTCGTCCGCGGCCTGCCCCACCTGCCTCCCCACCTCGTTGTTCACTTCCCTCCTATCCACCCCCCTAGCTTCTTCACACCCCCACCGTCCTTTGACATTCTTCGCCTCATCCTTACCACCCTGGTTCACTTCTCCTCCTTTTACCATACCATAGCCCTTCACCTCTTCCCCTCTAACATCGCCTAAAACCATTACGCTTACTGTCACTGCTTTATGTATTTATGTCTTGTCATTCTTAATAAAGCATTTCATATTAATTAGCCTAAAGGTCGCATTCCCCCCCCACTTCTCCTTATTTCAACACAGCTTCAACCCCCTCCTTCCTCCCACGCTTCTCCTCATCTCCGTCGCCTCTCCTAGTCAGAGAGAGGGCGTAACCCTCTAGGTGGCCCGCAATGAAAACTTTTCGCACCGACGCCTCCACGGTATGCACTAGCCTTACGTCTTGGGAGGTGTGCTAAGTCCCAACTGACGAGCCCAACTTAGCACACGAGGGCGAAACGCAGGCAACCAAGAATGAGTTAGCTGGAAAATTTATAATGTCCAATAACGGACCATTATATTGGTATTGTCCGTCTGTTCCACCATCACGACGGAACGGCTTGATAGATCTCAACCAAACTTCATATTTAGAGTATATTCATCCAGGGAAAGGTTTAGATATGCATATAATTTAAAAATCACTGAATAGACTGGGGGTTTATAGGAAAACCACAACAGTTTTCTTGCTTTTCTCTTATATTACTCTTATAGTGTAAAAGCCGTGGACTATATGTGAAACGTCCCTTCATTTTAAGCAACTTTTCTTATGTACATAATTTCGCTTACTCTTCAAATGAGGAGAAAATTACTATTTTCTGCGGGTCTCATGCTCTTCATTGAGTGACCGACAGACCGACAACGAACTTACCGGTTACTATGGCAACATCACAGGCTGCTTGCCAGAAGGGAAGTAACGTAATGCCATTTTCGTCAACATTCCTGTAAACTCGGGGTTGTTCCTTGGGTAAACGGCGAGAGAAACGTCAAGCTGCCATTCTGCGGGATATTTGTGGAACACCGTTGGAGGTTACAATCGTCTTCGAATACCACTAAGGGGGACTGTTAATATTTGAACAGTACCGCGTAGTGTGGCCCATTATTTTACAACGTTAAGTTGTTTTCTGGCATTTGCTATAATTTTTACTGTATTTCTCTTCTACGTCTATTTTCCGCTTCAATTTCTTGCCTCTGGCTTGCCTCTTTAGGCTTAAATAATAACACCATAAGTCATCTTCTTATCTCTTTACCTAAAAATCCCTGCGCCTAAATTTCTCCTCTGTTACCACCTTCCTATATCCGTAACTCATATCATCACAATTTAGCGAGGGGCATTTCATATTCCTATACATCCATTTGGTATTTACGCATTTGTCCCATCCGGCTGTTCTCAGTTATAATACAATTTCCTATTGAACCCATGACCTTTGTGCCCTAAGAACATTATGCATAGTGTAACAAAATAATTAAAAGTTGGATTCTTGATAGCATGGATTTGACACGTGACGAGGGGGTGATTACCTTCGGTCCCACGCTCTGGGGTACGTGACGTCAACCACACGTGTCGACGGCGGAAGAATCTCAAGTAATTTTTATGAACTATTTCAAAGCGCGTGTACACGGCGTGACCACGCCAAGTCAAAAAAATATAGTGCCTATCAAAGGGGGTCAATCATCTCACAAATCGAACCCGTAAAAATTTTAAATGTCCATGAACACTACCGCCAGAAATGTAGCAAGCATGTAGTCACTTTCAAAACTCTTGAAATTGCAGTTTAGGTAAGTCAGAAAATTTATAGAAATTTTCTTGGCGGCAAAGGGAGAGATCCGAAGAGAGGGGGTAACTGCTATAAATATGAAGGGGCGCCATGACGAAGCTTCCTTCTCCGGCATTTGTGATACAAAGCGGACGAAATTGTTGAGCTGCTCTGCGAAATCAAATCAACGAAAGTAGACTGAGTTCGACTGCAGATTTTAGCCAGTGTGGCTAAGTCTTGACTCCATGGGGAGATAGTTTTCTTGAGAGAAATAAGTGTATCAGATAGGACGGTCAAAGTACTGAAATATTCTAATGTGATTAAGTAATTCGTGTGCGGGAATAATTATAATCCATCGTGTGCGTTCAAGCAATCAAGTGAAGGGTATTTTCTTTTTTTTTAATGCTTTATTCCAGGAAACCTGAAGAAACACAATGATATGTACAGCCATGAATGTAAAAATGGCTAAATAAAATGCCAGGGTCGCAGGTGAGCCCTATGACGAACAATGGTGTGACTACATAAGGTAATGTGACTTTCCATCTTACTACCTCTTATATCTCGTATCGTGATTTCTAAAAGTGTATTTGAATGGGGATATACGACGCAGTGGTCGCCCTACTAAGTTTTGTAAATGTGAGAGTACGACTAAAAGAGTCATTTGTTTTATTTTCCACTTGGATAAATTTTTGAAGTCTTGCGAGTGCCATATAATGTTGTAAAAGGTTATTGAATAGGGTTCGGAAGTGATTTCACGTCCAATGTAGATCGTCATCCGTGTGAGTGTACTGCCTGTATTTTGTGATGTCAATGTAAGATGTTCATTCGACGTAAAATTCTTCTGTCTGCAATTTGACGTTAATAATAATAATCCATGGTTACTCATTTTCAATCGAGTGGAAGCGCGCTGTCGGATAAGAACCTAGGGTGATGAATTTGGTCACGGAGAGAAACGTTTTTCTATGCCCATTTTAAACTGTGTCTGACTGACAAATAAAAGATCCAGTAGAATGTTTCAGTCATTTCTCGTAAAAATCAAGTTATTAAATACGATATCATTTATGCGAAGTTATTCATGAGTAATGCATTGTGCGATATTAGATGTTGGGATTTCTAGTGGGGATTTTATTCCAGTTCTTGGTCGATGATAATTGTGGAGCTGGGAAATAGAGGTCAGTTTTGTGAATCAGGTTGGACCTGTCATTGAAGCCGGGATACAGAGCCCGAGGAGTGTTTTATATGAGTTGAGATGAGATGTGCGAATCAGGTTAGAGTCCTGTCATTGAAGCCGGGATATGATAGCCCGAGGAATATTTATAATGTTGAGAATGGAAAGAAATTCATAGAAATCCATAGCGGTATAATTGGCGACGCGTATAATTAGTGTGGGCATCTTGAAGCATATCTGTGCATTTTGTTGGTTAGAATATCGTATTTGTTTAATCATGTCGGCAGAGTTTAAAGGGAGCATTTTGAGAAGTCAGTCAGGTAGAACGAACCGGGTGGTTTATGTAACTGCCAAGCGAGCATGGGGTGAGAGACCTAAGCGGACAGCGGGGATAATAACGGGAATAGGAGTGGAGTCGAGATTGTACTTTAATTCTCGGCCAGGAAAACGTTAAAATGCTGGATTTAGTTGAAAATTCATAGCCGGTAATGATTTAAATTTGTGAAATACTGTAATTGGGGACGTAATGAACATTGGAAACCATGAACTTTGAGTATAAGGAACAGAGTAACCCAATTTCAAGGTTGTCCAAAATATAGAGCGATGGTCGTGATGATCGATTTGTCTGCGAGGGGTGTGCAAAATTCATAATGGTAATGACGAGATATGACATCGTAATTATATGGCGAGTTGTTTGGTTTGTACGTAGATTATTAGGATATCCAAGTGTTAATAACGGTTAGGATTAGATTAGATTTTAAAGTGTGATATCACGATACGAGATATATAGCTGGACATGAATGATGTAACAAATTCTTTTCCAGCCAGATAAACATCGCAATATTGAATTCACATCACAGCTGCGTAGAAATTTGTGAGGAAACCAGAGTCCGCGGAGATAAAATTTGTTGTTTGTTAATATTTCGTTAAATCATTTAAATTTATTAAATTATTGAATTCAGTGAAACCGCATTTTGAAATAACTTTAATCAAGCGAATAACTTGGAGATGCATTCTGGAAATTTTAATTTGTTGTCTGGGGAATATTAAAAAAAGTAAAGATAAAAGGGACATATCCGAAGGAAATGGATTTTATGCCACAAAGTTTGTGAGCATTGTTGTTGTTGTAATTATTGAACTTTGATTGATTGAGCAGTGAATGTGCTGGGGATAGTAAGGTGGAAACTTTGGTCATCAACCGATGTAACTTAATTGTGTTTAGCCTTCAGCCTAGAAACTTGGATGGTCAGGGGGTCATCAACCTCAGTGACTTAGATTAGGGCCATATGCCATTGTAGCATCATTTCCTTGCGGTCATCATCCACAATGACTTTAAAGTAACTTAGAAGATTAGATGTCGGTCCATGTCATAGACGCAGGTCACATCGATTCAATTAAGGGTCCATGCCGTAGAACCACTGTGTGGCACACACCGATTGGACGGCCTTAATTATAACTAGAGTCCAGAGTTCGTGTTACGAGGGCTGGACCATAACGAATCACTATGATGGTACATGTGATCTCACATGGAAGCCGAATTTAAGGATTTCCAGACTTTCCTTTCTTAAATGATTAATAATTGAGACAATGGTTTCTAGTAAGAATGCCCATCAGGCAGTTATGTTAAAGTCTCACACCAGTGTTCTGACATTTATGTAAAAATGATTGTGGTGTCCAGTGGACACAATTGACTATGACACCGTTGACATAGTAAATTACTTCAGAATTTTCCTGAATAAATAGGAATCCTTTAAATAGACCTTTCATTCCAGTAGATAGATTAGAATTAATGAACCCTACCTTTACCTCAGCAAGTGACGAAGAACCCGAAACGACCCAAGAGACAGATCTCATGAACTTTGCTGATAGGTAAGGAAGGTAGGTATCCCTCAATATGGACCTAAAGGGTTCACTATTAATTTCGACTTTTTAAACTCTTGCTTTCTTCCTTAATTACTCCGTATGTATGCGAGTGCTAATCCTGAAACCTTGACACTCTTTCCTTTGAGTAAAAATTCCAAGCTGTTCAAATGTATACCGTAACTCTTTGACCCCGGAAAATATCGAAATATGGAGGGAATTATGACGGTGCAGACCTTCTTTTCGGGATAACTGCTTTCTAAACGGTAAGTCGTTTTCAAGGCAGATTACACTATCGCTGGTCAATTTGGAGAGAACTCAACTTTGGTCTTTTGACTTATTGTCGTATCTCGATTCTTTATACGTTATATAGCGCTGCATTTCTAGGTTATAATCAAATCTATCCAACTCGATTGTGACTGGCATTACGAAAAGGGACCCCTCATTACAATGAAAAAATTCCATCTCTATTGAGAATGGCAGTTGGCAAGTAAACCTGCCCGTTATGGTAGAAACTCCCGAATCCGATTGTGAATGGCAGTAGGAAATGTGACCTGCCATTATCATCAAAACTTTTCCACCACGCAACTTACATCGGGAACAACGTATGCGGTCCTCCCCGTTTTGTTTCTCGGATAGCGTTAAGAGACATGCAATTTAATATAATCTTACTCGCGTCGTGTATAGTAATTTACGTAGAAATCTTGTTATACAAGGTAAAATACCATAACGAAGCACGGGTATATATGCTAATAATAATAATAATAATAATAATAATAATAATAATAATAATAATAATAATAATAATAATAATAATAGACCTGATTGATGAACGACGAAAATACAAGAATGCTAGAAATGAAGAGGGCAGAAAAGAATATAGGCGATTAAAGAATCAAGTGGATAGAAAGTGCAAAGTAGCTAAGGAAGAAAGGCTGAAGGAGAAGTGCAAGGATGTCGAAGGCTGTATGGTCCTGGGGAAGGTAGATACTGCATACAGGGAAATCAAGGAAACCTTTGGATAAAGGAAATCTAGGTGTATGAATATTAAGAGCTCAGTTGGAAAGCCACTTCTAGGGAAAGAAGACAAAGCAGGAAGATGGCAGGAGCATATCCAACAGTTGTATCAAGGTAAAGATGTAGATAATTTGGTTCTGGAACATGAAGAGGCTATTGGTGCTGATGAAATGGGAGACCCAATTTTGAGGTCAGAGTTTGACAAGGCTGTGAGTGACCTCAATAGGAACAAGGCACCTGGAATTTATGACATTCCCTCTGAATTACTGACTGCCTTAGGAGAAACCAGCATGGCAAGGTTATTTCATTTAGTGTGCAAGATGTATGAGATAGGAGAAGTACCATTCGATTTTCGTCAGAATGTTGTTATACCTCTTCCCAAGAAAGCCGGTGCTGACAGGTGTGAAAAATACCGCACCATTAGTTTAGTATCTCATGCCTGCAAAATGTTAACACGTATTATTTACAGAAGAATGGAAAAACAAGTTGATGCTGAGTTGGGAGAAGATCAATTTGGCTTCAGAAGAAATGTAGGAACACGTGAAGCAATCCTGACTTTACGTCTGATCTTAGAGGATCGAATCAAGAAGGACAAGCCCACGTACATGGCATTCTTAGATCTAGAAAAGGCATTCGATAATGTTGATTGGACCAAGCTATTTATGATTCTGAAGATGATAGGGATCAGATACCGAGAACGAAGAATCATCTACAATCTGTATAAAAATCAGTCTGCAGTGATAAGAATCGAGGGCTTTGAAAAAGAAACAGCAATCCAGAAAGGAGTGAGGCAAGGCTGCAGTTTGTCCCCTCTCCTTTTCAATGTTTACATAGAACAGGCAGTAAAGGAAATCAAAGAGAAATTTGGAAAAGGAATCACAGTCCAAGGAGAGGAAATCAAAACCTTGAGGTTTGCCGATGATATTGTTATTTTATCTGAGACTGCAGAAGATCTCGAGAAGTTGCTGAATGGTATGGATGAAGTCTTGGGTAAGGACTACAAGATGAAAATAAATAAGTCCAAAACAAAAGTAATGGAGTGCAGTCGAACGAAGGCAGGTGATGTAGGAAATATTAGATTAGGAAACGAAGTCTTAAAGGAAGTAGATGAATATTGTTACTTGGGTAGTAAAATAACTAACGATGGCAGAAGTAAGGAGGACATAAAATGCAGACTAGCACAAGCAAGAAAGAGCTTTCATAAGAAAAGAAATTTGCTCACTTCAAACATTGATATCGGAATTAGAAAGATGTTTTTGAAGACTTTCGTTTGGAGCGTGGCATTGTATGGAAGTGAAACATGGACGATAACTAGCTCAGAAAGAAAGAGAATAGAAGCTTTTGAAATGTGGTGTTACAGAAGAATGCTGAAGGTGAGATGGATAGATCGAATCACGAATGAAGAGATACTGAATCGAATTGGTGAGAGAAGATCGATTTGGCTAAATTTGACGAGAAGAAAAGATAGAATGATAGGACACATCTTAAGATATCCAGGACTTGTTCAGTTGGTTTTTTAAGGAAGTGTAGGTGGTAAGAACGGTAGGGGTAGACCAAGGTATATGACAAGCAGATTAGAGCAGATGTAGGATGTAATAGTTACGTAAAAATGAAAAGGTTAGCACAGGATAGGGTGGCATGGAGAGAGCTGCATCAAACCAGTGTATGGACTGATGACTCAAACAATAATAATAATAATAATAATAATAATAATAATAATAATAATAATAATAATAATAATAATAATAATAATAATAATAATAATAATAATATTTGCTTTACGTCCCACTAACTACTTTTACAGTTTTCCGATACGCCGAGATGCCGGAATTTAGTCCCTCAAGAGTTTTTTACGTGCCAGTATATCTACCGCCACGAGGCTAACGTATTTGAGATTAGTAAAAGTCTTAAGGGAAGTAGATAAATATTGTTACCAGGGTAGTAAAATAACCAACGATGGCAGAAGTAAGGAGGATATAAGATACAGACTAACATAAGCAAGGAAAGTCTTTCTTATGAAAAGAAAGAAAAGATCTTTGCTCACTTCGAACAATGATATAAGAATTAGATGTTTTTGAAGACATTCGTCTGGCGCGTAGCATAGTATGGAAGTGAAACACGGATAACTAGCTCAGAAAAAAAGAGAATGTTCGCTTTTGAAATGTGGTGTTACAAATAATGCTGAAGGTGAGATGACTAGATCGAATCACACATGAAGAGATACGAATTGAATTAGTGAGAGGATTGGGTGGCATCAAGAGCTGCATCAAACCAGTCTATGGACTGATAACAACAACAACAAATAAACAAGGGACGCAGATAACACAATTTACACTTCTATTACTACCAGAAAAGCGACCGAATCAGATGGATATTCGTGCGTAAATAACGGGTGACGAAGTGATCACAGTAATCAAATGTCAATACTCTTCTCTTATTGGACGACCTTTTTTAAATATTCCTGTATCAACGTTACAATTAACAACGTTTCTAAAGATTCTAATCCCTGTAGTTGCTACAAAAATATGCATTTTTCACTGGCGTGCGGTGAACATATTCATTACCCCAGTTGCAAACAAGATTTTTAAATATAATCAATCGTAGTCCCACTACACCCTCTAAAGTCAACATTACCATTTTATAAGGCTGCGTTTTTCGTGGAGAGGTCTACCTGAGAAAGATCTTTCAAGAATATTTTCAACCACACGCTCGCACATACTTCCAAATTGATATCCACGGTAGTGACGACACCATCATAACTTAATCTACAGCAGATTTGAAACAATGTACTTACAGTTTCATCCGGTGACGCTTCGTGATAGTACAGTCATGGTTCTCACAAAAATACACTGGGACTATTTCTTTTTTACTTAAAAAGCCTAATCTAACGTAATCAGCAAAATTTAACTGGTATTTTACCGTCGCTTAATGTTTATAGTTTCACTCGCATACTGAGTGTACATGCATCAACGACAAACGAGGAAAAATATTTGTCACGACGTATAACACACGTTATATTCATGAAGAATGCCACAGAACTCGCGAAACCTTCACCTATAATCCAAGAGCAATACCACAAAAATTCACTATATACCACCATCACAGACAACCAAATACAAAATTATTTTACTTCGCGCTTAACTCTGTGTTCATGCTGGACAACCTAAATATTTTTCTGCGGCTATCGGAACACATACTCTACTCGTGAATTGCTCGAATAAACTGTGTACATGCCGATACCCAAGACAAAAGTATATTCTTCTATATTACAATTTCATATACTGGCTCTGTTTTTATTAGCAAGACGATGTGCAAGTGGCTATACTGTTAAGATGTTGATATTTTTCTTGCAGTCACCAGTGTGCGGCGCTGAACACTTCGAGTGTCAAGTATTAAAACTAACATTACCTTACCTAAGCTAGCTGGCCTGTTGCCGTAAATTGCTATTGGGGGAGGGCCTACAGCTCCGCCCAGCTCCCAGGACAAGGAAGCTTCAAGTGCATGCGTCACCCAAGCGACCTTAAATTTCGCTAGGGGTAGCTCTCTTTAGCGGCGGCAAGAAAACCCAGCTCGCTGGAGAAGCTGAACTGCGGTAGTGCGAGCGGATTGTCGAGACAGCTGTACTTGGCTTGGCTTAGATGTTTGCAATTTTTTTAAACATCATAAAAAGCGTTCTAAGGAATAATAATTAGAAAATGAATACAATGGTCATTTAGATGGATAAACAATGCCTCCTTTTCGTCTTAAGAAGACCTAAACTGTATTTGTAACTTTACTCTGCATGTTTAGCTGTTACAGGAGACAAAAAGGCATTTTAGAAAATATATCCTCAGCTTACTGATGAGTCGCTTCTTTCGTAGCGTAGAGCATGTTAATGCTACAGTGAAATATTCGTATTTGACTCCTTTCTTCGTTTCGCAGTCAACTTGAAGCCGTAGAAGCTTATTTATGAAGGTTTAACACCTTCGCTTTTATCCGCCACGAACAATGGCAGGCAGCTCATACCCTCAACACGGTTATCGGAGCACTGAGGTTATCTGTACACGTCAGCTTTAAATATTACGCCAGTCTGTTTATCACTACGGAACTATGTGCGCTGTGATACTCGCAGATAAGTTCAGGGAGAACAGGAAGTACTGATAAGCAATCTCCAACCTCCTGTCACATTTCCTCCAGTTTGAAAAGTACACTGCTTGTCGGTAGATGCAGAGTGGGTCTCTGCCCTTCAGTGGCCACGGCTGGTCCGTGGTCCAACGGCTCTGCACTCTGACCGGCCAACCGAGCAGAGGAGGGGTGGACACGGCTTTACCGTGGCTCTACGCCCCTGCATTCGGGAGACGGGACCAGGCTGGCCCCAACCGTCGGCTGTCCTGCGAATGATTTTCCGTGGTTTTCCATTCTCCTGCACTAAGGCGAATGCCGAGACAGTTCCTAGTACAGGCCACGGCCGCCACCCCCCTCACATTCTCCGAAAATCTCTTTCACCGAACAAATCTCCCGGCCTGAGAGACGGCGTCACCGTCTAAGAGGCCCGCCTCCCCCTTCAGGGGAGGAATGAAAATATTTTAGTAGTAGTAGAAGCACAGTGCTTATGTCCTCAAAAGAATGTTGTAACCAGTATCCATTGGTGTATGCTGGGTTCAAGGCGTGGGCTACCATTAGACTTAGGTTAGCCCTTTTCGATGATTGGTTGAGTGAACGTCAAGAAGCGCTTTGAGCTGCAGCCAATAGGCAACAGAGAAGCCTGCTGTTGTGTCAATGTTGTTTCACAAGCTACTGCCAAGGCCTCTGCTACTGTCGATACTCACCACCTGATCAGTGGAGATCGTAGCCAAGGTTTAGCAGATTAAAGTCTATTGCAAATTAATGTCTGGCTTTGTGGCTTTGGGACCTTATTTTACAAAACGACCATAATAATATACTCAACATGGCTTAGCTGTGTCCACACTGCCACACGATTGAAAGCAAAGGGAAACTAACAGCCGTAACTAACTCCCGAGGACATGCAGCCCTCTCTCCACGAATGCAGCACAGGGGAGATGCATCAAACCAGTCTATGGACTGATGACAAAACAACAACACTACAGAAATCTGCCTCAAGACGAAGTTGAAGATAAAGTTCAGTTCCTCACAATGAAAATCCTCAGCCTGTTTGCAGTTTCAGCCGGGTCAGGAATGGAATAATGATGATGATGATGATGATGATGATGATGATGATGATGCTTGTTGTTTAAAGGGCCTAAAATCTAGGTCATCGGGCCCTAATGGTACGAAATGAGACGAAATGTAAGTCCAAAATCTTCCACTGACCAGAATTCAAAACGTGAGGACGAAGAATGAATGGATGGATATGAATTTAAAACAATCAGTGGATCCGACCCGCAATGCTCCACATTCCCAGAAACTAGCGTTAAACAATAGTATTACTGCTCAAAGGACTGCTTCTAAAGCACAACACCGAATCGATGATGCTTGTAGTCTAAAGGGGTCCAAAATCGAGGTCATCGGCCCATTATAATGGTACTTACCGCTAGGAGAGTAGAACCATGGTATTTGTCACGTTGCGATACTAATCAAAAGTAGCACAGACTCGAAGTATTCCACACATTATGGTACTACTCACAGGTAATGTAATACGCCTAGGTAACGCAGACCTATGGTGTTCCTCACATAAGTGTAGTAACCACAGGGACATATACTATCCCGTGGTGTTTCTCACATAGTGGGTACTAATCAATGGCAAGGCAGACCCATAGTGTCGCTCACCCACAGTGTTCCTCACATAGTGGGTACTAATCAGAGGCAAGGCAGACCCATGGTGTCGCTCATATAGTGGTACATATCACAGGTACTGTAAAACCAAGCCGGAAGCACACACTGTTGCTACTAATCACAAACCTATTGTGTACCTAACATAGGGGTACTACGCGCAAGTAAAAGCGACGCATGGTGTTCCCTGCATGATGGTACTAATTACAAGTAGTCTCATGGTTCTAATTCGATCATCTCTTCGTCGCCCCTTTTAGTCGCCTCTTACGACAGGCAGGGGATACCGTGAGTGCATTCTTCGTCTGCGTCCCCCACCCATAGGGGGTTGTGTGGCTGGTCCGCGAGAGCTACTTTATTTCACTCAAGTCCGAAGTGGCCTCTATGGTTTGCCCTAGCCAGCGTCTTGGCAGGTGTGCTAGGTACCAACTGATGGGCCCAACCTAGCACACGGGGGCGAAACGCTGGCACCAGGTATGAGTTAGCTGGAAAATTTATAATGTCCAATAACGGACTATTATATTGGTATTATAAATTTACTCATTCAGGACAAATAATTCAGATTCCCTATGGGAATTATCATCTCTAACAGGTCATTTTAATTCCTTCTGGCTTTTTTTTACCAATTTCCTGGAGTCGCCACTAGATCCAGTCTAACTTGAGTAAAATACTGAAATGCTTTATTTACATGCGCATGTCACCACTGCATTTTTTTAATTTTTTTTTTTTTTTTTTTGCTAGAGGCTTTACGTCGCACCGACACAGATAGGTCTTATGGCGACGAGCCACTGCAATTATTAAGTACTTAGGTTAAGGAATGTTATCGTAAAGTATAACTTGCTAACATGTGTTCAGAGTCTTGGGAACATATGCACTACACGTAATGAACAACACTTCATGGACATTCTAAAACTAATCTGTTTATGACTCTCACTTCTTTCAAAATAAATCCCTTTAGCTTTGGGTGGTTTGGGCGTATCCTTTTCCCTTACGTTTAAACAAAGAAAAGGGAAGGGAGAGGAAGGGAAGGAAAAGTTCTGGGTAAGAAGGGAAGAGGAAGGGCTAACATGTGTTCAGAGTCTTGGGAACATATGCACTACACGTAATGAACAACACTTCATAGACATTCTAAAACTAATCTGTTTATGACTCTCACTTCTTTCAAAAGAAATCCCTTTAGCAATGGGTGGTTTGGGCGTATCCTTTTCCCCTTACGTTTAAACAAAGAAAAGGGAAGGGAGAGGAAGGAAAGGAAAAGTTCTGGGTAAGAAGGGAAGAGGAAGGCCGAGGAAGACTTACCTAGATTCCGTGATGGACAGGCTGAATTTGAAAAAAATATGTTGACCTGAAACGCTAAGCAGAGGAGAGACAAATATTGTCAATTTCCTTTATACACCGGGGCTACTATAGCAACTCTCCATTCATTTGGTATAGCTCCTTCAACCAAACAATAATCAATAATATACTCAGAAATCTTATCAATTCCAGCTGCTTTTCTAGTTTTCAACTTTTGTATCTTATTGTAAATATCATTCTTATCATATGTAAATTTTAATACTACTTCAGCATTAGTCACCTCCTCTATCTGGACATTTTCCTTGTAATCAAAAATCTTTACATACTGGTGACTGAATACTTCTCCCTTTTGAAGGTCCTCACATACACAATCTCCTTGTTCATTAATTATTCCTGGAATGTCCTTCTTCGAACCTGTTTCTGCTTTAAAGTACCTATACATACCCTTCCATTTTTCACTAACATTTGTATGACTGCCAATTATGCTTGCCATCATGTTATCCTTAGCAGCCTTCTTTACTAGATTCAATTTCCCAGTAAGTTCTTTCAATTTCTCCTTACTTCCACAGCTATTTCTTTCCAATCTGCACCTCCTTCTTAGTCTCTTTATTTCTCTACTATAATAAGGTGGGTCTTTATCATTCCTTACCACCTTTAAAGGTACAAACCTGTTTTCACATTCCTCAACCAATTCCAGAGTCTGTTTACATTCTTACTTACCGTTTTACACCTATCATAATTACTTTTTAAAAACTGCCTCAGGCCTGCTTTATCAGCCATATGGTACTGCCTAATAGTCCTACTTTTAAATCCTTCCTTTATATCACATTTATTTTTAACTACGACAAAAACAGCTTCGTGATCAGTAATACCATCTATTACTTCGGTTTCTCTATAGAGCTCATCTGGTTTTATCAGCACCACGTCCAGGATATTTTTCCCTCTAGTTGGTTCAGTCACTTTCTGAATCAGCTGTCCTTCCCATATTAGCTTATTTGCCATTTGTTGGTCATGCTTTCTGTCGTTTGCATTTCCTTCCTAATTGACAGTTGGTAAATTAAGATCTCCCGCTACAATCACATTCATTTCCATGTCGTTTCCCACATAGCTGATTATCTTATCAAATAATTCTGAATCCGTGTCAGCGCTACCCTTTCCCGGTCTGTACACTCCAAAGACATCAAGTTGCCTATTATCTTTAGAAATGAGCCTTACACATAGAATTTCATGTTTCTCGTCTTTAACTTTTTCGTAGCTTACAAATTCTTCTTTCACCAGAATAAATACTCCCTCTCCCACCACTCCTATCCTATCTCTACGCTGCACACTCCAGTTCCGTGAAAAAATTTATGCATCCATTATATCATTTCTCAGCCATGATTCAACTCCTATTACAATATCTGGTAAATATATATCTATTAAATTACTTAATTATATTCCTTTCTTTACAATACTTCTACAGTTCAACACTAACATTTTTATGTCATCCCTACTTGACTTCCAGATCTCTGTACCCTCATCACCGCTCCCTAGACAACCTCGTTTCCCTGAATGTACCTCCCTATTTCCCTTCTAAACAATTTCCTAACTTATACGTACCACTGCGGTTTAAGTGAAGGCCATCTGAGCGCAGTTCCCTATGTCTTAAGTCTTCCAGGTCGCCCGCTCGAGAATGGGTCGAGGTCCAATTTTGTTTGTGTTTTCCAGTTCAGTGTCTGGCCACAATGGGGAATGTAGACGCTGCGATATTGTGCTCTTGTTCGAATATTGCGCGAGGCCCATATGTGTTCATTTTGTACTCTCAATTTGCAAAATGGATTTACACAGTGAATTGGTATTTTATTATACTATTAATCAGAGTGATGAGCGTTCGATTCCATGACAGAGTGAACGGGGGTTCAAATCCAAAATTTTTCTAGAAATTATCTTTCTTTAATCTGACATTCAACAGAGTGATCAGTGTTCGAATCCATTACAGTAGAGAGAGATTTTTTAACAGTGGTTGTGTGTTGGTATTTTACTGTTAATCAGGGTTCGATTCTATAACAGAGGGAGAACGGGGTTCGAAACCATAATTTTTTCTAGAAATTTTCTTTCTTTAATCTGACATTCAACAGAGTGATCAGTGTTCGAATCTGTATCTGTAATACAGATTTTTTCTGTCGGTTAGAGACGTAAAGCCTTAGCGACGGTGTTATTTTCTGTTCAGAACGTGAGAGGGAATGTATGCTGACTATTCCAAATCTTTGCTGTAAGATAACAGACTGTATATATATTCTAAACACAAAAAAATTGCTCTGGGTAGAGGAGCAGAACACAATGCAATTTTTCCGGTTCTCTGTAACAGAACTGATTAACAACATGTTTTATCTTGTTCAGGAGGAGAGGTCACGCGTCGGATAGCGATGGTGTAGATAGTAAAGGGGGAGGAGGGCCATCTAGCGCAGGAGGGAATCGGTCCGTAAAACTGTCAGGAGGAGGAGGAACACGGCTAAGACCGTCGAGGAGGAACGTGGCTGCCCTCCGTAACTGTGAGGAAGAGGAGGAGGGATTAAGCTGACCTCCGTAACTGTAAGGAGGAGGAATGAATGAGGTGACCTCCGTAACTGTGAGGAGGAGAAGGGACTGAGCTGACCTCCGTAACGTTACGAGGAAGATAGTGTCTGCGAAAGGGCATGTCGAGAAGGGCAGCTAGCCTTAACCCTCTGAGGTTAGACCCCTCTCTAAGATGGTGTCGAGAAGGGCAGCTAGCCTTAAAACTATAATCCACTAAGTTTAGACCCTCCTCGAAGATGGTGTTCGCAAATGGGGATTCGAGAAGGGCAGCTTGCTTTAAAACGACAATTCTCTCTCCAAAATAGTGTCGGGAAGGGTCCTGTCGAGACGGGCAGCTTGCATTAAAATTATAATCCACTGAGGTTAATTCAAAATTCCACGGTAAAACAAGTCCACGTGGTTAGGACCTGTAACAGCTGACAAAAGCATGTGGATTTTAAATTCCGCGCGCCCCACGTGGTTAAGATGGAAGCAGTGAGGTTAGGCCCTGTTATGATGGTAGCACTGAGACTAGCAACGTTCACTTGTTTAAAATATGCGCCCACGTGGTTATAACCTGTTAAGATGGCAGCCGTCAAATACACGTGAATTTTAAATTCCGCGCTCCAGTAGTTACGTTGGCAGATAGCCGGTATCTTGCGCAATCGCCCCTACGCCGTCTCCTGAAATCCTATGTCTCCCCTAGACCAGCTTTCTCCATAAGAGCCTATGTATAGCCGCTATCTTGCGCAGTAGCCTCTGGGCTACCTTTCTCCATAAGAGGCTGTGTACAGTCGCCATCTTGCGCAATCACCCCTAGGCCGGCTTCTCAAGTCCTATACCTCCCCTGAGCCAGATTTATCCATAAGATCCTATGTATAGCCGCCATCTTGCGCAGTAGCCTCTGGGCCAGCTTTTTCTATAAGAGACCATCTTCTGCAACTGACGTCAGGAAGGGCAGCCTGCTAAGGAGGAGGAGAGAGGTTAGGCCCCTCCACGATAGCGACTGTCCATGTCGGGAAGGGCATCTACCCGTAAAACTGAGGTTAGGCCCATCCAAGATAACGACTGTGCACGTGGGGAAGGACATCTGCCCGTAAAACTGAGGTTAGGCCCATCCAAGATGGGGACTGTCCATGTCGGGAAGAGCATCTGTCCGTAAAACTGATATTAGACCCCTCCAAGATGGCGAATGTGAGGTTAGGCCTGCTCTCTTAAGCAAAATCCACGTCGGGAAGGGCAACTTGCCGTAAAACTGAGGCCAAACTCTCCAAGATGGCGAATGTGAGGTCAGGCTTGCTCTCTTAAAGCAAAATCCGCGTCGGGAAGGGCAAATGGCTGTAAAACTGAGGATATGTCCCTCCAAAATGACGACTGTGAGGTTAGGCTTGCTCTCTTATGCAAAAATCCGCGTATCGGCATTGTACAACTACTATACTAGGGGTCAATGACCTCGGGTGCTGACTCAGCAGAAAAAATGCTGACGCCATGGCTCTGAACCGGCCTAGCGCCTACTACTAAGGCTAATAAGCCACTTTTCCACGGGTATGGCGATACTTGTAACAGTTTATTGTAAATTGGGCTAATCACTTCTACTAAATACACATTAGAATTCAAATACTCACTCACTATAAATAATTTCGTGTGGCTATTTCTAGCCGAAGGCAGACCCTCCGATGAGGGTAGGCGGCATCTGCCATGTGTAGGTAACTGCGTGTTATTGTGGTGGAGGATAGTGTTATGTGTGGTGTGTGAGTTGCAGGGATGTTGGGGACAGTACAAACACCCAGCCCCTGGGCCATTGGAATTAACCAATGAAGGTTAAAATCCACGACCCGTCCGGGAATCGAACCCGGGACACTCTCAACCGAAGGCCAGTGCGCTGACCATTCAGCCAATGAGTCGGACATGCTCACTCACTCTCACTGAACAACGGCAGAAATAGAAGAATATATTCTTGAAAAAATGTTGCGGTGAAATTGTCAAACGGCTTATTGTCATTAGTGGTTAAGTGTTTGGTAAGGTGATACTGCTGCGGGAGGCGGATGAAAGGGTGCTGTGTGGGAAATGTCACTCGCACCTTTTCTCAGAATACGTACTGGCAGTAAGTAACTAATGGTCAGTTCTTGTGAAATAAGGCAGCAAAAATACGAGTTTATTACAGTAGTCTTGAATGTCCGACTCGTTGGCTGAATGGTCAGCGTCCTGGCCTTCGGTTCAGAGGGTCCCGGGTTCGATTCCCGGCCGGGTCGGGGATTTTAATCGCTTCTGATTAATTCTTCTGGCTCGGGGACTGGGTGTATATGTCCGTCCCAACACTCTCCTCATCATCTTCAGACAACATACTACACTACCAACCACCACAGAAACACGCAATAGTGCTTACATCCCTCCATAGAGGGTTGGCGTCAGGAAGGGCATCCGGCCGTAAAACAGGGCCAAATCCACATGTGCGACACAGTTCGCACCCGCGACCCCACAGGTGTGGGAAAAGCGGCAGGAAAAGAAGAAAGAAGAAGAAGATTACAGTAGTCTTGAATGGTGGTGGAAGAGCTTCCTGCCTAGGTTAATCGGTGTGAGAATCTGGGAATAGCAGTATTTGTTACAGAATATTTCATATAAATATTTCCATCTGAGCCGGCGCCCCCTTCGATGACCATTGGTCTAGAGCAGGGCCTCTCAGGGTGCATGCGCGTGGTGCATGCACTGTGCACGGTGCAAAAGACGACTTGGCTTGGTTGACCAGAGTGCAGACCCCCCACTCCTCGATTTGGAGCAATAGCGCTAACTCTCTCTTTCCTTACGCCTCTCTCGCTCGCTCCTCCTGTCTCCCTCTCCCCCACTTGCGCCGTAGCGCTCCAAATCCGGGCTGAGTTGAGCCGAGTATAGCTGAGTTGAGCCGAGCATAGCCGAGTAGCCCAGAGACGAAGCGTTGATCCGAGCCATACCGAGCGGCACCGAGCGGTACCGATGCACAGTGCACGGAGCTCTTGCGCCTCGCTCTGCACGCGTGAGATTTTGGGCGTTTGAGAGGCCCTGGTCTAGAGAGAAGACATTGGAGAACAGCAAATCTTGTCAGCACACCTACGCATGGGAATATGCTAATTACATATTTTAGAAGGTATGCAGAATAACTTACAATAACTAAGAAACCTCTTTTAATGTCGCAACTTATTTTATCGAATATAAGCCGCACACCATCCCCCCCCCCACTCCAATTTGAGGTAAAAAAAACAGTGAGGCCTATAAACGCGTAAAAATCAAATTTAGTGATTCCAAAGTTTAGTAACCTTGGCCTGTTAAACCACGCAATGTATGCTGGAAGTGCTGATCTTCTGAGCCCAAACTTGGGGGGTCTGGTCACGGCTCAGTTCGGGGGTATTTGAAGGTGCTGGAATACGCTAGCCTTCAGTAGGTAGATATACTGTCACGCAGGCCTGAGTTACAAGAACTCCTGCGGCTCCCTCAATGTCCCTGAAAAATGTGAAATTAGTAAGACGTAAAACCCAACTCAACATTGTTAAAGCGCTTTTTGTTCTGCCACATTTTAATGAAGTTTCATTCAGTCCAGAACATTAAAATGTAGGATGTTCATGCTTAAATGTACCCCAGAGGCCACCTGTCGGAAACCACGACTGTACGCAACTGGACGCTAAGTGTAGGTATCGAGTTGGACGGAAGAGGACCTTCCCAAACGCCTGAATGGTGTGATAAGAATTATCAGTACAAACAAGATAAGGTCCAAAATATATATAATTTCTCGCAACGAAGGAGTGGTCTCATGAACTGATAGGCTGTTTTTTAGAAGCGTTAACACGGAATGGTGACATGCAAGGCTGAACTTTTACGCACCGGTACCAACGCAAAATAAGCTGTACTGAGGCACACTGTGTCTTCCGTTAAGAGAACCATTTTGTTCTTTTGATATCTCGCAACTGAAAAAGGCCGAAGGAACTTGATTTATTATTATTATTATTATTATTATTATTATTATTATTATTATTATTATTATTATTATTATTATTATTATTATTATTATTATTATTATTATTATGTTATCGATTTTGGCCATCCTAAGATCAGGTAAAATAACCCACTATATTCATTTCGGTTTGTTTCCTGCTTTCTTTCTTGCTTTCCAAGAATTCTTCATTATTTCACTGTGTTTTATCCTCCTCTCTTCTGTCCAGATGTTATCACGTTCCTTTTTTCTCTTGAAAACCCCTGAAATGTTGCATCAATCTCCTAAAAGTTGTTCTGTATTACATCTTCTGTTATTCCCATCTCTGCCTGGATATACTGATTGCCATTCTCACTCTTGTAAATGAAAAATGAAAACCTACAACCGGTTTTCCAGTCATTCACCGAGTCAGGGATGGAACGAATGAAGGCCCATCTTGCGGCGAGGATAGGAATTGTGCCGGCTGCCGAGGCCTCTCGCACTCCTCTGGGGCAATGACTGACAGATGAAATGAATTGATAATGGAGAGTGTTGCTGGAATGAAAGATGACAGAAAACCAGAGTGCCCGCAGGAAAACCTGCCCCACCTCCACTTTGTCGGGCACAAATCTTACATGAAGTGACCGGGATTTGAACCACGGAACCCAGCGGTGAAAGGCCGACGCGCTGCCGCCTGAGCCACGAAGGCTCTTTTTACCCTTGTAAACATGATTACAAATTTGTTTTGTGAGTCTGGCATTATCTCCTCTTCCAGATCGTATCAGACATTCTTTCGGTTTCTTTATTTTTGTAGAGGTCTGCATTCTTCCTGTATCTGAACTCCCCATTTTCAGTCTTTAATGGGCCCCAGATTTTTCTTAGAATTTTCATTTTCTTTTTCTCTAGCTCTCCTTTTTCTCCTGTTTTCATGGGGAACATACACTCTGCAGCATATACACATTATGGTTTAACTACCGTGTTGTAGCTCCTGATTGTAGTTTTATGGAGAGACTCTTCTTATTATAGGTATCCTTGGTCAGTTGGTAAGCTCGTTCCAGTTTCCTTGCTCTTGATGGACAGTCGGACCCCTGATATCTCGAACTTTCGGTATCTCGAAGTAACTTAAATTTCCCGCCTGTTTGTCCTATTCTTCACGTGTATTTATTTCTCTACTACTCGAAATTTGGTTACACGAATTTCTCGATTTCTCGAAACAAACGTATCCTCCCCTGAAGCAAAAAATACCCTCTAACTCGAATTTTGTGCAACATTAACTGTGCAATACGGCATTTGTGGTTTGTGAGGAACAGTTAACAAGTAAAGAAAGGTTTACAGTGACGCTGGGAGCTAGAGATCGGGCCAGCTAGGAAGACACCCGGTGAGGAGAAGTGTGCGAGTGAGAAAGCAGAGCCGTGGGAACGAGAACGCTGACTTCCCCTTCTCGCTCAGTGTTGTGGCGACGTACAGTTGACCCGAAATATTTGTTATAACTGCCATGTAACACTCCGCAGATTTTCAGTTAGTGGAATTACCTTCTAGCTGTAAATTACAGACATACCTAGCCGAAATGAATGTATTTAGAAGTGTTACAGATGATGGATAGATAAGCAGTTAGAACATAATTTAACCTCTTATTATAGTAGCTGTGAAAATCGTTTCCGTGTATCAATTTCCGTAGTTCTTATTTTAAATTATAATTTGATGTAAGATTAACTTTACGACGCTGAAGATGTGCATTGTAGAATATGGTTTGCTATAACACCAGGCTTCATAACCTGAGCCACGTCATGTAAAATAACTCGATAATAATAATATTAATAATAAGATAATATACATCAAGAATGAAACACGCTACAAGAAAATTGAAAAACTCTCAGATACGATGGGAAGAAAGAGCATTTTTTTTATTTCGGTCATCTTCTTCTCAGAATGAAATCTAATAGATTAACCGAACAAATCGTTGACTTCTTCCGTAACCCAAAACAAAACCGAACTGGTTTAAAGAAACTGAAAAGGACCTGGTAGAATTAAAAATGACAGAAAATTCAGCTGCTGCTACTCTTTCCTGCACTTTCTTGCAATCTATCACGAACTTTTCTTCCACTGCCTCCCTTTCCATAAAGTCTATTACGTTCAAGATTGCTGCACCTTACGATGCAGGCTACTTTTAACGCCTTCCATACAGTCATAACGCACACCACCACTAACCACAGTTACTACACAACGAGAAATTAGAAAGCAGTGCGCGACAGCTGAGTGTAAACTTATGCACTGTACTGTCCTTGTAGCAGCAGCTCTGTTAGGAGGGGATGCGCTATGCGGGATAGTCCAAAGTGCGCATGCGCTCCCAGACGTCTTCCTAGCTGGCCCGATCTTTAATATGACGGGAACCGAAAAACTAAAACTTCTAAACTAGACTTAACTAAAGTTGGCGTCTGACATGTAAGGTTGGAGGGAGGAGCACTGCACGTGCCATTTCACGATGTTGCCACATTCCACCACTCCTTTCTACATGCTCTTACCCCTCGCTTCCGGCTCACTTGTTCCCTCCTTCATTCTGACCGCTGTGATCTGTTGTAGACTACCCGGCCAGGCGGTGTCGTCCCATTTGCGATCACTCTTATACAAACAATCAGGTTCTTATCAGTGACAGTGACAGGTTTGGCAACTCCCAGCAAGACGAGCTGCCCTGAAGTTTTATCTTCATGGCAACCGCAGTCGCCCCACCCTCGTTTCCATGGCAACCACACAGCCACTCCCTTTATCCCGCCTCGGCAGGCAGTAAACGGACCTCCCTCTAAGAAATGTCAGACACCAACTCTTATTATTAGCAGTAGAGTGATCGGAAAATCAGCGAAGCCTCGCTGTTTCTCGGGTGTGAATTAAATACCGGTCACGTACGAAAGCAACCTCCGAAGTCGCAGATGACAAGCTCCATTTGCGAATCTCCTCTGCGTGGTATTGGCGGAAGTTTCAAAGTGAAGGGAGGAAATATTAACAGTAACAAGAGACTAACGAATTTTTTTCCAAAGGTGTTAACCGATGTATGTTTCTTGTTACACTACTGTATCCTGTCTTCTAAAAAGTTATTATAATAAGGCTTACATTTAAAGAGATGCTGTAAAAAGTTTCTTTGTATATTTTTACGTAAATACTGCTAAAAATAATGTATCCAATATAAGCCTGTAGATACATATTATTCAATTGTGTGCTGTACGTGTTTAAAAATGGTATTCTATATATCTCGAAATTTCGATATCTCGAAATAAAATTCAGCTCCCGAGGTGATTCGAGATATCGAGGTTCCGCTGTATTTGCTTCTCTGTCTAGACCATTAATCTGAATTACTCCCCCCCACTGGCGTAGCCAGGGGGGGGGCCCAGGGGGGCCGGGCCCCCCCCAAAATATTTCCTGAAACTAGAGCGAGGATTAGCCGTTGTTTTACGTACGGTACGAACAACTTAAAAACGTACGCCGAAATGTTAAATTAACGTAGCGACAAGAACCTATTAGTAGGGCTCAATAGGGACATACATAATTCTCCATATTTGTACTACTTGAATGAAAGGAAGACACTTAGAATTGTGATGCGCGAGGATATTTTCCTGTAGAGGCCTCAGTATTGGGAATGAAACCCTGTATTAACAAATGTCAGGACATGAAGAAAGGGCCAATTAGCAAGGGATTACTCAGTAGGGGGCCGGAACGTGACCACCGAGATAACGGGGGCCACGTCCAGAAACAGCTGCAAGCTTACAACATCGTGTCAGCTTTTGCAGATCGGTTCCAGGAAACAACAATGTCCTAGGGATCCTCGGGTTGTACCGTGGTTGAGAGATGTGCTGTGTTTGAGTTGCAGTGTTGGGAAGACTGTGACAGGATTGTGATCTGCACGTTAGTTCCTCATTTTGTGCCATATAAGTAACATTTTTTGAAGAAGGGACCGTTTTGTCACTTAAAAGCCAACACTATGTGCATCCTCGGTAAGTTATGACATTTTTTTTTAAATTCTTACAGTGCCAGGACAATCGCGGATGCGTGCCTAAGTTCGATAGGTAGGCCTATATACTTTGTCAAATGCCCGGGGACTGAATGGAACCTCAAATGGCACCATCAAAAGTGCGGGTAAATACTTTATAATTGGCGGGCATGATAACTCAGTTCCAATGCTTCTATCTTCTCATCAGGACGGCCCAGGCTTGAATCGCAGTCGATACATGAAACACGTTTAAAATGGGAAGTCACGTTCTATTGATACGGATTCTACTTAAAAACTAGATCCCATCCCTTACCTTTCCTTATACTTTTTAGTCAGAACCACATCATTTATGGTGGTGTATTTTGAGTATCCAACCATTCTTCGGACTTACCTTGTACCTTGTACCTTAAATGATGGATGCAGTGGCGTACCCACAAAATAATTTCAGTGGGTGGGGTGTAAGTCCAGGCCAGTAGTGTGGATACAACTTTCCCTTAGAAGGGGTTGTGAAAAGATTTTTTATTTTTTATTTAGAATTTGCTTTACGACGCACCGTAGGTCTTCAATGGCGACGATGGGAAAGGAAAGGGCTGAGAGTGGGAAGAAGCGGCCGTGGCCTTAATTAAGGCACAGCCCCAGCATTTGCCTGGTGTGAAAATGGGAAACCACAGAAAACCATATTTAGGGCTGCCGACAGTGGTGTTTGAACCCACTATCTCCCGGATGTAACCACACAGCTGTGCGCCCCTAACTGCACGGCCAACTCGCCTGGTGAATATGAACGAAAGCCGGTCCTACCGAGTACAGTGACGGATCTTCAGTAGATATTGTTGGTTTTGATTGTTACCATGTACAATCATAGCTTTTGTACTTTTAACATAAACCGGCTGCATTATTGATAATATCGTTCTTCGTTTGTGAGGAAGTAGAATCTTCATTTAATTTGTCTTTTTTTTTTTAAAAAGGAACCACTTTGGTACTACACCCCGTGAAGGTGACTACCTTCCAGGCCGTATATATTTCGATTACGAGAGACTCAAGGAAAACTCTACTGCACTCAAAAACAAGGCTGTATCCTCCCCATCCCATGCCTTTCTTAACTCTGTCAGTGCCGGGAATCGAATGCAGGATGTCTTAAGTCAAATTCGAAAATAAGGAGACCTAAAAGTACCAGCCGGCCCCACAGTGTACGGGTAGCGTGCCTGCCTCTTACCGGAGGCCCCGGGTTCTATTCCCAGCCAGGTCAAGGACTTTTACCTGGATCTGAGGGCTGGTTCGAGGTACACTCAGCCCACGTGTTTATAACTGAGGAGCTATCTAACGGTGAGATGGCGGCCCCGGTCTAGAAAGCCAGGAATAACAGCGGAGAGGATTCGTCGTGCTGACCACACAACACCTCGTAATCTGCAGGCCTCCGGGCTGAACAGCCGTCGCTTGGTAGGCGATGGCGCTTCGGGGCTGTTACGTCGTGGAGTTTAATTTGGAAAAGTGAACAGAGAAGGAAGCGACACCCCTGCAAGGTTCCTTAGCTTCCAGCTAGTTCTTCTGTCCGGCCTCGTGCGTTTAGGACAGTAAGAAAACGTACGCCTTAATAAATGCTCCTCATAAAACCTTTGTAAAAATACTAGCTGCATCTATTTATAACAATAATCACAAACGCCTCCTTTTCATGTGGCTCAGTTGGTTGAGTCGCTGTCCTTCTGTGTCTGAGTTCGCAGGTTCAAATCCCGGATTGGATCGGTAACCCTTAAAACGGTGTTGAAATGGCAACAGCTCAGTGTCGTTGATTTCTGGCACGTTAATAAAAATTATACATACGAATATTAGCGTCACAAAACTCTAACTTTATACTACCATATTCTGTATCCCAGACTTGCGTGGAAAAGTAATTAACAATTTACTTTACGTCACACAGACACAGATAGGTCTTATGGCGACGTCGGGATAGGAAATGCCTAGGAGTGGGAAGGAAGCGGCCGTGGCCTTACTTAAGGTACGGCCCCAGCATTTGCTATGTGTGAAAATGGGGAAACCACGGGAAAACATTTTCAGGGCTGCCTACAGTGGGGTTCGAATCTACTATCTCCCGGATGCAAGCTCACAGCTGCGTGGCCCTAACCGCGTTAGAAACTAACAGGACAAGGTGAGCCCTACATAGCATTTGTTGTAACGTGTAGTTTTCTTTACCAACTAACAAAATATCTATACCCATACGCTTTACATTATTTATTTATTTATTTATTTATTTATTTATTTATTTATTTATTTATTTATTTATTTATTTATTTATTTGTCTGTTTATTAGTGCCTTCAGTACAGTGGCGAAGTTAGGGCTCCAGGCCCTCTTGTACACTTAACCACACACTAATCAAAATCTTAAATAAAATACTGAGATTCTTAAAATAGTTAAAACTACATAAATTAATAGAATTTAAAATAAATTTAAATAAATTACTTACTAAATATTCGGTGGTGGGGTCATGTGAGCCGAATGGAGGAGGTTAGGTTACCTAGGAGAATAATGGACTCTGCTATGGAGGGTAAAAGAACAAGAGGTAGACCAAGACGACGATGGTTAGACTCGGTTTCTAACGATTTAAAGATAAGAGGTATAGAACTAAATGAGGCCACAACACTAGTTGCAAATCGAGGATTGTGGCGACGTTTAGTAAATTCACAGAGGCTTGCGGACTAAACGCCGAAAGGCATAACAGTCTATAATGATAATGTATGTATGTATGTAAATTAATATTAGAACTAATTAATATTAAAAACTCTTAAACATGGCTATTCCTCAGGAACGCACACATTCATATTTCAACCATTCAGTCAGCTGTCCTCAGCAGGTAGTCTCGGCAGGTGACCTTAAATCGTGATTTAAAAAAGTTAGTTTCTCTGACCTGAACTGGCAGGGAATTCCATAATCTGGCGACAGTCACCACAAATGATATTAATTTTATTTGTGCGGTGCAGTGGAATAGAAAGAATGAATCTAGAACGGTGTATTTAAGTTGTGAAATGATGATAAAAAGATGAATTTAGAAGAAATATACATTGCCTGACTTTCAGCTACCACTCTGATCACCATCGTTAAAGTGTGTAGCTGCCGACGTTTATCAAACATCAGCCATGAGACAGCCTGATAGTATGGGGTGATATGAACATCGTACCCGATATTGTAAATAAATCGCAGGCAGGTGTTCAGTGCTCGTTGAAGTTTAAGTGTTTCTTCTCTCGTCATCTCAACTAAAACAACGTCACAATAATCAAGAATAGGGAGAATGAGTGTCTGTATTAGTTTGGCCTGTAGCTCAAATGGAAATGCATTCCTCTGTGAGGGTGAAGTACTCCAAAAATCTTTTTACGTATTTCTTTCTTTTGATCAGACCAATCAACTGTTACATTCATCATTACGCCAGGATTTTTAACCGTTTTACTGTAGGGAATAATGTTACCATTAACTACGATAGGCGGGATTGCGACATTGTTTGAGAAGCTCAGTAATTTTCGTGATCCAATTATAATTGTCTGAGTTTTTTTGCAGTTTAGTATAAGAGAGCTTCGTTGTGCATATACACTGAGTCGTCCGAGGTCCATGTTAATATCTTGTCTTGCAGTGTCGATATAGCCTATTTAAAGATCGTCAGCACAGAGGTCATGTGTGTTATTTCCTGTCACAGATGGTATGTCATAGATATAAATACAGAAACTTAGGGGCCGTAGAATACTGCCCAGTGGGGCAACACTAAGTTTCATTTTCCATTTAGAGGCCTTGTCGTTTACTGTTACACGCTGCTGACGGTTACTCATAATGTTATGTATAAAAGTAATAGGAATATCATATACACCTGTAGTCTTTGATTTAATCGAGTACAAAGCCTTTTAACCTGATTTTCTGTGACACTGTGAAATGTGAATGGCGGATTGGCTGGAGGGGAGGGCGGTGAGTCGGTGCAGTTAATTTGGGTAGGTTGAATATTTATTCTACTAAAGTAATCGTTCAGTTCGTCAAGTGGAATGTCAGGAGTTGTCTGTCTCTGTTGATGTTTTCCTATTCCCAGAGCTCTAAGTTGGTCCCATGCGCGATTAGAATTTAAGTTGTTAGCTGAAATCCGAAAATATATGCATTTTTTAAATTTCTGATTAACTGCTTTGTGCGATTTCTTAAGATGCGGTTAGATTCGAAGTCTGTGTCATCTAGGGTTTGTTTATAATGTCGAAATAACGAGTCACGGTGGGCCATCATTCTCTTGCCTTCATCATCTAGCCATGGACAAGAAGGACGAGAAACCTGTATTCGACGCGCGCGCAAGCGCGCGCGTGTGTGTTTGTGTGTGTATCTTTGCCTTATTATTTGTATAACATGTCATTTCTTTATTGCTTATCACATAACCATTATTATTATAACATTACCGTATTTGTTCTAAACCAGAATATTGCATCCTTACTCAAAGTGTTTATTCTTGCATTCATTTCACTTCTACGCGGAATATATGAAATGCTGCAGTTATGTTGGGATGGGAGTAACAGAGGTAGCCGGGGGACGGGGTTGTCGTCCAAGGAGTCCAGACACCCCAGGAGTTTTAACGAAAGTTATTTTATTGAGCATTTTATATATAATGTGCATTAATATTAGCTTCCGGAGTCCGACTCCTTGGCTGAATTATCAGTGTTGAGGCCTTCGGTTCAGACGGTTCCGGGTTCGATTCCCGGCTGGGTCGGGGATTTTAATCGCGTCTGAATAATTCTTCTGGTTTGGGACTGGGTGTTTGTCCCAACATATTCATATTCAGACAACATACTACATTACCAACCACCAAATAAACACACAACACTGATTACATCCCTCTATATAGGGTTGGCGTCGGGAAGGACATCCGGCCGTAAAACAGGGCCAAATCCACATGTGCGACACATTTCGCACCCGCGACCCCACAGATGTGGGAAAAGTGGGGAAGAAGAAGAAGGAAATTACTATTAGCTTCCGGAATCCGCACGAATCCACCACTCTTACTTGGATCCAAGGACACTCATTTCCTTTTTCGGTATTCTACACCACCTAAACTATGGAAGTTTGGACACCTATCAAAATAAAATTCTGGATGAATGGGCCCCCCCCAAACTGAAATCCTGGCTACGCTACTGCTCCCCCCCCCATGTACTTGAACTTTTAACCCTGTCTACTCCTAGCCCTTTCCTATCCCATCGTCAACATAAAACCTATCTGTATCGGTGTGACGTAAAGCAAACTGTTAATAATAATTAAAAAAATGAGGTCCAGTCCTTCAAAGAATGAAGGTTTCGGTAACAGATAGGAAAGGGCCAGGAAGGGTGTGAAACTGGAAGACTCCTAGGCGATCTCTTCAGGCCGGCCCCAATCTCATCTTTGTTTACGGTATGGATAACCGACCTGTAATTTTTTTTACATCGTTATGCCCTACTCAGGAGCACGGTTGAACTTGCTTAGCTGATGTATTGGCCTTCTTTTCCTCCCAAAATTTCTTTATTCTCTCGCTGAGCTTCTTCCTTCGTTCTTCTGTCCAAGTAGCTTGGTGTTGGGTTTGTCTTCAAAGTGGTGATTGTCGATTTTGGTTCTGAATTTACATCTGTCCTGTACAATGTCTTCTGAGATGTTGATTTCCTGGAGATCTGTTTCAATTTCACGAAGCCAGCTGTTCTTGGTTTTAGACGAAAGGGCCAGGTTGAAAATTCTTTTCGTTAGCCTGTTAGTGTTCATTCTGATAATGTGTCCATAAAATTTCAATCGTCTTTTCCGAAAAGTTTGAGAATTTTTTTCAGAATGACAATATATCTCGTGGGATGATTTTCTTCTCCATATTCCATCTATACAAACTGGGCCAAAAAATTTTCGTAAAATTTTCCTTTCTTGTTTCTCAATGTCTTTGGTTAAAGATCCAACACCAATGATTAAGGTTTCTGAGGCATATAACGCTTCAGGTTTGATCACTGTATTATAGTGTCTAAGTTTTGCATTCCGAGATATTGATTTTTATTATACCTGTTCCAAGTGATCCTCTATGCTTTCTGTAATTTGGAAATTCTTTCTTTATTTGCTTCGCGGTTTAAATTAGAGGGCTGAATAATTTATCCCAAATATTTAAATTGGTTCACTTGAACAATTTTGCCAAATTTAGTTATCATAGGTTGTCCATCTAAGTATCGTGAGGCTCCTTCCATGTACTGAGTTTTCTCATATGAAATTTGAAGTCCCGTTTTGATGGCAATTTCATGTAGTTTTTCAATGGAATGAATTGCTTCATGCCTGTAATTATTACATTTATCTATATAAATAAAACAATAATGTCCGTCTGTATTCTCGGATATGTTTACATTCCCGAACGTCTCCTCGAAATGTTTCTCTTTGAAATGATGTTCAAGAAGTCTGAGAACGCCATCAAAATCATCAAATATATGACTGTGGACAGAGAGCCACCGATGATAATCATGACAGACTACAACGTCGACGCTCAACAAATAAACACACGATCAGTTCACGAAAACTCACTTCAGTTTGGTCTTAGCACCAACACAATCGCCAACCACGCCAGGAAAAACATACATCGACTTGACCTGCTTGAGAAACGATCCCATGCCATACGTGAGCTGTTTATCGTACAATCGGCCTATTGTCAACAACACCATTCTCATATTAGAATAAGTAGGAAGTTCAAGGTTTTGAAACAGATTTTCCGAGATCTTGAAAGATATTTTCTTTATTTTGCTGCTAGCTACTATATAATGACTTTAAATAAACAAATTATGTTAAACAGTTCATTCTTAAAACCTATTACTCTGCAGAATATTTTTGTAAATCTTTCTAAACCCAAACTCTTAGTATTCGTTTCCAACAGCCAGACGACGTATTCTAAGCCTTAAAGACCTGCGGCCGTATCTCTGACCAGTTTTTGGCTCTGATGAACCACTTACGCATCGTAGAAATTCATATTTGTGTAGACACTTCCTTCACCATTCCCAGGCTTCTTCAATTTCGTCTTCACCAACGCTTTTCAATTTCTAATAACTGGTTGATGCAGGTCCACTTTAAGTTGGGTATAATTGAGATGCTTTATTTCCATTCGCATGTCACCGCTGCAATTATTAAGTACTTAAGTTCAGGAATGTTATCCTAAAGCAGGCCTTTCCAACTCGAGCACTTAGTGCCGGGGCGCACCAGCGCTGCACTCAGCAGCACCGTTCCCTTCCTTCCCCACCTATCCCGCGCAGTGGTCGGTGCATGTGTGCGTAAGAGACAGTACATTCATTGTCATTCTGTGTGTGTGTGTGTGTGTGTGTCATTCTCAGTAGAATCTATTCGATAGAACAGACAGTGGAGCAGTTGGTTTCACCTTCGTTAAACATGTCGTTTAATCCTTCATGGTGGATTCATATTTTGTTCTCAATACCGAAGGGAAAGCTCAGTGTTTAATATGTCATGTCATTTTAAGTGTAAAGTCTTCAACCGTGCTACGACACTACCACAATAAACATGTTTCCACCTATGATGACATTGTTGGCGCAGCAAGAACCGAACAAATTGCTAAGTTAAAATCGGAATTGCCAAGTTCTTCAGAGATACGTAATAACTTACTCATTAGGAATTGTTTTACATGCAATTTAGGAGATTTGTTTTCTTTTTTTGTTTTGTATTATTAAGAACTGTTTAGAATCAGACTTAGATGTACTGCTAAGAAAAAACACCGGTGGAGTTGGCGGCGCGGTTAGGGGCGCTCAGCTGTGAGCTTGCATCCGGGAGATAGTGGGTTCGAACCCCTCTGTCGGCAGGTTTTCCGTGGTTTCCCATTTTCAAACCAAGAAAATGCTGGGGCTGTTCCTTAATTAAGCCCACGGCCGCTTCCTCCCATTCATAGCCTTTTCCTATCCCATCATCGCCATAAGACCTATTGCAAAAAAGAACCCACAAAGATAATTATTTTAATTATTTTATCTCCCTGTCCCACAGATACTTGAACCCAATAGTTTAGAAGGCGCAGTTCGAGCACGTTATGGGCTATTGTTGCTCTGAAAATTGCAAAAAAAAAAAAAACCCACAACAGATGTTTTAAATTTTGATTTTAATAAATGAAGAACTAGTACTTATCTGTCTGATGCGGACTTAGAGGTTGTACTTAGACTTTCTACCGCCAAATCGATTGTACCCATTATTGGTAAATTAGTTGCCGCAAAACGATGTCAGCAATCGACTTAAACGCTAAATGTACATTAAGGTAAACGCAAAGTATGTACAGAATAAATTGTGTGTTTATGTGTTCACAGAACTGTCATAAATAATATTGTTTTAATAAGCTGCGCGCTGACTTGACGACCTATAGTTCTGCCTCTGTCACTTCCCCTCCTTCCCCCACCACCTCAACGGTGCTTTAGCACAGCACCGGGGCTGCTGCCGGGGCCGGCCGGAGCCGTGGAAGCACCTCAGTTGGAATCGCTTGTCCTAAAGTATAATTTGTTAACATGTGTTCAGAGTCTTGGAAACGTGTGCACTATATGTGATGAACTACACTTTATAGACATTCTAAAACTAATCTGTTTATGACTCTCACTTCTTTCAAAAGAAATCCCTTTAGAAGTGGGTGGGTTGGGAGTATCCTTTTCCCCTTACGTTTAAACAAAGAAAGGGGAAGGGAGAAAGGCAGTTAGGTAGTGGCCAACCGGCCCTTCGTCACCAAGACGTCGCGTCGCAAAGCAGCAGGGTGTTGGACATACACAAGGTAGTGTGTTTGTTGCAGTTTCTCGTTTTGAAACAGATTTGCTGCAAGCTTGAACTATAGTTCTTTACATTACGGCATCAATATAACCTAAAGTAAATTTCAATAAAAGTTTTTCAATAAACAAATTATGTAAAAATAGTTCCTTTTAAAAAATGAAACCAGGCACATTTTCTGTAGTTGATACCGGTTGGTTAAAATATTACATAATCCCAGCATACTTGATGCAAGGACGTTTTCATTCCTTCTGGCCTTTTTTCCAATTTACTGCAGTCGCCACTATAGGTGGCCCGGCAGAAGGTTGCACTTGACAGTTGTAAGTCATGTTGGCACCACTACAAAAATGAAATGAAAAACGTCACCCGTCAATCGGAATCACCGATCTACTACTTTTTATGTCAGATACAGTTAAGCATTTTATTCGTGTTAATTCGTATTTAATTCCAATTAGTGCTTACAATGTTTTATTTGCTTACACAAATAATTACCATTTAAAAATATTACAAGGTTTAAGGGAGCCACAAAATAAATACGAACTATTTTCAGTTGATTGTTGTTGGCAATATGGGTAGTATAGTGGTGCCATCTATAAGTAGCTTGAGTACCGTATTGAAGTGTTGCCGTTTTGTCTGTCGCCGCTAGCACGTGGTCAGATGTGATTTGCGCGTTTATGAAAGTTTTGTTTTCATTGTGAGATAATTGTGAAATTTTATTTTAACTAATGCAGTGCGATGTCTCGGAAATGGCATTAGAATTAGTGCGGAGAACTCGTGAGTTTTACGAGAGGGAGAGGAAATTCGTACGCTTGTATAGCCGTCTCTCTGTTCCTGCAGGCCATGTTGTGGAACGCTTATGTCAAACATTAGGGCTTTCAAAGCGTAGAGTAGATCGGGGGAAGATGCCCAACTTAGTGTTTTGAGGGCAAAAATTTACATGAAAATTGAGAGTTTGAGTTGGACATAAAACAAGTGTATTTTTCTGAGTGTTTTCTATATATAGACCAGTTAGCGATGCCAATCATTAGTAATTTCATGTTTTAGACATTTATTTATAAAGACATGTATTTAGCCATCTCACCCCGAGCATCGGGGTAAGGTGGCAATTACATCTGGATGAGTTTCGACTACTAGTTTTATGTCATTCAAAGGGCAAAACGTCTAAATACAATCATAAAGCATATTTATTATTATCAAAAAATAAACACATTAAATCTTAATGTAACCACATGGAATCAGCTGTATAAATGACTCTTGTATCAGTTCTTTAGCACAGTAATTGCACGTGTTTTCTGAATCTGTACAGGTTTCATGTAACCATTTATCACAAACAATGTACCGAAACCAGTCTACCTGTGGTCGATTTTTATCATGATAATTCACGGTACACTCAGCATAAAAAGTGAACTTCTTGGCTTACTTTTCTCTCGTCGAGCTCTTGCATCGTCTATTCGATGTTGTTCTGTGAGAACTGCAGCTGATTTCTTTCCGCGCTTAGGTAACGGATTCAAGATAGGTATAGGAGAAATTACTTCAAGGGATGTTCCTGGCTTTGTCTCATTTGCAATCGCTGATTCCGCTGGATCTTCAAGGCTGTTGTTGTCTTTCTCTGAGGGAGGAGCACATGCTCTGCTATCTGAATAATCTCTTTCACTCCTGTCACGGTTTGATGTCCTGATATATGTTCGTGGGATGTTCCTACGAAAAGAAATTGTTATATCTAAGGAATCAAATTTGGCAACTTTCCCCGAAGAAAAAGTGACATCTCTACCGAGGGTCGGGTGAGATATCACTTTCCGCAACGTGCGCATTATGGTAGCTCCGGAGCAAGTGAGTTTAACAACCTACACTGCAAAGTATCCACCATGCCCAACACATAAGATTTGCATATCCTACTTATTATATAGGCTGTTAAGCACTTTAAAACAACTGCGTTATTAATATGGCATCGCCTTAATTTCTTACCTTTAATTTCTTGATAACAGAGCGGGAAAACAGTTCATACAGCGTTATACACATTGGAATCAACGGCCAACTGAGGCCAACAAGCGCGAGACAGGTTGGTGTTGCGATCTGGTGGTACACGACGGAACTACGAAGCTGTAGGCACGGCCGACTGGATCGCTCACTGCGCTCCTTATACCGGCCTTGACAATCGCTTGTGAAGCCCAGCATAAAGCTGTAATTGGAAAGTTTCACCGTAATGCCGCTGGAGCGCTGGCCTACTACCCACTGACATGAAGCTGTATAACCGCAAATTGCCGCATTTCCAGTTTTATTTATATGGCTTTGCTGTCGTAAATGTTGGCAATGTGTTCGCAATGAGATGCTTGTTGGCTTGATATTGAGATCTGATAGTTATGCGCTAGTGAGTTTATTTTTTATTGTGTTATATTTTTTTAATTGTGTTTACAAATCTTGGAATTTGGTACATTCTTGTGCACCTTTTCGTACTTCGAGCAGAAATTTTATGGAAACAAGAACAAAATGATTTCTCGCTGCAACTTCGTCCTGAACAAGGATTTTAATTTATGCACTAATTCGTTTTTTAATGGTGTGATGATTTACTTTTCTTTAACTGTGTCAGGAAACATTCGAATCTATATTGCTGTGTGACTTTTTGTATTCCGAACAGGAAAAAAAGTGCAAAGGGACACTATCATTTCACGAATTCTCTGTAGACCAGGATAAACTACGGAGTGGCTAAAATCAGGTAGCACTCTCATCTTAGTTTTCCGTTTCTATTTCGGGTATTTACCTTCGTTCTTTCTTTCTATTCTTAATCTGTTTACCCCTCCAGGGTTGGCTTTTCTCTCGGACTCAGTGAGGGATCCCACCTCTACCACCTCAAGAGTAGTATCCTGGAGCATGAGACGGCGGGTCGGGGATACAACTGGGTAGGATGACCAGTACCTCGCCCAGGCGGCCGCAACTTCTATGCTGAACAGGGACGTTGTGTCCGGGAGGGGAAGATTGGAAGGCATAGAGAAGGAAGAGGGAAGGAAGCAGCCGTGGCCTTAAGTTAGTTACCATCCCGGCATTTGGTTGGAGAAGAAGTGGAAAACTATGGAAAACTACTTCGAGGATGTCTGAGGTGGGAATCGATACCCCTCCTCTACACAGTTGACCTCCCAAGGCTGAGTGGACCCCGTTCCAGCCATCGTACCACTTTTGAAATTTCGTGGCAGGGCCAAAAATCGAACCTGGGCCTCCGGAAGTGGCAGCTAATCACGCTAATCAGGTATTTTTACTCTTGAATTTTCTTTCATAGAGCAATCCTTTAGGCGGTGTCGTATTTGCCATATGAGAGCAACACAACACTTTTTATCCAAGATAATCTGAACTTTAACATTTAAACATTGACAAGTAAGAATCACTACTGCTGTGACGGTAAGGCCAACGTATGAAGTGTTGTTACCAGAGCAATGGGGCCGATGACCTAGATGTTAGGCCCCTTTAGACAACAAACATCATCATCATCATCATCATCATCATCATCATCATCGAGCAGAGAACAGTTTACAATTCATTTACTCAAAATATTTTTTTCTCGCTGAATTTTTATTTACTTCTTCTTCACCTTTTTTCGCTATTTGTTTTACGTCGCACCGACACAGATAGGTCTTATGACGCCGGTGGAATAGGAAAGGGCTAGCAGTGGGAAGGAACCGGCCGTGGCCTTAATGAAGGTACAGTCTGTTATGAAAATGGGAAACCACGGAAAACCATCTCCAGGGCTGCCGGCAGTGGGGTTCGAACCCACTATCTCCCGGATGCAAGCTCACAGCTGCACGCCGCGCGGCCAACTTGTTCCACCCTACTGCATTCCAAGTAAAAATTATTGTCTTAATTTAGCACGGCCAACTTGCCCGATATTCTAGTGAAAGGTATGAATGAAATGTAATCTGAAACTATATATATTGAAATTAAAATTTAAACATGTTTGCGTCAAAATATTTATGTTATGCATACAACGAATATGGAAAAAGTAAGACTTTTATGTTTTGTCCAGTCTCCTTCCTGAGAGCAGCGCTTGAAAAATTTTAAAACTCTAATTGAGCAATGACTCTCAATATCAACATCACAAGACAAAAGTATTGTGGTAAGTTCTGCTATCTAAATGCCATGATAATAAAAACGATTACTATTACTCCTCACAATTAAAGAACGTCAGTTACACTACTCCATCCTCCGCAGTTTCATTTCACGACGTTATTTTGACACATATCAATGAAAGTAGCCTTTAGGATTAATCATTTTAACAATATTAGTCAATGTAACATACTATTTTATTCCCTAAATTAAGATACATCGGCAATCTGAGTCAATATCAGAACGTCAGCTGGACTAAGTCATCTCGCCGCAGTTTCATTTCACGACATCATTTTGGCAAATATCAACGAAAGTAACCTTTAGGATTAATCATTTTAACAGTATTAAAATATGTAACATTCTCCATAACTCTAAATTACGATAAATCGGCAATCAAAGTTAATATATTTTCCATAAAGAAGTATGCATTTATACCGCAAATAGGTCCGCCGCCAGCGCCACGTGTCGAGCTGTGAAACTACTCCGATTACAGTATGTGGACCCGATTGTCAAGGCCGGTAAGGAGCTAGCTAGAGCGACGCATCAAGTCGGCCGTGCTGTAGGCATCTGCCCCCTAAAGGCATCTCTCCTCGATCCACTCTACTGGCATTCAGAGAGGTGTTCGTCTCCAAGAACAGAAGGAAAAAGGGTCTGGGGAACAAAGCAGTGACGGAAACGGGGCTGATAGTAGGGACTTGTTTCACAGCACTCCGGGAAAGAAACGAATTAAGCTATCTCCTGTAAAAGGAATTAATTCTTTCCAGGCTGATGCAATACGAAGACACGAGTACGATTATTACAGCTCAAAGTCCCTTCTGTCATTGTTATGGACAATGCACCTTACCACTCCGTAATAATGGACAAGACCTCTACTTCGAGCGCCCGTAAAGAACTGTTAGTGGAATGGCTGCAGTAAAGAAATATCCCAGCGCATATGTGTATGACTAAATTAGTCGACACCGGGCGAGTTGGCCGTGCGTTTAGGGGCGCGCAGCTGAGAGCTCGCATCCGTGAGATAGTGGGTTCGAATTCCACTGTCGGCAGTCCTGAAGATGGTTTTCCGTGGTTTCCCATTTCCACACCAGGCAAATGCTGGGACTGTACCATAATTAAAGCCACGGCCGCTTCCTTCCCATTCCCAGGCCTTTCCTGTCCCATCGTTGCCATAAGATCTATCTGTGTCGGTGCGACGTAAAGCAAATAGCAACAAAAAATAAATAAATAAAAAAATTAAAAAATAACGAGGTAGCGAAGGAACAAGGGCACGAGGTTATTAGGTTGCCGCCGTACCACTGTCACTTCAGCCTCATTGAGTTGATACCGGTACGGTATGGGGTGAAGTAAAACTTCACAATTTCTGAAGTGGAAGGACTGTTCCGAGAGAGTATTGCTCGAATGGATGCGGCTTTGTGGAGGAAGAAAGTTAGCCATGTCGCAGCATTCATCAACTCGGCAATGGCAGTGCATTGCATCAACAGTGACTCTCAGGAGTTGATGATCTGCCTAGACGACGATGACAATGACAACGAAGGCGACGATAGTGATGGCAGTGATCTGGAGAGTATTGAGCTTCTACCTTTGTGAATCAGGTATGAAAGTTAGGTTTTTCAATTGACGTAAATTTTACAGATTTTACTTGAAAACTTTTGTGTTAGCACCGGTGTATATTATTCTAACATGTATTGGCGTATTTGAAGTCAGATCCTTGTCGGCCGATTTCTTCCGTATTTTCTAACATCGCGATAATAAGAACTTCGTAGTATATTTATCTCGTAGGCTATAATTTTTTGTGATGAATAGTCGATGAGTTGAAAGTTCGATTTTTGTAGGCCAATTTAGTTTGCATTGTGTATGACATTAAAAACATTTCTCCCGTGTTTCTAAAACCTCACGTGTCGTGCAATCAGCTGTTGTTACGGCGGCAACATCGCTTCGTGCGCCATTGTAGTGTGACCAACATTGTGCGCAGCTGTCATGTGCAACCTTACGCCGGCCCACCTTTTTTTTTTTTTTTTTTAATAGATCTGCATCAGACGTAGTTTTACGACGTATACCCTTCCTGACGTCAACCTTGGGTGGAGGTATATATTCATCATTACCGGGCGAGTTGGCCGTGCGGTTAGGGGAGGGGGGCAGCTGTGAGCTTGCATTCGGGAGATAGTGGGTTCGAACCCCACTGTCGGCAGGCCTGAAGATAGATTTCCATGGTTTCCCATTTTCACACCAGGCACATGCTGGGGCTGTACCTTAATTAAGGTCACAAACGCTTCCGTCCCTCTCCTAGGCCTTTCCTATCCCATCGTCGCTAGAAGACTTATCTGTGCCTGTGCGACGAAAAGCAAATTCTAAAAGAAAACATGTATATTCATCATTGCATGTTTCCACAATGGTTGGTAGTGTGATGCGATGTGATGTGATGTATGTAGATGAAGAGAAGTATATTAAAACATTCACAAACACCCAGTTCCCGATACAGGGGAATTAAAAATACGAATTTAAAATCTCCTATCCATTCAGAAATCGAAACCGGGGTCCTCTGAACCGAAGGCCATTACGCTGACCATTCAGCCAAGGAGCCAGGCATTTGATGCAAAATATTTTATGAAAATGACACAAGGAAAAAAACTTAGAATAACAATGAAGAGTTTAACTTTTGTCGATTATCGTACCGCGAATCACGGGTAGATCCCATCTCCTCGCAAAATAAAATAAAATAAAATAAAAATAAAATAAAATAAAATAAAATAAAAAAATACATGTAAAATAGCCTACAGTTTAAAGCTCTTGCTTTCACGAAATTTAGGCCTGCAACACTGATTGCATCGTTCAGCACTTTATTGACTTCTGGTTGTAATACTTTCGAAGCCAATTAAAAGTCCTCGAGGTTTAATTACTGCATTGATGGGGTGAAAGTTCCTTTTGGGGATCATTGTAAGTATCTAGGTGTTAATATAAGGAAAGATCTTCATTGGGGTAATCACATAAATGGGATTGTAAATAAAGGGTACAGATCTCTGCACATGGTTATGAGGGTGTTTAGGAGTTGTAGTAAGGATGTAAAGGAGAGCGCATATAAGTCTCTGGTAATACCCCAACTAGAGTATGGTTCCAGTGTATGGGACCCTCACCAGGATTACCTGATTCAAGAACTGGAAAAAATCCAAAGAAAAGCAGCTCGATTTGTTCTGGGTGATTTCCGACAAAATTTTTACAAAAATTTTGCAAAGTTTGGGTTGGGAAGAACTGAGAGAAAGAAGAAAAGCTGCTCGACTAAGTGGTATGTTCAGAGCTGTCAGCGGAGAGATGGCGTGGAATGACATTAGTAGACGAATAAGTTTGAGTGGCGTTTATAAAAGTAGGAAAGATCACAATATGAAGATAAAGTTGGAATTCAAGAGGACAAACTGGGGCAAATATTCATTTATAGGAAGGGGAGTTAGGGATTGGAATAACTTACCAAGGGAGACGTTCAATAAATTTCCAATTTCTTTGGAATCATTTAGGAAAAGGCTAGGAAAGCAACAGATAGGGAATCCCACCTGGGCAACTGCCCTAAATGCAGATCAATATTGATTGATTGATTGATTGATATAATGCCTCCCTATGTATCATGCAATGTGCGAATTTTACAGAATTAGTAGCAGCACTCATAACTGAAATTTAATATCAGTTCTTTGTTGTCCGGCTCCATGGCTAAATGGTTAGCGTGCTGGCCTTCGGTCACAGGGGTCCCGGGTTCGATTCCCGGCCGGGTCGGGGATTTTAACCTTCATTGGTTAATTCCAGTGACTCGGGGGCTGGGTATTTGTGCTGCCCCTAACATCCCTACAACTCACACACCGCACATAAGACTATCCTCCACCACAATAACGCGCAGTTACCTACACATGGCAGGTGCCGCCCACCCTCATCGGCGGGTCTGCCTTACAAGGGCTGCACCCGGCTAGAAATAGCCACACGGAATTATTATTGCACTTCTTTGTTTAATCGGAGTAAGAAAACGATAAACGATGCATTTCACTTCTATTTGTCACAATGACCATGACCTCCCAGGTCAGAAGACGAGCACGATTTTACGGTCACCTCAAACGAACGGACGCAATTAAAAAGCAAAGTAATCTCTGTACAGGCCATGAAGGCCCTTGGAGGGGTGGAAGGTAAAGGCTCCCAGCATTCGTAACCTCGGCACGTTATGGGGTAGAGTAGTCAGCTCTACGCCAGGCCGTCTTTGCCCCCAGGAATTAACCTGGTACTCATTTTTGGTTTAGGCTGAGTGAACCTCAGGGCCATATGCACATCCGGAAGTGAAAATCTCGTTTCTTAAATTTTACGACTTCCTGACGGGGATTCGAACCCACGTCCTTCCGGGCCAGGCAGCCCCTAATTGACGGAATTAGACTGACCATAAAGATCTTTCACTTTTGTAATTCAGAACCCACAATGACGATGTCTTGGTTTTGGAACGCCAAAGAAAATCTCCAAATGCTACAAATCAAACCCGAAGACGCCTCTGACAGTGATCTCTTCCGAAGAAAAAGACACTGACGAACGGGCTAAACATACACGAACAACCGAAAAGACACGGTGCCCCTTGGACACAGAAACGCAAGCAGGCCCACTCACGAAGAGTGACGGATATCTGGACTCAAGAGGAAGCCAAGTTCACTGCCAAATGTAACAAGACTTAACGTGGCCTCGATGGATCCAGCGAATTAATAATAATAATAATAATAATAATAATAATAATAATAATAATAATAATAATAATAATAATAATAGGAAGAAGAAGAACAGCAGCTGTAGGGGTTTCCCAGATAAACCGAAACTAAAGACAGAGAAGGTCTGGTCTGAGAAAAGATTGACCGCGTTTGCGGGAATAATAATAATAATAATAATAATAATAATAATAATAATAATAATAATAATAATAATAATAATAATAAAATATCTATAGGCTATATTGGAGTTTGCAATGGTATGTATGTATGTATGTATGTATGTATGTATGTATGTATGTATGTATATATGTTAAGTCTTCAGCGCGGAGGCTGGTTTGATCCTGGACAATCTTCCTTCAGATGCCATAGAGGCGAGGAGGCGAACTGGGGAAATCAGGAGTGGGTTACTTTTCCGTTGCTTTCCTTACCCAACCGCAAGCTGCTATTCCATGTCAGTCTGCCAAGGCCGCTGAAATACATATGCAAATTAACTCTGTGAGCAACAGTTTCATATCATTTATCACAGGCGCCGGCTGTACTGGGAATAGTGTTACTGACATTCCTCAATCACCTTCACATTGTCAAGGCCAAGGTTAATAATAACAATAATAATCCTTCGAAATACGGACAGGGGTAAGGCAGGGAGATGGGATCTCACCTCTGCTATTCAACTGTATTCTCGAGAAAATTGCTCGCGGGTAGCGTGAAGAATTGTGCAAGGAAGGTTGTAGAGAATGGGGTCAGACTAGGTTGTAAGAACAAGGACCTGACAATTGACTGTTTAGCCTTCGCAGATGAACTTGCAATTCTCTCTAATTTTCTTGACACGGGCACACAACAAATCGGTCAACTACAGATGCAAGCAGCAGAGGCAGGGCTTCAGAGTTCGTTTGAGAAAAAAACAGTTCATAACGAACATCGAGTCAGCACCCAGAGAACTTAAGGTGACCGAAGGAAAAATTAAGAAGGGAGAGAAATTCAAATTACCTGGGTGAGTGGATAAAGCCAAACATTCGCGAAAAGGAAGCTTTCGTGTCAAGGATCAACAAAATGGAAATGCCTTACCATCCAGAGATGGGCAAAAGATAACACAACAGTTATTTTGGAACTGTTCCGAACTCGGAACTGGTCTCTAAGTGAACAGTGTACGCCGAAAGAACAGTGTTCCGTGTCGCCTGCACTCCAGCGAGATTGGTCTAGCAGCTTCCTGTTATTTTGGAACTGTTATTCAGAACATAGTATTTCTTCGGAACCGGAACAACCGGAACTGTTCCGGAAAAAAAGAACAACTTCGCCCATCTCTATTACCCGCTAACCGAAGACACCTACAATAAACGATTAATGTCCTTCAAGGCCAAACCCAGGCACTACTGTACCCTTATTCGACCGGAGGTGCTATATGCATCAGAATGCCTTGCGATGAATAAGAAAGGCCTGGCGGAACAACTGGAAGCCAAAGAGAGGAAGATTTTAAGAAAGATCATGGGCCCGCTTAAGGAACAAGGAGAGTACAGAAGACGACACAACGATGGACTGTATCTGCACGTGGAGAATCTCTTTCTATTACCACTTGACACGGAATGAGCTCCGGAGGATAGTCCAATCGAATCTGTGCCTACTTTGAGGGAAAGAAAACCAAAGGAATCTGGTTTATAGAGGTGGAAAAAGACCTACAAGAACTGGGGATCTCACAGGAGGACACCTTGGAATGTGACTCTTTGTAGAAGAAACTTGGGGACGTACAGAGCTTTCAGCCAAAACCTAAAATGAAAAGCGGCAAGAAGTGGACCGAAGAACGGACGGATGCTCACCGAAGAAGAATGCGGCAACATTGGGCAAATGTGAAAGATAGTAGGAGAAAGCAGTTGAAATAGCGTGGTCCACAGAAGACCGAAACGAGAAATATAATAACGATGATAATAATAGCTTGGTCGTTAATTTCTCACATTGAAAGTAACGCTTGCGACTATTTATTTTGTTGTATGTCCTCCGCTCTCTTCGCTCAGCGCCAGCCAGCCGCACGCACGCAAGCGTGGATCATTCGAGACTCGACGCGCAGTCTTCAGTGCGCGTGTCTGTTACGTCGTGTGCAGTATATAAGGAGCTCCCTGTCTGTCACTCATGAGGATTCTCCCCAGTGTCCTGCTCCAGAATACACTGAACGTCGAACACGGAGGCTACTCCTCTTAAAAATGTGTCTCGACCAGGTGGACGGAATTCTGGTAGTATGAGGTTTCACCTCAGGTCACTACTCCACTTTCCCGTTCCTTCATCCATGTCGAGCCCCGATGCTGTATGCCACACATCCCCAAGCTCGCTCAAGCTCCGACACACACATTAGATTCTCTAATTGTGAACATAGCTTTCATTTAGTACAAGCTTATGAACTCAGACACTTCAAGTTAGAAGGAACTCTCTTAGCTAATCTATGCTAGTGCAAATGATAGTTTTCAACTATCACGAACTATATCTTTCCCAAGAACTATCTTTTCAAGATAGCAGTGAGTGTAAATACATTCAGAGTGTACATAGTGTATAGAAACAGAAACTCTCTCAAGATTAATCATCTACTTTGCTTCAAGACAATTTTATGTTTTATTCCTGTACATACTGTAGAATTCTGTGTGAAGCAAATAAATAAGTTGTGTTCTTGTAAACCTTATCTTGTTTACAACATATTTATTTATTAATTTATTCCTGACTTACATTTGTGGAGAAGTTAAGGCTCACGGCCCTCTCTTACACTTAACTACTTTAAATAATATTTTAAAAACTGGGCGAGTTGGCCGTGCGGTTAGGGACGCGCGCCTGTGAGCTTGCATCCGGGAGATAGTGGGTTCAAATCCCACTGTCGGCTGCCCTGAAGATGGTTTACCGCGGTTCCCCATTTTCACACCAAGCAAATGCTGAGGATGTAGGCTACCTTAATTAAGGCCACGGCGGTTAACTTCTCAAGCCTAGCTTTTTCCATCCTTGCGTCGCCTGAAACCTTCGATGATTTAGTGCGACTTTTAACCACTAAAATAATAATAATAATAATAATAATAATAATAATAATAATAGTTCTAAATACCACTAACTGATATGAAATGAAAATCCACAGGCTGTTTCCAGTCATTTGACCAGGTCAGAAATGTAATGAATGAAGCCCCCTTCCAGCGGCGAGGATAAATACCACTAATTATTTTCTATTATTTTCGGAGACATCGAAATGTCACAATTTTGTCTCACAGGAGTTCGTTTAAGTACCTGTAAATCTACCAACACGAGGCCGAGTGTTTGGCATCTTCGAACACCATTAGACTGAGCCAGAATCGAAACTGCCAACTTGGGCTCTACCGTCTGAGCCACGCAGCCCGTATGTTATTCCTCTCAAGACAATAATCGTCAGCATCAATTCGGCGTCTCCGAAAACAGTAAAAATAAATAATAGGACGTAAAACCAATAACATTATCTGTGAGTGTCCAGTATATTTTCCTCCTATGCAATGGAAACGGCGGTACGCGGCTTTGATGAGCTTCAGCCGCTCCAGAATTAATCCCAGCTTTCATTCGACCTCAACCCCTCCCCCTCAAAAACATACGGAAAATTAGATTGGTACAATTTAATTTCAATGCATTACAGTAACTGAACTGTTTGTCATTCAATACAAAATATATGCTTTCTATATGACACTGCTTCTACGTTATGCAAAAGGAACAAAAAATACTCAAACCAGACTATCTTTGTAGTCATCTGTGTGTTTATCAATGAAATCTATACGTAGGTACGCACTTTAATGATTGTCCTCATTAACAGTGAATTTTTCGAACCAATGGCTGGCTGGTTCAGAGAGCTCTGGGTTCGATTCCCGACTGGGTCGGTGATTTTAGGTAACTGCTCTGGCTCGCGGACTGGAAGTCTGAGTTCGTCTTAAGAAACTGTACTTCTGTTCAGGTTCAGGTATAGGCTAGTGGGAAAGAAACGACCGTGGCCTTAATTAAGGTACAACACCAGCATTTGTTTGGTGTGAAAATAAGAAACCACGGAAAACGATCTTCAGGGCTGCCGACAGTGGGGTTCGAACCTACTATCACCCAAATGCAAGCTGGCCGTTACGTGACCCTAACCGCTCAGCCACTCGTTTCTTCTTCTTCTTTTTCTTCTTCTTCTTCTTATTATTATTATTCCTGGGAACATATAACTGAGTTGTGTGAGTCATTGTGTGTATGTTGTGAGAATGGGTTTTTTCATATATTATGCACTTCAGTCATTATTCTTATTATTATTATATTTCCGCTGTATAGTGTTATTAATAGTATTGGCACACTAATTGCCGTACTGATTTACAACTTAGTATATCTGTCCGTAGTATTATTTCTTTGTAGAATTGCTATGTCTTACTTTCATATTTACATTTTAAAATTCTTTTTTGGTAGTGGCTTTACGTCCCACCGACACAGACAGGTCTAGGAAAGGCCTAGGAGTTGGAAGGAAGCGGCCGTAGCCTTAATTAAGGTACAGCCCCAGCATTTGCCTGGTGTAAAAATGGGAAACCACGGCAAACCATCTTCAGGGCTGCCGACAGTGGGATTTGAACCTACTACCTCCCGGATGCAAGCTCACAGGCGTGCGTCCCTAACCGCACGGCCAACTCGCCCAGTTTTTTAAATGTTATTGTTTAAAGTAGTTAAGTGTAAGAGAGGGGCGTGAGCCTTAAATTCTCCACAAATGTAAGTCAGAAATAAATAAATAAATAAATAAATAAATTAATTAAATGGTCGCAAGCGTTACTTTCAATGTGAGAAATTAACGACCAAACTCAATTAATAATATGCATTTTATATTGTTTTATGTTTCAATTTTTTTGAAAAGAGAAGTTCAAATGGTGAAGGGGTAGGGGTGAAACCAGATACGGCGGAGTGGGGGGAGTGTCGGCTTCCATACGTCACTGGAGTGGAGTATGCATTGGGACTGTCGAGATGTCTGAATATTACGGGCAACATATGGAGATTCGCTCATACTAAAGAATTCGAATACGTAACAAATGACGATTGATGATCGATGTCATGTGGCCTCCGAAGAGGCCTGGTGCAGGTGGTGATTATAATGAAAAATGAATAAATGAAATGGCGTATGGCTTTTAGTGCCGGGAGTGTCCGAGGACAAGTTCGGCTCGCCAGATGCAGGTCTTTTTTTACTTGACACCCGTAGGTGACCTGCTCGTCGTGATGCGGATGCAATGATGATGAAGACGACACAGACACCCAGACCCGGTGCTAGCGAAATTAACCAATTATGGTTAAAATTCCCGACCCTACCTGGAATCGAACCCGGGTCCCCTGTGACCAAAGGCCAGCATGCTAATCATTTAGCCGGACGATTATAATGATTACGATGATGAGATGGTAGAGGGTGAAACCCAGTGTCAGAACATAGCCTACTCTTGTCGAGTAGCACCAAGGGGTCTGCTTAAGACTTAACGTCTCCATCCGACGGGCGAATCACCACCAGCAGCGTTATATGCCCTCACTCCATATGAACAAAGCGGAGAGGTTTAAAATTGAACCCAGGCTTTTGGCTCGCAATACAGTGATTATAAATTATATACCACCACGTCTCCAACCCTGCCGGCCGACATTCTGATGGCGAAACAGTTTTCCATAACGGGCCCCGAACCGCCTAACCACGCTGACATCTAAACGGTCGTGGCCACCAGACGGGCTTACCAAATGAAGAAGCCAATGTATGGCGGTTTGCCGAGATCACAGAACCCGCCGGTCCGTTCGAACGTGAAAGTGTCGTTGAAGGTCCTTATTGAGCACCATAAATCCCTACTTGAGGGTTTAATGGAGAACCGCTGGTATTACCCCGAAGTCTTAGACATTTGAGAGAAAATTTCAGAGGGAAAAGACCAGGCTTGTAGAAAAGCAACTCTTCAAGCATCTACCATGACAAAGTGCCTGCTCACGCATCGCTGTTAAATCGGGATTTTTTGACGAACACATATACAACTGTACTTCCCTGCCCCCCAGCTCACCTGACATGGCCTCAGCAGATTTTTATATTTACCCCAAAAGACGATGATTCCAATCAGCTGAAGATATAAAACTGAAATCGTAGGCGGAATTCCGCTCAGTCTCCCAAAATGCCTACCAGGATTACTTTCGTATGTTAAAACGGTGTTAGGAGCCTTTTATTAATACAGGAGGGGAATACTTCAGAGGGGACAAAACTAACTAGGCTGCAGGTAAACTCTCAAATAGTGGCGATTCAAGCTCATTGAAATTGGTGTAAAACATTTCTCTCTTTCACACCCACGCTCTCTCTATCTTTCTTTCACTCTGTAATTGGAGAATTACTAACTCTGTTGATGATAAAAATCAAATCAAATCAAATCAAATCTATATACGCAAATTCGCACGTAGAGAGACCAGCAGACTTACCCCTCCATCAGCAGTTGAAACTCCCCCATCTGTCCATCTAACGGTTTAGACAGCATGGGGATGAATTAAGTTCATCCCACGGTCCATTTTGATGGAAAATGATTCTGTTACCGTAAACCAAGGAGACGAGCACGCGGGTGGCAAAGGCTCCGCACCCTAACACTCCTTTCACTTCCCGTGGTAGTGGAAGTTCTTCGGACGCGTGGAGGTTTCCTACATCATCCACTACAACTTGCAAAAGCGCATGCGCAGAAGCTGCCACAATTCATATTGTCTCCAAATGCCTTTTTTCGAGAATGCCTTCACCCCTGTTGCCCGCTATGAGTTTTTCCTTCACAAACGCACAGCCACCCTCGCATGAACCCCATGTTGGGATTCTGTCGGGAAACAACATGCTCATAAGAGGTGACAATAGCATTGGTGGTGGTGATTACTGTTTCAAGAGGAAGTACAACTGGGCAATTGTCCGGCTCCATGGCTAAATGGTTAGCGTGCTGGCCTTTGGTCACAGGGGTCCCGGGTTCGATTCCCCGTAGGGTCGCGACTTTTAACCATAACTGGTTAGACCAATGGCAGCAGTCTTCTGTTCCCAATCAACATCTTGTGACTCTACCTCATGTTCAACCTCCCGGATTCCATCTACCCAGACGTCAATGGAGGACTCGAAACAGGATAAGAGTCAATCAAGGAAGATGCGGCTATACTCTTTATAAATGGGGCTGGCAGAAGTCTTCTGGGTGTGATTGTGGAGCTACCTCACAGACCATCCACCACGTAATTGCCGAGTGTCCACAGAGAGCATTTCAAGGTCCTTTGGAGGACATACTCAACGCAACTGAGGAGGCCTTAAAATGGATCAATGGACTTGATTTGGAACTATAGGCTTCTGCTTGTATATATTGTGTATATATTGTATACTTATTTATATAATCTATCTGTGCACATCATACGATAAATAAATAAATAACCATAACTGGTTAATTCCGCTGGCACGGGGGTTGAGTGTCGTCTTCATCATTTCATCTTCATAATGACGCACAGGTCGTTTACGGGCGTCAAATAGAAAAACCTGCATCTGGCGAGCCGAACTTGTCTTCGGACGCTCCTGGCACTAAAAGCCATACGGCATTTCATTTACTGGGCAACCATCCTCTTTTAACACGAATCAGAGGGAAAATATGGAAAGGTCCGACACTTCGAAAATTGAAGGTAAGGCAAGGGCCACGAAGGGCGTGAAAATGAGACTCCCTAGGCCTCCACACGTAATACCATCTGGGTCGCAAAATAACAAGAGTTGACCAAATGAATTCGGATAGATAGATGAAAGTGCATGGCACAAGTAAATGGAAGCAATGTCAGAAATCAGCTAAGGGTCCGGGGTCGCCAACATATGTTCCCAAGTTCAGAGCTCTTGGCGCTCCTTTTAATCACCTCTTAGGACAGGCAGGGGATATCGTGGGCTGCAGTGTGGAGAGCGCACGCAAATTGAAAACATAGTCTGCATGATCAGAAACTTGAAATATTTGTTTGAATGCTTTTTTTTTTTTGCAAGTTGCTTTACGTCGCACCGACACAGATAGGTCTTATGGCGACGATGGGATAGGAAAAGGCTAGGACTGGGAAGGAAGTGGCTGTGGCCTTAGTTAAGGTACAGCTCCAGCATTTGCCTGGTGTGAAAATGAGAAACCACGGAAAACTATCTTCAGGGCTGTCAACAGTGGGGCTCGAACCTACTATCTCCCGAATACTGGATACCGGCCGCACTTGGCGACTGCAGCTATCGAGCTCGGTTGATTGTTTTTTTAAAATAAATACCATGCATATTAACCAATTCGGGTGTGCACTTGCGAGTATGCGAATAGCCAAAAACCACCACTGCCCCCTAAGGAGTTATTTTCAACGTTCGGTTTTTTTTTTTTGAAGACGCTTCGAGCATAATTTATGAACGGTTTTTTTTTTTGCCATTTGTTTTACGTCGCACCGACACAGATAGGTCTTATGCCGACGATGGGATAGGAAAGGGCTAGGACTGGGAAGGAAGCGGCCGTGGCCTTAGTTAAAGTACAGCGCCAGCATTTGCTTGGTGTGAAAATGGGAAACCACGGAAAACCATCTTCAGTGCTGCCGACAGTGGGGTTCGAACACACTTTCTCCCGGATGCAAATTCACAGCTGCACGCTCCTAACCGCACGGCCAACTCGCCCAGTAATTTATAAATTGAAATGATACGAAAATGAAGGAACCCTACTTGGAGTACCAAATATTTGTGAGCTCTTGAGGGTCAAGTGCACTTAATCCAATAACTGCCAATTTTGCCCTTGAAGTTTAAAATGATCCGCAGGTTTCTTAAAACATCCAATGAAAAAAAAAAGAAAATCCATAGCCTGTTTCCAGTCATTCGACCGGGTCAGGAATGGAATGAATGAAGGGGCGAGGATAGGAATTGTGCCGGCTGCCGAGCCTGTGGCACTCCTCTGGGGCAATGATTAATGAATGGCGGATGAAATGATATTGGAGAGTATTGGCGGAATGAATTATGACAGGGAAAACCGGAGTACCCCGAGAAAAACCTGTCCCGCCTCCGCTTTGTCCAGCACAAATCTAACATAGAGTGACCGGGATTTGAACCACAGAACCTAGCGGTGAGAGGCCGGCGCGCTGCCGCCTGATACACGGATATAAAACATCCAATAATAAGGAAAAATACCACCAAGTGCAATGCTTGAATAATTATGATGTACCACGAGTCGAAAGGAGACATCAATCTCAAACAGTAGTCCAATTAGGAAATCACCTCTAAAAACAAAATTTTATTTGATGTAATATGTAGACTATAAGAAACAAAGTAATAACCTGGAATTACAGATTGTACCTATAATAATCAGGGCTGGTATTTTGATGACGTCATTTTTAATTAGTTCACAACAGACATTGCTAACTTGTACAGAAATCCTGATCATGGTTCCCACATCGTAGAAATGCGAATATATTCGGTCATTTTTGTCATTTTGTATTTTTAGGTAATTTTCTAAAATGATGCATCAATATTTGGTCATTTTATGAAGTTTATTAGACAATTTTATAATTTTGAGTCATTTTCTTACACGTTTAAGGATTCTGAAGCATTTACGCGTGTGGTATTGGATGTTTACGCAACTTTAAGTGAGGATGAATACGGAGCCTTGAGAATCTTCACAACGCTTTGTCAATCTGGGGACTAAAGAAACTTTGTTCATGATTTACTTCTTGGAAATGTCCACATTCCAGGAGAGAAACCTCCAATTGGAGAAGTCTTCGTCATGATAAGTCGAGATTTTCTTCTGAAGACGCGAAGCAAAGTTCTCTACGAAACGTAAAGAATTTCACCTTGTTTTATTGACATGACAATAGCCCAAGAGCTTATTAAAATGTCTATAACATAAATATAGGCTATACCAACTCGATTCGTAAATCGATTGTAAAAATCCATTTAAAATGCATGTCACCCTTTAAAGTTTTCGGATCATTTTACCAGATTTTTGCCATCATAATATAGATAATTTATAAAACATTTTTAGGTCATCAAAATCCTGGCTCGGATAATAATAAAGGGAAGTGCTTGTCTGTCTGTTCGTGATGCGCAGCCAAATATACGGCATGCAGAGATCTGAAATTTTTAACAAAGGTAGATGGAAACGGGTCCAAAGGCACCTCGAAGCCGAATGTTTAATTTTCGCGTTCGAGTTATGAACGAAAAACCTGCCGGAAACATATGTTGGGATATGACAGTCCAACGTTCTGTCCCCAGTATAAAATGCATAGATGCACTGTCGTTAGGTAAGGTACGTAGGATAGGTAATACAAGTCAAGGAGCCATTTTAAATCCATGACGGAGGAAGCCATTTTCGGTCCCCGACACGAGGAGCCATATTCAGGTGTTATATTTACACAACATTCATTTCATTCACTGAAAATTTTAGGGAATACGACAATGTCGTTTATACCAGTAATAAAACACGAACCGCATTTTCTTTCAACTAATTTTCTAGAATAATAAAAGGAAGTGTCTGTCTGTCTGTCTGTCTGTCTGTCTGTCTGTCTGTCTGTCTGAGCGCGATGTCCAGCCAAATTAACGGCAAGCAGAGATCTTAAATTTTTAACATACTGTATGTGGACACAGCATTTCACCGATCACCACGCATGGCTGTGTCAAAGATTAATTTTTGCTCCAAGAAATGAAGCTGTCAACGTCATCAACAAGCAACTTTACAAGAATAACCCAGTGTTCAACATATTTACGACATGTAATACAGACAAGGCTGTCAGCTACACGACAAAACTTTTGAACAACTTTGAGTCACCTGGAGGACCCTCGAATATCTTGGAGCGGACGTTTGTGGCACTGATTATCCTTCTCAGGAATATGAATCCCCCTCTCTCTGCAACGGAATACGATTCTGAGCCAAGAAACCGATGCCGAATATTATCGAAACCATCATCGTGACTGGACATGCCGCGGGTGTATGAAAAGTCATTCCTGGGATTCGCATCATCCCTTCGAATATACAGTTTCAATTTAGACGTCTGCAGTTCCCCCGTTTGTTTAAGTTTCGCTAAGTGCATCAACAAGGTACAAGGACAATCGCTTAAAGTTGTGAAGTTGATGATTGATGTTTGTTGTTTAAAGGGGCGTAACATCGAGTTCATCGGCCCTTAATGGTACGAAATGAGATGAAATGAAATGAAATGACAACTTAAAAGTACAAAATCCTCCACTGACCAGAATTCAAAGCGTGAGGACGAAGAATGAATGGATGGACGGATATGAATTTAAAACGATCACTGGATCCGACCCACAGTGCCTCACATGCACAGAAGCTAGCACAAAACAATAGTATTACTGACCAAGGGACTGCTTCTATAGCACGACGCTGAATCGATTATGCTTATAGTCGAAACGGGTCCAAAATCCAGGTCATCGGCCCCTCATAATGGTATTTATCGCTAGGAAAGTAGAACCATGCTATGTGTAATGTTGCGGTACTAATCAAAAGTAGCGGAGACTCGCGGTATTCCACACATTATGGTACAATTCGCAGGTAGTGTAATGTGCACATGCAACACAGACCTATGATGTTTCGCACATTGCGGCGCTATTTACAGGCAACGCAAACCTATAAAGGCAACGCAAACCTATAACGTTCCTCACGCTTAAAGTTGTAGGGCTCCATCTTCCAAAACGGCGCTTCTCCCATTATTTGTGTGTTTCATGCAATTTGTGTAAAACATGTGTGTGCTAATAAATATGTTTAATTTTGCTGTTAAATAATTGGTTTAAAAACATCTAACGGTTGAGTTAATAAACACGGGCGAAGTCATGGGTACATGCTAGTGGTCTCATATAATAATCAACTTACCGTACATCTCATTAAAAACACGGAAATGAAGAAACATTGAAAAACCCAGTGGCGGCCGGCACATAAGTTCATAGGGTCAACGTGTTCTACCAAAACACATTACTATTTTAATTTTTACTTCTCAATACATTAAACACAGGAGGACACAAGTTTCAATCTCGTTAGGAAGGAGACTAGTATTTCTAAACTTCGAAATCCGTCTTCAGAATAGAGAATAAACTAGTTTATATCAGCTCCTGGTCACAAATCCCATGTGACCACAGAAGACATGTTTAAAGTACATAGTCTCCGAACGTTGCCGTTCGTTGGCTGTGTAGCTTGGACAAGAGGCCTGCTATAATGAGAGAGCCTCGGTCACAAGCAAACTGTGACCGAGAGGGATAGCAGGTAGTTCCCTGGAAGAAAGCTACACAGTTCACTGATTTTTACTTCTGAATGTCCTATTGTTGAAAATAATACTTTAACCATACCAATGTTTCTCTACATTAAGTAGAATAAAGACATTCCTGAGAAGTCCAATCACAGCGGAGGCAGGACAGGTTTTTCTCCGGGTACTCCGGTTTTCCCTGTCATCTTTCATTCCAGCAACACTCTCCATTAACATTTCATCTATCAGTCATTTATCATTGCTCCAGAAGAGTGCAACAGGCTTCGGCAGCCGGCACATTTCCTATCCTCGCCGCTAGATGGGGGTTTCATTCATTCCATTCCTGACCCGGTCGAAGACTGGAAACAGGCTGTGGATTTTCATTTTGTTAGAAGTCCAATGGGAACTGAGAGGTAAAAATGCTCTGGCTAAAGAAAGAAGAGTGGATCTGACATAGGTATTAATGATAAGCAGGGATAGGATTTTGATGAGATGTCAAACACACATTGCTAACTTGTACAAGAATCCTGATCATAGTTCCCACATTGTAGAAATGCCAATTCATTAGGTCCTTTTATGCCATTTTGTATTTTTAGGTCATACGTCATTATTTGGTCATTTTATGGAACTTAGACTAATTTATACTTCTTGAGCCATTTTCCCACATGTCTGAGGTGTAGTTATTGATGATGATTATGTACTTGAATAATAGAACAGGGATGGTGTATTAATGTGTTTAATTAACACTCCAACTATCGTGGGGACGAAAGTAAAAAAACACATGAATAATAATCAGAGAGAATAAAGATAATATTAGAAGCACAGAACATCAATATATAAAAGTCTTCGAAACATAAAGTTCAAAGAGTTTATAAAACATATATGAGTTTATACACATATATTAATACTAGAGGCCACCACAGAGGATTTTGAAGCACTTCGCGTGTGCTTTTGGATATTATCGCAACTTTAAGTACCGTATTTTTTGTTTGTTTTGTTCTTGAGATGTTCCCGGCTTACCGGAACACATAACAGAAAAGACATTCTTGAAAGAAAAACTGAATTTGCAGTATTGCACAGTGCGCTGAAATGTTAACCAGTATTTTTGTGTGTGTTCTTCATCAAAGTATGAAATTAGATTAGGTACCGGTATCCATTAAATTTATGTTAGTATAGAAAGATGCAGTCTGTTTGCATTTGTTTGTGTGTTAACATAAATATAGGCTATACCAACTCGATTAGTAAATAGATTTTAACATTTCGCTTGCCGGGCTGAGTGGCTCAGACGATTAAGGCGCTGGCCTTCTGACCCCAACTTGGCAGGTTCGATCCTGGCTCAGTCCGGTGGTATTTGAAGGTGCTCAAATACGACAGCCCCGTGTCGGTAGATTACTGGCACGTAAAAAAACTCCTGCGGGACTAAATTCCGGCACCTCGGCGTCTCCGAAGACCTTAAAAAGTAGTTAGTGGGACGTAAAACAAATAACATTATTATTATTATTATTATTATTATTATTATTATTATTATTATTATTATTATACATTTCGCTTAAAATTAAATGTCGTGTTTAAAAGTTTTCGGATCATTTTACTGGAATATTGTCGTCACGTCATTTTATAGATTTGTGAACATTTTTGGTCATCAAAATCCTGGACTTCATGATAAGGTAAGCCTAGGTGTTTTTTTTTTTTTTTTGCTAATTGCTTTTACGTCGCACCGACACAGATAGGTCTTATGGCGACGATGGGACAGGGAAGGGCTGGGAGTGGGAAGGAAGCGGCCGTGGCCTTAATTAAGGTACAGCCTCAGCATTTGCCTGGTGTGAAAATGGGAAACCACGGAAAACCATCTTCAGAGCTGCCGACAGTGGGGTTCGAACCTACTATCTCCCGAATACTGGATACTGGCCGCACTTAAGCGACTGCAGCTATCGAGCTCGGTTAGGTGTGTTTTATTGCTTATAGTTGCATATGTAAATATGGGTGTATATTTTTTATACTTATATTATACGTGTCTGGATTAAACCATAACGTGACCCTCCTATATGAAACATCACCAGCCGCCAGTGGTAAAACCTGTATTCTTCCTACATTAAACATTCCAAGAATAATATGTTTTAAACAGTCCAACAATTACTTCACACTTAGGCTTCAACAATTTCTGGATAACAATTGAAATAACAAATGGACACTGGGAACCTAAAGATTGTTTCAAATTTATGCAGCAAAGAGAAATCCCAAGATGGGGTCATAGCCAAGGTGGGTCATAGCAGTTACCGAGTTAACGGCATCCACGGTGCATCTACGGTTACCATATGTGCGCATTTTCGACGTTTAATGTAGCGTCCACGTACATTTTTACGATTTCTTTTGATTTTTGTTTTCATCTCGTATCGTCAACAAATTATATATTTTTTTATATCTATTATTGAATTACACCGTTTGTTATTCGCTATCAATCTACCTGTCATGACGGTAAAAAATCAATGTATCGATCTTTTTTTTTTTTTTTGCTAGTTGTTTTACGTCGCACCGACACAGATATATCTTACAGCGACGATGGGACAGGAAAGGGCTAGGAGTGGGAAGGAAGCGGCCGTGGTCTTAATTAAGGTACAGCCCCAGCATTTGTCTGGTGTGAAAATGGGAAACCACGGAAAACCATTTTCAGGGCTACCGACAGTGGGGTTCGAACCTACTATCTCCCGAATACTGGATACTGGCCGCACTTAAGCGACTGCAGCTATCGAGCTCGGTATCGATCTTTTAGCTAGCTTAGAGTTAGCTTCGATAATTCTCCTTCCTTCCGGTTTTCACTTAACAGTTTATGTTCGTGCGATACACGTGCAGACTCCAGCGAACTAATGTATTCATCCAGCTGCATCTTCATTAACCTTTTCACTCCCAAGTTTCTTTCAGCCTTATGCATGCCCCATACCAGATTTTTCTGGACATTTCGACAGTGGTTGTAATAGACCATGAATACTTTGTATTTACACAGCTACTGAAAAGTCATGAAACGACAATATTAGCGATAGTTTTCTCCAAACACTTTTCCCAAAACTTGAAAGAACTTGGCGTGATAAATGTCGGCAGCTTGTTTCACTGAAACTTATCTCCACTATATTCGTAAAAAATCAGACTCATCATCATGCCTAAAATTTCTAAAAATCTTTCGTTATGCTTTCTTTACACTCCCGTGCACCCATCTCAGGAGACATTGTGAAAGAAAAACACAAGGCACATAATTATCATCAAAAAACGGTAAGGCGATTTATGAATCGTCCGTCGTCTGAACAAAGTATGTCAACAGCGTTTGACGGAACTCGGAAGTGAACAAGAGCACATTGCTTTAAATCCGAATTAACTCGTGTATGGGACAGCGGGAGAAATTTTGACATCCGAGTTAACTCGGGCATGGGATGGAAAAGGTTAAATTACATATTCCTCATCCAATAAATCATCTTATTAGGTAAGGCAGAGCCTCCGTGGCTCAGGTGGTAGCTCGTCGGCCTCTCACCACTGGGTTCCGTGGTTCAAATCCCGGTCACTCCATGTGACATTTGTGCCGGATATAGCGGAGGCGGCGCAGGTTTTTCTCCGGGTACTCCGGTTTTCCCTGTCATATTTCATTCCAGCAACACTCTCCAATATCATTTCACTTCATCTGTCATTCATTAATCATTACCCCAGAGGACTGCGACAGGCTTCGGTAGCCGGCACAATTCCTATCCTCGCCGCTAGATGGGGGCTTCATTCATTCAATTCGTGACCCGTTCGAAAACTGGAAATTGGCTGTGGATTTTTTTTTTCATTAGGTACGGTGAAACAACAGTTTCTTGATTTTCAAAATGTACGGCACAGATACATTATTTTATTTTACAAGTTCAGTTTTTTATAGCTGAACAAACCCGCTGTGGATGGGGGGCGCAGACGAATAATACACCCACGGTATCCCTGCCTGTCATAAGACGCGACTAAAAGGGGCGACCAAGGGATGATTGAATTAGAATTATGAGACTACTTGTAATTAGTACCATCATGCGAGGAACACCATGGGTCGCCTTTACTTGCGAGTAGTACCACCATGTTAGGTACACAACAGGTTTGTGATTAGTAGCAACATAAGGTGAATCAGTATTGGTTTTACAGTACCCGTGATTAGTACCACTATATGCGGAACACCACGGGCCTGTGATTAGTGCCATTGTGAGAAACATCACGAGTCTAGGGTTGCCTGTGATTAGTACCACTATACGAGCGACAACGTGGATCTAACTTATGTTGTCTGTGATTAGTACCCACTATTTGAGGAATACCATGGGATATTACGAGTCCCTGTGATTATTACACCTATGTGAGGAACACCATGGGATTGCGTTTCCTTTGAGGGTCGCCGCAATGTGAAAAAGACCATAGGTCTGTGTCACCTGTGCGTATTACAATACCTGCGAGTAGTACCACGATGTGCGGAACACCGTAAGTCTACGTTACTCATAATTAGTACCGCCACATGACAAATACCGTGGTTCATACTTCCTAGCGATGAGACCTGGATTTTGGACCCCTTTAGACAACAAGCACCATCGATTCAGGATTGTGCTTTGGAAGCAGCCCATTGGTCAGTGTATACCATTGTTTTAAGTTAGTTTCTGGGAAGGGGGGCCATTGCGGGTCGAATTCACTGATTGTTGAAAGTTTATAATCGATGTTTTTTTTTTTTTTTTGCTAGGGGCTTTACGTCGCACCGACACAGATAGGTCTTTTGGCGACGATGGGATAGGAAAGGCCTAGGAGTTGGAAGGAAGCGGCCGTGGCCTTAATTAAGGTACAGCCCCAGCATTTGCCTGGTGTGAAAATGGGAAACCACGGAAAACCATCTTCAGGGCTGCCGATAGTGGGATTCGAACCTACTATCTCCCGGATGCAAGCTCACAGCCGCGCGCCTCTACGCGCACGGCCAACTCGCCCGGTATAATCGATGTTTATTGTCCCTTTTTTTGAATTCTAGTCAGTGGATTAATTTTGGAATTATTCTTAACTTTCAATATTGCGAATTGCCGAAATGGATCCGCTGACTATTTTAAATTCATATTCATCCATGTCTTTGCTGGGCGGGACCTTCTGTTTACAGTGCACTATGTCTTCTGGTGTGGGCTAGAGCAACTTTGTTACTTTCATTGATCTGTCTCAGTTTTTCCTTGGCTTTGACAAAATGAAAGTGACTGAGGTATGAATGATACTAGTAATGCCATTCCTTAGCAGCTAGTCCCCGTTATGAATGGTGTGACAATGTTGCTCATAGGGTCGGTTGGTGCTTGCATTTCAGTGGGCTTGGCAGACTGATATGCAGTAGCAACTTCTGACTCGGTAAGGACAGCAACGGGAAACTACCTCACTCCTCATTTCCCTAGCACGCCTCTTCAGTGATGCCTAGGCCATCTATGACAGCTAATGGCGGAGCTGTTGAGGATCCAACCAGCCTTCGGGCTGTGGACTAAACATACAACATACATTCATCCATTCATTCTTCATTTGAATTCTGGTCAATTGATGTTTCGGACTTTTTAATTGTCATTGCATTTCGTCTCATTTCGTACCACAAAAAGCATCATCATCATCATCATCATCATCATCATCATCATCATCATCATCATCATCATAGCTGAACAATGCGTTTCGATCATGCTTCGTTTCGTTTTTGTTTCAGATGATTTGTTGATTTTTTCAATTACTTAAAACTGCACAGTTCTTCTTTGTTGTGCCAGCCCATAACGCTTACGTTGAGAGGTTGTTCTCTTTAATACAGGCACAGTGAACAAGGGATAAAAATAGATTGGCAGTTGAATAGTAAACTTTAATTTCAGACATTTTAAGTGTAAAAGCTACTTCAAATAATTGTATCAACAAAAGGAACTGCTAAAAAGTTCAGTCCAATGAGAAATACCCATGGGACATGGGCTCTAACATGAAGGTGTGTGCAGTGTGTGAAATATTTTTAAAAATGTAAATCTAGTTATTTGACAACATAAAATTGAGCTAATAATGTTTCATTCGGCAGTTCTAAGAGCGTGTTGATTAATTCCGTTGAGGGTGTCCTCATTTTGGGTTTCAGAATATCGTAACCCTAGGTGTATCACATGGAGGAAGGAGCGGTAAAATTACGTTACATCTCTAAAAAAATGTTGCAGTACTACGCGGACCGTTAGGGAGGGGAAAAATCTTGAAACACATAGAATTCATGACAGTATGGGCCGAGCGCTGTCACGATAGAAATGTAATAGCGTTTCGACAGGAGATATCGATCATGCTACTGAGACCGGGAACGTCCTATGGAGAGCGACCACGTCAGTGGCGAGACAACGGCCAGGTCGATACAGCTACAGGTGCATGTCGACTCTATCCTCTTATTCGAATGGCCAGGCCAATTACAGTAATGTTGAGTGCTGTCCAGCTCTTTCACACAGCTAAAGGAGCTTATTCCTCTGCCGTTAATGTCACAAACCCTTATCTCTCTAATTTTTGTTTTGTTCCTAACGTGTTCAGCACAATAATAATGCAAAACAAAAGTTACTCACGGCCGCTTCCTTCCCACTCCCAGCCCTTTCCTATCCCATCGTTGCCATAAGACCTATATGTGTCGGTGCGACGTAAAATAAATTGTAAAATAAACAAAGTTACATACATTTGATGAAATTAGTTTCGGTCTTGTTAGACCATCATCAGTCAAAATCAATAATATTTAAGGCAAGACATGAATTATAGATAAAATTTATGAAGCAAGCGTATGTTGTTAAAATTCAGTGCAAGACAAGTAAAGATATGGATGTTCAATACTCATCACAATCACATGTCTTGTGTAAGTTCTAAGTTTTCTTCCAATTTGAAGAATGCACTTCACAGAAGACCAGGTGAAACATAAAATACTAACACTTGAAGAATGATGTTCATGGGAAAGTGTTGAGATTTTCATTTGTTTCCAATATGAATCATTGAAAAAAAATTGAAAGAGAAAAGGCAAAGAAAAAGAACAGAGCTGAGTTCTAGATGGCAGGTATAGTATAGCCTAATGTGGGGCTGAGGGATGTGGAATGGTGGGTGAATGCTGGAGGGAATTTGGAGAAAAATAAGTAAGGGGGTTTAGAGTACCTGATTTATTTTTATTGAAAATAGGAATTAATAGATCAAATAAAGTGTTTGGTTTTTCTGATATATCATTAAGGTTGAAATTGGGATTAAAGAATTGATCCAGGTTGATGAAACAATTTTCAAAGATATTGAACACAGAGCCCTTATTAATCATTTTTAAGATTTTTAGATCTTTGTTTTTGCTCTTTCAAGTTTTTCAATGATCCGCATTGTAAACAAATGAACATCTCAACACTTTCGCATCAACATCATTCTGTTCATACTTGTTTCGTCTGAACTGAATTCTAGAAGATTCTTCAAGTGCTAGTATTTTAAGTGTTCATACTTGTTTCGTCTGAACTGAATTCTAGAAGATTCTTCAAGTGCTAGTATTTTAAGTGTTTCACCTGATCTTCGGTGAAGTGCATTGTTCAAATTGGGGAAAAACTCAGAACTAACACAAGACATGTGATTGGGACGAGTATTTAATATCCAAATCTTTACTTCTCTTGCAATGAATTTCAACAACATACGCTTGCTTAATAAATTTTATCTATAATTCATGTCTTGCCTTAACTTTTATTGATTTTGACTGATAATGGTCTCTAGCAAGACTGAAAATACTTTCATCAAATAAATGTAACTTTTTTAAGGTGACAATAAATAGTATTGAATAGGTGGAAACCTCTAGCTTGTTTCACATTATATTGCTCTTCAATATGGAATAATATTAAATTTATTACCTACTAACACATGTGCTCTTTCTTTGCATAGGAATTGGTAATCGATTTCACAACTCCTTAATGAATTTATCACCGAGCTCGATAGCTGCAGTAGCTTAAGTGCGACCGGTATCCAGTATTCGAGAGACAGTGGGTTCGGCAGCCCTGAAGATGGTTTTCTGCGGCTTCCCATTTTCACACCAGCCAAATGCTGAAGCTGTACCTTAGTTAAGGCCACGGGCTCTTCCTTCCCACTCCTAGCCCCTTCCTATCCCATCGTCGCCACAAGACCTATCTGTGTCGGTGCGACGTAAAATCATTTGTAAAAAAATTAATTTATGCGAAGTTACATGCCTGTATTCAAACGTTTAAAACGGCATGTTCAACTGATATTCTTCTATAAAAGCACGTGGCAGTAACGTGTAGTACGATAAAGCTGAACAAAGTGGAGACAGAATGGGGTAGATCAGAGAGTTTATTGAACGATACAGTTCCTGGTCCGAAATTGTGCGTGATTCTCCCTATTTCTTAGTTACATATTGTTGTTCATCTGAAAGCGGGAGTGGCACTGTGGCTGAAAACATATGAAACCAATCGTTGACGATAACCTTCCTTATTATCTATTCTACCGAAAAGAGTAAAATGGCTCTTCAGTCAAACCATTTAACCCAACTTAAAATGACAGTAAAACAGTCCATTAATGATAACTCCCTTTTTATACTCCTATCGAAATGATGCACATGGGAAAAAAGTTTTAGAAATTGATTTCCATTAAGGCAGGTAGATTTCCATTAAGTTTAGTTGTGTATATTTTGTGGGAGTGCAAAATAACTGTTTCGTATAAACCCCCAGACAATTCAGGGATTTAGAAACAATATTGGCCCTACAGCCTACCCAAGCACAGGTGGATTCTAAATATAAAGTTTGGTAGAAATATATATTCAGTAGTTTTCAAGGTATAAGACCTCAGAGAAACAAACAGGCAGACACCAAAGATAAAAAATATGCACATGGTCATTATACACCTGAAAGGGATAACTGAAAGAAAATTTCGCCAAAATAGTCAATGTACAGACACACGGTAGTTACGATTTTAGTTATATAGATAAAGAATCTGCTCCACGTACAACACCTTTTGGGCTATGTTCACTCGACTTAACCTGTAAAACAGCCCGGTAATGATATCTCATGTATTAATCATCTTATCGATAAAGTACAAATGAAGAAAAAGTTTTAGAAATGGATTTCCATCAAGGCTGGTCTATTCTCATCAGTCTTTTACATTTTGTGGGAGAGTAAAATCACTGTTTCGGTTTCCTATAAAACCCCAGTCCACTCCAAAAATCCCCATGGCGCAACAGCCTCGATCGTTGCTCTGCCCGAAGGCCTGCACATTACGAGGTGTCGTGTGGTCAGCACGACGATTCCTCACGACCGTTATTCTTGGTTTTCTAAACCGGGGCTGCCACTTCACCGTCAGATAGCTCCTCAATTTTAATCACGTAGGCTGACTGACCTCGAACTAGCCCTCAGGTCCAGGTAGAAATCCCTGACCTGGCCGGAAATCGAACCCGGGGCCTCCGGGTAAGACTCAAGCACGCTACCCCTACACCGCGAGGCCGGCTCCCAGTCCACCTCGGGTATTTGAAATGTTATGGACCTTAAAAGCTATCTCTGGACAGGGGGATTGTAAATACGAAGTTTGGTTAAAATATTTCCAGTAGTTTTGCAGGTATAAGAAATATGCTTTACACCCACCCGCTTTTAGGCTCGAACTTACAGTGGCAAACTGTCCGTTAATGATGTCTCCCTTACTAATCATCGTATCGAAAAAATGCACATAAGAAAAAAAGTTTTAGAAATTTATTTCCATTAAGTTTGTTTCTGTGAATTTTGTAGGAATGAAAAATCACGGTTTCGGTTTTGTATAAAGCCCCAGTCAATTCAGGGATTAAGAAACAATATTGGCTCTATAACCTACCCAAGGACAGGTGGATTTTAAATATTAAGTTTGGTAGAAATATATCCAGTAGTTTTCAAGTTATAAGAACTCAAACAAACAAACAAACAAACAAACAAACAAACAAACAAACAAACAAACAAACAAACAAACAAACAAACAAACAAACAAACAAACACCAAAGCTAGAAAGTATGCAGATGGTCATTATTACACCTAAAATGTATAAGTGAATGAAAATTTCGCCAAAAGAATCAATGTACAGACCCACGGTCATTACGATTGTATTTATATTGATGATGTCTAGCACAAGCAAGTGGAATTCCAAATGTATACATTTGTGATGATGATGATAATAATAATAATAATAATAATAATAATAATAATAATAATAATAATAATAATAATAATAATAATAATAATCTATAAGCAAGGGAACAGGAAGGATTGTAACAACTATCGAGGTATCTCATAGATCATGCAAGCTTCGGATGTTAAGCAAACGTCATATTTCTTTCCTGAGCTCATTTTACCCAAAATCTGAAAAATAAGTGTGGGTGACGTGTCCCTGGCCTTGTTTAAAGCAAGTTGATGTTGCATATAAATGCATAATTCGGCCATTTTTATTGTTTTGGTCATACTTTACTCATTTTAATGGTATAAGGTCATATTTGGTTATAATTTCAGCATTTTCAGAAGCAATTAGCAAACAAGTAAATTCAATGTTATCTCTTGCCCAGTTCTTCTTTGAAGGGTCTAGTTACAGCACTCCTCCCCTTTCACTACCAACGAATTTCACCAGATTGGCCTCAATAAACTTCCTGTTGGACAGTGTCTTTCAACTTACGCCGGCAGATGCCAAAAAGCACGCTAATACTTCGTTTTTTAGATTTATTTAGGAAAATCAAGTGAGAACTGCACTTCAAGGTAATGATGCTGAAGGAGTGTTGAAAGTTTTAACGTACTGTAGCTCTCATGGGCGCCCATATGACAGTTTCTAGAGGGGGAGCCCAGACCAGGGGGTACGTAGTAATTTTAATATTTTGGAAGATAAATGGCGATTTCTACTCTGCGGTAGAATAACCCACGGTATCCCCTGCCTGTTGGTGGGGGATGGTACTACCGCTTTTACGTAATAATGACTTTTAAGTCATTTTCTTGAAAGGAAAACACGTGACTACACTAGAGTTTTGCCTTTCCCTGAGAGCTAGAGGGGGGCCGCGACCCTACCTTGCCCCCGGGTATGGGCGCCCTTGGTAGCTCTCTGTCAGTTTGTATGAATAAATGTGTCTGGTGTATTATCGCTGAACACGTTTTGTTGCTTAAGTCGTTTAATGTAAGTAATACTCAAATAATTGCTACCTATTCCCAAAATTCAAGCCATACTTTATCGTATTTTAGGTCATATTTAGCTAGTTTTATGGCATATTTGCTTGCATGTATTGTACTTCTTTAGGTCATAAACTTCTGAACCATATTCATGATCATACAACCGCTCCTTTGAAGTGTCTGCTGCAAGGCTATCGAATTCCTATCCAGCCTGTGTTAGGAATTGCACCTCTTTAGCTTCTTTTGCGCTGTTTTGCCGAAATTACCTAATGAATATATAACCAGCTTGTGTGAATGTCAATATGAATGGAAGAATGAACGTGGTTAAGATTTCTGATTATTTCATTAATCTGTTTTCTGTAGTTTATATGAGTTATTATGTGGTTAAGTGTAATAAATAAATAAATAAATAAATAAATAAATAAATAAATAAATAAATAAATAAATAAATAAATAAATAAAGTTTGTTTCTTTTATCCATGAAAACAGAGTCCAGTAATTTACAGATACCATGAGAGTCACTTCTCTTGCATACGCTAACCGAAAGCCGTTATATATAATATGCAACTTGTTCAATTCCAATGAAGGTTTTATCTCCTCATTATAAACAACTTTCTGTCCTTGACCCCATTTTTCGCTACAGCAATCACTCTCGCAGCTTTCATATAATATTATGTTATTTTCAGGTTATAAGTAAGACATTTAACTCGTCTTCCACTCTAATACATTAATGCCAATCGAATAACAGAGTGATACAATAATTCAATTCACTTTCTTATTACAGAACACTATTGATCGCAAATGTGACCTCATTGTGTTAGGTTTGCCACGTCTTCATTCCAATTTTCTCCAACGACGTACTATTTCAATTTATTTACTGTGCTCACCAGAAGCATATTCCTTCCCAGCTATTTGTTTAATTGCTAAAGACACAAATTCTGTAGCAATGTTTTCAAACATTTTATATCGAAGCATGTGTAATTTTTGTTCTTCTTCTACCGCTATTCCCAACACCAGGTTGGGATCGCGGGTGAGAAATGTGTTGCAGACGTAGATTCATTACTGTCAGATGGCCTGGTTGACGCCATCCTTTTGTTTCTGTGGTAGTTAATAGTGTAATGCATTTTATGTACATAAAAAGGAGAGTACAGTACCTAACAGAAGGTTAACACCACCAGCGAAAATCAGTTAATGAACTCCAGATATTTATTGTACGAATTGGTCTTCAAATAATTTTTGGCTTCGTGTTGAAAAAGAACCGTTGAAATATCGATTTTAAGAGACAATGTTTTAAGCATTTTGAGAACCTATAAAAGTACCCCACTTTTGGATGTAAAGGCCACCCTGTTCACTAAGCTACAGCAGGTAGGCCTATTATGGCTACTTAATTTTTTTTCTAAACACCTATCCAATCTATTATACAAAATGTTTAATTCTGTTTTGCCCTTCCAGCGATAATTAAACAAATGAGAGGGTTTCAACAGGTGAAATTGGCAACAGTTATAGATCTATATGTCTTATTTACAAGAAAAGTACAATAAACCTCTCACGACAACGATTTTTGTTCCTTTTTTTAAAAGAAAAAGTTGTTTCTGCCAGCGAAGTTATTGTCTCATCGCCATGAAGACGTACGTACACAGCTATATCTACCGACATCCTGATTTCTGTTGCCATCTTGGTACCAGATATGGGTTATAAGAATAATGCATTGTTGACCATCGTACTGTTTAGTGACAAATGCTATCTTTCAGTGAAGTAAATTAATCATCTTTTCCATTCTGGGGGAGGAGTGCGACAGACTTCGGCAGCCGGCACATTTCCTATGTTCGCCGCTAGATGGGGACTTCATTCATTCCATTCCTGACCCGGTCGAATGACTGGAATAGGCTGTGGATTTTCATTTCCATTCTGGGGAATGAAAACACACCATTTCCATCGATAAGCACGAACGCAAGCAGTCTGCCTGTGACCGTGGTCGCTAAAGCGTTAAATTTATGGTCTGACATCGTGGTTATCCGGTTCGACTCCAAGTGGCTGAAAGAAATTATCATCATAATGATGATGATGATGCTAGTTGTTTTAAGGGGCCTAAGATCGCAGGTCATCGGCCCCCATCAGAATGTTGGCTGGAAATATAAAGGAGGTGGCAGTATACAATTTCAATACATTGCGTGCCAAAACCTGGATTAAATTCCAGGCCTCTCTGCAGTGCTCATATCTATCTGTCTATAAACGTGTTTCTTCTTTTCGTCCAAGTTTTCCAAAGTAGCATTAATATTTTGCCCAAGAAACGAACAAGTTAACATCAACCGATTCCAAAGTAGCGTTAATATTTTGCCCAAGAAACGAACAAGTTAACATCATCACCCGATAAGTTCTGAATAGTTTGATAGATGACCAAAGAACGTACCAATATATCACTGACTCTATAATGTTAATGAAGTTAATAAAGCCGGTTTGTGCAATGGAACGAGACTGAATTTACGAAAGCTAGACAGAAATATTGTTCCTGCAGAAATTCAGACGGACTCAGTTTCAGGAAAGGAAGTGTTTTATACCAAGAATAGATGTAGAGCCTGTGAATCCGGGTATACTATTCGTTCTTAAATGGAGGCAATCTCCTTTACATTTAGCCATCTCTGTTACAATAAATAAGTCACCAGCATTAACATTAAAGTTGGGATAAATCTCCCCACTCCAGTGTTCTGGACAGTTGTATGTAGCATTTCCAAGAGTACCCAGATCCACAAGCCTATATTTCAAAGTACAACTCCGAGCTACAACTACACTCTATGGTTTGTCAGGAAATACTTCAATATCTGTTTTGATTCCATTCGAATGCGGCATAAAACCTAGAATGTGTAACTTTTATTCATAAGATATATTAATATTCCATTTAGAATATCCAATTACTTTACAGATAGGAATTTCGACTGTAGAACACGTTGGCTTGATCACTTTCGCCTTCCTATTCTTCCATAATCTTTTCATGAACTCACTGTGTTGCTTCTTCCGTTCTTCTGATCACTCTGTACTAGTCCTGCTGCTAGTTTTGACGATAAATGTGTGTTTATTTACTGAGGTCAAGAAAACTTTTGCGATTTTCCATGATGTCTTCCCTGATGTTCAATTCAATCACGTCCCTTCTTGTTTCCTCCTGGCAATTGATTCTCCTGTTTTAGAAATTTATTATTGAATAATCTTTTTGTGAGTCTCCATTTGCATTTACATTTAGGATATATTATTTGAATATTTTTTGTAATTTCATTGAAATCAGCCAGGTCCAACCCAAATAGTTCCCTTGCTTGGGCAGCATGAAACAGACGCTCAAGACTGGTCACTTCCCGACAAGTTTCAGAAAGTATGGAGAAAATCAGACAGAAACTCTTATCAGTTTGCGTGTGGATTTTCCTGTGCAAAAGAACACGGCAGCTACTTCTACTATTCCTATATCAGCGCTATGTTTGTGTTTTCTTCAGTCCTTTCCAGAATACATTTTTAGCGAACTCCACGGAGTGATTAATATATCTAAAATGTATTTTGCAAGAGAGTATCAAATTCTGAATGGTAAATGGAATCGAATTTCTGGACTAGAGAAAGTGAGGCGTTTTATATAAATCTGGGGAATACTAAAGACCTCATTTAGAACTACAGTCGAACCTCGATATCTCGAACCTCCATTACTCGAATTTTCAGTATCTCGAAGTAACTTAAATTTCCCGGCCGTTCGTCCTATTCTTCACATGCATTTATTTCTCTATTAATCGAAATTTCGTTACAAGAAATTTCTCGATTTCTCGAAGCAAACATTTCCTCCCGTGAAGGAAAAAAAATCCTCTGTAACTCGAATTTTGTGCAACATTAACTGTGTAATATGGCATTTGTGGTTTGTGAGTAACAATTTATTTATTTATTTATTTATTTATTTATTTATTTATTTACTGCGCACTACAGGATTTCTAATCCCAATTACAATGGCAAATGTTTACACGTTTTTTAAATGTTTCAATCAGTCTAATATCATAATATCTAAACTATTCTAATATTATATTTACGTTGAGAAATAATATTACATATCTAATCCTTACAAGAAACAAGTATATAAAAACATAATTTCGTATCTGAACTAGTCTAATAACCTAATACCTAAACTATTCTAATATTATATATACAATGAAAAAGGAACAGTATTTTACATCTAATCTAATTTAACCTTTACATGAAAGAGGAAAATAAAAAAATAAAAATCGTAATTTCATATCTAAACTATTATTTTTTTCTAGTTCTAACAGTTATAATAACATTTATGGGATAGGGCTTAATGTTGAATGTTTATAATACATTTTTTTGGTTCAAATCAATTAACAAGTAAAGAAAGGGTTACAGTGATGCTGGGAGCTAAAATGAGGGGAACAGAAAAACTAAAACTTCTTGTAATCGGAAAATCGGCGAAGCCACGCTGTTTCTTGAGTGTGAATTAATTACCGGTCATGTACGAAAGCAACCCCGAAGTCGCGGATGACAAGCTCCATTTACGAATCTCAGCTGCGTGGTTTCGACGAGAAGTTTCAACGTGAAGGGAGGAAATGTTAACAGTAACAAACAGGAGGGACTAACGGACATTTTCCATAGGTGTTAACGGAGGTGTTTTTCTTGTTTCACTACTGTATGTACTGTATCCTGTCTTCTAAACAGTTATAATAATAAGGGTTATAATTAAAGTAATGCCGTAAAATAGAGTTTGTTTGTATATTTTTAAGTACTGTTAAAAATAATGTATTCCGTATAGGCCCGTAAATACTGTACATATGATTCAATTATGTGCTAGACATACTCAAAAACGGTTTCCTCTTTACCTCGAAATTTCGAAAACTTGAAATAAAATTTTGCTCCCGAGGTGATTGGAGATATTGAGGTTCCACTGTACAATCTTTAGACAGATGTGAGTGCAATGGCACATACTAAACTCCACACTCCAAAATCAGCATAGGATAAGACTCCTTGGTAAAAATGAAATGGCGTATGGCTTTTAGTGCCGGGATGTGTCCGAGGACTTTGGCTCGCCAGGTGCAGGTCTTTTTGATTTGACGCCCGTCGGCCGTGATGAGGATGAAATGATGATGAAGACGACACATACACCCAGTCCCCGTGCTAGGGGAATTAACCAATTATGGTTAAAATTCCCGAACCTGCCGGGAATCAACCCCCGAGACCCCTGTGATCAAAGGCCAGCACGCTAACCATTTAGCCATGGAACCGGGCAGACTCCTTGGTGAGAACACAGCAATGCTTCATGACATTGCGGCTTAATGTTTACATAGCTGTGGTGGTAGATAAGACAGGAGGATAGAAAGATAAGCAAGCAAAACTACTTGCGAGTCGTGATACAAGGGAACTTTATTAACCCCTTAACTGCAAATTTACTCCTGTAACAAACTGCAGTAGAAATCGGTTATAACTCTCCCGAAGGCACCGCCAATTAACGGTAGTTATAGGCGATAGTCGCAAAAACCGGTTTTTCTTATTGCAAAAAATCTTTTAGGCTGCACACTTACACGGTTAATTACCAGAATAAAGTTTAAACTTCAAAAAACATAAGTCAAATAAGTACTATACTGTATTTTTAATAATTTGTAGAGTGGAACTGAGAGGAATGATCGCACAGTACGTACAACAATAATATGTCAGCAAAATATAAAATAATAAGCGAGGAAACAAGTAGCAACAATGCAAATTGATTAAATAATGTCGTACACGGTCTTGACTAATAAATGACATGTTCTTCCTATCCTTCCAATTTCTTCGCGATGCTGACATTCTTTTCCCCATTTTCTAATCGCCATTTTAAGTGTGACTTTTCTTCAGTATTATACACTTTCCCTTCCTCTTGCGACATCTTCACAGCGATGCTTGCCTCGACTATTTAACAGACAGACTGATTTGAAATCTACAATCTACTGAAAACAACAGTTTGAAAAGTTTTACATTGTTGTCAACAATCTCTAAACGCGCAACAATCAAAATCATTGGACGTTATAGTCGATACATTTCCCCGAAAATGTGGTAAAAAATACGTCGTTTTATGCGATATGTCGTAGTAAGAGATTTTGTAAATACAGTTTTTATATAGGATTTAGGCGGGACCATTAGATTTCGCCGTTATATCAAATACGTAGGGACCTGCGTTTTTCATTTTCTTTTTAGTGGAAATCGGGGTTATTTTTTCAGAATTTCGAGTTATTTTTTAAATAATTTTATTATCATATTTTTGTACATTAAAGACATAATATTATCCGCAACAGACACAGAGAAAATAGTAGTTACTGGACCAGCATCTTAAGCAAAATGACGCACGCGCATGAGTCGAGTTGGAGAACAAGTTGACCCTGTAAGACTGTGATGGACACGATGGTCTATTCTGGTAGTGGAGAAACCTTTATAAGAAGGCAAACCCCGTGAATTCCTATTATTATGTCAACTTGATGAAAGTTGACATATTCGCGTTATTGTCTCATTTCGTTTTATGTTGCGAAATACAGCTGTTTAATTTTCCAATTATTAACAACGTTATGTATAGGTAACTGTTTCCCACGCATTTTAGGGAAGACGTTTTAAAAGTCGGTGTTATCGGAAGCGCGAAATATCCAGGTCCCTACTAGTACGTAGGGGCTGCCTGGCCGAGGCGGTAAAGGCGAGCTCGGTTCACCCAAAAGGACGTGGGTTCGAATCCTCGTCATGAAGTCGTAAAATTTAAGAAACGAGATTTCCACTTCCGGAGGTGCATATGGCCCTGAGGTTCACTCAGCCTACATCAAAAATGAGTACCAGGGTAATTCCTGGGGGCAAAGGCGGCCGGGAGTAGAGCTAACCACTCTATCCCATCACGTGCCGAGGTTAACAATGGTGGAAGCCTTTACCTTCCACTCCTCCAAGGGCCTTCATGGCCTGTACAGATATGACGTTGCTTTTTTTTTTTTTTTTGCTACTAGTACGTCCTTAAGGGCTGGTTTACACGGGTAGAGTAGCGAGGCGAGTAGAGTAGATAGTAGAGTAGCCACGTTACTCTACTCTACCACTGTCTGGTAGAGTCGACACTTATATCGTTCATACGGGAGTAGAGTCATGCAGTAGAGTAGAGTAGTAGCACCATGTCAAGACGCAAGCACATCGAAACGAAGAGTTTAAAGACATTTGCAATCATATTAATGCAAGAGGTTAGTGAAGCATTTAGAAGAAGCAAATGAGGAAAGAACGGAATGGGTAAGAGGCTGGCTTAGGAGAGATACACTCGGGGCATCAACATTAATTCTGAGAGAACTTGCGACAGAGTATAAAGAAGAATACAGAGAGTGAATGAGATCGAAGCCTGATAACTTCCAGACACAGTTAGATGCTAAAACACCGCAAATTCAAAGACACAACACAGTGATGAGAAATGCAATAACACCGAGATTTAAGCTTGAGGTGACTGAAGTTCTTGGCCAATTATAATAGCCATCAGTACACTGTAAATCACGCTGGCGTAGGCCTAATTTGTAGTAGCTTCTTTGCCATAAATACTTCAATTACTGATCTATTTATATAATTCGTTTGTTCGTTGCTTGTACGGCCCAGGTGTAGAGATTAAATTTCAAGACCTGACATTGTACTGTAAAAAATAATTATTTTGGATATTCTAAACAAAATATGAAAATTATTCTATTTGTTGTGGACATTACTGTTATTGCTTAAAATTAATGGCATTGTCAAGTGATACGAAGTAGAAGATCCCTATGTATGTTATTAATATGATTAAAGTACAGAGTCCTGCATCATTGTCTAACTTAAACACGTCGAGACACATGATGAACACGCTGTGTAACACAAACTTGAGAAACCTTCATCTAAAGGGACAATTCAGCTGACACTTGTTTATATTTGTTGTTGCATCTTCGAAACTATTATAGGTTTAGGTATTTTTAAATACTTCTTCCATCGAAATGAGGGAGGTCTGTTCTCCATTATAGGACAATACACCTGCATTTGTTTGACCTCCAAAGGTGCACCTCCCCTTAATATCACTGAGCTATAATATTACGTTGTGGCTTTTAATATTCTTCTTTCTTTATTAATCTGCTCACCCTCCAGGGTTGATTTTTCCCTCGGACTCAGTGAGGGACCCACCTCTACCGCCTCAAGGGCAGTGTCCTGGAGCATAAGACATTGGATCGGGGGATACAACTGGTGAGGATGACCAGTACCTCGCCCAGGCGGTGTCACCTGCTATGCTGAACAGGGGCCCTGGTGGGGGATGGGAAGATTGGAAGGGATAGAAAAGGAAGAGGGAAGGAAGAGGCCGTGGCCTTAAGTTAGGTACCATCTCGGCATTTGCCTGGAGGAGAAGCGGGAAACCACGGAAAACCACTTCCAGGATGGCTGAGGTGGGAATCGAACCCACCTCTACTGAGTTGACCTCCCGAGGCTGAGTGGACCCCGTTCCAGCCCTCGTACTACTTTTCAAATTTCGTGTCAGAGTCGGGAATCGAACCCGGGCCTCCGGGGGTGGCAGCTAATCACACTAACCACACCACTGAGGCGGACGGCTTTCAGTATTACCTTGCAAATTATAATTTACTAAACCACTTAAGAGAGGGAGTGTAGATGTCGGCGGCACCACCTCCAGACTTCTTGGATTTACGAATTTTCGTCAGTTCTTGGTTGTAGGTACATCGTATTTAAAAAAAAATCTGTTTAAGTTCCATAAAACCAAAACCCTCTTTACCCATTTTCGTAATCAAGTCCTCTTCCGTCGCCCGTCTCATATTTTAGTTTCTGTAAATAATGCTGTTTATATTCCACAAACATTCTTTTTTCACTGTCAGTTCTACAAATTTACATGTTTCTTCTTCCGTACACTTGATTTTGCCACCAAATAAACGCACAAAAATGCTCAGTTTACTCAGCGGAATACCGTCAGTACACACATGGAATAGGCTAATGACGCGCCAACTGAAAAATCGAGCGTCCTCGGGTTTCTCCGCCAGCTCTCGGAGCTCGGTTCCGGTGGAGGGGGTTACTTTACCACAGCGGAAACCCACTCTACTCTACTGCGTACTATAGGTGGGCCGGCACAAGGTTGCACTTGACAGTTGTAAGTCATGTTGGCACTACTACAAAAATGAAATGAAGAACCTCACCCGTCAGTCAGAATCACCAATCCACTACTTTTTATGTCAGATACAATTACGCATTTTATTAATGTTAATTCGTATTTAATTCCGTATAGTGTTCATAATCTTTTATTTGCTTACACAAATATGAGCATTTAAAATATATTATAAGGTTTAAGCGAGCTACAAAATAAATACGAACTATTTTCAGCTGATTGTTGTTGGCAATATAGGTAGTATAGTGGTGCCATCTATAAGTAGCTTGACTACTGTATTGAAGTGTTGCCGTTTTGTCTGTCGCCGCTAGCACGTGGTCAGGTGTGATTCGCGCGTTTATGAAAGTTTTGTTTTCATTGTGAGATAATTGTGAAATTTTATTTTAACGAATGCAGTGCGATGTCTCGGAAATGACAACATAGTCATGAAGCGCGAAGTGATAATTCTTTGAGCCGCGGAGTGTCCCTTAATAGTCAGGCATTAGAATTAGTGCGGAGAACTCTTGAGTTTTACGAGAGGGAGACGAAATTCGTACGCTTGTATAGCCGTCTCTCTGTTCCTCTAGGTCATGTTGTAGATCATGTTAGGGCTTTCAAAGCGTACTGTCATTCAGACAGGTGTTCGCCTCCAAGAACAGAAGGAAAAAGTGACTGGGGTACATAGCAGTAGCAAAAACGGGGCTGATAGTAGGGACTTGTTTCACAGCACTCCGGGAAAGAAACGAATTAAGCTGGGCTGAAGTAAAACATTACGTACGCACTTATAACAAGTCCTTCACAGTTACTGAAGTGGAAGGACTGTTCCGGGAGAGTATTGCTCGAATGGATGCGGCTTTGTGCAGGAAGAAATTTAGCCATGTCGCAGCATTCATTAACTCGGCAATGGCAACACATGGTATCATCAGTGACTCTCAGGAGTTGATGATCTGCCTAGACGATGATGACAATGACAACGAAGGCGACGGTAGTGATGGCAGTGAACTGGAGGGTATTGAGCCTCTGCCTTTGTGAATCAGGTATGAAAATAAGGTTTCTGAATTTTCGTAAATTTTACTTGAAACATTGTGTTAGCACCGGTGTATATTATTCTAACATTTATTGGTGTATTTGAAGCGAGATCCTTGTCGGCCAATTTGTGCAGTGTTTTCTAACATCGCGATAATAAGAACTTCGTAGTATATTTATCTCGTATAATTTTGTGTAATGAATAATCGGTGAGTTCAAAGTTAATTTTTTGTCGGCAGATTTCATTTGTATTGTGTATCATCGCGATGACATTAAAAACATTTCTCCCATGTTTTGAAAAACCCATGTGTCGTGCAATCAGCTGTTGTTACGGCGGCAACATCGCTTCGTGCGCCATTGCAGTGTGACCAATATTGTGCGCAGCTGTCATGTGCAACCTTACGCCGGCCCACCTATAGCTACTCTACTCTACTTGCTACTATCCCAGTCGTTTACACGATGCTAGTAGCTCTACTATCCACTCTACTCGCCTCGCTACTCTACCCGTGTAAACCAGCCCTAAAAGCGATGTCACAATAAACGGTTTCGACTGTATTGCCTGGGATTCCTAGCATGTTGGCTGGCATGTGAATTAATTATACGTTTCTAGCGTGCAATGTGGGGTCATGTGGACAATTATGATACACGCGCAACGGTCTTATTTACTTACTGTGCGCAACGTGGAGATTTGGCCTTAGATGGCCCCGGAGTGTACTGCGGTTAGCGGCTAGACTCCCTCCAGCTGTAGCGCATTCCACGTTAAGAAAACAGTATTGCTCTTACAAGGAGTGAACACCCCCCCCCCTCTTAGACACCCATAATTTCTCGTGATTAAAGGATATTATTCTGTACTTTATAATGTATTATGAAAGATAAACACAAAGGATGAGGCATTGTTTCCCGTGAGTTATTAAAATAACTACATAACATTTTCTTTTTTCATAAATACGTTTGTAGAGTGAGAGGACAGTGGTGGCAACAGCCATCGCTTCGTTGCCTTCCTTCAATTTCCTTCTTTTGTGTTGCTCTGGTACAAGCCTCGTGTAGTCCCTCACTCTGTGAACCGTCGGCAGCTCACTTCTGTACTGAAGTCATCTACAGTATTTATTTTTTGCGTCGGTTTTGTAGCCTTTATTGCCTGGAAACATTTATTATATACAATTGAATGCATCCTTCACCACTCGAGACCATAAAATTATTTGTCTATTTTCTCCCCCAATTTGCCTTACACTTCAATGCTGAGGTTTCCTATGTGCCAAAAATAGCCCCTGTAAACCTCCCGTCCCCCTTAGTTCAGAAACATAATGTGTAGCTTATTTTCTTCCGCTTTTTGTCTTGATCTTAAACTGAATTTCACAAATGTACGTGCCGCTGTTTCCCCGTAGTGTCGAGCAGAGCTGTTCGATATGGCAACGCTGTTGTCATAAGAGCAATACTGTTTTCTTAACATGGAATGAGCTATAGACGGCCGTAGGAATTTCACAAACGAGTGGCCTGGGATTCTGATTTATCATATTAGAGGTATCAGTCTACGTGTTCAAGCGTGTAGAAACAGCGAAATGTAACACGAATGAAGCAGTTTTAATAACCATCATCTATCATGAGCCTCAAATGGGAATCGATTTTAAGACCCTCGCAGCAACAGGAAATCAGCTATGAAAACAAAATGTACAGACTTTAAGAAACACAAACTATTCTGGAATTACAAACTGTCTGTGAAATAATGTCATGTAATGTCCGACTGTAGATGGTTAGCGTGCTGGCCTCTGGCCCAAGTCATCTCAGGTTCGATTCCCGGCTGGGTCGAGGATTCTAACCTTCATTGGTTAATTCCGATGGCTCCTGGGCTGGGTGTGTGTGCGCCGTCTTCAGCATTCCAGAACGTCGTTCGGTACGCTATCTCTGGTGACGAGTTTGAAGGCCGTTTCCGATGCTAAATATAGCTATTTTGCAATCCAGGGAATGTGCAAGAAGCGTGATTTCTTTACATCAAAGAACGGGATCAGTGCTGTATTCAGTAAAAAAGGCAAAGGCCGACTAGGCTTAATTCCAGAGGGGAAGAAACAGGCAAATCTACGACCAGGCACCGGCGGTACACCAGAAGTGGTGAGGAAAGTGAAGGCCCTTGTCTCAGGTGGTAACCCTGCCTGCTCAAAGGACTACCGCACGTAATTTGGGGATATCTTTTTCAACAGTTAACACCAATAAGAACCTGCAATTAGAAAAGCGGCATAAGCGCCGAGTTCAAAAGCTGTTGCCTGGTCACATTTTCGAACGTCGCACTGCCGTAAGGAAGCTGTATGAGGGCCATCTGGCAGGGGACAGATGAAAAACTTTGGTGACATTAAACGAAATGTGCCTTAGTGCCTGCAACAAACCCCGCTCGATTTACTGCCGCCCTAGAGAAAAGACTGTTTTAACAAACATTGTATAAAGAATGCCAGGAAAGTTTTCGAAGGGATTTCATGATCATCGCGGACACTGCTACAATGTGAAGTTAACCATACGGAGTGTCGCTAATAATGTGAAGCTGAACTCTAAATACTATGAGCAGGTTTTGTAACACCCATTTACAACACAGACATCGCAGCACTGTATGGGACGGCGAAAAATCAGGTGTGGGTACATCAAAATAAAGGATCCAGTTACATCTCTCTTTCGACTCGTCAATTCTTAGAGAGAATGAAGATGGAAACTGGAATCCGCGCAAATTCTTTTACTGACATTCCGGTGAAGGCACCCGATTAGTCACCCATGGACTTCTGTGCATTTGAACTCCTAAAAAGGGCCTTAGGAAATACACGTCCACACACTAGGGCCTATCATAGCCCTCTGGAAAGCCTGTAAGGAATGGGATAAGGTCTGCTGCAATGGAAGTTACGATGTCGGGCTATGGCTAGAAATGCTGGCTTTCCAACTAAGCATGATCGTTGGTGAACACATGGCTTTTCATAAGCTAATTACCCTTAAAACATCGTCCGCAGAGATCCCGAACGACCTACTGTGGAATTCATCATAGGTAGGGACCCATCCTCACAGACGTGCAGTCACTTATAAAGCGTCAAATCGAAAGACCCGCACAAAGCCACACGCCATGGTTCCTTTTTTTAATAATTGGCTTTAAGTCGCACCGACACAGATAGGTCTTATGGCGACGACAGGACTGGAAACGGGTCAGACTGGGAAGGAAATGGTCGTTGTCTTAATTAAGGTACACCCTAGCACTTGCCTGCCACGCATCATAATTATATGCCATAACTTAGAGATTTTTAAAAAATACGGAAATAAAGAAACCTTGAAAAATCCGAAAACGAGGACAACAGAATAGAAAAAAAAAGTAGTTCTTGAAGACAGGAGGATATATTTCATACATAAAAGTACAACACAATTTTCAGTGCTGTTAATCACAGGCAAGCGAAGCCGGCTACTTCACCCAACACCGAGATTTGACTGAAAATGCAGACACTGGCGTAGCTCACCATTAAAGATTGATGTGAACGAGCGACGGCTTTCAGAAGACAGGTTTTAGAGGCACTCTCCTTATCCAATATTAACCCAAAATCTTCAGCGTCCAGGACTTTAGTACTAGATAATATAAAAGGCTTAAACCTATTCTTTCTAGCCTGCGACTTCCTCTTAGATGCTAGAAACTACCGATATGAAATGGGAGTATCGATGCAAAGTATGTTATGTTCAAAGAAATATAACAAACAAACAAACAAAAACTGATTATAGACAAACCAGTAAAGTGATAACGAAGCACTAAAAAGTGTAGTTCTACGCTATGTACGCATGCATAATTCTAAACTCTGGAAGTACATATTTTGACAAACACGGAATTCCTATTTTTAAATTATGTTAATATAAAACTACATATGTGGAAGAAGTATTTCACTCGTACATGTTTGCACTGTATACCAACAGAATTCTGCAATTTTTTTTTGCTAGTTGTTTTACGTCGCACCGACACAGATAGGTCTTACGGCGAAATTAGCTATGATCATGGTACATAACGCACTACTGGTCCAGCTGAAGCATGGAATGTGCCTTTATGATGTAGTTTTATGACATCCCTTCACATCCTTCAGTTTTACTATCGTCCGGTGACTCCTTGGTCAACTCTTGTTATTTTCCGACCCCGACAGTATTAGGTCACGAGGCCTAGGGAGTCTTTCACTTTCACGCCCTTTGTGCCCCTGATCTTTCTTTGGCCGATAATTTCATTTTTCAAAGTGTCCAATCCCTTCCATTTTTTCTCTCTGCTTAGTGTTAAATTGAGGATGGTTGCCCAGTTGTGTTCCCTCTTAAAACAATAATCGCCACTACCTCCACCTTTCAGGACTAGCTCAGTGTACATCATTAAATATCCCTGGTTTGCGGTTATAGTAGTTTGCTAATTGAACTGAACAAAGAACAATTTCATTCCCTACCCGGTAAGCAGTGCTATACATTTTTGGCTTATTTTTTAACTGTTTCTAGTTCTGAATGAGCTTTTTCTTATATTGGATGATGATCAAGCTTATTAAATGAAAATTGGGTTGGCAACACTGTCGCGGGGCTGACTTTATCATCTATTACGACATTTATTACTTTAATCCTTAACCATGGACGTGTGACCGTCCTTTTTCTTACTTATCCCTGGCAGAGTTTGCTCCTTTATAACACACTCCTGGCTTAATCAAGTCTATCACCTATGTGCATCCCGTTGCCCTTAGTATCTGTGTGACCGTGATAAAAAGCATTAGAAGTGAAGCTTCCCCGGAAAATAAATTAAATAGTGATAAAAAGCAATTGCATTTTATTAGCCGTCCATGGTTTCTAGTGGGGTTAGAGCACAGTGGAGAGTAACCGATCATATATACAGGACACACTTGATATATTGATTGAGAACTTGCAATAACATTGTTCTAAAGACACAATTGTAATAAAAGAGGAATGACTAACTTTCAACACTGCCTTCGTGACGTACAGGCCGTACTGTAGGAAGCGCGCCAAGCCAATCAGCTGATCGATTAGGGCGGCCTACATGAATGTTGTGAATGGTACTTGTGAATGTAAAACATAGTAACTGAGAGCATTCATTGGATAACTGTGACTATTGAGAGACATATCTTTATTTTTAAGTATATTGCATGCCTGTACTCTAAATTTATCACATCAGGATTTACATAAACAGCTCTTACTGAGATAATGAGACCTTGTAGTTTAGGTTAGGTATGTGTGGTGATTGATGTAAATTCCAGGAACGTAATTCTTCTCGTGGAATTCAATCACTGAAATGTTACCGCATTGCACATTTTTATGGAAATATTATGTTAATAACTTAAATGAATTGCCACATTGCCAGAAAGTTGTGCACATTACGATGAATATCCAACTATTCAAGTGACTATACACCGATATTCTCACTTCTTTCAAATGTGGGTAGGAGAGATAAAAATCCTAAGTGAAAATGTAACTATTACGAAGAATACAGGAGTAGGTTTCACTCATTTTCCCGAGCTTGAGGGTAAGTTCTGATTTCGACTTTCTTCTTGTTATATAGATTAATGGCAGTGCGTTTCATTATTGATATAATACAATTCTAAAAGTAATCAAGTTCAAAATATGTAACAATGCAGTTTATAAAACCCAACCTTCTATTAAATGATTTTGACATTATTATGCATACAGTTTAAATATTTAAATTAAACTATTGCTAGTAGACAATATTTCGGTATTACAAGCAATGCTACTTACTTACTTACAGGATAGTGCCAAGAGTTCCAACAAAAGGAACCCATGAAGGCTGCACTGTACTTATAATCATCTATATGTATGGTGGTACAGCTATATTATTAGTATTTGTGTACGTTCGTTGTGTCCATATTTTTGTCAATGCACACCTTATTATGATTTGTTGGGCTCATAGATGAGTAGGCCTACGTCAATCGTTCTGCATTGACCATTTTGATCACATTTGAAGTCTACGCGTCCTGGTACCGGTTGAGATAGCAAACGATACACGTGTTAATGATCTGAACTGTTGTATTAATATAATATTTAAGAATATTTCTTTACTACAATACACAGTCGTATGGAGTGCTTGCAATACACGGGTCGGACAGAGGAAACTGTTCGCCTCTTTGCATGACGTCATCCGAGCTACACTACGGCCTGTACATTACGAAGGCAGTGCTTTCAACAACAAAAGACAGCTATTTCAAAACTTGCCATTTAAACGATTTTGTTTGCAGTGATTGGAATTTACAAGCAAGAAATCTCCAGCTGTCCAAAAAATAAATTTTGATATTTGATCATTTGCACAGCTATTATAAAAATAAAGATTAGCTTTGACACCTTTTTGGTAATATTTTATCCTCCAGAATAACATTAACATTACGCGATAGCCGAGATCTCATGTCAATGGTAGTGCTGAAATCTATGTTCATTCTTAAGGGTTAAGTAGAGACGGTTGCTGAATAACTTATCTTCGATTACGATGAGTGGAGAAAGTAATCTCCTGGAGTATGCTTTTATTAGAAACTCTTCCCTTTAGAGAACAACTTTATGCTCTTTATAGTAATGAATTCTAAGAAGTGTCTTCTCAATCTTTTCAATATCATTTGAATACGATTGGTAACAGATGTGCGCGTAATGTTCTAGAAAGTCATGCCAGCACATTTGTGAATAAAGAAAAGTGGTGAGCCATACGAATAGGCAGAGTCGATAGAAGAAACCATCCAGATTTTAGAATTCTGATCAGGTAGGCTTCAGGAGAAAGTGATGGCATATACGATTAGGCAGTGATGAAGCGGGAATCTTTACAGTAGTGACGTATACTGGGATCAAGACGTGGGCTACCACTAGACTTCTCGTTGGTTGGCTTAGTGAACGTCAAGCCTTAAGCGTTTGGAGCTGCAGCCAATAGTTAACAGAGAAGCTTGCTGTGTTGTCAAGGCTACTGACCTGGCCTCTGCTACTGTTCATAATCAACACCTGATCAGTAGAACAAGCAAATTTAGCAAATTAAAGTCCAGGTTTGTGGCTAAATGGATACAATGCTTGCCTTTAGTCCGATGGCGCCCGTTCAGTTCTTAGAATCAACGCCTCCGTTCTCTTAATTCTCCTGACTTGGGGACTGGATCTTTATGACGTCTTCGCCATTAATTTCCTCCTTATTAGGTCACCACCAAACCTATATAGATTCCATGCACCATTATTATTATTATTATTATTATTATTATTATTATTATTATTATTATTAATTAAAATTTTGAAATTTAACAGCATTACCAGCAGAGATCAACAGTAGTGTCGGACCCATGATCACGGGTTCGATTACAACCAACAAGAGAACACTAAACCTGAAATATTGCATTTCATTTTAGCAGATCTACCTATAAAAAGGAAACTATATTACTTCTACAACAGCAGCCCCGCAGTGAATTTCTTCAAGGATGTAGAGTTAAACGGGAGTGAAATACCAGCACTCTCTTATCTATATAATAAATTCAGAAGTATGAGGTGAGGAAGTATATACAATGAGGAACGCATAGTTATTTGTTAGCGGTGGCGATCTGACGGAGGCAGCAAGGCACGTAAAGTGGGTCGAGGGGAGAGGGACGCAGCGTCTGAGCTGCATATCTCTCCCTGACACCTTGCTCTCAGAAATACGTGCGACGTTTTTTCTCATTGCTTTCAAGTTTTGTAGATGGAACAATGTGCTTTAGATTTCCATCGTTCTCATTTGAGGTTTGAGCTTCACCGATAGCTTTGGTAGCCCTCAGTACACGTCATAGGCTTGATGAGAAAGTAATGACGCATACTATTAGGCAGTGATCATGAGGAAATCTGTACAGATTTTAGGATTCTTAAATGAAGTTATAATCATAAAAATAGAAAGACTATATTATTTAGATTTTCAATTTTATGATACAGTTGATGTGTTCATTTTTTTAAAAGTTCATCCCAGTTATTTCTGGGGTTGGTGGAGGCTCCCCTGCTCGTCTTGGATTTGGCCGATGGTTGGAGGCTGGATGCCCTTGCTGATGCCACGTGACTTTTGAGATGAAGGTCTCAACCCCAGGGTGGAACGGGATTCGAACTACAGCCTGGGCTAAGTCAATAATAATTTTTGGTGTGTTAGTTGTTAAAAAATTCGTTCTAGAAACAAGCTTCTGCAAGTTCTAGTTCATTTCTTTCAACTCTTTCACAGGTTTCTTTACCTCTCTATTTCCTATTCCAACTGACCTAATTCCATGAATGTACTGAGAAAACTTCATTCCTTACGTTGGTAATAGAGTCGTCATAAGCGTAATTCAACATTACATCTATAACCAATCCTTGAGGCAAGGATATATAAAAAATTCTGAATTTGTCAATATGGAGACCCAGCGTATCTGGGCAGTAGGGGTAACATATTACACCAAACATATTTATGATTTACTAGGAACAATCATAAGCTATTGCGTCATGTACCTCTACCCGACGCCTAGATCCCAGGCTTAGTCTAATGGTCACCGTAGTGGCCTTCGATACGTAGGTCCCTGGGTTCGTTTCCTGATCGGGCCGGTGTTTGTGATCGTCTTAATACATACCTTCATTTACATACCACACACAGGGTGGTTTTTCGTGATTTCCCATTTCCACTCCATACACATGCTGGGCCTGTACCTTAGTTAAGGTCACGGCAGCAATCTTCTCAGTTCTATCCCTTTGAGGTTACTTCGTCACCGAAAGCCTATCCCAGGAAACCACAAAAAACATTACCAAGTATCACAGAGACACACAACAGAGAATTCATCCCTCCACTCACTGTTAGCGTCAGGAAGGGTATCAGGTCGTAGAACTAGGCTTACCTCACATTAGTGTCGAGCACAGAATACTGGGGAGAAAAGCAGGAAGAAGATGATGTAGCTGTATCGGACAAACTACTAAGGAATTAGATTCTTTTCATCAACTTCCTTTATGAAAAGCCACTGTACCAAAATTGTAGTAAAATTTGTCCCACTGCCTGAATTAGAGAAGACACATTGATATTTCTTCACTTCAAAATACCGTCCGCCTCCGAAGCGTAACAGTTAGTGTTCTTAGCTGCCATCCTCGGTGGCCCGGGTTCGATTCCCGGTACTGCGAGGAATTTAAGACTGGCAGGAGGTCTGGTATGTGCTTGAAATTGTACATGCAGCTCACCTCCATTGGGGGTGTGCCTGCAAAGAGCTGCACCACCTCAGGATGAGGACAAGAGTTTACTTTACTTTACTTCAAAATACCGAGTTCGACAGCTGCAGTCGCTTAAGTGCGGCCAGTATACAGTAATCGGGAGATAGTGGGTCCGAACTCCACTGTCGGTAGCCCTGAAGATGGTTTTCCGCGGTTTCCTATTTTCACACTAGGCAAATGCAGGGGCTGTATCATAATTAAGGCCACGGGCGCTTCCTTCCCACCCCTAGCCATTTCCTGTCCCATCGTCCCATAAGACCTATCTGTGTCGATGTGACGTAAAGCAACTAGTGTGTGTGTGTGTGTCACTTCAAAATGGCTTCACAGAAATGAAAATCAAAAATCTCCTACAAACTACGAGGGTTTGGAGAAATTAGTCACAACTTTTCCGTCTCGTTACGAAATTGATCAGACTTAACTTGTAGCAAATTCATATTCGCCACACAGGGTGCGAAATCAGAAAGAAATTGTGGTGGCGGGAAGAAGAAGGAACATAGGGCTTAACTACTAGTGTCTATTTCAGGCTGTGTCCAGCGGGGAAGGGCGTATACAATTCAGCTGTAAATAATACCCTCTCTCCCAGAAAAATGTTTTTACGTCTTTTTATATGAATTTTGTTGTTATAACAAGAATGATAAACATTAGAAAGTTATTTTTCTCGTTATTTTTTAATGAAAGAATCCCCCCGGGCAATTTTAGTGGGGGGGGCAACCCCTCCCTTCGCCCCCGCGATTTCGCACCCTGTCGCCACTGGTGATTTATTGGATGAGAGTAATTTTCGGTTCTGGAGGAATGTGTTCTTTCTTGCTAAGGTTCAGTGTCCTTTTAATATGTTTTAGTAGTTTAATATTACCTTCACTTCACATTCTCTTCCATTTTTTTTTGAAGAATGAAGGGAAGTGGTGATCTGAAAGTACTTGTTGTATCCTTCACAGTCACCATTACACTCTTTCGTTTCGATTCTTCTCGAGCCAACGATGTGTTTGGAATGATTTGAAGGTTCGTTCATGATTCTGCTCCCACCATGAGTTAATGTTACCAACAAGTTACACTCACCATGAAAACTGCAGCGCCACACTACCCGTCTTCGCGCTTGGTGAACATACTGTAATACCACTATATAGACGTTTAGCTTGGTGAACATACTGTAATACCACTATACAGACGTTTAGCTTGGTGAATATACTGTATTACCACTATATAGACGTTTAGCTTGGTGAACACACTGTAATACCATTATACAGACGTTTAGCTTGGTGAATATACTGTATTACCACTATATAGACGTTTAGCTTGGTGAACACACTGTAATACCATTATATAGACGTTTAGCTTGGTGAACATACTGTAATACCACTATATAGACATTTAGCTCGGTGAACATACTGTAATATCACTATATAGACGTTTAGCTTGGTGAATATACTGTATTACCACTATATAGACGTTTAGCTTGGTGAACACACTGTAATACTATTATATAGACGTTTAGCTTGGTGAACATACTGTAATACCACTATATAGACATTTAGCTTGGTGAACATACTGTAATACCACTATATAGACATTTAGCTTGGTGAACATACTGTAATACCACTATATAGACATTTAGCTCGGTGAACATAATTTAAACCCATTACCTTTTGGGCAACCAAGTGGACTGACCACGTGCTACAGCTATGGAGCCAAGATCTGCATTCGGGAGAAGCATGAGTTCGAGCCCCGTCGTCGGCTCTCCTGGTTTTCTGTGATTCCCCATTTTCACTTCCAGGCAAATGCCGGGACAATTCCAATTCATAGGCCACAGCCGATACCTTCCACCTTGTTACCCAATTTCATAGCATTCATTTCATCTTCCTTAGCTCTTCAACTGCCGCTGGCGACGGAAACGACAAACGGCCGTAAAAACATGCCATATAAATTCATCTTATTTCATCCCCGACCACGTATCGAGAAACGGGACCAAAGAGTGGACATAAGCCAATCCAATGTAAAGCAAACGAAACCAAACCCCATTGCGCAACATGCCCGAAGAGCCTTGGCCTGCCAAGACACCGCTGCTCAGCCCGAAGGCCTGCAAATTACGACGTGCCGTGTGATCGACTCGAGGAATCCTCTCAGCCGTTATTCTTGACTCTCTAGACCGGGGCTGCTATTTTACCTTCAGATAGCTCCTCAATTGTAATCACGTAGGCTGAGTGGACTTCGAACCAGCCCTCAGGTCCAGGTAAAAATCCCTGACCTGGCCGGAAATCGAACCCGGAGCCTCCAGGTAAGAGACAGACATGCTACCCCTACACTTCGTAGCCGGCATAAACAAATAATAGTATGTTTTATTTGTCATCTGAACATTTGAGAACATAATGTACAGCACTCTAAGCACTGGCATTTGGAAATAATAAAAAATAATCGCACTGCTTGCAGAAAAGTCACGTTGCAAAAGTGTTCGTCCACAATAAGAACTCGAGGAATGTACAGTCATTTCCTAAGTATCAACAGCGCGTCGAACGTCCCTTGGAAGCAATCGCGTTTAAAAGGCTTTTCGGCATGGATGTCACCAGTCTTTCTGTCACTTCCGGACCTATGCTCTGCCATTCGTCCATGAAGTATTGCTTCAGAGCTTCTTTATTTGTAATACGCTGCTAGCTCAGTTTACATTTTAATTCCGTCCATAAATGCTCTACACTATGTGGTTTAAGTCTGTGGACTGGTGTGGGGTCTGCAGCACATGAGGTGTATTGTAGAGTAGCCATTCCCTAACAACACGAGCAGTGTGCTTAGGATCATTATCTTGCTGGATGAAATACCCATTGTGAAGACCTAATTTTGCTACGCTGGGTGATATGTGTTGCTTTAAAATATTTAACTACAGCGTCTTAGCGATCCGTTCAGGTATTATATGGCAGTTACTTACCCCAGCCTCCGACATACACCCCCATACAATAATGGAACCTTATCTATATTTTACGGTTGGTTGCAGACTTTGATTTTGGAGCTCGTCGTACTTCTTTCTCCATACACGTCGCTTTCCAGAGCAATCAAATACACAGAATTTGCTCCCTTCAGTAAATAGCACGCGATTCCAAAACGCCGTTGACTTCCTAACGTACTCTTTGGCGAACGACAGCCTCTTCCTCCGGTTCACCCCGGTCATCCAGGAGCTTCTTCCGTCTTGTACGGTCCTGCAAACCAGCTCTCTGTAACACGATGTGTGTGCTGATTTCTTCTCAGTGTAGATCTGTACATCTGTTCGAAGCACAGGTACAGACACATGCGGATTTTGCTGGTCGGTGCATATAATACTTCCTTCTTCTCATGCTGTCAGGTTCCTTGGCCGTCCAACTCTTGTTCTGTTTAGTACAGTTGCATTGGTCTTATATCGCTGAATGATACTTGCGATTTTAGTTCGCGGTATTCCTGTTTTCTCTTCTTCTTCTTCTTTTCCTGCCGCTTTTTCCCACACCTGTGGGGTCGCGGGTGCGAACTGCGTCGCACATGTGGATTTGGCCCTGTTTTTACGGCCGGATGCCCTTCCTGACGCCAACCCTCTATGGAGGGATGTAAGCACTATTGCGTGTTTCTGTGGTGGTTGGTAGTGTAGTGTGTTGTCTGAATATGATGAGGAGAGTGTTGGGACGGACATATACACCCAGCCCCCGAGCCAGAAGAATTAATCATAAGCGATTAAAATCCCCGACCCGGCCGGGAATCGAACCCGCGACCCTCTGAACCGAAGGCCAGTACGCTGACCATTCAGCCAACGAGTCGGACTATTCCTGTTTTCTCTAAGAATCACTAATTTGGAAGAGTTGGATAATTCGTTCACGTTCGACAACAGTTTGTTTCCTTATTTTACCTATCGTACTCGGGGCATGCACTAGACACTAGACGTTGACTCACTCACTGTCCGTATCACTGATTGACTGAGCTTGGTGATTTGACTGACTTCCTCATTGCTGTGATCGTCTATACAAGACAATGCACAAGGCGGACGAATACTTCTGCGTTGCCATTTCCTAGCTCAACCACACTCATTATTTGTTAATTCTGAACGCACCTTAAGATTTGTAATGTATTTTTAGTGTTAAATATATGAAAAGGGCAAATGGACGAATACTGTACCAACATTCGCCAGTCTAGTCGCGTTCGGTATTGTCCTGAGACGTGGGAATGGATTCGAATCCCACTGCCGGCAGCCCTGAAAATGGTTTTCCGTGATTTGTCATTTTCACACCAGGCAAATGTCACGGCCGCTACCTTCCCAATCCTAGCTCTTTCCCATCCTTTCCTTGCCGTAAACCTTGGATGTATTAGTGCGACGTTAAACAAGAAGGGAAGAAAACCCACACCACCGGGCGACTTGGCCGTGCGCGTAGAGGCGCGCGGCTGTGAGCTTGCATCCGGGAGATAGTAGGTTCGAATCCCACTATCGGCAGCCCTGAAGATGGTTTTCCGTGGTTTCCCATTTTCACACCAGGCAAATGCTGGGGCTGTACCTTAATTAAGGCCACGGCCGCTTCCTTCCAACTCCTAGGCCTTTCCTATCCCATCGTCGCCATAAGACCTATCTGTGTCGGTGCGACGTCGTAAAGCCCCTAGCAAAAAAAAAAAAAAAAAAAGAAACCCACACGGTATTTATCATTGATCAGCGTGAAGATGTTTCAATTCAGCCTTGTGTATTTACGTTTAGAGATGGTCGATAAACCACAGACTGCTACTTGGTCACCGATATTTTTCTGCCACCTATATATCACATACCCCTTCACAAAAGTATCTGTGACAAAATATCGTTATAAGTTGTGTACTTGGATCACGTTCACAGGGCTATGTTATCTGCTGTATCTGTTACCTACTGCGATATTAAAGGTGTTAAATCACACATTTTATCATAGTGTATTTATGCAACTCTGTATGTCAACAGCTAGCTCTTGTTTCACACGTAGCGCTATTCGAACAGGGGAGTCTCCAGCTGGCAAATGAAGCACGTTTGAATGCATCATATTTTCTCGAGAAGTAGGCCTACTTGTCCCATTTTCAAAATAATCACGGTGCTGAATTTGTAATGTTTCTAGATTTAAGGCTATGAGTACAAAATAGTGTGGTGCCGTTTAAAAAGGCAAAGTTAGCACCATGATCTCAGAAAATATTAGCGCCACGACGCAGTTCTGTAAGTCCAATTATCAATATCTTTAACCGTTCACAAGTTATTTAAGGTGGACAACTTAACTGACTAACCCTGTATATTGGAGGAATCTTTGTATTAAGTTCATACATTTCTTATTTGTTGCTAGCGAAGAAACTATGAATATAATATGCCTCTGTTTCTCAGTTCCATTTTCTTCAATCTTCATTGCACTTAAGTATCGTAAAGTAGGCGTATAACTGTACTTAACTAAGGTTAAGTTTGTTACCGAGACGAACTTCCAGGTTGAGTACCAGCCCCTGTTGTAGGTTGTACTTGAATTGTTAGACTGTATGATGAACACACGTCATAAAATTTAGTCATTTTATTTTTAAATCTACATTAAATAGGCTACTTTAAATAATTGTTATCCCAGAGGCACGGCACGGATAATCACATTCTATTTGTTTATTTATTGTACACCATGTTAATAACCTTTTCCCTATGCATTATTAAAACATTAGAATTATAAAGGTGATTTTTATTCCTACTTCTAATGTCTCTAATCTTCCATAAAATACTACCCGGCATTGTCATCATATCCACTAGAAATATTTTCATACTGGCCGCCCGCGACCAAAGAGTGATCGTGACAATTATTATTAACAAATACATCGCAAATGGGAAATATCCCGATGGCAATGATTACCTACAGTAGTGGGATAATAAAGTTAAAACATAATTACCCCACAACAACAATAACCACATCTACAACAAAAGTACAACAAGCAATTCCTTGGAAAGAAAGTATTACAGGAAATACTACTAGTTCAACTCCCTCGCTCCTACTGTCTGAGCTGGAACCTCAGTTAGCACCCCCTTAAGGGATACGCTTTATGTCCGTTATCTAACCAGGTAAAGTCGTGTAAAGAGAATTGTTGACCACTCTGTACAACTTGTTAGCAACAGCTAGGTTTTGATAATAAAATTATGTCGATACACAAGGAAGAATCGTGTCTGCTAACAGCGAGCGAGACAATCGAGAGAATACTGAGCAGCTTGCTTTAGTTATTAGCACTAAGGGCCAGACAGAGAGAGAGAGAGAGAGAGAGAGAGAGAGAGAGAGAGAGAGAGAGAGAGAGAGAGAGAGAGAGAGAGAGACAGAGAGAGAGAGAGAGAGAGAGAGAGAGAGAGAGAGAGAGAGAGAGAGAGAGAGAGAGAGAGCAGACACACGACACAATCTAATTTACAAGATCAATAATAACGTATCTTATTATCACTAGTCCATTAACTTACAATGACGGCCAACTTCGCTGAGTGCTGCTATTCTTGGAGGTTCTCCCCACACAACTCACCTGGAAGCAAAAGATAATTAATGCATTAGAGGCGTCAGAAGAATTGCTAACGAGATATGGAGCTGAAAGACATCATGAGGTCAAACTTCCAATTATTTATTTATTTATTTATTTATTTATTTATTTATTTATTTATTTATTTATTTATTCTGCATCACCAACAGAAATCACTCTCCAATTAAAAGTGGTTTACATAGTATGCTTTCTCAATGTATGGCACAAACCTGAGTACCGTAATATAGACATGAAAACAAACAAACTGGGAAACTGTTTATAACGATAGAGTACAGGCAAACAGAGTTTCAAGAGCAATGAGGATTATCATAATCTTAGGATATACTATTAAGGATGAACCGTGTGTTTGGTCTCCTCCCGCCTTAAAGGACTTGGTTCCTGTGCTGTGCTCCTAGCGAGCTCATTGAAAATTTACTACCATCATTGTGCGTATTTCTGAATGTCCTAGGCATTGATTGTGTAATAAATGTGTCTCTCCCTGTTCCTCACTTATGGCTCCATGGACAAGGAATTCTTTCCGTCCTGGGGCGTCCCTCCGTATTTGCATTTCTTTCGTATGTCGATCGTCTGCCATGCTCCCTCGCGTGTACTTACCCCCTCCCGGCTTCTCCGAGAGAGGGGCGTGATGACGTTGGTATCGGGACCTACCCCTCCCGGCGAGCGAGTGTGCCTCGCCGGGCGGTGGACCGTCTCACTTACCTGCTGCTCTTGGTGGAGAGCACTACTCTTGGGTCGAACCAAGCACCGTGAGAGGGGCATGGGAGGTAAGATCTACTGGCTTGCTATGTGTTGGTAGGACGATGGGAGGAACTAGGAACTTGAACAGTTATGTAACGCCATGTATCTGGTTGTAATTGATAAGGAACGGCTTGGTGCCGAGATATTTTGTGAAAGTAACGTAAAGTAACTTAAGGTGTTGTACGTTTCTTGTAACATGAAAGAAAGATTCCAGAATGTTCTGGACGTGTAGTTAGGAAGTATGCGTGTCATTGTGAGTTCACTGATAGATGAGTTTTCCTTACCTTGTAACTGGCGAGCTGTATATACGTTGTAGCGCTGTAGTGATTAGTAAGACATTTATTTGGTACCAAGGTGCGCAGCTTACGTTATGTTAAACCTTTTATTAGAAGAGTGGAATTCCTCTTATATTTTACAAGGATGAGAAATGGAAACGGGTTAAACCCCTTCTTTAGTTATGTTATGTTGGTTTTCGTGCGCTTCCGAATTGGTTTGTTTTACATTGTCTATGAATAAAGTTGTTGTCAAGCTGTTTGAATTGGGACTTGACATTATCCTCTGGGTTGGACCTTACTTTTATATCCAGATCCCTGGCCCGCTCTCCTTTGGGTCATCCTGCCGGGGTACGGCGCAGTGGTGGTAGCAGAGCGTGGTTCGATCTGGACTTCCTTTTTTTTCATTTACTTGCGAAATTTGAGCTCCCAGAGCTCTCTCGTCTCGGTGCTTGTAATTTTGCCTTGTGTGTTGTATCATTTACACGATGTCTGCTCGCGACATTATTCATCCGGGAGCTTTGCGGAAGGAGGAATTGCTGTATGAGTTAGCAATACGTAATTTGGAATCGAAAGGGACAGTTAAGGCCGATGAACTCTTGTTGAGGAACAATTTACATCGGAATGTCTCAGCGCCCTGTTATACCGAAAGCGAGGTCACGAGTTCGGTATCCCTTATTGAGACTAACCTCTCTGATATCGCCTCAGTGATGGATTTTCTGGAGAGCGACGTCGCTTCGCCCCATCAACTTAAGAGAGTGCAGGGTCGTTTGTTGCATTATGTTCATCGTGTAGGTGATTTGCTGTCATTAGAATTGAAGGAGGAGGTGTTAAATCAGGTTCAGGATTTACAGGTCAAATCTTCTACACTTTTAGAGAAAGTTGAGACTTGGCTAGCTGACTCGTCCATCAAGACTAAGCCAGTGTTACCTTCCACTGCGGCGGTGGTAGGCGAGTTAAACCAACCCACTCCTGACCTTGGGCCTGACGGGCAGCGAACTTCCCTCGAGCCGCATTTCTCATCTTTAGAACGTTCTTCAAAACAGACTACGAGGCAACAGCCACCTTTGTCGCCGCAGGTTTCACCATTTTCGAGTATTCCTCACCCATTGAATAACATGCTGAAGGACAGCCCGCGCTACTCAGTGAATTCGGCGAGTGATGTGGTTGCATTTCTTCGTTTTCTTGTCGAATTCTTGGATCACGCTCAAGTATTTGGGGTGACGCATGCACAAATTTTACAGGTGATCTATCCGCATACTGTTGGAGTTCTTTCTGATAAGATTGTCAATGCTATATCGGAACAATTATCGTTGCATCAGTTTCATGCCCATATACTAACTCACTTTATCCCCGCTAGGGCTCTTAATTCTTTGGTGCAACAATTCTACTTTCGTGTGCAACGTTTAAATGAGACCTTATCAGAATTTATTTCTGACATTAAATTTTATGCCAGGGTATTCGCACTTGATTATACGGAGGAGCAGGTGGTTTCGACCATCGTGGAAGGGATTACTCCGTCGTATCGTTCTTGCTTGTGTTTTGTGTCTCAGCCTCGTAACTTTGCCGAGTTGGAAGCTATGGTCGTCTCGGCGGAGGGCATTCGACATGCCGACTCGCTTCGCGATCCTGGTCTTTCTTCTGGCCGGGGTGTTTCTGAGCGTGCTGTTACTCGTAAACCCGCCCCGTTAAAAATATGTTTTGGCTGCGGCGCGTCTGATCATCTCCGTAATAAGTGCCCTTCTCGATCTCTTCAGGCACAAGGGCCTAGCCGTGGTTCGAGTACCGAGGGGCCGCCTAGGGTTTCGAAGGTTGTATGTTTTCGCTGTGGGACCCCGGGTCATGTAGCGAGGGATTGCACGAAAGGGCCGAAAGGTATCTGACTAGACCGGCAAAAGGCCAGGGACAGGCTCATTAATTCGCCGTCGCCTAGTCAAAATCATCGTACGACTCCAGGTGAACGTTTGTCATCCTGTCCTGCCGAATGTTTGCAGATAACGACCGAGAATAAGGGGGTAGCTCCATTTGTCAAGGCCGAGATTAATAATGAGCCAGTGACGGCACTCTTAGATACTGGAAGTGTTGTTTCCTTTGTAAGCGAGAAGTGGTTTGGTCTGCATAAATCTGCGTGTAAATTTCCCGTCGTCCACCCGGTTTCCTTTTCCTGTGTGGCTGCTAATTCTTCTAGAGTTGAAGTCTTGGGAGTTGTGAAGTGTAAGATTCGTGTTGCTAATTTTTCGTGGAAATTTCCGTTGTATGTGGCCAAAGATTTACCGTGTCCTGTAATCTTTGGATCTGATTTTTTCGCTTACTCAGGCTTGGTTTTGGATATACAGGAAGGGTCCTGCTGGTTCAAATTTTGTCGTGATGTTCGGATTCCTGCATTGCGGTCTAACTCGAGTTCTTCTTTTGCCGTGGTGCCCTCTGAGGACGAAAAGGGCTCCGATCTTAGCCATTTGCCCGAGGATCAGGCCAAGAGCATTAGGGAGTTGTGTGATGCCTTTCCCGAGGTTCTGACGGAAAAATTGGGGATGACTAACTTGTTGGAGTACAAGATAGAGGTCTCAGATTCTATTCCTGTTAGGAGTCCGCCCTATCGTCTTTCTCCCCCAAAAATGCGAGCATTGAAGGAGATCATCGATAACATGTTGCAGGAGGGAATAATTCGGCCTTCCACGTCCGCTTACTCCTCACCCATATTTCTCGTGCCTAAGCCTCAGGGAGGTTACCGTCCAGTTTTGGATTATAGGTCATTGAATAAGAAGGTGATATTGCAATCTGTTCCGCTCCCAGACTTGCATTCCTGTTTTTCGTGGTTCAGAAAGGCTAGGTATTTTACCGTCCTGGATTTAAACCAGGCATATTATCAAATCCCTTTGGCAGAGGAGTCCCGTCATTTGACAGCCTTCGCAACCGACTGGAACCTCTACGAATTTTGTCGTTTGCCCTTTGGCATTTCCACTGGCGCTGCGGTGCTTAGTAGGCTTCTAGATCAGTTGTTTTCGGATATTAAGTTCAGTTATCTTTATCATTACCTCGACGATGTCGTCATCTATTCGGAAACCTTTGAGGAGCACCTTGACCACCTGCGCGAAGTGTTGTCTAGACTGCGTAACGCTGGCCTGACGGTTAAATTGTCGAAGGTTTCCTTTGCAAAGCCGCAGATGTCCTTTTTAGGCCATATAGTGTCATCTAATGGAGTTTCAGTCGACCAGTCTCGCACCCGGGCCATTGATGAGTTCAGACCCCCACAGGACGTTAAAGGCGTCGCCCGCTTCATCGGGATGGTAAACTTCTTCCGTAAGTTTATCCCTAACCTTGCTAAGCGTGCTGGGCCTCTTAACGCCCTCCGGCGTAAAGGGGTGAAGTTTGAATGGGGTACTTCACAACAAGCAGCCTTCGAGGATCTGAAGTTGGCTATAACTAATGCTCCCATACTTGCGATGCCCGATTTTTCCAAAACCTTCATTGTTCAGACCGATGCTTCAGCCTCGGCGGTTGCAGCTGTCTTAATGCAGGAATCCGACCTGGGCCGGCGACCTGTTGCTTACGCTTCCAGGACCTTGACTCCTCTTGAAAGTAAATATTCAGTCTATGAGTTAGAGGGTTTGGCTGTGTTGTTTGCCCTAGAGAGGTTTCGAATGTATTTAGAACATGTAAAATTCGAGCTTGAAACCGATAACCAAGCGTTGAGCTGGGTCCTGGGTAAACCTAGGAAAACGGGCCGTCTAGCTCGGTGGGCCATAAGAATATCGGCGTTTCAGTTCGATGTACGGCACATTCGAGGCTCGGACAATGTTGTGGCCGATTCGCTTAGCCGCATGTTCACTGGTCAGCCTATTCAGGATGATGACTCTTCTGACCCTGAGGTCCTAACTTCTTTACCCCTGGCTGGAGCGATCTTGACTGATGCCCCGTTGTTATACCATGATCTTGCAAAATTCCAAGTGGAAGATCCTATCTTAGGGCCTATTGTCCAGCAGTTGAAAGAAGGCAAGATTGTTAACCCATATGTGTTAAGAAATGGTGTTCTTTGCTGTCCCTCCCGCTCTGATCACAAGATGAAAGTTGTTGTTCCATCGGTATTAGTACCTATGATATTTAAATATTTCCATGAAACTCCTTTGGCTGGTCATCTGGGAGTGTTTAAGACCAGGGAGAAAATTCGCGAAACCTTTATTTGGAAGGGGCTGGATGCTGAAGTCCGTGAGATGGTCAAAGCGTGTAAGATTTGTAGGATGAGCAAGCCTGCCCTTAATACTCGGGTCGGCCTGTTGTCTTCTACCCAGGCTACGCGACCCATGCAACGTCTATTTATAGATTATGTGGGACCCCTCCCCAAGTCAAGGACGGATGGCAATTGATTTATATTTGTTTGTGTCGACGGCTTCACTCGTTTTTCTTGGTTTTTTCCGACGAGGTTAGCCACGGCAGAGTCCACCATAAGGTGTTTAAAAACCATATTTTCTTCTTTTGGTCCGAGCCAGTACTTGGTGTCCGATAATGCGAGGGCGTTCACGTCGAATTTGTTCAGAAAGTTTTGCTTTAGCCTGTCCATTACGCATGTGACAACGTCCCCGTACCACCCCCAACCCTCTTATGCAGAGAGAGTCAACCGCAATTTGCGGGCCGCTCTCATCGCCTTCCATCATGACGATGTTTTGAGATGGGACACTTCGTTGCCATGGCTGGCTTTCGCATTTAATTCTGCTGTACATGAAGCGCATCAGTTTTCTCCTGTGTCTCTTATGTTCTCCTTCGTTCCCAACTCTCCACTCAGTAATCTCTGGAACATTGATGAACTGTTACCAGAGAGGATTGACCCCCTTAACATCAGGGCAATTTGGAAAAAGGCTAAGGAAAACCTCAAGGTGTCCTATGAGAAGAAGAGAGAACGTTACAATGAGGGGCGCCGACCGACCGATCTCGCTGTAGGAGATAATGTTTTTGTTAAGAATTTCGTGCCTTCCGGGAAGCTCGCTCCTAGATTCCGAGGACCGTATGAAATTATTGATTTCTTAACGCCGGTCACCTTGTTGGTAAAGGATCCGGAGACGGAGAGAGTCTTCCGAGTTCATCTTTCGCAAGTAAAGCCTGCTTAGCGTTTCAGCTACGGGTACCTTGGTTTCATGTGGTATGAAGCTTTAACTTGGTTATCCGGAGAGTTTTGACTCATTTCCATTCTTGTCGGAGATATGCTCTTCCCTTAGTTAGTTTAAGTTTGTTCTTTCCTTTTTAAGAAAAACAAATCTGGATGTATTATTTATTTATTATGAATGATTTAATGTGAGTCCTCCCGGAGTCCTATCGCACCCGTACTGCTCCCATGCCCCCCGGTCCGGTCCCCTACACTGCATTGGCCCCCTGTACCCTGTACCGGTGGATGGATATCTTTCGACATCTTTGCTGGCCTTCTGCTTTATGTTACAGTGGACTGGAGTATCCACCTACGCCCACTGCTCCATGAGAAGGGCCCCTCGTGGCTGCGATTCCTGGCGATCATTGACTCCAGCCGCCGTGTCTTACGGCTACCGAGTTCAGAAGGATTGGGATTTCCAGCGTCTGAGTTGCCTAAGGAGGCTCCGAGACGGTCCGCTACTGTGGCCGTTGTCCTGCACGCAGGCCGCTCAAAGTTTGGTTGGGTTGTATCCCAGCTATGATGGTTGCCGGCCCTGATGGCCCACCTTTCCCCTGGCGATTGCTGGGGACATCTTCATTGAACTGAATGTTGCCATATCCCGGGATATACTTGTCAAAGACTCGCTACTTCATTGTGGTGTACAGTAAGAAACTAAATTTTGATACAGCAAGAATGTAAAGTCAGAGATAGGCTTGGCAAAGACTCGCTACTTCATTATGGTGTATAGTAAGAAAGTAATTTCAGTGCTAATCTTGGCAAGAACTCGCTATTTCATTTAATGTACAGCAAGAATGTAAATTCAGAGATAATCTTGGACTCACTACGTCATTTTGGTGACCAGCAAGAGTATTAATTTTATATATTATCTGGGCAAAGACTTGTTTCTTCATTTTTATGTGCAGCAAGATGTTACTTTTGTATATAGTTATTTATTGTAAAGCAAGAACACTATTGTATATCCAGCAAGTATTCAAGATAATGAACTTTATGCGGCTGATCTTTATGGAAGGAAAACACTTTGGTCAACCCTGGGTTGGTGTTTTGGGGGGGAGGTCTGAACCGTGTGTTTGGTCTCCTCCCGCCTTAAAGGACTTGGTTCCTGTGCTGTGCTCCTAGCGAGCTCATTGAAAATTTACTACCATCATTGTGCGTATTTCTGAATGTCCTAGGCATTGATTGTGTAATAAATGTGTCTCTCCCTGTTCCTCACTTATGGCTCCATGGACAAGGAATTCTTTCCGTCCTGGGGCGTCCCTCCGTATTTGCATTTCTTTCGTATGTCGATCGTCTGCCATGCTCCCTCGCGTGTACTTACCCCCTCCCGGCTTCTCCGAGAGAGGGGCGTGATGACGTTGGTATCGGGACCTACCCCTCCCGGCGAGCGAGTGTGCCTCGCCGGGCGGTGGACCGTCTCACTTACCTGCTGCTCTTGGTGGAGAGCACTACTCTTGGGTCGAACCAAGCACCGTGAGAGGGGCATGGGAGGTAAGATCTACTGGCTTGCTATGTGTTGGTAGGACGATGGGAGGAACTAGGAACTTGAACAGTTATGTAACGCCATGTATCTGGTTGTAATTGATAAGGAACGGCTTGGTGCCGAGATATTTTGTGAAAGTAACGTAAAGTAACTTAAGGTGTTGTACGTTTCTTGTAACATGAAAGAAAGATTCCAGAATGTTCTGGACGTGTAGTTAGGAAGTATGCGTGTCATTGTGAGTTCACTGATAGATGAGTTTTCCTTACCTTGTAACTGGCGAGCTGTATATACGTTGTAGCGCTGTAGTGATTAGTAAGACATTTATTTGGTACCAAGGTGCGCAGCTTACGTTATGTTAAACCTTTTATTAGAAGAGTGGAATTCCTCTTATATTTTACAAGGATGAGAAATGGAAACGGGTTAAACCCCTTCTTTAGTTATGTTATGTTGGTTTTCGTGCGCTTCCGAATTGGTTTGTTTTACATTGTCTATGAATAAAGTTGTTGTCAAGCTGTTTGAATTGGGACTTGACATTATCCTCTGGGTTGGACCTTACTTTTATATCCAGATCCCTGGCCCGCTCTCCTTTGGGTCATCCTGCCGGGGTACGGCGCAAAGGACTTAAACGATTCGTAACTTTAAAGAAACCACAACGTGCTGTTTATATAATATTGTCACGTGCCAGCCCCGTGGTAGCCCATTTCGATACCTGCAGGAAGGGGCTAGTGACTCAGACGACCTGGGATCTCCCAGCCGGCTTGTGGGTTGGGGCCGGCCTTTCCGTATATTATCCTCGTCGGTCGGCTTACCTGCGAGTTTCTTGGAGATTCAACGGCAATGTTCTGCCTCTATCCATCTCGCGAAAATTCTGGCTCAAATCACCTGAGCTATTAAAAGGGAGGCTAGCCGCGGACAGTTAGTCAGAGGTGGGCTCCGTGGTGGAGCTATAGTCAGAGTTGGGCTCCGTGGCGGAGTCAGTGTGAGACTCAGTGTGTTAGGGTTCGGTGGCTGAACTGAGGGCGACAGAGGAATTGGCTGTCGCTAGCGTCCCACCTAGGTCTGAACGAAGAGCTGTTGTGGTGTCGGATAATCCAGTGAGTAGATGGGCTGGAGACGGCGGAACGGAAGACATGTACTCCCTGAGAATACTGTGTGTTTCTGTATTTCTGTGGACTGAGGATCGCCGTGAGTCAGCGAGGGGAGCCGCTATCGTGAGTGTGAGGGTAAATGGACCTGTGTTAATGTTCGCTGATGTGAGTATCGTCCTGCTGTCCAATACTATTGAGCTGTTTGGTTGTTCACTGCATGTGAATATGTGAATTACTGGACTATCTCTGCAGTCGAACCAATGAACAGTCATCGTGTGTTAAGTGGCTCGTAGTCATGTGTTCAGATCCAGCGCTCTACACACAGCTGCTGTATGAGGTGAATGGACATGGGGAAGTGAAAGTAAGGATTAACCGTCCGCAGGTATAGCAACGGGCCGGGCCGCCTGCTGTGCCGTAAGGAAGAAGGACTTGTAAATGGACAGTAATTAGTAAGTGTGGCCATTCATAGCCGAATAGACATGTGTGTGTATATATGTGTGTGTGAATTTATTGGGTCATCCTGAAATAAATTACGAGTAATGAAACAGATGGAGTTTTATTCGTAACAATCTGCAAAGTTACAGGTAAATGTAAAAGGAAAACTAACAACATAATAAGTATAAACATAGTACATATATACATTTATAGAGTATACCTTTAGAAATAGTGCTCTAACTGAACTCAAGGTGCCTAGCATAGTGCGACCATTACTTTAACTGTGTGCCTTCTGCAATAATTTTACATAATAATTGTAACTAACAGCGAAGTCTATATCAATATCAGGAAATTTATGAACTGTTGTTATCTAACATATCGTCGTTGTGCCTGCGAAAACCGCTATGTGAAATATTTCAGGTTAGAACTTTGCCCGGTAAGGTTCTGTTATCTAACGTGCGACACTGTATGAGTATTTGAAAGAATTGTCGCTCTATCACATGTGTGCTGCGGGTCAGTATTTCTCTCACAATATTATCACATAGCGGTGTTAGCAGGCGCAACGACGATATACCGGAATAAATTACTGGAAAGTGCACTACTGAAAAAATGGGTTCGATTCCTGACCGGGTCGAGGACTTTCGTTCCGCCAGACTAATTCCTATGGCTCGGAGAATGGGTATTTGTGTTCGTCTTGATACACATATCATCATTTACACAATACACCACCCACTACCAACAATCAGTCGTATGGATGATGATGATGATGATGGTGCTTGTTGTTTAAAGGGGCCCAACATCTAGGTCATCGGCCCCTAATGGTACGAAATTAGACGAAATGCAATGAAAGATAAAAGTCCAAAATCCTCCACTGACCAGAATTCAAAACATGAGGACGAAGAATGAATGGATTGATATGTATTCAAAACAATCAGTGGAGCCGACCCAAAATGACTCAGTCACAGAAACTGACGTAAAACACTAGTATCACTGGCCAAGGGACTGCTTCGATAGCACAATACTGAATCGATGATGTTTGCGGTCTAAAGGGGTCCAGAATCCATGTCATCGGCCCCTTATAAGGGTATTTATCAGTATGAAAGTAGAACCATGATATTTGTCATGGTGCGGTACTAATCGAAAGTAGCGTAGACTCGCGGTATTCCACACATTATGGTACTACTCACAGGTAATGAAATTCGGACATGTAATACAGACCTATGGTGTTTCGCACATTGCGGCGCCCTTTACAGGTAACGCAAACCTATGGTTTTCATCACATAAGTATACTAATCACAGGGACTCGTACTATCCCGTGGTGTTCCTTACATAGTGGGTACTAATCATAGGCAAGCCAGAACCATGGTGTCGCTCATCCATGGTGCCGCTAATGTAGTGGTACTGATCACAGGTACTGTAAAAGCCTGACCGCACGGTGCACCTGCGTGCTACTAACCACAAACCTATTTGGTACCTAACATAGTGGTACTACGCGCAAGTAAAAGCGACCAATGGTATTCCCCGCGTGGTGGTACTAAGCACAAGTAGTTTCATGGTTTTAAGACAATCATCCCTTGGTCGCCCCGTTTAGTCGCCTCTTACGACAGGCAGGGGAAACCGTGGGTGTATTCTTCATCTGCGTCCCCCACCCACAGGGGGTAGTGTGTTTGGTCCGCGAGAGGTATTTTATTTCCCTCAAGTCCGCCGGCAAGCCGGTTAGGACCCCCCTATCCACCACCTGGGACGCGCCACGTGGGAGTATCACCTCTCCCCCTGCTACGCCAGCGTAGTAGGTTCGTGGCAGTCGTATGGAATATGATAGTTGTTTAGAATGCAATGGACAGATAAACTTCAGTTATTCCGGTTTACCAAACATACAGGTGAAATGAAATGGCGAATGGCTTTTAGTGCGGGAGTGTCCAAGGATATGTTCGACTCGCCAAGTGCAGGTCTTTTGATTTGACTCCCGTAGGCGACCTGCGCATCGTGATGACGATGAAATGATGATGAAGACGACTCATACACCCAGCCGTCGTGCCAGCGAAATTATGCAATGATGGTTAAAATTCTCGACCCTGACGGAAATCGAACCCGGGACCCTAGTGACGAAAGGCCAGCACGCTAACCATTTAGCCATGGAGCCGGACACCTACAGATAATAATAATAATAATAATAATAATAATAATAATAATAATAATAATAATAATAATAATAATAATAATAATAATGAGTTGCGAAAGAAGACTGCGCAAGCGAGGGATCTGTCCGAAAAGAAATCAAGCAGAACTACAAGGATATTCTCAGAAGTGGAACAAGCTAGGACGAGCCAGAGAATTGGGTACTGGAAGAAGGACAGCTAGTGATTTAACGTCGCACTAACACACAGAGTCCACCTCTGTGATAGAGTGATTCCCCTGGAGGCTCGGGTTCGAATTCCCACTCTGCCATGAAGTTGGAAAAGTGGTACAAGGACTGGAACAGGGTCCACTCAGCCTCGGGAGGTCAACTGAGTAGAGGGGTTTCGATTTCCACCTCAGCCTCCCTCGAAGTGGTTTTCTGTGGTTTCCCACTTCTTCTGCAGGCAAATGACGGGATGGCACCTAACATAAGGCCACGGCCGCTTCCTCCCTCTTCGTTGCCAACCCATTCAAATTTTCCAATCCATACAAGGCACATGTTGAGCATAATAGGTGAGGCCACCTGGGAGAGGTACTCGTTCTACTCCCCAGTTTTATCCCTGACCAAATGTCTCACGCTTCAGGTGCTACAGGTGGGATCCTTCGCTCAGTGCGGGGGGAGGAACTACACCTGGTTATTTTTATGTTCCACGAACTACCTTCAGGGTTTTCAGAATCGCCGAAATGCCGGCATTTTGTCCTGAAGGACTTCTTTTACCTACCACGGGCACGAGACTGGCGTATTTGAGAACTTTCAAATACTACCGGACCGAGCAAGGATCGAACCCACTTACATGGGCTCAGAGGGTCGGAATTGCGCCGTCTGAGACCCTTGGATCATTCACTGATAAATGCGTCCATATTCTGCTGCAATTCTAGGCGCAGCACTTGTGCTCTTCAATAAAAAAAAAATGTGAGGTGAATAAGAACATACTACGAACCTTGAATACTTAATTTGGCTAATACTAACAGAAAATAATCTTTAATCGAGGCCGAATAACAAACCAAACGATTCGGGATGTGGACTGAAGTATGTTCATCAAATTACTAGTTCATTTCATTAAACAAATCGAACGATTCGAAAAACTACGCAAGATAACGAATTATTGTGAATCATTTTTAATATACTGTCGTTTGGATCTGTTTGTAAAAAACCATACAGCAGTAACCTGTGTTACATTGGCCTGCACGAACCTCAGCTACGTATCATTAAATAGCTGCGGGTCATTTTAAAGGGGATACTGCAAAATAACACAGGAGCAAACAACAAAAATGCGTAAATTAATCACTAAAACAACGATTAACTCTTCATACACATAGAGATACAGCAGCTGTTGTGTTCATGTTGTAATTGCAGCAGTAATGCCATCTAACAGAGATGAGTGGCAACAAAGGATACAGAGCACACCTCAACTAACAATAACAGTTATGTTATTGTTGACGGACGCACTAATAAAAATCGAAATACATGAATCTCCATCATTGTTGCTCGCACAGTAAAGATGTGTAGGTGTAACGGATTGAAAATTAAATTTTCTATTATTTGTTATTATGTATACTTTTATGTAGAACATATCTTCGATGCAATTTTAAAGTTTAAGATAAAGTAGGAGATCCGTGCTGCTTCGCAGTATTCGCTATAAATAGGTCAGGATAACGTGCCTTGATATAAAATTGGTCCATGCTCTGCCCAGTACTTTTTTTTGAACGTTTACGTTTAGGATTGATAAAGAAAACCTACAACTTGTTTTCCAGTCAGTGAAGCCCGAATCTTGTGGCGAGGATAGGAACTGTGTCGGCTGTCGAAGGCTGTCGCACTCCGCTGGGACAGTGATGAATGACTGACCGACGAAATGAAATTATAGTGGAGAGTTGCTGGAATGAAAGATGACAGGGGAAAACCGGAGAATCCGGAGAAAAACCTGTTCCGCCTCCGCTTTGTCCAGCACAAATCTCACATGGAGTGACCGGGATTTGAATCACGGAATCCAGCTGTGAAAGGCCGACGCGCTGCCGCCTGAGCCACGGAAGCTACTTTTAGGATTGATATTACCTTTTAATTATCTGTCACGTGATATTTTTGGTGGATATCTTTATTGTGACGTTGATTAATTGTTTGTTTACGAACTTTTTTGTAAATTTAGAGTTATTGTTGCGTGTTTAATTTAAAGTTTTAATTGTAGATAATTTTATTTCAGGTGGTACTTTGTCCTTGTGGCAGCTCATTTTGGGTAAGAAGTAGCTGATCCTTTCAAATAAATAAATAAATAAATAAATAAATAAATAAATAAATAAATAAATAAATAAATAAATAAATATTATTGAGTAATTATATGTATTTACGAGTCGCACTATCGATATGGTGTACGCGATTCCTACCGTCACTGGAACTGTCATCTATTAGCCTAGCGAACCCGAGAACTGTGAATTCAATACTAATCTCGGTCATTTTTGACATTTTTCTCACTCCTTCTGCTCAGGATCCAGAATGTCACAATTCATTTCAGTGACCCTGAAAAGTATGGATTCGACACTAATATTGGAGTTTTACGATTTTTTTACATGTTAATCCCTCCCAAAGCCCAAACGTACGGATGCTATGGATGTCTTACCCACACAGTATTTTGCTGCAGATAGTAAGTCGTATGTGTACCGAGTTTGGTTGAGCGCTATGCTGGAACATACATCACGGTCATTTTGGATATTTTCTTTTTCACCCCTTCTCACCCGCTATGTTGATGGTGGCTAATCTTGGACTGAAATGTCATCCTGACAGTCTCTATTCATCTCAACGACCCCGAAAACCATGGATTCAAGAATGATATAGGTCGTTTTCGATTATTTTCACATGTTACTCCCTGCCCACTCCACCTCTAGCGCTGCTAGGTGTGTCGTACTATCACCGTATTTTCACTAGATAGTATTACGTCATATGTGTACCAAGTTTGGTTAAAATTGCAGGTTTGCCTATAGTCACCATTTTTTAATCTTTAGCTTCGCCGATATCATTATGTAAAGATATTGCTCCTTAGTAGTAAGCAACCCGCCAAGTACAAAATGTATTATAGTATACGACTTCGCCAGCAATTGAATCGGTTATTTATGAAAGGGCTCATGCCACTTTTTGTACAAAAAACGAGTTTATCATGAAAATGGATTGTGCCAACATCCACGCATCGTTTACTTATGAAAGGTCTCTTGTCGCACCAATACTTTTGAAGATACAGCCATTGCAAATCTGTGTTTAGTTATGAAACGGCTCATGTCAATGACAAGAGTCCTTTCTTAAACAAAGCATGGTTGGCAGCAGTGGTTTCTGTTCACTTGTCTGTGTAGTGTACAGTTGTATTCCTCTCTCTTCATTGTGATTGTTATTGTTGTAGGTTAGTTTCAAGTGATATCTTTAACCTGAAATTAATTTAAGAGTTGTTAAGAAGATTTCGTGTGCTCCTAAAAAATGCCAGAGATTGATAATGAAGTCGTGGAAGGTAATAAACGTAAAAGAGGATTTCGCAAGATCGATAACTACAAAGTAAATCGTATAAAAAAGCAAGAATCCGTGGTGATGAGTACATTAATTACAAAGGGAATGTTTCTCAAGCACGAAAAACAGGGACACCATGCTCGTAAGTTGATTTATTTATTATGAAATACCTTAGATCTAGACAGTTCTGTAGGTTAGTGTTGTAGGCTAGACATCAATTTATTGCGCTGTGTTGTTCTACGTGAGCCCTAAATTAGCCTATTTCTTGAAGTCTTACATATTTAAACTGATTTTAAAAGAAATGTGACTAACTTATTCTGCATTTTTTAGGTGCAGAATGAAATGTTTTAACAAGTTTTCTGAGGAGGACCAAATTGACATTCTTCGCAGAGACAGAAACTTTGCAAGCAAAGATGAACAAGACTTTTTTTTTATCAATCATTAATAGAAGCCCATCCAGTGAAAAGTAGAAGCTCTAGGTTGAAACTTAACCCCACAGATGACAAAGAAGAGGAGTTTGCTAAGCCTACGTATTCTGTTGAACCTGTGAGCTCATTCACTTTTCATGTTATGGCTGGTGAACAACGAGTTAAGGTTTGCAAAAAAAAGCGTTTCTGAGTTAGTATGCCATAGGGAATAAAATAGAAGACTGAAAGAGCTACTTTTAAAAGGTGAGTCACCTAGAGATTTGATAGGAAAACAGAAGAACCGTAAGACTTTTCCACAAGATTATACTGACCAAATCAAAGACCACTTAAGTCATTCCCCCTAAAAACTAGTCACTACTCGTCAAAAGAAATACAATATTTGGACATAAGGCTTGACATTAAAATAATGTAAAATAAAATAACATTTTTAACTACCGGTTTGGAAGGCCCCAAATTGACACTTGCTGTGAGTGTGAGATGCTTAATACGCGAATCAAAAACCCTCAGCTTAATGATACAGCAAAACGAGTAGCTGCTGCACAGTTACTCGTGCACAAAAGGCGGAGTAACACATTTTATAGTTCGTTACGTGAAACAAAACAATACTGTGCAGAACATGATAATGCTGTGCTTTTGTGTTTTGACTACATGGCAAACATTCCTTTGCCCACAATTCCAGTTCAGGATGTCTATTACCTTAGGCAGCTGTCAGTTTATCTATTTTGTATCCACAACAGCAGTACTGACACAGCATCCTTTTACTTGTACCACCAAGGGGTTGCAGGAAAAGGCAGCAATGAAGTTTGATCTTTTATAATGAAGTATATCAATGATAATATACCAGAAAATGTTGATGAATTGTACCTGTACAGTGATAACTGTACAGGTCAAAACAAAAATCACACAATGATTAGGTTCCTACTTTCTCTTACAGACAGTGGTAGATTCAAAAACATTGTATACAGACTGCCCATAAGGGGCCACTTGTATCTGCCCTGTGACAGAGTCTTTGGCCTTGTCAAAAGAAAATTAAGGACATGTGACTGATATTACACAATAAAGGACGTATGTGAAATGATATTAATGTCTTCAGTACAGGGAATGTTTACTGTTGATTTAATAGAAACAGGAAATATTTTGGATTTTCTAAAATGGTGGCCTCAGTTCTATAAAAAATGTACTGTTTCAGAAAAAAAAACAAATCTGAAAAGAAGGGAAAAAGAGAATATTTTACTATTTCTAACTACCATGAATTCTCGTTCCAGCAATCAAGTAAAGGAAAAGTAACAGTATCAGCTTTTATTAGTGGAATCCTCTACAAAACATTCAAACTAGCTATTCAGACACAATCATGCATTTCTATACCCATACATAAAGCATACACAGAAAAAATACCTATTCCTAAAATGAAAATGGATGATATAAAGAGGCTTGTTCAGTTCGTCCCTGAGGAACCTGGTTTCTTTTATGATGAAGTAATTCAGTGGCCTACAGTTGAAAAAGACCTGTGAAATGTAATGATATGAGACTTTAATATAAATTGTGTGTTTGTTAAAAACCCATTTTCATGTATCTGTTATGGCCAATCTCATTTGTGTAAACAATGTTTAATGTAAAATAAATAGCCTTCATAACGTCTAAATCAATCATTGAATTTTTTTTTTTTTTTTTTACTTTTGTCTCTATGAATGGGCTTTTCTCAACCCTTTTGTTTATGAAAGGACTCTTGTCAGACAACTTTGATATGCACTATCATGCAACGTTAAACAACATAAATGTTTTAATCATCGTTATTATTCGCGGTTAGTAGACTCAAAATAACTAGAATAAAAAAATCTGTCGTAGTTGTTAATAGTAGGAAAATAAACAGTTTTTTTAAATTTCCCAACAGTTTACTTTTCGTGACAAGAGTCCTTTCATAAATAACCGATTCAGTTATTGAATTCATACTTTATAATGATTTGATTACTCAAAATCGACTGAACTTAAAAGACCTATTAATGCTCTATGACTCACCGGCAGGTCATTCCGGAGAGAATGAAACAAAAATGAAGCAAATATATAGATAATATCTCCTTTAATGTTCCTCTCACGGTAAAAACGCTTGAAACATAAAGGATCGGTTGGGCTTTTATATTTATACACTGAAGGGCAACTGAATTAGAGGTACCTGGCTGGTAGCGTGTAGAACTACAACAATCTGGCCGCCATCAAATGGACATCCTGTGCTCTACTGTTATTCGTACAGCCAGTATGAGGTCTGACGACATCGCAGTCGTGTGCCGTGCTGTACTATTGCAATCACCGGGCCGAATGAAACTCCATTTCGCCAACAAAACGTAGCTATGTCTAATTCAACCGCTCATCAATATTTTATTTTATACACATAAACCAGTGCTCACTTTTGATTTAGAATACATCTGTAGTTTAGGAACATTATTTGGGACGGCCAGCGTTACAAAAACATGACAGTCTTAACAACGTAAACGTAATACGTCAGGGTCAAAAAAGAACAAGAGTTGACCAAAATAAATCGGATAGGAAACTCTTTACAGTTGGCGAACGAAGCACGTCTAAAATCATTCCATTTTCTTAGGAAGTAATTGTCCGATTTTCAAATTAATCACAGAGCTGAATTTGTAATGTCCGTGATTTTAATGGTAGGTGTCAGTGGCGGCTTGTACTGAATTATGTTGGTGGTGCTAATTGAGCTCATGTGCATCCGTCCTCCAACCTCGCAGAAACGTCTAATCTCTCTCTCTCTCTTTCTCTCCATGTCCTATCAGCTTTGAAGTTCCAGAAAATATACTGATAAAATTCAGGTAAACATTTATCTCAATTTGTAAGACTTCCTGATTTCGAGTGACTTCGAACATATAAACAAATGAGCAGGTACAAAAATTGTGTATCCATTTCCCTTACCGAAAATCATTTTTATCTAGTATCGACACAGTCATATTTACAGAAGTTTAGAGACTTCCGAGCCGGTTTTCTTAATAGGAGGGAGAAAATCACCATCTGATGACATCAACATTCCTATTTTCATGACTACCTAACTTCGAAGAATTCACCTTCATGATTACAAGTATGATGTTCATTCAGGTATTGACGTAATTACTTTTAAGGCTTGTCTCATCTTTCGAGCTGTATTGAGAAGAGTAAAAGACCACCTACCAAAACCTTTGAAATAATTCTTCGCCACAGCGTGATCTAATAGCAAGCTGCCAACCCGAAGCAATGGCTTTTCGCCACAAATCGTCAAGATAGGTCCACATCTTGCAAGTCAAGGTTGTCCCAAAGACGGTGATGGTCCGACAGAGGAGAGGGTGTGACTTTCAGCTCCGCTCGGGGAGAAAGTGTCAACAATTCCAAGAATTGGGACGTCTCAGCGGCACAACTCCTGGAATACACACGAATAGGCCAGTCGTGCTTGCAAGGCGTGCAGATCATACAGAACCGTATGGGCGACTCTATAATTGCAGTCTGTCCAACCATGTTTGAAGGTCGGAGCATGCAATTTGTGTGCGAGGTTTCGTTTTAGGAATTCACTCCCTATATGAACACCTGTACAAAAATTAACGTTACTCAATTTACATAGTTTGGAAGAAATGTAACAATCCTAACATATGATGCTTTTGCTCATTATTAGCAATGTAATTTGAGTATCCCTTATTCTTCTCTCATATACAAATACGTTAAATCTCCCCGACGAAGTGAGGCAAGTCACTTGAGTTTGCGCGAAACGACAATCCGTTTTGCAAACTTTTTTTTTAGCTCAGTAGCTCAGTGTTTGCTGATCCGTAGCACATGTGTCCAGTTTTCTTGTTTGCTTGTTCTAAGTCAATTGTCAATAAAAATTATGCACAATGTTTATCATTTATAATTTTACAGTAATTAGCTGGAAGTGCAAACGTCCGTGCAGTATATATGGGTGTGTGTGCTTGTGTGTGTGTGTGTGAGAGAGAGAGAGAGAGAGAGAGAGAGAGAGAGAGAGAGAGAGAGAGAGAGAGAGAGAGAGAGAGAGCCGTAATTGTAATCGTTTGTGAACCAGACGAGTCTGTGATTAAACATGAAAAAAAAAAGGAAAACCACTAACGAGTGGCGAGAAGACATGTGTGTAAAGTGTGTTTTCCAAATTTCGTGAAGAAAATCCCGGATGAAGTAACACGTGCAGTGGCCGATGTGACAGGTATTTCTAAGGTGAGCATTTACCTTCCTAGATAAGAACTTAAGGTTGACAGGAAACTGGTTACTCCTAAGGAAACCCGTAAAGCGACAAAGATAAGTGAAAAATACGACAATTTTACAAAAGACGTTCTCCGTAAAAAAATTCACTTCTTTTCGAAAAATGAAATATCAACTCTTAATAAAATATTAGCTTCAGTTAATAGTGACGAAGACGATGATGATGATGTTTCTTGTTGTTTAAAGGGGCCTAACATCTCGGCCATCATCCCCAATATTGATGATACATTGCCTAAATTTTCTCGTGCAACTCTTCGCAGACTTTTGAAAATTATGAACTTCACTTACATGTCTCGAAATCGCCAGTGGGCGCTTATTGAATAGAATGAAATCATGTTGTGGAGAAGAAACTATTTACGTCAGATTAGGAAATTTCTTTGATGAAATGTGGGTAAATGCAGGTCACACTACTACGAACATTTGGAAAGATGATACTATACAACAAGGCCTGTCAGAGTGCAGGCACTGTGCACGGTGCAAAAGACGACTTCGCTTGGTCGACCAGAGTGCAGACCCCCACTCCTCGATTTGGAGCAATAGCACTCTCTCTCTCTCTCTCTCTCTCTCTTTCCCCACGCCTGTCTCGCTCGCTCCGCCTGTCTCCCTCTTCCTCACTTGCTCCGTAGCGCTCCAAATCCGAGCAGAGTTGAGCCGAGCTTAGCCGAGTAGGCCAGACACGAAGCGTTGGTCCGAGCCGAGCCGAATGGGACCGATGCACTGTGCACAGGAAATCTGCACCTCAATTTGCACGCGTGAGAGTTTGGGCGTTTGAGAGGCCCTACTATACAATCTAGTAAAGATGGATTACTTAGGGGATTATCCAGTGAGTTGAATTCTTCTTCCGGTAGGGGTAAACGGCTTATTGTTCTACACATAGGAAATGAAAACGGTTTGCTCAGGCGAAACAGTCCAATAAACGAAAAATAAATGTTGTGGAACAGGCAGTACTTCACAATACACGTGCTTGTAATTACATTCTTCGACTCTCGAACATGGTGATAAGGACTGTAGATACAGCTTTCTCCGATAGGAGGCTACGTGTGCTTCCACGCGTTCGTCCTACAGTGCTGTCGTTCACAGATCTAAGCAAGGCTCCAGATAACTAGTAACTGAAGGGGTATCGATCTTTCACTCAACAACAACACACAATATGAAAGATAGGATCGCTAATCGCTGTGTACTATTATAAGCCTATCTTTCGTTCTGGTGGTTCTGCAGCTCTGCAGATCGTATAATGAAGCCGCGCCTACTAGGTGTAGAAATCAATGTTGTTCCATTTCAAAAACACAATCAGTACCGTTACATCAACATATAAGGGGCGATCTAAAAGTTTCCGTTCGACAGCGGTACAGTCCTGAATCGAGATATCAATCAGGCAAATTCGCCGTGAGCAATGAGGCACTCATCCCACTGCCGAACTAGGTTGAAGATCCCCGTGTGCTAAAACACCGTATCGTGCTGAGTGAAGTAGTCCGCAACAGCCTGCTGGAAGCGTTCATCTTTCAAGGCCTTTTTGAGGGGACCGAAAGCGTGATCATCGCATGAGGAGAGATCATCACTATAGGGCGGGTGCTCGATTGTCTCCCACTTGAGGTGGTGTACCTTCTGCGTGACAACTTTTGCGGTATGGGGACGCGATCCGCACGGAACTTGGCGCACCATTCCACAACGGTGGGTTTCCTACAGACATGCTACCCCATACACAGTCTTCATTCTCCGAAGGATGTCCACTGGTGTGTGTATTTCGGCAGCCAAAAACAGAATAACAACACGTTGGTCCTGTTTGGACGCATTTGATACTAACGTCGTGGCCGCATTTAACGCACGCATCTCGGCACGACACGACTGCAATACTAATCCCTTTGCCTGCATGTCCTTGCTTATATACTCGCATCGGAGTCACGCTACGTTGCATGTCCCCTACAGCAACGCCCACAAACGGAAACTTTTTTTCACGTCTTATATATTGTCACTCCGGAAAAGCACTAAAAGTTAGATTATGAGCACCTTGGTAACATAACAAAGTGAAAAGATTTTAAAGATTCACGAGTTATTAGAAATGTATATTTCAGCTCATTCACCTCCTATATAGTGTGTGTGTTGTTGAATTCTCCCACGTGTAAGTGTGAACCTCCGTGGGTCGCAGATTGAAACCACGTTGTATTTGTTTGTTCCAAGTACAGCGCTGCACGAACTGTAATGCTCTGAAAATTGGTTAAAATTGGAGCTCAATTCCCAACTAGTGTGCCAGTTCTTCTTTCTCCTGACAACCAGAGAGTTTATGCGATTTTAGACGAATTTCTCAAAAATTGTGTTCTACCTAAATATACAATGTGTCTCTTTCTTTCTCTTCCTTTTTAATTCTCTTAAGTTACTTAATCAAACATTTGTATTCATTTTCGTCACGTTCTAAAAAAAAAATGAAAGTGCAAATCATGAATTGTGAGTTTCAGAACATCCAAGGAGTGTCCGACTCGTTGGCTGAACGGTCAGCGTACTGGCCTTCGGTTCAGAGGGTCCCGGGTTCGATTCCCGGCCGGGTCGGGGATTTTAATCGTCTCTGATTAATTCTTCTAGCCCGAGGACTGGGTGTTTGTGTTTGTCCCAACACTTTCCTCTTCATATTCACACAACACACTACACTACCAACCACCACAGAAACACGCAATAGTGATTACATCCCTTCGTATAGGGTTGGCATCAGGAAGGGCATCCGGCCGTAAAACAGGACCAAATCCACATGTGCGACACAGTTCGCACCCGTGACCCCACAGGTGTGGGATAAGCGGTAGAAGAAGAAGAAGAAGAACAACATCCAAGGAGTGTGTGGTGTAAAAGAGACTGTCTCCTACCAGCGTGCCAGTTCTTCTTTCTCCTGTCAAACAGAGTTTAAAGCGACTTCAACAGAATTTCTTACACACAGTGTTTTAAATATATAATTTGTGTATTTTTACCGCTCTTATTTTATCGGACATTTGTACTGATTCTTGTCATATTAAAAAAAAGAGAGAGTGTGTGTGCGTGTGTGTGCGCGTGTGTGTGTGTGAGAGAGAGAGAGGTAAATATTACATTAAAATTACAGTGCAGGAATCCCGGTCACGTAAGTTATAGGGTGAATGTACGCTTTATTATAATATGCTCATCAGTAAAAATGAAGAGGAATTATCAGTGGAGAATTATTAAATAGCGTTGGCGGTCTGGAAAATAGGTACTTCAAGAGCTTCATGGAAGCACTACATACTAGCGAGAGAGGAAGTGGCCCGCCATGGAATTCGTAATTACGTTATAGCCTCTTGAACGATACAGCAGGGCACTTGACAGAACTGTGAAACGGGCATCACATGAAGAGCTCATAAACGCACAGCAGACGAATGTCCGCGATAGAATAGAACAGAATATTTGTACTGTCGTTAAACAGCGTACACTTGTAAATAACGAATTCATTCACATAATAAAATGATTGAAATTCTTATGTACGTGTAAACAAATTAATTTCTCTACGTGAATGCTGAAAGCTTTGTTCAACAATTGATTGAATTGTTTAACGTATGAACAGTTTTACTGTTTTAATATTGTGATGGATGTCTTTATGAAGGAATTTGTGAAGATATAAGAATGGACACAAACACAATCCTGTTTCTTTAATGAAATATTGATTTGAGGAATGGAAATGACAAGACTAAAACAAAATCCGGCCTAATGCAGTGAGAAGATATAACTTAATAACTGTCTACTGTAGTGACCAGATGTTACCAGGATTCAAAGCCGAGATGGACTGAGTGCGTACATGGACAACAGGATCATTGCACTGCCGATTGACGTTTTAAAAAATGCTGTATTATAATTAATTTGTTGTTACTCGCATATCTGTCAATTTACTTGAGTATAATTTTGTAGTTTTTTATACTGATACAGAAGTGCATCCATTGGCATGTAAGATATTTTGAGGTGTATACATTTGTATTATTGGAGTAAGCTCGTTTGGTTTACATGGAGAATATCTGTATACATTAATGTATTATGACGAAGGCTATTCCACTTGTTACTTAATGCCAAATAAATTATTCAATGATTCGTTGACCATTAGTATCAAAAATTAATTTTATGTCATACTATGACTATTCTCAAAAGAGTATGGAAAATGACACTTTACTGAATGTATTATGACGAAGGCTAAGGCACTTGTTATTTAATGCCAAATAAATTATTCACTGACCATTAGTATCAACAAGTAATAAATTTTATGTCATACTATGACTATTCTCAAAAGAGTATGGACAATGACACTTTTCTCACTGTTATATTATAAATCTTCCTTGGTTGGTTGAATTCCGCTTCATATCAACGTAAACACGGATCGTCATAGAGAGATCATGAATCAAGGAACATCAAACTCAACCGTTTTGAATTGCTTCTCCGCCTGATTGCAGCACCGTGGTGCCATACCCATCTACCAGAGGCGTACTATATTGTTTTTACACTTTATTTTTTGTACGGCCGGGTATGCTTCACATTTCACTTCTGAAGGTGGTGACGTGTAACTAGTGCCTTGTTCCACCGTTTGGTAGCAGCACACGCATAGGGGCCAACGAATGCACTCGTCATAGCCATTTCATAACAATACTGTCAGCGTAGGAGCAGACAACATGGGCAGTAAACGTCAGGGCAGCGCTATAGGACTTGGTTCCTTTGGAAAGAAGGCGTAACCACTGCATAAATTCATCGGCGCTTGGTGACAGTCTGTGGAGGGCATGCGCCGTCACGGAAAACAGTTTACAACTGGGTGGAAGGTTGGAAAACAGGGCGCACATCGATGGACGAGGGAACCAGTTCGGGAAGGAATGTGACAGTGTCAACACCAGCCAACAGGCCATCCAAGGAAACAAATGCATCACATTTTCGGAAATGGAGGCAGCCACGGGAATTAGCCGAAACACCCTGCAGCGGATCGTGCACGGCCACTTACAGTTGGGGAAGGTGTCTTCCACGTGGGTGCATAGATTCTTGTCTGCAGACGACAAGCAGAGACGTGTGGACGTGTGCAGAGAACTTTTGCAACGCCATGATCCAGCCGATTTCATGGTAAGGTTGCGACTGGTAATGAGACATGGCTCCATTACTATGAGCCACAAACGAAACAACAATCGATGCAATGGAAGCATAGGGGCAGTCCACCGCCAAAGAAATGTCTAACAGTGCCATCACCTGTTCGGGAACATGAAGAAACTTCTGCGTGGTCGCCGTTTTGCGGATTTTGCAGAACTGGACACAGCTGTCAAGGTATGGGTACGCAGCACTCCGAAGGAATGGTTTCAGGAAGGTCTGGGGAGACTTGACACATCGATGGCAGAAGTGCATACAGTTACAAGGGAGATTATGTTGAGAAGGTGGACGTAATAACTGATGTGTAATGTACTTCATTTGGGTGGAAAAAATAAAGTGTAAAATGATATAGTATGCCCTTCGTACACAGGAAATAACGTCTCTGCATTTCCAGCTCTAGTAATCTGTCGCCATCACAATACTGACTAATCTGTAGGTTAATTTTTTTGTTTTTTACAATTTGTTTTACTTCTCACCGACAGATAGGTCTTATGGCGACGGTATGATAGGAAAGGCCTAGGAGTTGGAAGGAAGCGGCCGTGGACTTAATTAAGGTACAGTCCCAGCATTTGCCTGGTGTGAAAATGGGAAACCACGGAAAACCATCTTCAGGGCTGCCGACAGTGGGATTCGAACCCACTATCTCCCGGATGCAAGCTCACAGCTGCGTGTCCCTGACTGCACGGTCAACTCGCCCGGTGTAGGTTAATTCATTTCCAACAGATACATATAACACGTATCAAAAAGTTAGTATTACCGCTAATAATCCAGGACGAGAGCACCATGTTTACGACTCTGGTAGCTTAGTGGACTGTTCACTGCTTGTCCGACTCGTTGGCTGAATGGTCAGCGTACTGGCCTTCGGTTCAGAGGGTCCCGGGTTCGATTCCCGGCCGGGTCGAGGATTTTAACCTTCATTGGTTAATTCCAGTGGCCCGGGGGCTGGGTGTTTGTGCTGTCCCCAACATCCCTGCAACTCACACACCACACATAACACTATCCTCCACCACAATAACACGCAGTTACCTACACATGGCAGATGCCGCCCACCCTCATCGGAGGGTCTGCCTTGCAAGGGCTGCACTCGGCTGGAAATAGCCACACGAAATTAAAAAAAAATCTGCTTGAAATAACATTAATTTTTATTGTTTTATTACAACATAACCCCATATATTTTATAGCAAGACGCAAACAACAAAACAAGTAAACGTCAATATATGGATCAAACATGGACGATTTGTGCCGTGACGAATTAAAATTGTTTAAAATTAAATTAATTTAATTTAAAGTAAATTCACCGTATTATGAACTAAAATATTGCACGCAACAGCCACTAAAGTGATAAGTTTACGTGACTCGTTTCGAAATTCCGTACCAGAACATCCCACATGTTGCGTAAGTAACTCTTACATACTTGGAAGGGTGTGGCAATCCCACTGCCACACCGGAGTGAAACGCTGGTAATTTCACGAATGAAAAGGCCTAGAGAACTTGAATACTTCAATATTCACAATCGGTGAGATTAAAATATGGTTTCTTTCTGGAAACTCAGTCTGTATCGTTAACAATAGTAAGACATAATTTATACTCTTAGATATATCTTTGTCCATAAGGAGTTCCTCATGGGTTTCAAAATTATTGCGTAGTTTATAATATGGCATACCAATCATTTATAGACATATTTTACAAGACCCTAGCAGTTGTCAGTCCACTTTTTATGAAAGCTTTGTCTTTTTGACAGCCTCCAAATGTCAGAAGCAAAAATAAATGCAATTCTCTCTCTTTAAAAACGAAACTTTGTTTGTTTGATTATTTGTCCCGAATAGACTCGAAAGATACTGGACCGATTTCGCTGAAAAATTTCACAATTTTTTCTTATTACTTCTGAGAGTGTTTAGAAAATGGTTTGAATGAAATTTAATATGTAGTTTTATATATAATTAATTTAATTAGAAACCACACCAAGATTAGATCGATCTTGATGGACGGATTGTCGCCGTAGGCTACAGCGACTTACTCTGTACTCTGTGAAAGTGCTGTATATAACAGGACGGGAACGCGCCGCCATGTTTTATGGAGTACCTTAAAAATACACTTCACACATAATTAACAGGTAACACAAATCCTAAAAGTAAGCATTCAAGTAAGTACCTTGGCAGCGCCGGGTCCTACACCTAGTATTTGATTTTTAAAGAAAGCCAATGGCAGGCATTTATACAAGTAGAGGAACATATCTCCCCTAGTGCACCGTCACGCAGTTTTCCTACAAGGAGATTTGCAGTGATGTCTCAACGTAGCACTAACCGCCAGCGTTTTGGAAATGTGTGGCAATCTAACTGACGAGTTGACTTTCACAATAGGGTTGAACGCTGGTAATTTCACGATTGGAATGTTCTTAAGAATTTGAACACTTCGTGATTTAAAATACCATTACAACTGGCAGTCCTGTAGTGTACGGTTAGTGTGCCTGCCTCATACCCGCAGGCTTCTGGTTCGACTCCCTGCTAGTCAAGAATTCTAATTCTGCGCCTTTCATCAAGCGGGGCACAGAAGGATAGTTGCATATCGACTGTGACTGAGGGGTGGAATGAGGGTTATGAAATATCATTCTCAGTCAAAAAAATCCTTTTCAAAATGTTAAGAAAAATCATGCCGTCATGAAGCGTTTTCCTTATAATTTTCGCAAAACTTATGGATATTTGAATGTTTGCAGCAGTTGTATTTATTGCCTCGTGTGGCCTTAACCTAAAATGTATGGAGCTGTCGCAGTACACGTTGTACTGTCATTCTAAAGCACGTAACAACTGAGAGAATAATCTGAAATATCTGTGGGGAATGAATGCAGCTAAAACTAAGAACTTAGGTGAACCACAATTGTTGAAATGTCAGGGAAAAAGTACACGATTGTTTGTACGTTCAAAAGCAAAGCAAAGCAAAGTCATCTCCGTACAGGCCATGAAGGCCCTTGGAGGGATGGAAGATAAAGGCTTTCACTATCCGTAACCTCGGCACTTGATGGGGTAGAGTGGTTAGCTCTACGCTCGGCCGCCTTTGCCCCTAGGAATTAACCTGGTACTCATTTTTATTGTAGGCTGAGTGAACCTCAGGGCCATATGCACCTCAGGAAGTGGAAATCTCATTTCTTAAATTTTACGACTTCCTGACGGGGATTCGAACCCACGTCCTTCCGGGGGAACCGAGCAAGCCTTTACCGCCTCGGCCGGGCAGCCCCCTCCTTACCTTTTAGCTAAGGTTAAAGTTAATGAAATTAAATCTGTATTTGGAGGACTGGTGTAAGTTATGCTACAGCCTAAAATTAATAGAATGGGTGCAATATTAGCAAACAGAAATTATATCAAATTTTAATACTCCCGGTAAATGGTTCACGGTTCTGAATGGTATATTGTGTTCCTCCCATATCACTGTCAAGGGTCGTCTAACCACAAGAAAAAATAATGAACTTCATTATTTAGAAATTATCCGCACTGCCATTCAGTTTACATCTGCCAAGACACTAACTTTGCGGATATCCGCGGATAATCCGCATTCGTGCAGGGCTCTAACCGCCTCATACATGTCCAGAAAATGAGGTGTGTTCAAACAGGAGGAAAAAACATTTTGCATAAAAATCTTAAAATTTCTGATAATAAAAAATGTTCATATAAAACTTTCACAGAACCATACGTAACGCGTACGGTCGGTACATAGAGAACTGAAAGCTGTAAATTTACGTTTCAGACTGCACGGTTGGCAACGCTGCACAGCACTCCGGTATCAGCAGGCCAAAGCCCTAATGGGCTGCTGCGCCACGGGTTCGTTTGTTTCTTTTTACAATGAAAGAAACATAATAGAGGAAGTTTCAATCTCCTTCTTGCGCCTTTTCCCAATGTATTGAGGCCGACACTTTAATATGGATATGGCCCAGTTTTACGGCCGGATGCCCTTCCTTACGCTAAACCCATTGCGGATTGTTGTGGTGGCTAGTAGTGTGGTGTGTTGTATGTAAATGAAGAGATAAGTTTTGAGACGAACACAAACACCTCGTTCCCAAGCAGAAGGAATTGACTTCAGGCAGTTAAAATCTTCGACCCGACCAAGAATCGAACTCCAAGTCCTTTGAACCGACGGTCAGTATTCCAAGGAAACTCCCAATAGTTATCATTATATGTCATCATTTGTAACGAGAATGGGATTCCGCGCTTTCCGATTTTCACACCAGGCAAATGCTGCAGCTATACCTTCATTAAGGCCACGGCCACTTCCTTCCCACCCCTAGTCCTTTCCTATCCCATCGTCAGATCTACCTGTGTCGGTGTGACGTAAAACAACTTGTAAAAAAAAAGGATGAGGAGGAAGCGCCCGTAGCCTTAATATTAAGGTACAGCTTTAGCATTTGACTGGGGTACAGAAAACCATCTTCAAGGCTGCCGACAGTGGGGTTCGAACTCACTATCTCCCAAACTGCGCAGCCACTCACACGGTTGTAACAAAACAATTAAAATGTAGACATTAGAGACGGGACAAAACAAAGCGGAACGAGATCGCCGACCACAGACACGTAACATCTACTGTATTATAACTATGCGACTCAATCATGAAAGCTTCAGAAGCCAATTATATCACATTGGAGTTGCTGACCCTTCATTTTCAAACTTTATTTTTGCGGCAAGAGGTGTGATAGGTGATCGTAACTAATTTTGGGTCGCTGAACACGAATCTGTTGTCCGTTTCTATGTATCACGTCACGTTTTCTCGCAATAGGTATATCAAATTAAGAGATAGACCTGAATATTGCATATAAAAAGTACTGACAAATGTTGATAATTTTCGAAATATTTCTAATTTTTGTATTGTTTTATATATATTTTGAAATAGTTGAATATTGCCTGGAATTATTATATACAATGAATAATTATTGAGTATAAAATTACAATGAACTATTTAGCATTTATAGTAATATAATACTGATTTACACAAAACACATAAACAAACAACTCTGAGGCAATGAGAGCAATTTATTTTGACAATTAAACGTGATTTACAAGCAAACAATGTAACTTTTATTCAGTATCTTTATGAATTCATAAATGTGAACAAAATAAACTTTAACAGTCCTAGATGTCCCCTTGGAATGAACGCTTGGCTGCCCAGCGTCTGACTGCATCAAGTTTGTCATCTATTTTCAAATACCAACCGTAGTCGGCCATCATTGGTTCATCTCACCTCCCCTGGTATCTTCTTTCTGCCTCCTTGATGTCCTGGTGGAACCTCTCTCCCATCTCGTCACTAACAGCTCCACGGTTTTCCGGAAAGTGATCGAGATGAGAATGAAGAAAGTGCAGCTTCATACTCATTCTACGCTACACCCCAACTCATTCATAGATCCAACATCGTTTTCACTATTGTTTTGTATTGCCCATCCTTTACATTTCATAGGAACTTCATTATGACGTCTCTTATTGAATTCCATGCAGCAAGTTTCACGGCATTCATCGTCTGTTCAAAGTTTCTGTCTTTCAGATGCTTTCTAATTTGTGGTCAATTAAAAATGCGTTCCTTGACTTTTGCATCAGATAAATGTGGAAATTTGTTTGCAATGTACTTGAAACCGAGGCTACTTTTGTCCAAGGCCTTAACGAACTCATTCATGATTCCCAGTTTGATGTCTAGTGGTGGCAAAATACTTTTTTGTGACTAAACTAAGGCATCATTTGTAACATTCTTCACACCAGGTGTCAAAACTCGTCCCTTGGGACAGGAAGGTGTAGACCATTGTTTGTTCCTAGCTCTGCTGTCCCATTCACACAAATAACAAGGGAATTTAGTGTAGCCTGCTTGTTGTCCTAATAGAATACCACATACCTTCAAGTCACTACACACATCCCACCGCTCCTCATGATATTTTATTTTATCTAAAACAGTTTGCATTATGATATAATTTTCTTTTAGTGAAACGGAATGTGCCACAGGAATCGAAGCTAGCATGTTTCTGTTATGAACTAGTACAGCCTTTAAGCAAACCACGGCCACTCTAACAACAGCCGTTTCGCTGTTATCACAAAGCAGCACTGTTCCGCAATGACACATTTTCAGACAGTATATGGTAAATAACATGAAAACTAGATGTGATACAATAGCACCAATGACATTTCTGAAATCAGGAGCCCTTATTTAGTTGAAATCATGTATCAGATGCTTCGCCGCAAAAATCATGCTGGGTAGTGTAATCAGTCAATTCAGGACTTAAATCACATTTCCTTTGCGTGTGACCTCTATCGAGAACAACGGTGATCATATTTGAACAGTGTGGGTGTGATGGGATTCCAGTTCCCTGTTAACATTCAGTGTTTACTTCCTCACCTTCACGTTTATACAGCCATTACTTCTTTCCAAAGCCAGTCTAATTTACAGTTGTAAAATCAACTTAGTTCAGTATAGGTAAGTTTGTTATCGTGTGTAATTTTATACGATTGGGCTTTAATTTATATTTGTACATCAAATGTAAAATGTTCTTATTTTTTTATTAAATTTCAAAACGTTGCAAGGACTATTGTTGACAGAAGACCTCTTGATCAGTGGTGCATAAGTTTTTTTCTTTCAAACTTCTTGTTTTCTCTTGTGTGTATTTCAGTGCTTTTCAATTTTGTTATGTCTGTTTGTCTGTTATTAAGTAATTTTAAATGGTTGTGGATTGCTGGCTGCATGGCTGTTTGGAGCCCAAAGCCAAAATTATTTTAAAAGATTGTCTACTGTAGAGGGTAGTTTACAGAAGTTTGTTTTACTGTAAATTATATCCTCGTGAAAAGTTTTACATTTAAATGCTGCTTGTCCATCTCTGATAAACACTGCATCATCTGGCGAGATATTGTTTGCTACCTAAAAGCGAAAAAGCAGTTACTTTAGAATGATATAAGAGAAATATTAAATTCAATCAATACCGTTACGTACGGTAACTAAGTATCTATTTCATTTCGGTACCGATTTAATGACACCGTGTTATAGGAGTGGTGAATGGGAACCTCAGTTCACAAGCGAGCGTAAACACGGAAAATGCTATTTTTTTTCCTATTTGCTTTACGTCGCACCGACGATGGGATACGAAAGGCCTGGGAATGGGAAGGAAGCGTACGTGGCCTTAATTAAGGTACAAACCCCCAGCATTTGCCTGGTGTGAAAATGGGAAACCACGGAAAACCATCTTCAGAGCTGCAGACAGTGGGGCTCGAACCCACTATCTCCCGATTACTGGATACTGGCCGCACTTAAGCGACTGCAGCTATCGAGCTCGGTAAACGGAACATGAAAATCGGAGACGGAGTATTTACGCCAACATGTTACATTTTTGAAAAACCGTTAAAACATGGGGCATAAAATTAAACTGATTATAATGTATATTACATGTATGATTAAGCTAAAATTTTCTTAAATATGCATTATACATAAGCCCCCATCCCTCCCACAAAAGAGGCCAAAACATCCAAACATGCTTGGAAATGGTACACTATTTCCGACTGGAAAGTAACGAAATTGGTAAGTACTGAGTTTGAGCTATATCCTAAGTTGCTATAAAAACTTGCATGAAAGTTTCGTCTCTACTGATGAAGTATTAAATTGCTATAAAAACTTGCATGAAAGTCTTGTCTCTACTGATGAAGTATTAAATAACATTTCGAGAATGACCAGGAATATTCGAAGAGGGATGGCTTCATGTAATTCAAGAATATTCCAGATGCTTCAGGTCTTGTTTCAGAGAAGAGGCCTCACAAATCGAACAACATCGCAGGAGAGCACGGATAGCGCAAGGGAGGTTTGCAGGGAAAGAAGTCATCTGGAGTCAAGCACCAGGACGTGGAAGTAATGCAAAACCCAACTGAAGTCCCATAATATTTATACCAGGGGTACACCTTCTCCGGCTATTTAAAATGTGCGTCTGCTCCACTACGGCCATCTCTGACGGTAATTGAGAACTTTTAAGACTTTATAAAAATTTCTCCGACGGCTAGATGGCTCTAGCATCTATTTTCTAGTGATCTCTGCTGTTGTAGTCGGTAAACCTTTTTTCTGCTTATTGCTTTTTTATGTGCCGATGTTGTCTTTACTTACCCCGTTCCTCCTCTAATGTAATCTGCCTATCATATGCCTGTAACTAAGTCTCTAACCAATCAGAACTCAGGGGAGTGTATGCAAATTTAGCCTAAAAGCGCTCTGGATTCTAATATAGTCTAGAACTTTTCCCTGAGGACCTATTTAAGAAGAGCGCTTTAGTGCCGTCTGGTCTGATTTGCTTCGGTGATTGAGAGTGCGACTTGATTGAGGCTAGAGAGGGCCAGCAGGCAGAGGGCGGCCAGCTTGAAGAAGATGCAGCGCTGACAGGTAATGGCAGAATTTACCAAAATATGTGATTGTGCCGGCGTGTGTTTCGAGAAGATTTCGGCAGTTCTCCTTAAAATCTAGTATGTAATCTTTTCATTTGTTGCTGAAATGTAGGATCTTCTGTGAAGTCTTCGGACTCTATTCATATACTCTACTGGGGTAATATTTAATGTAAGGGAGCACGAGTGGTGACCCTCGGAACTCTCCCCTTCTACTTTTGAGCTGGGTGACTAAAATTTTCAACCTCTAAATTTTGGAAATTTGTCTCTGCCTTAAAACCTTGCCCTTTAAGTCACCCTTCGTAGCATACGATTGTGTCTTATGCCCTCCTAGGTTCTTTTTTCCAGAACATTCTTCTAAGGAGTGCTGGTGTTTTACCTTTTGTAAATGGCCTGTTTTGTTGTAACCTTTTCTTTTCCTGCTTAAGGCCTAGTAGAATGGGTAATATACCCCTGTATATTCTTTGTGCTTTTGCGGGTAACCGTGTCTACGTTTAGGATACCTTGAGGAACAGTACTTAACCCGGTTGTGAGATTTTTTAATTGATAAGCCTGCCATAGGGCAACCTGTGTATGAACACTAAGAAGTGAGGTCACCCCAATTGGCTAATGGTATAATCGAGAATGTAACAAGTGACCCTTCTCTTTACTGTATTTGGAGCTCACACTCTATTATGTGTACTTGTTAGGAACCATGATGCTCTTTCATAATGCTGTACATGTTAGGAGCAATTATGGTCTTACATTCATTAGGTTAACGGCTGGGAGGTTCCCTCAATTAAACTTGTACCTGACTGAGGTGGTGGTGGTGGTGGTGGTGGTGATTATTGTTTTAAGAGGAAGTACAACTGGGCAACCATCCTCACCTGACTGAGGATTTCTAAGTCCAACTGTATGGCTGGAGATTACGAGTTCTTTCGTAAATGTGTTTATTATCATGTAATATCTTAACTATTTCATGATTAAAGCTTTAAATTATATAATTTGGATTTTAAGAGAGGAAAGAAATAATGTTTCCAAAATTTTTGTGTCGCCATAAGATCTACCGTGTCGGTGCGACGTAAAGCAACTAGCAAAAAAAAAAAAAAAAAAATAAAAAAAAAAAAAAAAAAAAGTGAAAGTGAATTTTTGCTCTAAGTGATCCCCTGTTCAGTCGTTCACCCCACGCGCTTCCTTACCTCTGCGCTCCACGATAAATCTCCGCATCAATAATAATAATAATAATAATAATAATAATAATAATAATAATAAGATGACCGGTGCTGATTCCCAGCATTCGTTATAAATAGATGAAATAACGTGTCTTCATATAAAATTGCTCCATGCGCCACCGGGTCCTTTTCTCGAACGTTTACTTTGTACACTGACTGACAGAGCAAATGCAACACCAAAAAGGAGTGGTCAGAACTTTATGCCAATTGCAGGGTAGACTGACGTCACTGAGGTATGCTCATGATGTGAAATGCGCCGCTGTGCTGCGCACGTAGCGAACGATAAATGGGACACGGCGTTGGCGAATGGCCCACTTCGTACCGTGATTTCTCAGCCGACAGTCATTGTAGAACGTGTTGTCGTGTGCCACAGGACACGTGTATAGCTAAGAATGCCAGGCCGCCGTCAACGGAGGCATTTCCAGCAGACAGACGACTTTACGAGGGGTATGGTGATCGGGCTGAGAAGGGCAGGTTGGTCGCTTCGTCAAATCGCAGCCGATACCCATAGGGATGTGTCCACGGTGCAGCGCCTGTGGCGAAGATGCGAGGGGTCCAGGCGCAGCCCGAGTGACGTCAGCACGCGAGGATCGGCGCATCCGCCTCCGCCGCCAAGCGGTGGCAGCCCCGCACGCCACGTCAACCGCAATTCTTCAGCATGTGCAAGACACCCTGGCTGTTCCAATATCGACCAGAACAATTTCCCGTCGATTGGTTGAAGGAGGCCTGCACTCCCGGCGTCCGCTCAGAAGACTACCATTGACTCCATAGCATAGACGTGCACGCCTGGCATGGTGCCGGGCTAGAGCGACTTGGATGAGGGAATGGCGGAACGTCGTGTTCTCCGATGAGTCACGCTTCTGTTCTGTCAGTGATAGTCACCGCAGACGAGTGTGGCGTCGGCGTGGAGAAAAGTCAAATCCGGCAGTAACTGTGGAGCGCCCTACCGCTAGACAACGCGGCATCATGGTTTGGGGCGCTATTGCGTATGATTCCACGTCACCTCTAGTGCGTATTCAAGGCACGTTAAATGCCCACCGCTACGTGCAGCATGTGCTGCGGCCGGTGGCACTCCCGTACCTTCAGGGGCTGCCCAATGCTCTGTTTCAGCAGGATAATGCCCGCCCACACACTGCTCGCATCTCCCAACAGGCTCTACGAGGTGTACAGATGCTTCCGTGGCCAGCGTACTCTCCGGATCTCTCGCCAATCGAACACGTGTGGGATCTCATTGGACGCCGTTTGCAAACTCTGCCCCAGCCTCGTACGGACGACCAACTGTGGCAAATGGTTGACAGAGAATGGAGAACCATCCCTCAGGACACCATCCGCACTCTTATTGACTCTGTACCTCGACGTGTTTCTGCGTGCATCGCAGCTCGCGGTGGTCCTACATCCTACTGAGTCGATGCCGTGCGCATTTGTAACCTGCATATCGGTTTGAAATAAACATCAATTATTCGTCCGTGCCGTCTCTGTTTTTTCCCCAACTTTCATCCCTTTCGAACCACTCCTTCTTGGTGTTGCATTTGCTCTGTCAGTCAGTGTATTACATGTTAATTATATGTGAAGTGATATTTTTGTAGATTTCTTTATCGTGATGTTGATTGACATTTTATGAACTATTTTGTGGTTTTAGAGTTATTGTTGTGTGTTTAATTTAAAGTTTTAGATTATTTTATTTCACGTGGAACTTTGTCCCAGTGGCAGCCCATATTGTGTATGAAGTAGCTGATCTTTTCATATGAATAATAAAAGTAAGTATATGTATTTACGCGTCGCGCTATGGATATGATGTATACGATTCCTGTCGTCACTGAGACTATCAACTATTAGCCTGGCGAGCCAGAGAACCGTGAATTCAATATTTGTTACGAATAAAACTCCGTCTGTTTCATCACTCTAATTTATTACAGTATGACCTAATAAATGCACACACACACACACACACACACACACACACACACACACACACACACACACACACACACACACACACACACAATTCTAATCAGTTATGAATGGGCACACTTACTAATTACAGGTCTATTCACAAGTCCTTCTTCCTTACGGCACAGTAAGAGATCCAGCTATACCTGTGGACCAGCCACCGCATACAGCAGTTGTGTGTAGACAGCTGGATCTGAACACAGGGGTACGGGCCACTCGCCACACGATGACTGTTTATTGGTTCGATTCCACAGACAGTCCAGTTATTCAGATTCACGTGCAGTGAATAACTAAACAGCTCAACAATATTCAACAGCAGGACGATACTCACAACAGCGAACATTGACACAGGTCCATTTAGCTTCACACTCGCGATAGCGGGTTCCGTCGCTGAGACTCAGTCTACGAACACACAGTACAGTCTTCCGTTCTGTCGTCTCCACCCACTCACTGGTTTCTCCGACACCACACCCACAGCTCTTGGTTCAGGCCTCGGTGGGACACTAGCGACAGCCAACAGCTCTGTCGCCCTCAGCCCAGCCACCGAAGCCCAATACACTGAGTCTCACACGGGGTAAAACACTGACTCTAGCTCCACCCTGGAGCCCAATTGTGACTGAATGTCCGCCGCTAGCCTCCCTTTTTATAGCTCGGATGATTTCAGCCAGAATTTTCGCGCGGTCACTTGAGGCAGAACATTCTCGTTGAATCTCCAAGAAACTCACAGGTAAACCGGCCGACGACAAAAATACACGGATATGCCGGCCCTACCCTACAAGCCGGCTGGGAGATCCCAGGTCGTGTGAGTCACTAGCGCCCTCCTGGAAGCACCAAAAGAGGCTACCACGCGGCTGGCACGTAACATACTTATCTCGGTCATTTTTGACATTTTCTTTCTCACTCCTGACCCGCATGGCAATGGAGACTGGACTTGAACTTAAACGGCATCGAGAGTAGCACATTTCATCTCAGTGACACCGAAAAGTATGGATTCGACACTAATATTGGTGGTTTTCTATTATTTTTACAAGTCACTCCCTCCCAACCCCAAACAGCAGGGTGCTAGGCGTGTCTCACTTCCAAGGTATTTGTTTTTCTACATAGTATTAAGTCATATATGTACTAAGCTTGGTTGAAATTGCAGTTTTGCCTATAGTCGCCGTCTTTATCGTTTAGCTTCGCAGATTTCTTTAGGTAAATATATTGCTCCTTAACTGTATGCAGCCTGCTAAGTACAGTATGTATTGCAGGTTAGGGTAAGCCTTCGCCTGCAATTATTAGAGTGATCATTTAATGATTTATTTTATGATTACTCAAAGCTGACTGAACCTAAAGTCCTATTAATGCCCGATAATTCATCGGCAGGTAATTCCGGAGATAATAAAACGAAACTGAAGCAAATCGGTCCAGCAGGACGGATGGACTGGACAAAGCTGTTTTAGAAAAAAATGTACAGATAATAATAATAATAATAATAATAATAATAATAATAATAATAATAATAATAATAATAATAATAGGAGAGTGGGGCATGAGTTATGGCAACTGCTTCTTTCCGCAAGAATGCGGCATCCTCCAGACAAGTGGAAATACAGTCGAACTCGATATCTCGAACCTCCATTACTCGACTTTTCAGTACCTCGAAGCAATTACAATTTCCGTGCCATTTGTCCTATTATTCACGCCTACTTATCTTTCTATTAGTCGAAAATCCGGTTACACGAATTTTTCGATTTCTCGAAGCATACGTTTCCTCCCTTGAAGTAATATATACTCTGCTACTCGAAATTTGTACAACATGAACTGTGCAATACGGTATTTGTGGTTTATGAGGAAGAGTTAACAAGTAAAGGAAGGGTTACAGTGATACTGGGAGCTAATACGACGGAAACCGAAAACCTAAAACTTCTACATACATACATACATACATACATACATACATACATACATACATACATTATCATTATAGACTGTTATGCCTTTCAGCGTTCAGTCTGCAAGCCTCTGAGAATTTACTAAACGTCGCCACAATCCTCGATTTGCAACTAGTGCTGTGGCCTCATTTAGTTCTATACCTCTTATCTTTAAATCGTTAAAAACCGACTCTAACCATCGTCGTCTTGGTCTCCCTCTACTGATCGGAAAATCGACGAAGCCTCACTGCTTCTCGAGGGTTAATTTATTACCGGTCACGTACGAAAGCAACCCCGGAAGTCGTGGATGACAAGCTCCAATTACGAATCTTGGCTACTCGGTATTGACGAGAAGTTTCAACTTATATTTCGTAGACAACTGCCCTGCTCATCCCAGTGGTCGAAACTCTTACGGATACTGTCGACGCTGGGCCGAGCAAGAAGAAGAAGAAGAAGAAGAAGAAGAAGAAGAAGAAGAAGAAGAAGAAGAAGAAGAAGAAGAAGAAGGAGAAGGAGCTGGAGCTGCCTTTTCCTGTACCGTCAGCAGACCAGGCGTTAAGTGCAGTGGCTGTACTTCGAATGTACATACCGAGTCAGTGCAATACAGATGACCAAGTGTTTTCACAGCAATACATGCTGTTGAAAACTATGTGGAAGAAAGGAAAGTTAACAGGAAGAAAAAAGAACAGACTACCGGATTTTTTCGAAATGTGTTAACGGAGGTATATTTCTTGTTTCACTATTGTAAGTACTGTATTCTGTCTTCTAATAAGTTACTATAATAAGGGTTATGGCCATCGCTCACGGAAAAATGTGTCGTAAAATTTGTTGTACAATTAATTTTATAAAAAATTGGTGAAAACAAGTTGTGTTGCTCACGGTAAAATTATTTTATAAAATCCGTGGAAGCATCAGGATGGCCATCTTTGAACTCACTTCTGAACTAAGGTTTGTCTGTGCTGCCATCTATCGATAAACTTTTAAACCAAGAATCAGCTGTTCAACTTACAGTGTATTTGAGAGTATGGCTCCAACAAACAAAGCAAAAGTTTCTGATTTAGCTGCAATTATATGTTGTACAGAGGTAAAATGGAAGAAAAGAAATGCCAGGAAATTCTGGACTCAGGATTGGGCCAAAAGGAGAGAAGAAGGTGGAGGATTGCTGTCCTTGGTAGAAAATTAGTTGAGGTTAGAAGACCAGCATTCATATTGGAAGTCGGCGATTGTGTTTTCTGCCTCTCTTCTTGCATTTCTGTTGTGATAAAGCGGCGTTTTAACTTCGTACAAATAAGGATATTTCTGGTATTCGTCCAGTAAAACACTTAGTCCACCCGGATCCTGCCACTTTAGAAAGAAGTGTTTGTTTACAATCGAGCTTCACAATCTTCTCACGACGTAGCGCCAGCATCATCGTGATGTCAGCTTCGATGATTGGTTCGTTTCGTAAAATTAATTTTACGGAATAGAGCATATCCTATTTTATGAAAAGTTTTATCAAAGGTTTTATAAAACTTGAATTTGACCGTAAGCAACATAAATTTTATAAAATTAAATTATTGTACAATAAATTTGACAGAAAATTTTACCGTAAGCAACTGGCAAGTGATGCCGAAAACTACGAGTTTGTTTGTATATTGTTAAATACTGTTAAAAATACTGTATTCAATATAAGTCTGTAGATACGTATGACTCCATTACGTGCTACACATGCTGAAAAACGTTATTCTCTATATCCCGAAATTTCGAATTATCGAGGTGATCCGAGATATCGAGGTTCCACTGTACAGTACACAGATGGGAATGGGGAGCGTAAGATGCTGTGGGACGTATGAATTATGCCGGGCAGCTTTATACCAGGAGTAGGATATAAAGTAAGGGAAGTGTCTGCCGTGAAATCCTTATGGTACGTAACGTTTACGGCAAACCCTCAAATTAGTCCCCTAAATTGTCCACAACACGTTGCGGGAGACGTCAGATACCAGCCGTCTCACAATGTGTAAATTTTACATTACCATGTTTTTTGTTTTCTTTTTTCTTTTCTTTTTTTGCTAGCGGCTTTACGTCGCACCGACACAGATAGGTCTTATGGCGACGATGGGATAAGAAAGGTCAAGGAATTGGAAGGAAGCGGCCGTGGCCTTCGGGTACAGCCCCAGCATTTTCCTGGTGTAAAATAGGAAACCACGGAAAACCATCTTCAGGGCCGACAACAGTGGGATTCGAACCCACTATCTCCCGGATGCAAGCTCACCACCACGTTTTACAGCCTTGGCAATGTCCTCTCGTGTCCCAAACCATCTCCTACGCGATGGTTCTTTCACTTTGCAGATGTCCGACTCCATGGCTAAATGGTTAGCGTACTGGCCTTTGGTCACAGGGGTCCTGGGTTCGATTCCCGGCAGGATCGTGAATTTTAACCATCATTGGTTAATTTCCCTGGCACGGGGGGCTGGGTGTATGTGTTGTCTTCATCATCATTTCATCCTCATCACGACGCGCAGGTCGCCTACGGGTGTCAAAACAAAAGACCTGCACCTGGCGAGCCGAACCCGCGCTGGGATCTCCCGGCATTAAAAGTCATACGCCATTTCATTCATTTTACTTTGCAGATGAGGTCAAAATCGCTCGGAGACAAGTCCGGTAAGCATGGCGGGTGTTTAAGTATTTCCCACGCTGTTCTATCTCTTCATATTCAATCTGCACGGAGGCTGCCTGACTACCAGTGTTGCCAGATACTTCAAGTAGAAATTCCTGTCACATTGCTGAAATTTTCCTCATCTACCAGATTTCCCCCCACAACTTTAACATTTCATCATCCTAATGGTTCCACATAGGTACGATACTTCAAATAAAGTATAGCGGTGCGACAGGCCAACAAAACGATCTTTAATTAGGGGAACAAGATGGTCAACAACTTGAAAAGCAACGTTGTGTTCAGCAAAGAAAGCGAATGATTTAATTTCAGCTCCCTTAAATTTATCAGAACACTTTTCATTAGATTTTTCACTTTTTGATAAAATGCATTCATTATCGTTGTAGCAGAAAGCGCTTTAACTAGTTTACTATCTTATTGACCTTGGGTATGTTTCTGCAGTTCACTTTTTACCACAAGATAATTCGACATTACATGCCATACATTTAAACTTGTAATCATTTCCGGCTCTGGGAACTCAATTTGATCACCCCTTAAAATTTTCATTACAAACTCCTTCTTCTTGAAAACTCTTCCTTCTCCTTTTACCGGGCGAGTTAGCCGTGTGGTTATTAGGGGCGCGCAGCTGTGAGCTTGCATCCTGGAGATAGCGAGTTCGAACTCCACTGCCGGCAGCCCTGAAGATGGTTTTCCGTGGTTTCCCATTGTCACACCAGGAAAATGCTGGGACTGCACCATAATTAAGGCCACGGCCGCTTCTTTCCCTTTCCTAAGCCTTTCCTATACCATAAGACCTACCTGTGTCAGTGCGACGTAAAGTAAAAAGAAAAAAAAATCCTCCTCCTCGGTTCCCCCACTTTTTCTGAAGATAACTAACCCCTCACCTTACGTTGCTTTTTAGGAGTACCTTTTCCTTCATTCATTAACACACTAAGGAAAAACTTCACCCTTTTTGAACTGGAACTATGAAGAATAAACACAATAATCACAAATACTAATAACGAGCTCTCTATAGCACCGCCAAACGTGCGAAAGGTATTCAACGGCATGAGATAATATCCATATGTAATAATTACGATGTATGACAGCTGAATGTTGAAGCCACATTGTCGTTCAAACTTATTCGGTCTGAACTAACGCAGGGTTCAGCAAATATAGGGCCTGCTATATTACAGTACGTTAAAGTATCACCATCATATTAACAGGCCCCTTAATTTTGTCTAAACATCTGATTTCAGTGACTGTGAAAACAATTCCCTGTCGTTTTAGAGTGTTCATTAAATTGCTAAGGATAGGACGAGTTGTCATAGGTCGTCGAAGTCAGTCAAATGTGCGGTAAAGAAATTATACCCGACTCCTAGGCGGAACAGTCAGCGTTGAGGCCTTCTGTTCAGAGGGTACCGGATACTATTCCCGGCCGGGTCGGGGATTTTCATCGCGTGATTAATTCTTCTGGCTCGGGCAATGGTTGTTTGTGTTTGTCCCATCACTCTAATTCAGACAACACACTACACTACCAATCATCACAGAAACACGCAATAGTGATTACATCCCTCCAGACAGGGAGATAATTTTTTAAAAATTATTAACAAATACATCGCAAATGGGAAATATTCCGGTGGCAATGGTCACTTACAGTAGTGTAATAATAAAGTAAAGTAAACAACAACAACAACGGCAGCAACAAACAACAACAAGAATACAAGCAATTCCATTGAAAGGAAGTATTACAAGAAATACTACTAGTTTAACTTTCTAAATCCAGTATCGTCATAATTATACAATGTCATACACAACTTAATTATTTCCAGTACTAAACACTACGGCTTTTTTTAAAATTGTTATTTGTTCGTGGCGTCGACCTCCGAAGATCTTTTGTCACTACTTTCACCATACGAGAGGAACCTGCGTTTAAGTGTAATTGCGGAAGTGTAAAGTATTGAATGTGAGGAAAATAACGTTAACGTCGGCACAAACACCCCGTCCCCAGGCCAGGCATATTATTCATTTACAATTAAATGCCCCTGACCAGGCCGGGAATCAAACCCGGGGCCGCCGGGTGACAGCCTGACGCGTTGCCCCCTACACCGCGGGGCCGGACTAGGGACCCTTACCAGGATTACTTGATTCAGGAACTGGAACAAATCCAAAGAAGAGCAGCTCGATTTGTTCTGAGTGATTTCCGACAAAAGAGTAGCGTTACAAAAATGTTGCAAAGCTTGGGCTGGGAAGACTTGGGAGAAAGGAGACGAGCTGCTCGACTAAGTGGTATGTTCCGAGCTGTCCGTGGAGAGATGGCGTGGGAGGACATCAGTAGACGAGTAAGTTTGAGTGGTGTCTTTAAAAGTAGGAAAGATCACAATATGAAGATAAAGTTGGAATTCAAGAGGACAAATTGGGGCAAATATTCGTATATAGGAAGGGGAGTTAGGGATTGGAATAACTTACCAAAGGAGATATTCAATAAATTTCCAATTTCTTTGCAATCATTTAAGAAAAGCCTAGGAAAACAACAGATAGGGAATCTGCCACCTGGGCCACTGCCCTAAATGCAGATCAGTAGTGATTGAGTGATTGATTGAGTTGAGCTTACTACTAGCTTAACATTACAAGTTTTAATAAAGCAAAATTAAAACATAATTACCCAACAACAACAGCAGCAGTACAACAAGCAATTTCATGGAAAGAAAATATTACAAGAAATACTACTAGTTTAACATTACGGCTGTAAAACAGGGCCAAATTCACATGTGCGCCACAGGTCACACCTGCGACCACACAAGGTGTAGTAAAAGTGGTAGAAGAAGAAGAAGATGTAAAGAAATTATATATTATTTAAAACATCTTATCAAGCTATTTTTATAAGTAAGACACAGTGACATTAAAACATCCCACGAATTTTAGATATTTTAGGATTTTTTCCCCTTTCCCCCCACATTTCCTTAACTTCGTCGTAGTAGTCCAACGAGCTAAAATAACACAGAGGGTCTGTATGCCTGACTTCAGCGCTCCTTGTGGAGGCAAGTTCATAAACGGCAGCCATGTTTTGAGTTGTCAAAACAAAGCGAGTTGGCGCGAAAATATTGATCAGATGACAGAAAAATTGTGCCTGGCAACTGAACATCGTTAAGTTTTAAGAAGTGAAAAAGTAAGATTCTCACCTTTTAGAATGACAGCCGTATGCTCAAATAATCGGAGTAACGTGCTGCGTATGCATGGTGAGTGATAATGTTCCCTTTTCGTGACTTTAGATAAATGATTTCTTGGTACCTGTTTATCTTTTATCCTTGAGAGTTCTGTTGTTGGTAGTGATTCACAGAAGTATGATGCTCAGGTTCAGTTCTTTTTCTTCTTCTCCATAATGGTTCTGAAAGCTATGTGTCACTCTCTGCGTCTTGTGCTTGGGCAATGGATTGATGTAGGCCTATTTCAGTCAAACGTGCAGCAAGCATGATAAATACAGTATTTTACAATTTGCCTTACGTCACATCGACACGAATAGGTCTTACGGCGACCATGGGATAGGAAAAGCCTAGGAGTGGGGAGGAAGCGGCTGTGGCCTTAATTAAGGTACAGCCCCAGCATTTGCCTGGTGTGAAAATGAAAAATCACGGAAAGCCATCTTCAGCGCTGCCAACAGTAGGGTTAGAACAAATTACCTCCCGGATACAAGCTCACAGCAGCGCGCCCTTAACCACACAGCCAACTCGCCCGGCGCTTGTTCTTTAAAGGGGCCTAACATCTAGGTCATCGGCCGACTCAAGCTTTGGTTAGAACAATAACGTCACCGCCGTGTAGAAGAAACGTGTGCTGAAAAGTGCAAGTGAAAAATAGAAGGTGATTAAGGAAGTGGAAACCGAAGGGAGAAAGGAAAAAAACAGTGCTGTGGAATTTAGCATTCCAGCTAATATGCTGTCAAACATGAAAATGAAAATAAGCATTTTATTCTATGTAAGGGTTCCGTTTATATTCGGAAAGGGAGCGGTACGGGTGATATTTTATAATATGCTGCCGAAGCAGTATGCACGTTTTTCTATACCACGAATTTTCGATAACTTCTAGTGGCCCTATGTATCATGTATGATACGTGATGTGTTTTATCTTTTTCTGGCTCACACAATTAGTGTAACTTGTGGTGACCTTTAGAATCATACCTTACATGATACATTCTGCATTTTATGTTTTAATAATAATAATAATAATAATAATAATAATAATAATAATAATAATTGCTTTGCGTCCCACTAACTACTACTTTTTTTTTTTGCTAGGGGCTTTACGTCGCACCGACACAGATAGGTCTTATGGCGACGATAGGATAGGAAAGGACTAGGAGTTGGAAGGAAGCGGCCGTGGCCTTAATTAAGGAACAGCCCCAGCATTTGCCTGGTGTGAAAATGGGAAACCACGGAAAACCATTTTCAGGGCTGCCGATAGTGGGATTCGAACCTACTATCTCCCGGATGCAAGCTCACAGCCGCGCGCCTCTACGCGCACGGCCAACTCACCCGGTCTAACTACTACTACGGTTTTGGGAGACGCCGAGGTGCTGGAATTTAGACCCGTAGGAGTTCTTTTACGTGCCAGTAAAACTACCAACACGAGGCTAACGTAATTGAGCACCTTCAAATACCACCGGACTGAGCCAGGTTCGAACCTGCCACCTTGGGGTCAGAAAACAAGAGCTTCAAGCATCTGAGCCACTCAGCCCGGCCTTTTTAAACTTTTATTTTATTGCTGTGTCTTCTTCTGTTGCAAGGTATAGCTGGCTGCACGGTGTAAATATCAATAAAAGGTGTAGTCCGGGTTAAAACAACTCTAGAACCCCTCTTCAAAGTATTCCAAAAAATATTGTTTTTATACATATGTCGTATTTTGTCCCTTTAGATCAAACTGAACAGAATAAAATGAAGTTAATGTCAAAATCTCCCCTCATGGAACCTCTAAAGTCTCCCATGGCCAAAAGTTTGCCCCACCCCCCCGTACCTAAAATATAATTCTTGCAGATTTGATTCTTATCTAAGAGCCCATTAAATACAAAAATTGTTTCTAAAATGTCTAAATTTGGCCTTGGGTCTTTAGAGGTATAAGCCGAATTATGTTCAGTCAACCGCAAGAACTTCGAGATATCGAAGTTCAACTGTAATAGAATAACTTGATTCAATGCAGACTCTAATGAACAAGAGACCTGGAACTGACAGCCCCTTGAATGACTGGTAGCATTATGAAGGTAGAAATATCAATGTTTGTCAGTTGGACCGTTGTAATATCTCTGACCTCCTTTAGAATCTCTCAGAACGAGTCTTCCTTTCCTGATTTAACGATGTGTATGGAATGAGATCGCGTTTTATTGGAAACGGCCCTTCACTCGTACAGTTTCTCTTTGTACCGGAAACAGTAGAATGTTTCAAAGCGAGCAGCAACAGGCGGAAAACAAAAGGAGTGCATTTATCAAGTATTGCATTACATTTCTATGAAGCAAACGTGAAACCTGGCTACCGCAGACTAAACAAGCGACTGGGCGTGCGGTGTTCTTCATCCTGTTTGGTCACGGCACGAGTTGGCGAAATGATTAATGCCCGGAGCCGTCGTTGTTGATACTAACATATCCTTTCACAGCCAGTGTTGCCCATAATAGTTGTATTATTTAACATCCGCTCTAATTGCTTAAGGTCTTAACAGGCGCCAGAGGGACTGAACTTTGTTCAACAAGAGTTAACTTATTTATCATGCGTGGCGAGATCAACTTTTCGGAATGCTGCGAGACAATTCCCCGTCATTACTACTCAGAAAATCAATCTAATAATAATAATAATAATAATAATAATAATAATAATAATAATAATAATAATACCAAACTTGTCAGAGAAAGATGCCTTTACATTGCGGATGAAAAAAATGAAATCACGTACCATTTAACCTAGGGCGTCTACAAAAAAAGGTCCATATCTTTCAAAGCAAAGTTGAAGCATAAACTGCAGTGTCATCCGTCTAGAGGTCTTATACGCTTCAGAATGTTTCGCAATGAACAAAAAAGGCCTGATCGAGAAACTGGAGGCCAAGGAAAGGAAGATTTTGCGAAAGATCTTAGGTCCCGTCAAAAACGACGGGGAGTACAGAAGACAGCATAACGACGAACTAAGCACCCACGTAGAGAAGATCAGCGATACCATCCGGAAAAGAAGAATTACATTTTATGGGCATGTGACACGAATGCACCCAACAAGCCTGACCAACCGCATCATCACACTGAGGTGGAAGAGACCATGAAGAAGTGCGAATCACACATAATGACATCCAGGAGCGTGCCCCACATAAAAAGAAACTTCAAGCATTCCAGGGTTTTCGAGACAAGTCAAAATTAAAACCAGGAAAGGCATGCACACAGGAGAGGAAAGAATGGCACCGAGAACGCATGCGGAAGTATTGGGCTGACAACAAAGCCAGAAGTAGCCAGTTGAAATGACGTGGTCCAAAGTTGGCGATACGACATACATGAGTGAATGAATGAATGAATGAATGCAAATAATAAAAAAGTAATGATAAGACCTTGTTAGTACACTGGAAGAATTTCGAGTGGACAGAAGAAAACAGAGACCCTCACAAACACAACCTCAAAGGTGAAATTTTTGGGGGGAAATTTCGGACCGTTTTGAAGTACACATGGGTGTTTGGCAAGGAGATGGACTCTCTCCTCTTCTCTTTTAGTTAAAGTCATCAGAGAGGGGGAAAAGGATATCACAGGTATGAACATTGGGACTGCTGGGAACAAAATCTAAGTGAAATGCTTGGCTTTCGCAGATGACCTAGCGACCATCAGTAAGAACAAGGAGTAAACTAGTATTCTATCGAGACATTGCACAGAATAGTATCACAGACAGGCCTTCGGATATCATTCATAAAACCAAACATATGCAGAATTTTCAACAGTAGTGTAAGAAAAACAAAACTGAAACGGCGTATGGGACAATCTCACAGCTATCCTTTTTTAAATACCCTGTAGAAATAATTCTTCCTTCGGGATTAGACAGTTTGGCCAATACAGAAAGGAGCTCAGAAACCTTAACTTTAGGAGGTCCTTCTAGAATTGCAGATATTGAAAAAAAAAAAACCGTCCAATTCTTAGGAAGATTTTCGGCCCCACACAAGAAAATGGAATTTGGGTCAAAAGGCGAACTGCAGACCTCCATAGTCAGACAGATAGTTTCATCAAAACTGTACGGAGGAGACGTTTTACATTTCTTAGACATACTGTATTTTTAGGATGGATAACAATAAATCCACAAGAATAATATTGAATGTAATACATTCCCAAACTAGTAGAATAAACGGGCTGTAGGAAACAAGAGGGGCCTGAATGAATTGGACATGGGGAGAGACATCATGAGAAGTCGCGAAATCTTCAGGACCTCAGTAAATAAAAATATATTTATGGTTAAAACTAGCAGAAGAACTGGTACAACGTGGTAATAACACGGAAGAGGCAACACAGTGAGTTCATGAAGAGATTTTGAAAGAATAGGTAGGTGGAAGTCATCAAGCCAATGAAAAGTTAAAACGCGCTCTATGAATGGGCATAACGAAATAATATTTTTTTTTGCTAGTGGCTTTACGTCGCACCGACACAGAAAGCTCTTATGGCGACGATGGGATAGGAAAGGCCTAGGAGTTGGAAGGAAGCGGCCGTGGCCTTACTTCAGGTACAGTCCCAGCATTTGCCTGGAGTGAAAATGGGAAACCACGGAAAACCATCTTTAGGGCTGCCGATAGGGATGGCAACGATATATCGGTTTTTACGAAATACCGATATTTTCCTTTCGATTTATCGGTATATCGATATCGAAATTTTGATTGAAATTTACCGAATAATATATAGGTTTTTCCGTAAATGTATCGTTTTTCTTTGAATTATTATTTTCATAAATACATCCGCACTAGAGAACGCCGATAATTCTTCAAGAGATGGTGCTAGTGAAAGTGGAATTGCAACCTGGAAATAACTCTGATAGGCTGGATTATAGTTCGAATACAAACGGTGGAATATGTAACACCGTTGCCTACGTGATTAGTAATAAGGCCTCCGCATGGCAGTTTACGCAGCGTGAAATACGTTCTAGCTCCAGAGTCGCCGCTAGACTTCGTGTTAGCCCTCCATTGTTTAACAACACAGACGTATAAGGGAACTGTGAAGCAAAAAGGTAAGTCAGTGAGTTTTTATGTGAGATAAGCCTTAAAATTAATTATAAGAGGCGTTGATTTGTGTATTCAGCTTGGGGTGAGAGTATGGTTTATATTTAAACGTAACATTAAGAAAATAGAAGCCTCGGTGACTCAGGTGGCAGCAAGAAGGCCTCTCACCGCTGGGTTTCGTGGTTCAAATCCCGGTCACTCCATGTGAGATTTGTGCTGGACAAAGCGGAGGCAGGACAGGTTATTCTCCAGGTACTCCGGTTTTCCCTGTCATCTTTCATTCCAGCAACACTCTCCACTATCATTTCATTTCATCTGTCAGCCATTAATCATTGCCCCAAGAAGTGCGACAGGCTTCGGCAGCCGACACAGTTCCCATCCTCGCCGCTAGATGAGGCCTTATTCGTTCCATTCCTGACCCGGTCAAATTACTAAGCAAGCTGAGGATTTGCATTAAGAAAATGTTTTGTGCATATTGATAAATATGCAAGAGCCGAGAGAGTTTTTTTTTGTAAACATTATATTCACAGGATGTTTAATGCGCGTCATAAATAATGGTTTATTGCTGTGTACCATTCTGCCAAAGTAAACTTCAGAAAGGTAGTGGCATTTCTTTCCACGAGCAAATGTAGAACTACGAGAAAAATGGGTCAAAATTATATCATGTCGGGGTGACGAGAAGAATAGCATGTGGCAACCTTCCTCGAAGTCTGTAGTATGTAGTAAATATTTTGAAAGCACATGCTTTAGCATTTCTACAAAAACTAGCCGCAATCAAAGCCAACACTTTCTTCAGGGTGTCCATCATATTTGCATGGTAAGACTCGGCTATGTACTACTACTAAAATGTTCTCATTCCTCACCTGAAGGAGGAGGCGGACCTCTTAGACGGTGACGCCGTCTCTCAGGCTGGGAGATGTGTCACGTTGAAGGAGATGCTCGGAGAAGGTGAGGGGGTTAGTGGCCATGGCCTATAATAGGAATTGTTCCGGCATTCGCCTTAGTGCAGGAGAATGGAAAACCACGGAAAACCATTCTCAGGGCAGTCGACAGTGGGGACCAGCCGTGAGGTCCAGCCCTGTCCCGTCTTCCGAATACTGAGATGAAGAGCCACGGTCGAGCCGTGGCCACCCCTCCTCTGTTCGGTTGGCCGGTCGGAGTGCAGAACTGTGGGACCACGGGCCAGCCGTGGCCACTTGCGGACCGAGACCCACTCTGCATTCATCGACGTACGCTATGTGAATACTGCAGTGTTTTAAAATATGCTATGGAGTATTTTCATTTTTATTAGGACGTGAACTTTCCGGTTGCAATCATACTACTTCATCTTAAATTACAGGGTGGTACATTTATTTTTCTTCATTAAACGTCATAGAAATATCACTTTCCTACTCAAAACGCAATGTTTTATGTTTGTAATGTGCTTTTATCTGCAAGTTATTTTCTTAATGCCAATTGGAATCGTGCTGAGGAATAGAGGGAAAACCTGACATCCAGAGGCGCCATTTGAACTGCTGCTACTCTGTCAATTTAGTACTTGAAGAGACCGTGCATGCAGAGGCCTTTACTTACCTCGTAGGTAGCGATAACATCTAGGGACGTTCCGATATACCGTACTAAAATATCGATATTTCCTTCGATATCGACATGCCGATATTATCCTACTATCAAAACAAAATATCGATATATCTCGATATCAATTTTTTTTCATAATGCAAGGATTTGAAATTATATTGAAGTTCTATAAAACGGGGACCACGACAGTTCCAAGAAAAACAAGATAATTAAGGGAATCAAATATAATGACCAAAATATTTTGTGTAAAATGGTATCAGCAGTAAAGTACAAAACATCAAAACCTAATTCAACCATGAATTCTAACACTTTAAGTGTCTGAGTTATTGTTATTCACCAGAAAAAAAAGGACCAATGATATCTTTATTCCCAGAATGCAATGATAAAGCCATAAATAATTGCACGGTAGATTCTGCATCATATTCTTAACTATTTTCGGCCATTCCTACTAATTTACGAGGTTTATGTGGACTTCATCAAGCATTACTGACACTATTTTTTCACTCTCTTTCACAGGTGTACTTAGTTCTTTCAAAATGCTAATTATTCAGGGTCTATGCCTTGACTGCTGGCGCCTATTGACATAAGTATATCTTGTGGCTGGGGGTTAATGAAAATTTGCGTTTCGGAAGTATAACCCTAACACCGTGCAGGCTGGTGCTCATCTGAAATTAGCAGCCGTTGATGGATATGTTCCATGGATAATTAAACCGCGAATTCCAGTAGCAAGATAAACTCAATCAACCAGTCGCATGCACAGGCGGAATACCAATATTGATATATATGCATTGAGGTCTGATGATATTGTTGTTGGTCTTGGACTCTTAGGTTATCATTAACGAATATCGATATCGTTTGAATATACCGATATATTATGTGCTATACATATCGATTATCGAAAATAAGTTTTCAATATATCGGTATTTAAATTTTTTTTGCCATCCCTAAGCGTAGAGCCATGGCAGAGCTGTGGCCACTCCTCTGCTCGGTCGGTCGGAGTGCAGAGCTGTCGGACCAGGGACCAGCCATAGTATAACCCTAGCAACCGTGCAAGCTAGTGGTCATCTGAATTTAGCAGCCGTTGATGGATAATTAAACCGCGAATTACAGTAGCAAGATAAACTCAACCAACCAGTCGCGTGCACAGGCAGAATAAACCAATATTGATATATATGCATTGAGGTCTGGTGGTGATATTGTAGTTACTCTTGTACTCTTGGGTTACGATATATCGATATCGCTTGAATATACCGATATATTATGTCCAATAAATATCGATTATCGAAAATAAGCTTTTAATATATCAAAATATCGATATATCGGTATTTTTTTAAAAACTGCCATCCCTAGCTGCCGACAGTGGGATTCGAACAGTCATATGTGACAGAATCAATATATAACTACAATTGAGAAACCGTTAGAGTGAGATATGGACTATTGTAACATTATAATAATTTATTTATGTGCATATTAGCTATTTAGTATTAATTTGTGCATTCTATATGTTGTAACTAACTTATAATAGCAGACGAAACCAAAGAAAAATCGCTAATGAATGTCATAGAAGTGTAAAGCATCTAAGTCTCGTTAGTACGACGGTGGCGACACGTATGACATAATTATAAAAACTATACTCTTTGAAGATAAATTAGAAGGCACATTTAGTAAAAGATTCTTTACTCAATTCTTATTGTTATGTTGATAAACAGAAAATCAAGTAATTATCGTTATTGTCAACTGCAAAAACTTTTGAGATCACAGAATCCAGATTGAAACTAAGCAGAAAGATTAAGAACAACTGATAGCAGTAAGTCGTTGTATACGAAAGTAATACCCTACTAAGAGATTGTTTCAGGCTCATTCTATGAGAGGATCGATTATGTTGAGTTGTAACCTAGTCCAGATTAACGGGATGGAGTGCTAAAATGCTAAGGTGAGCTCCAATCGTCGCTAATCCCCTGGCCATGAAGAGAAGACGAAACGCCATGTGCAACCTGCACCCTAGCTTCCAAGTCAGTAACTAATCAATTCAAAATATGTAAGATAATGTTCTTCTCGTATATTTTATTTTATTTTAGTAGATATAAGATGTGATATGCATTGCCTTTATTTGTCCTGAAGTAGTCTGAGCGATGAAAGAAGCAAACACATAATATATTATTGCGAGTGACATTCGTATATTTATCCGAGTTTTGGTCTTCTAAATTTTGTCATTTCGACTAGCGTGTGTGTGACCATTTTATGGTGATATTTCGACCTTGGTAGTCTGAATAGTGCATAATGTCATTGAATTATTGGTGAATGTGTGGTGATATCCGTGTGTGGTGTAGGTCGATTTGTTTATTACTTATGCAGGCTTAATTTGGGACGTGGTGATAACATAGGACGAGTTGTCAACCGCTTGATTGTACGTGTTGATTCATATGGATTTTAAGGGATTGGATTCTTAAACATATCGGTCTAATATTATTCAGGTTATGGTTAGGCATGTTATAATTACGTCATGTGTTCCGTGTTGTACGGTCTTCGAAACATATTATATTGGTAAGTCATATGTGAAGTGTTGAATTTACAATTGGCGCTCGGCATATAGATATTTGTTAGTCTTCGTTTGAACGATATGTTGAACGCGGTAATGTATTGATGAATGCTGGTATCGATAGAAATGACGGTTATTTTATGTTGGTAGTGACGTGTTCTTCGAGATATATCAATATATATTATATATGAATCGTTTTTTTTTAAACAGCACATGTCAATAAATCTTGGTTTGGAGATATCCACTTAAAACATACAGTGTCAGTGACAAGTGCTGTTTCTCCAACAAACTATTATTACCAGGCAGAGCTACCGGATAAAGCAATGCAGTGACGTGTGTAGTTTCTGCAGAAAACGATAGATCTATACTTGAAGACTGTATTACTTGCCTTAAATCAATTGTGGCACAATCTTGACATGTGCCGTTTAAAAAAAAAAAAAAAACCGATTCATTTGAATATGAATACGTCCATTCAGTGATGAAACGTTGTTTGCGAGATATGTTCTCGAATTTATAACATGTTTTAGTTAATCCTAAACAGTTGATATTCCTCATTCGAATCCCTGCTTTACATGACACGTATTTTGACACGTATATGAATCATATTGGATATATCGCAAATGTTACATTCATGTTCCTTCGATAGAGGCCACATACATGTACATTCTTAATTTCTATACATGCTAAATAGTATATTGACGGAATCGAGGTCATGATTATCATCTATAAGCAACCATTAATCCAACTATAGGGTCATGTATTTATTAATCTTTATGTGGATGACATTATTTGATCGCCACCGTTAAATACGAATTATAATATTTTATATTGAGATGAGGTTTGAATGGCACTATCATTAGTTAATGATTTAACGCATATAACTACGAGGACATCTACTATTTATTTAATTATAGCTTCATTGTATTCACTTATGGATTAAGTCATAGTATGATTATGAGATATGTTTGTTGTGTTATTTATTTCATTCGTTGAACATGATTTTATTTTCTTGCTCTTATCTCATGTTATTTTAATTATAATTTCATTTAAATGTTTCATTAGTGAGATAGATCATAGATGTGTGCGTGTATTATTGTGTGTTTGATCTTTCATAGGTATGGGCGTCCTCAGGACGAATGTTTATTTAGAACAGGCTAGATTAGATTCAGTTTCATTTAATTTTCACTGCGTGAAGAACATTATTAGATAGAATCTTGTCAAAGAAGCAAATCTGAATTTCGAAAATTTATGTGATTCGATAAATAAATAAGATGTTGTTGTTTGAGCCATCAGTCCATAGACTGGTTTGATGCAGCTCTCCATGCCACCCTATCCTGTGCTAACCTTTTCATTTCTACGTAACTATTGCATCCTACATCTGCTCTGATCTGTTTGTCATATTCATACCTTGGTCTACCCCTACCGTTCTTACCACCTACACTTCCTTCTAAAACCAACTGAACAAGTCCTGGGTGTCTTAAGATGTGTCCTATCATTCTATCTCCTCTTCTCGTCAAATTTAGCCAAATCGATCTCCTCTCACCAATTCGATTCAGTATCTCTTCATTCGTGATTCGATCTATCCATCTCACCTTCAGCATTCTTCTGTAACACCACATTTCAAAAGCTTCTATTCTCTTTCTTTCTGAGCTAGTTATCGTCCATGTTTCACTTCCATACAATGCTACGCTCCACACGAAAGTCTTCAAAAACATCTTTCTAATTCCGATATCAATGTTTGAAGTGAGCAAATTTCTTTTCTTATGAAAGCTCTTCCTTGCTTGTGCTAGTCTGCATTTTATGTCCTCCTTACTTCTGCCATCGTTAGTTATTTTACTACCCAAGTAACAATATTCATCTACTTCCTTTAAGACTTCGTTTCCTCATCTAATATTTCCTAAATCACCTGCCTTCGTTCGACTGCACTCCATTACTTTTGTTTTGGACTTATTTATTTTCATCTTGTAGTCCTTACCCAAGACTTCATCCATACCATTCAGCAACTTCTCGAGATCTTCTGCAGTCTCAGATAAAATAACAATATCATCGGCAAATCTCAAGGTTTTGATTTCCTCCCCTTGGACTGTGATTCCCTTTCCAAATTTCTCTTTGATTTCCTTTACTGCCTGTTCTAAGTAAACATTGAAAAGGAGAGGGGACAAACTGCAGCCTTGCCTCACTCCTTTCTGGACTGCTGCTTCGTTTTCAAAGCCCTCGATTCTTATCACTGCAGACTGATTTTTATACAGGTTGTAGATAATTCTTCGTTCTCGGTATCTGATCCCTATCATCTTCAGAATCATAAATAGCTTGTTCCAATCAACATTATCGAATGCCCTTTCTAGATCTACGAATGCCATGTACGTGGGCTTGTCCTTCTTGATTCGATCCTCTAAGATCAGACGTAAAGTCAGGATTGCTTCACGTGTTCCTACATTTCTTCTGAAGCCAAATTGATCTTCTCCCAACTCAGCTTCAACTTGTTTTTCCATTCTTCTGTAAATAATACGTGTTAAAATTTTGCAGGCATGAGATACTAAACTAATGGTGCGGTAGTTTTCACACCTGTCAGCACCGGCTTTCTTGGGAATAGGTATAACAACATTCTGCCGAAAAATCGGATGGGACTTCTCCTGTCTCATACATCCTGCACACTAAATGAAATAACTTTACCAGGCTGGTTTCTCCTAAGGCAGTCAGTAATTCAGAGGGAATATCATCAATTCCAGGTGCCTTGTTCCTATTTAGGTCACTCACAGCTCTGTCAAATTCTGACCTCAAAATTGGGTCTCCCATTTCATTAGCATTAACAACCTCTTCATGTTCCAGAACCAAATTATCTACATCGTTACCTTGATACAACTGTTGGATATGCTCCTGCCATCTTTCTGCTTTGTCTTCTTTCCCTAGAAGTGGCTTTCCATCTGAGCTCTTAATATTCATGCACCTAGATTTCCTTTCTCCAAAGGTTTCCTTGATTTTCCTGTATGCAGCATGTACCTTTCCCAGGACCGTACAGCCTTCGACATCCTTGCACTTCTCCTTCAGCCATACTTCCTTAGCTATCTTTCACTTTCTATCCACTTCATTCTTTAATCGCCTGTATTCTTTTCTGTCTTCTTCATTTCTAGCATTGTTGTATTTTCGTCGTTCATCAATCAGGTCTAGTATCTCATGAGTTATCCACTGATTCTTAGTTGATCTTTTCTTCCTTCCTAACATTTCTTCAGCAGCCCTACTGACTTCATTTTTCATGACTCTCCACTCTTCCTCTATTGTATTTCCTTCAGCCTTTTCATTTAGTCCTTGTGCAACATGTTCCTTGAAACAATCCCTCACACTCTTTTCTTTCAACTTGTCTAGATCCCATCTTTTTGCATTCTTTCCTTTCTTCAAGTTCTTCAACTTCAGATGGCATTTCATGACCAACAAGTTGTGGTCAGAGTCCACGTCTGCTCCTGGGAAAGTTTTGCAATCCAACACCTGGTTTCTGAATCTCTGCCTAATCATAATGAAGTCTATTTGATACCTTCCAGTGTCTCCAGGTCTCGTCCACGTATACAGCCGTCGTTTGTGGTGTTTGAACCAAGTATTGGCAAGGACTAAATTATGATCAGTGCAGAATTCAACCAGCCGACTTCCTCTTTCGTTCCTTTGTCCCAATCCAAATTCTCCTACTGTACTACCTTCTCCTCCTTGGCCTACCACTGCATTCCAGTCTCCCATCACAATTAGATTCTCGTCACCTTTTACATATTGTATTAAATCTTCTATCTCCTCATATATTCTTTCAATTTCTTCATCATCCGCTAAACTAGTAGGCATATAGACCTGCACTATTGTGGTGGGCATTGGTTTGGTGTCTATCTTGACGACAATAATTCTTTCACTATGCTGGTCGTAGTAGCTTATCCGCTGCCCTATTTTCTTATTCATTATTAAACCAACTCCTGCATTTCCCCTGTTTGATTTCGTGTTGATAATTCGGTAGTCGCCTGACCAAAAATCCTGTTCTTCCTGCCAACGTACTTCAGTTATACCAACTACATCTAACTTTAGCCTATCCATCTCCCTTTTCAGATTCTCTAACCTACCACAACGATTCAAACTTCTAACATTCCACGCTCCGACTCGCAAAATGTCAGTATTCATCTTCCTGATGATCGCCCCCTCTCGTGTAGTCCCCTCCCGGAGATCCGAATGGGGGACTAGTTTACCTCCGGAATATTTTACCCGGGAGGAAGCCATCATCAGTACATCATTCATACAGAGAGATCTGCATGTCCTCGGGAGGTAGTTACGGCTGTAGTTTCCCGTTGCTTTCAGCCGTGTAGCAGTATCAACACAGCTAAGCCATGTTGAGTATTATTACAAGGCCGTATCAGTCAATCATCTAGACTGCCGCCCTTGCAACTACCGAAAGGCTGCTACCCCCCTTTCGATGAACCATTCGTTAGTCTGGTCTCTCAACAGATACCCATCCGATATGGTTGCACCTGCGGCTCGGCTATTTGCATCATTGGGACACGCAAGCCTCCCCACCGCGGCAAGGTCACATGGTTCGCAGAGGAGGATAAATAAGATATATAATCGAATAATTACAAATCTCGAGAAGCACACATTCATATGACGATATGATTATAATCAAATTCACGAATTTTAACGGAAATTATACGATGCATTGATAGTAATTGAAAGAAAGCGTAAACTAAAGATTGATGTAAACTAGTGTTCGTATAACGAAACAATTGATGCTCGATAAACAATTAAATTGATTTTCCACTGCATTACGTTGTGATACTTATGTTAATAACCATCAATCCCTATTTTACGGGAGCAACTCAAATATTAATTTCAATAACGGATTTGACTGCTGTCATTATAATTAATTCCTAATTTAACATTTTATTTCCTAATTTTCAATTTAACTTCATTCTTTGATAATAGCGTAGGGATTTTTATTGAATAAAACATGACCAACCAGAATATCTCAGTTGTTTTCAATGTAAAGTATATATATATACTCAATCATCCATGATCATATATAACGATATGACATCTACTAATATATAACATAACTTTAATATCATGAATATATGCAAATTGGGAATGACGATCATGATTAGATACAACCATTTAGTACATCAAATAATTTAATATTACGTTCAGAATAAACCATCGTATATGAACTCATTAGAATTATTCAAATAAATTAAATTCATGATGTTCGACATGGATCGCCCAATAAGATTCCTAATATCATTAGGTTTTCATGATATTTTTGAGTGTCAATCAACTTGGCGATATACGAAACCCCATTTGATCTAACTCGTGACACCTTTAGCTGGCTGTGGCGTTTAACAACTCCAAACTTACCTCCTTGGTAAAAAGGACCTATGAAAGACCTTGAGTGCGAAGATCTATGTCACCGACTGTACGGTGCACTACTGTATGGCAAAGGAAAATGAACACAACGAAAATTATTCTGATGGACTGCTTGACTAGGAGGCGTGGCCTAAGGAACGTAATCGATAGGAGGAGCATTGTGAGATACGAGGTATTGCTTCTTAGGAGATACTATAGGCCTATAAAACTCAACGTATGTATGTATGTGGTGGTAGTGATTATTGCTTTTACAGGAAGTACAACTGGACAGCCATACTCTATTACTCTAAAACTAATCAGAGGAAAATTGAGAGAGATCCGACACTTCGAAAAATGAAGGTATCGGCAAAGGAAAGAGAAGGTTCACGAAGGGAATGAAAATGAAAGATTCCCTAGGCCTCGAACACCTAAGAAGAAGAAGAAGAAGAAGAAGAAGAGTTTATCGAAGGAGGTTGGTTTGGGAAGATAAAGGTGAAGAACATGACACAAGAGGGGAACAATGCCAGACTCAGGAAAGGAAACGGTGGTCACCAACCCACGCTCTTAAGTTGAGGGCTCCTGGTCACTTTTTAGTTACCTCTTACGACAGACAGACGATACCATGGACGTTATTCTACCCCCACCCGCAGGGGGTTGTGTATGTACGTACGTACGTATGTATGTATGTATGTATGTATGTATGTATGTATGTATGTATGTATGTATGTATGTATGTATGTATGTATGTATGTATGTATGTATGTATGTATGTATGTATGTATGTATGTATGTATGTATGTATGTATGTATGTATGTATGTATGTATGTGCGTATGTACGTGCGTCGGTTATGAGTCGAGAACCACACGATATATTTTTATTCGGTTTTAGTGTTGTCAAAAGAATCTGCCGACGAAGGTTTCCGTGTATGAAATAATCAGCTGTGATGTAAGGAAGGCGACCAGTAAGTTAATGGTTCCTGTTTCTGCGAAACAACTCGATAGAAATGATACCAGGCGCACATTTTCTGGGTTTACGCTGCCTAAACCGTTAATGATATCCACAGACTACTGTATATGGGGGTAAGAATTGTAGAGCATACACATTTCTACAAACATTCTTGTGAGGAAGCATACGAACCTTTAAAAGGTCATTCACGATAACAGTACTACTATTAAATTGTTTTCATCCCTCCTCTCAAGGAAGTGGCGGACCTCTTAGACGGCGGCACCATAATATTAAATATTAAGTACCTAATATTAATATCTCGGAGAAGGTGAGGGGGTTGTCGGCCGTGGCCTATACTAGGAACTGTCCCGGCATTCGCCTTAGTGCAGAATGGAAAACCACGGAAAACCGTTCTTCGATGGGGACCAGCTCCTCTCAGAATACAGAGGCGAAGAGCTGCGGTAGAGCCTTGACCACCCCTCCTCTGCTCGGTTCGTAAGTCGGAGTACAGAGCAAGCCGTGGCCATTTGTAGGCGTACTCTGCAACCACCGACCTAACAGTTTTTAACAGTACAACCTCTGCGCTAGGTAAGGCGAGAGCATTCCTGAGGCTCAGCTTAACGTTGCCAACGTTCATTTAAACCCATTTCATTGCAATAGCTACGCTGATACACTTTTGTGTTCAATTTAGTCTTTTTACGAAACTCAAAGAACATAATCACTGGACGATGCGGGTAGGGCCGTGGGTAAAATATAGTTAATGACAGATCACTAACTGGTAAATGTGTTGAAATTTGTTACATGAAAGTCAATTCACGTAACGGCTATCAGTTTGTATATACACAATGAGGAACTAACATTTAAGATATCCTGTAATACCACATTTTGTCGTCGATCGCCTCAATGCACACTTGTGTTCATAAAAACAGAACACCTTGAAAGACTAGAGATAGGAAATTCATATTCACAGGACATGTTCATTAGTATTGAACCATATCGTTCATCGTGAGAGAAAATTAATATTTAACGCATCAGAAATGTGGTATCAGGGAGTCGAAATCAGAAAGGTGCCAAATGAATCTGAGAGCGCAAGGGAGGCAGAGAACGTCAGGGCGGGCGTGGCACGCTGAGAGAGAGAGAGAGAGAGAGAGAGAGAGAGAGAGAGAGAGCAAGGAAATCGCGTGTATAGGATGGAGCGACTTGAATGCTGTTAGGGGAATCACATGCGCCACCCTGATAAGAAGAAATGCGGCAGAAAGCAGGACTGGCAACTTATGAAACGAGGATAATATCTACGCTTATGGACGAAATCTGGAGAAAGTAAAATGACAGAAAAAGTTATCATAATTGTCTGAGTGCTATGAACTGATTTGCGGTATTAATAGCCATTGCCTTCCGTTATACAACTTGCGCGAGATAAGCGTGGGACCAAACTATTATCTGCACAAGGGAGTGAAGTGTGTGCCTTGGTGATTTCCCTGGCGTGGCGTCTCTGCCTGGACTTTTAAGTAGAGCGCGCTAAGTGGAAAATGCGATCTTTCGTTTATTCAGTCTTGCTCGTTGTGGAAGTCAGCCACGTAGCAGGCTGCGTCGTGAATTTTGCAAACTACACAAAGACTCCGTTTTAGTAGATGAAAAATCAAACAATTCATAATTGTAGCCTGGAGAAATAGCTAGTACCCAAACTAGGAACGGAACAATTAATGGACTTCAACTCAGAGGTCGTGTGCGGCAGAGTGCTATGAATTTTGTTAAATTACTTTCGACTGGTTAGACAGTACTTTCAGCCCTCGCTAAGATAAAGGAGTAGGAGTGAGTGGAGTGCGCCGGCAGACGTTTAACTGTGTGTCTAATTGCAGTTAGTGTGGTACGGAAACTACGACAAGAGCTGCCAATAGCACGAGACCGTCCAACATTTATCAGTCAAGCAGACGGTATCGCAAAGAACCAACTCCAGGAGCTGAACCGAGGACCAGCGACCCAGGACGACGATAGAGTGATGTTGCGCTAAGTCCAATTAATGAGTCCGGCATGGAGGAACCGTGAGGTTACCATGGCAAGATAAGTTTGAACAGATTTTATTGGCATAAGATAGGGATAGTTAGCTTCGCATATATTTTCTTTATAAATAATCATACATTAAGCCCTTATGGTAATCATGTAATTTTACTCAGGACTTTTGCATGTGTAGTAGATTTGTATCATTTGTTTATGGTAATGAGGGAGTTAGGTTGGATTTAGGTTTGATTTATTATCAGATAATGTTATGTTATTTCTTTGGGTTATATAGTACAGTAGTTTTGCGGAGCTAGGCTCTTTAAAATATAAAGGACATAGATGCCTTGTAACGTCGAGTGGGAGACCCTTACTGGGAGTACCGAGCAACCTAAGAATAGGGCCAGCATGCTACATAAATGCGCATGAATTTCACAGGTGCTGAAGAAGCTGAGGGTCAGGTATCCTCAACGTTGTATTAGAGACGGTTATCCACATTATTCCGGCGAGCTTTCTCATGACTGTGCACGTGGCATGAACCGGGGTCCGATGTATAAAGAGATGAAATGCACGGATGATATTCCGTTTGATTTGAATGGCCTGAAGAGAGGTCCGGCATATAAGCCTAATTATGAATCTGAAGAAAGTGACTCATATATAAGGGTAATGCTTTGTTACATTATTGAAAGGCAAGAGCGACTGAAGAAAGCCCCGTACTGAAGGGATGACAGTGGAATGCGTGAGGAGGGGCCTGCTAGCCATCTGACAGATCCCAGTTGTGTGAAAAACTCGATCGTGTAGTGGTAGACGTCAGCTGACGTAATGTTTCTTTGTACCCGAGGGACAGGCGGCCTTGCACCCCTCTCTCGCCAGGGATGGTCAATGCTATCACCTAGATAAGGTGACTCAGGGAGATACGCCCACTTCATCAAGCCCGCAAGACGAGTGTATTTCCTTATAATTATTATTTCAGATACGGGGGTACATGTGATATGTTCTGTGTTATTTTATTTTATTCTTTCAGTGTTTGTCATTTGATTGTGTTTTGCATGTATGCTTTCTAGACGTTGCGAGTTCAATACTCGTCCTAGACGATGAGCGCGGGATGACCTTAAATTCAGTGCCTTTTGGGGTTAACAGATAGTCCTGTTTTTGTATTCGTGTCTATTTGTATCCCGAATTTACGGAACTCGTGTTAAATTTAGTTTCTTTATGTGCGAAGAATTTCTGTTCCTAATATCGTGAATTAGGATGTTTAATTACGATGATTACTGTGTTAAATCTGTTCGAACTTACCAAGATATAAATGCAGTGTTTATGTAACATTTGCACGGTCTACGAAGAGATTAATTGGTCAAGTGGCCAATTCCTGGCTGCTGACGTGAACTTGTATTTCATGTGTATCAATTTATGGAATTATTAATGTTCTTTTCATCCGATTTTTATGTTTTCGATCATTAAAGTTTAGTTTGTGAAATTCTCGTCCTCATTTACTCACACAATCGCGATTCCTGTCCTGTTATGAAAATCCACAGTCTGTTTCCAGTCATTCGACCGGGTCAGGAGTGAAATGAATGAAGCCCGCATCTAGCGGCGAGGATAGGGAGTGTGCCGTCTGCCGAAGCCTGTCGCATCCCTCTGGAGCAATGATTAATGAATGACAGGTGAAATGAAATTATACTGGAGAGTGTTGCTGGAATGAATTATGGCAGGGAAAACCGGAGTACCCGGAGAAAAACCTGTCCCGCCTCCGCTTTGTCCAACACAAATCTCATATGGAGTAACCGGGGTTTGAAACACGGAATCCAGCGGTGAGAGGCCGGCGCGCTTCCGCCTGAGCCACGGGGGCTCTCCTGTCCTATTATATATTTATTTTAGTTTATTTGATCAAGTCAACGAACGTTCTGCGGGCTCGCCGCTGAACTAGCCAGGTAAGAGGACAGGAAAAATTTGGTAAGATGTGCCTTATCACACTGCGACCCACCTATTTTTTTATTTATCACCGACCCAGTAAAGTACAGTATGTTCTGCAGAAACGATTAGCATTTCAGTCACCTAGGTTCAGAATGTGTCCTGTTGCCTAGTAAGCACTGGGTCCTCCATGGGCACTAATAACTTGTTCCGTGCGTGATGGCATCGAAGCGTATAAGGCGCGAATGGAGTCCTGGAGTATAGCCATCCATGCTGCATTCACCTGATTCCACAGTTCATCATTAGTCGTTGGCACTGGGTCACAACACCGCACCAGTCGTTTCACCATATCCCACACATTTTCGATTGACGACAAGTCCGGTGATCGGGCGGGCCAGGACAACAGTCTGACATCCTGTGACAAGAAGAAGGCACGTGTTCAGCATTGTCCTGCTGAAATATGGTGTCTGGCATATCAGACAGAAAGGGTACGGCTACGGGTCGCAGGATGTCATTCACGTACTGGTCACAGTGCCCTGGACAAGCACCAACTGTGATTTGTGGTTGTACCCAATAGCACCCCACACCATAAGGCCTTGAGTTGGCGCTGTATGTCTTGTGCGAATGCAGTTAATGTGATGCCTCTCCCCCTGTCTGTGGCGAGCCAAATGCGGCCATCCTTTCTAAACAAACAGAACCTCGCTTCGCCCGAAAACACTATCTGCTGCCATTCCTGTCCCCAGTGACGTCGTTCCATATACCATTGCAGTCTAGCATGTTTATGCACATTAGTCAAAGGTAGGCGGAGAAGTGGACGACACGCCGGTAACGCAGACCGTAATAAACGGTGACGCACTGTCACTCCTGATAGTGTACGATGTGTTACACTGTCCCGCCCTTGCGCCAGAGCCGAGGACGCAGATCTGTCCTGGAATGCCATTCGGTGAGGTGTCGATCTTCTCGGAGGGGGGGGGGTGTCTGCGTGGTGCTACCAGACCCATCTCATCGTGTTCTACGGCCTTCTGTGAATCATTCTGTACACATCCGTCACTCTGCCGACACATTTCCTCCCACGCGAGCGACAATTTCACGGATGAATGCATCACGTTCTCTCATGCCAATAATGCGCTCTCTTTCAAACTCACTCATTTAAGGGTACGGTTCTCGCATACGTCTGCGAGGCATCCTGCACGTATGCTCAAGTCACACTGATCCATTACCTTCAGTTTATAGCGACAACGACAACCGCAGGCACAGTTTACCATTCAGTGGTAGTGCGCCGAGATTTCGATGTGGACCTCGAACCTAAAGATCGACATAATTTAAATGCTAATCATTTCTTTAGAACATACTAATGCACATGTCCTGTGAATTTGAACTTCCCCTCTTTAGTCTTTCATGGTGTTCTGGTTTTTATGAACATGGGTGTACATTCACCGTTCCACTACATTGAGATCTGTGTAACTGTTATCATAAATTTACTATCATCCCGTAACTGTATCATCTGTAGTATTTGTGTAACAGGAGATAAGATTATTTCACTGTGTATCTTCTCATTCAGAATGTACATAAACTTGACAGCCAAGCATGTCCTTGTTCAAAGCGAGCGGTTACTGGCTCGCCATCGACAGCGTTTGAATCACCGGTACCACTTTTCACCCCACTGCTATTGTCTATATGGCATATTTTGTTCAAAAATTCTGGGAGCACAGATATCTACTGATGGGACTTGGAAGAAGAGGAGAAATGAGGAGACAAAGGCTGAAATGTTACGGACACCTAGTAAGAATGGATGACAAACAAATGACCAAAAAGTTCTTCAGATACATAATGGGATTTTGTTTTACAAGTTGCTTTACGTCGCACGGATACAGATAGGTCTTATGGCCCGTAGCCTTAATTGGGGTATAGGGATGGGATTAGGGGTCACCTCCAAGTGGGTAGAAGAGTTCAAGAGGGATGCAGAAGAAGTTAGAGTTACACTACAGATGATCCACTATAGAAAATAGTTCAGAAAAGGAGTCGAAAATCTAAAATCATTTGAAGAGAAATCAATAAAAAAGGAGACTCAAACGGATCATTTCGAACATGAGAGAAAGATGAGAAGCGAAAGAATGAAGAGGTTCTGGGAAGAGAAGGCCAAGAAGCCTTAAGTTCTCTGCGGTCCATGGTTGGCCAATTTAAGAGGAAGAAAACATCCACCATTCTAGTAGCTCTGACAAAGTATCTTTGCATTAATCTGCACATTTCCAAGGTATTATAATTAGAGGCACCTGTTTGTGGTAAAAATATTTGCCTAATTTCGTAATTTTTAAAAGTTATTTTGGTTTGTTGCTCACTATTTTTACTTTATTTCGTCAAAAATTTCGATAAATTTTATTTCCACATTTCAGCAATAAAAGTTAAACTAAAAGATATTTCATAGCATATTTGCAGTAAAACATCATACATATTTTATTTTTACATATGTGTAAGGAAAAATGATTATCTTGCTTCTGTTAAATACGTTTACAAAGCATGGATGTTTGTTTCATCGTGCCACTTTAACAAGTAGGACCGAGCGTAGGTACATAACTTACACATCAGTCTGTAAAAGCAAAGATACCTTGAATTCTATACTGCTGGGAGTCATGGTTGTTCTCCTGTCAGACTACAGTATATAACCGACTGGAATCCAGCTGCAGCTTCCACAAAAAATGCCCATAGCCTGACTTCAGGGAATGAAGATTGGTAATCACATTAATATATTTACCTGCTCTACCTTAACTACAAACTAGATCCCTAAATACTGTGTATGGTTCAAGATATTCCGATGTTCAAAGCTCACGTAGGATGGGAATTTGCTTTATTAGATGGGAGACTTTATAATTTCTTAAATCACATTCCCAATATGCTTCTTGGTTCAAAGAATGATTCCGCAAAATTTCGTCAATAATTTCGCGATTTTGCTTAAAAGTAAATTAGTTTCGCGTTTTGAGCTAAATTTCTAAAATTTAGCAAACATTTCATGATTTTGCTCTTTGCGAAAAACAGGCGCCTCTAATTATAACACTTCACTTCGGGTGTGGCATTTGTTGACCTGGCATCAGCTTATGGCACAATACAACATCGTGCACTGCTTCGTAAGATCTACAATGACTTCAGAAAACATTTGTTATCTTAGGGCGCAATAGAAAGTCCTTTGCCGAATTGCTTGGAAGACGAAGCCGGTGGTGATATCAAAGAAATAGTTTACCGCAGGGAAGCGTCTTATCACCAGTGCTTTTTAGCATTTATACAAACGATCAATCAAGTCTTGGCACGTGCAAAGGTAACCAATGTACTGACGACCTTGCGTTGGCAATACAAGCACAGAAATTTTAGGAAGCAGTATATCTTCCAGCAGCATTGAAATCTTCCCGGCCAGGTCAGGGATTTTTACCTGAATCTGAGAACTGGTTCGAAGTCTACTCAGCCTACGTGAATACGATTGAGGAGCTGTCTACGAAGCCAAGAATAACGGCCGTGAGGATCCGCCATGCTGACCACACGATACCTCATAAACTACAGGCCTTCGGGCTGAGCAGCGGTTGCTTGGTAGGCCATGGCCCTTTGGGGCTGTTGTGCCATGGGGTTTGGTTTTTCTAACATTGAAACCTTTCACTTAGTAGGAAGAACCGCCTGAAACCTAACTCACAAAAATTCCCAGGTCTTTGCCCTTCACCTTGGAAAGCCAGGAAACTAGTGGGGATCCAAAAGTGAATTGGGAAGAGCATTGAGTTGAAGCACTGCATTACGACCAAACACCATGGATAGGTCGCTCACTTATGGGAGACACATTGTGTCAACAGCAAGTACGAAGTGGCAGCCTGGAACATCATCATTCGGAAACTTATTGTTACTTCTTGAGAAGCCCAGCCTGAAGTAGTGAGGACATCTGCCATGGCACTTTACTTCTCTCTCGAGGAATATGGCTGCCTTGTTTAGTACCCATGCAAGGCAGGTGGATGTGGCCCTGAATGTAACTACCAAACTCTTTATTGGATGTTTGAGAACAACAGCTGTAGACTAGGCGTATAGCTTGCCACGGATTGTATCCCCACGTATACGCCGGGAGGTGGCTACAGATGATGAAAATACATAGAAAGAAACACACAAATAAATAAATAAATAAATAAATAAATAAATAAATAAAAGAAAGAAAGAAAGAACGAGAAAAATGAGCAACCTCGACTTCAGTCCGCAAGAAGCTTTCTGCGCTCAACATCACTGTGAAATATGCCAATGAAGATAGCTGGAGAAAAGCTGTGGACTATAAGATATGACGTCGTTTGTCCTCGCTGTAAGTAGCAGACAGGTTGCCTTTTGTTTTCACAGCATCTGTTATCAAATAGTTCAAAGATGTTAATAATAATAATAATAATAATAATAATAATAATAATGATAATAATAAGCCTTCGTGGCTCAGAAGGCAGCGCGTCGGCCTCTCACCGCTGGATACCGTGGTTCAAATCCCGGTCGCTCCATGTGAGATTTGTGCTGGTCAAAGCGGAGGCGGGACAAGTTTTTCTCGGGTACTCCGGTTTTCCCTTGTCATCTTTCATTCCAGCAACACTCTCCATTCTCATTCCATAGCATCTATCAGTCATTAATAAATCACTTTGGGAGTGGCGACCCCATCGTACTAACAACCTATATCTGCTTCATTCATCCCATCCCTGACCCGGTCAATGACTGGAAAACGGGCTGTAGGTTTTCATTTTCAATAATAATAATAATAATAATAATAATAATAATAATAATAATAATAATAATAATAATAATAATAATAATAATAATAATAATGGCGTGTGGCTTCCGGAGAGGCCTGGTGCAGGTCTTTTTATAGTAGACAGCCTATAGGCGACCTGCATGTCTGTTAGGATGGACCCGCGACTCAGCCGGGAATCGAAACCGGGAACCTCTGGACTAATTGAGCGCTAACCATTTAGCCAAGGAGCCGGACAAAGATTTCAATATTGTTGATAAAGGTGAAAAACCGGCATTTCAAAAGGCTGCCTATCAGGCACGTTAGTGTCCATGGATGTGATCGGGAGCGCCGCTTCCGTTCAAATTTTACATACTTCATGAATTTACTGATTTCGAATTTGTATGCGATATTATAATTTCGTTTAACTTTCTCTAGCAGATCCGCAGGTTGGCTAGCACACAAACTACCAAACCCCACTGCAAGGTCGGCCGTAGGTTGGCCGAACTCCCTAGCCCCGATGCAAGGACGGTAGTCGGGTGGTAGGATATAGGAACTCCTGAGTCCCAAGGATGTGATTCTGAAATTACAGGCAAGATGACGGAGTTGTACAAACGCACAGTAAAGTTATGTTACGTATTGCTGTTTAGTTTTTCATTAAATACATTCTCAAAGTCAGTAGTGTATGTTATTAGAGTATGGTGTTATGTACATCGGTGAATGTGTGGATGTATGTAATTTGGAAACGCACATCCCACTGAACCCAGCATGGGAGACTTGGTGACAGCGAGCAAACGTGGTGTACAGGGATTACAGAAAGTAGTTGGAAGTGTTCAATTGAAAACTACTTAAGGCTCCTTCCTTTTTGTTACCATTTCATGAGAAATTTGTTATTGTTGAAAATGATCCCAAAAAGCTAACTCTTTGTTTGAAAATAAAAACAAAGACATTTACTCGCAATTCAACGAGCGCATTTATAACTCTATACTGTGGCTCAGGCGGCAGCGCACCGGTCTCTTGCCACTGGGTTCTGCGGTTCAAGTCCCGGTCACTCCATTTGAGATTTGTGCTGGACAAAGCAGAGGCGGGGCAAGTTTCTCTCCAGGTATTTCGGTTTTTCCTGTCATATTTCATTCCAGCAACACTCTCCAATATCATTTCATTTCATCTGTCAGCCATTAATCATTGCCCCAGAGGAGTGCGACAGGCCTCGACAGATGGCACAATTCCCATCCTTACCACTAGATGGGGCTTCATTCATTCCATTTCTGACTCGGTCGAATGACTGGAAACAGGCTGTGGATTTTCATTTCACCGTGGTTGTGTGGATGTAAACAATTAAATAGGATGCATTGTTGGTTCTACGTCTTATTTTCCGAAAGAAAGGAACGTATGGAACACGCACTGATACAGCGATTTTAATAACATTTAAAAAGCAGATGAAATACACAAATCTGAAGAAAAAAAGCTTCAGTTGTCTGAAAAAATATCTCGAATTTAGTTTTGTTTCTTTTTATCCACGAAAAACCAGACAGTTGATCTGGTTTACAAGGAGTAAGGTAAGAAATATTTTACTTAAATGCTTTCATAACCATTCAGTAACTGTTAGAATGCTAAAAGAATCACTGTGTTAGTTTTTAAAGATAATAGCAAATGAATTCAATAACATGTTTTAGTTGACAACTACCTGTAAGTAGAAAATCATGCTACGCCCCTGCTACCTATAGAAATGAGTCGAATGGGAAGGTGAAGTCTCAAAAATAACCGAGTCTTAGAATATCTGAGCATGAAATTCACAGAAAACTGCATAAAAATACACGCAAGAAATATGTAGCCGAAAGAAATAAGCTAATGAGTCTCAAAATAACGGGGAAGTGCAGATAGCTGCATAGGTGACAGGGGCTTTAAAAACAAACCATAGGTCCTCAATTGTAGAGCAACCGACACGAAGTCGGAAGACTGTGGATTCGGATCCCATAGGTGTCCGGTTGACCATTATCGTTCTGTACTTAACATCTCTTCAATACGTAGGCCTGCTACATGTACTTAACACTACCTAATAGGTTGAAACAAGTTTTAAATTTATTAGTCGGGCTGAGTGGCTCAGACAGTTGAGGCGCTGGCCTTATGACCCAAATTTGGCAGTTTCGATCCTGGCTCAGTCCGATGGTATGTGAAGGTGCTCAAGTAAGACAGCATCGTGTCGGTAGATTTAATGGCACGTAAAGGAACTTTCGCGGTACTAAATTCCAGCACCTCGGCGTCTCCGAAAACAGCAAATGTAGTTGGGACGTAAAGAAAATAACATTATTATTATATTATTATTATTATTATTATTATTATTATTATTATTTTACGTTTACTAGCTGAATGCTACGGAGAGAGTGAATTTTTATAATTATTCATTTTGTTTGTAAGAACTTTTTGACTACAGTACATCGACCAGTGGCCGCACAGTCAACAAATGACACTTGAGCTGTGGAAATGTCGTGAAAAACGACACCGAACAAACAATGCCGTTGTAGGATGAAATTCTAAGTTCAATCATTTGATAAAAATTCATCACCCCCGTTCCGAGGATTTGATATCTTGTATGAAAAAATAAGCTGAAACATATGATTTTCAAATAGCCAGGATGGATATGAATCTCAAAGGTTCGAAGAGAAGAAGGAATATTACATTTTACACGAAAGAATCTGGAAGGTCTACAGCTAAATATGAGGAAACTGGAAACATCGAAAATATTATGAAAACAATCGCTTACGTCATCAAAATGGACTGAAAATTGTGGCAACATTCTGAAGAAAAATTGTAAATATTTTCATAGCGCAATTCGTAAATGATCAAGATTGTACTTTTTGCTAGTGGTTTTACGTCGCGCCGACACAGATAGGTCTTATGGCGACGATGGGATAGTAAAGGCCTAGGAGTTGGAAGGAAGTGGCCGTGGCCTTAAGGTACAGTCCCAGCATTTGCCTGGTGTGAAAATTGGAAACCACGGTAAACCATCTTCAGGGCTACCGTCAGTTGGATTCGAACCCAGTATCTCTCGGATGCAAGCTCACAGCCGTGCGCCTCTAACCGCACGGCCAACTCGTCCGGTAATCTAGATTCTACATTTATAACAAAGCAATAGGTGCATTAAAAATACGAGACTAGATCTGACTGTGCGGATTCATGGCGTCCGTGGATCTACTAACCCCTGTCATATACAAATACGTTTGTACGAGGCTATGATTGAGGTACCATCTTTAGAAGAGGGCACACAGTAACGGTTGGTACTAACAATGAACTTTTTCGGATCTCTTTGTATTACTTTGTGTTTATTAGAATAATATTCTGTACATGCAGGGTGTTTTAAAACAGTACCACCATTGGAAATTCGGATATTTTGATATTCGTCGTCCAAATAGCAAACTAGCTCATTAAAGCATCCTCTGGAATTCGGATATTTTGAGACTCGTCGTCCAGATAGCAAACTGATACATTGAACCATCCTTTGGAATTCGGATAATATGAGATTCGTCGTCCAGATAGTAAACTGATACACTGAACCATCCTTTGTAATTCGGATAATATGAGACTCGTCGTCCAGATAGCAAACTGATACATTGAACCATCCTTTGGAATTTTGAGATTCTTCGTCCAGATAGGAAACTGACTCATAAAAGCATCCTCTGGAATTCGCATATTTTTGAGACTCGTCGTCCAGATAGCAAACTAGCTCATTAAACCATCCTCTGAAATTCGAATATTTTGAGACTCATCGTCCAGATAGCAAACTGGCTCATTAAACCATCCTCTGGAATTCGGATATTTTGAGACTAGTCGTCTAGATAGCAAACTGATACATTAAACCATCCTCTGGAATTCGGATATTTTGAGACAAGGGATGGGAAGAGGGGGAATGGGAGCTGCCAGCATTCTTTCTGCAGCGCAGTGGTTTTTGTTTCAAGTTTGCTGATCACTTCGGTTATTTCTTTCAATTTTATGTTTTGATCAATAGAGTTGCACGTTGTGAATTCCTTAGTACCCAAATCACGGATATAGAACCTGGGAAATACGTAAATAACGATGCGATAGACTTAATAACCTAAAATTCGACTACGAATAACTGTACCACTGGAAGAAATGACAGGCATTATCAATTTTTTTTTTTTTTTCTGCTATTTGCTTTACGTCGCACCGACACAGAAAGGTCTTTGGCGACGATGGGATAGGGAAGGCCTAGGAATGGGAAGGAAGCGGCCATGGCCTTAATTAAGGTACAGCCCCAGCATTTGCCAGGTGTGTAAATGGGAATCCACGGTAAACCATCTTCAGGGCTGCCGACGTCCGACTCGTTGGCTGAACGGTCAGCGTACTGGCCTTCGGTTCAGAGGGTCCCGGGTTCGATTCCCGGCCGGGTCGGGGATTTTAACCTTAATTGGTTAACTCCAATGGCACGGGGGCTGGGTGTATGTGTTGTCTTCATCATCATTATTTCATCCTCATCACGACGCGTAGGTCGCCTACGGGCGTCAAATAGAAAGACCTGCACCTGGCGAGCCGAACCCGTCCTGGGATATCCCGGCACTAAAAGCCATACGACATTTCACATTTCAGGGCTGCCGACAGTTGAGTTCGAACCCACTATCTCCCGATTGCTGGATACTGGCCGTACTTAAGCGACTGCAGCTATCGAGCTCGGTGGCATTACCAATTCCTATACACATTTGTGAAGCGTTACTGTAAAACGCGCATGCTTTGACACGTAATATAGCGATTAGAAATTGTATACGACCACTTCTCCTGTCCTGTCAGCCAATATTCTGATGGTGAAAATTTAACTATGAACGGGACTCGAACCGGCTAACAATGGTGTCAGACCACACAGATGAGTTCAAATCTGTATCAAGAGTTTGTCGGACTCGCGTCGTTGGAAGAAATGTCGTAATGAAAATTACGCGAATACGCGGTTGCAAAAGCTTCACTATTTGACTCGCAAGTCTTTTGCTAAGGGCTTTACGTCCCACCAACACAGATAGGTCTTATGGCGACGATGGGATAGGAAAGGCCTAGGAGTTGGAAGGAAGCGGCCGTGGCCTTAATTAAGGTACAGCCCCAGCATTTGCCTGGCGTGAAAATGGGAAACCACGGAAAACCATCTTCAGGGCTGTCGATAGTGGATTCGAACCTACTATCTCCCGGATGCAAGCTCACAGTCGCGCGCTCGCAAGTCTAGCCTCAAGATAAGTATCACTTATTACCAGGAAAAGATTACAAACATCACGTTGTAGAGGAAAAATCTGTTATTAATCTCAGACGATTTCTTTATACTAATGTTATCAATCAGTCACCATTGATTTTCACTTAGGATTGTCACCTAGGCGCCAGATTCTCTATCGATAGTTTACCTAGTCTTTTCTTAATTGATCTCAAATTTCCGATGATAAATTATTTAAGTCCTTAATTCCGCTTCCTATAAATGAATTGTCCCGAATTTGTGCCCTCGAAATCGATAGTTCAACTAAATGCTGTTTTAATGCGAGAGCGCTCAATTCTTAACACACAACTGACTACACTCACTCATTATCGTAATTATTATTAATAAATTACTCATCGGCTTAAGATCAATTTATTATTATTAGTCAATTATTATTATTATTATTGTTATTATTGGCGCAAAGTCATCTTTTCTGGTAGGTATGGTAGGGACAATGATAACACACTTCTGATGACAGTTATCCAAAAGAGCGTTCTTAAACCAGTCTTCAAGTAAGTCGGTGTTCGTTTTGTTATAATAATAATAATAATAATAATAATAATAATAATAATAATAATAATAATAATAATAATAATCGTCATCATTATTTAACCGTCACCAGTTTCCTGGGTACGGTGCAAGAGCGCTCTCCACGTATGCACGTCTATGCAAGTACATTTCTTTTCCTTCAACTTTACACAATTCCACTGCTCTTCCTTGCAGATAAACTTTTATCTGGAAGATCCATCGTGTCCTTGGTCTGCCCCTAGGTCGCTTTCCCTCCAGATTTTTGTCAAACAATTTTCGTGCTACCCTCTTCAGATCCATCCTCTTCAAGTGACCAAACCATGTCAGTCTTGATGTTGCTAGAATTTCGTTGTCCCATAAACTAGTTTTTGACGGTTTTCGGAGACGTCGTGGTGCCGGAATTTTGTTCCTCAGGAGTTCTTTTACGTGCCAGTAAATCTACCGATACGAGGCTGACGTATTTCAGAACCTTCAAAACTACCGGACTGAGCCAGGATCAAAACCTGCCAAGTTGAGGTCAAAAGGCCAACGCCTCCACCCTCTGAGACAATCAGCCCAAAGAATCCTTAATGTCCTTCGATGAGTGGAAAGCATGTAGCTACCCTGCCCTCACTACTGCCAGCAGGGAATATCGTAATTCTCTTCCCTCGAGACACAGGGGTTTGAGGACAACACGACAAACTCCCATCGTCCCAGGCGTGCCTGACTACGTCATGGGTATCGTACCAACTCATCAGCATAAATAATGGGATAGCTTTGTTGTCTGGGTAGATTTAGCCGTACAAGTAACGGAATCGGCATGCGACAATTATGCTTGTCTCCATAATTATGCCTCTTTTTCAAGTAATCTGAAGCTGAATCTAAGTTTCAGATATAATTTTCGAAGGAAAGTCACATACCTTGAAGCTTCTTCAATAAATCTAGCACACTAAAAAAAATTCGTGTGGCTATTTCTAGCCGGGTGCAGCCCTTGTAAGACAGACCCTCCGATGAGGGTGGGCTGCATCTGCCATTTGTAGGTAACTGCGTGTTGTTGTGGTGGATAGTGTTATGTGTGGTGTGTGAGTAGCAGGGATGTTGGGGACAGCACAAATACCCAGCCCCCGAGCCAATGAAATTAACCAATGAAGGTTAAAATCCCCGACCCGGTCGGAAATCGAATCCGGGACCCTCTGAACCGAAGGCCAGTACGTTGACCATTCAGCCAACGAGTAGAACATCTAACACAGTTCGTAACTGTCTCTGTTCGTAAAATCTATACACCTTCCTTCGAATTATGTCGCACACGAACCTGTCATGGCTTCGGTAGCCGGCACAACTATCCCTGCCGCTAGATGGGGCTTCATTCAATTACTGACCCGGTCAAATGACTGGAAACAGGCTGAGGATCCTTTTACGAACCTGTCAACTTCTCCGAAGATTGTTTTTGTCGCCTTTCTTTTGAGGTATTTTAGGACCCGTCCGCACAACTTGGCTAACGATTTGTCTACTTAAATCCACAGCATTAGAAGTTTCTCACAATGGTCTCTTTCCTATTTGATTACACTTTATGTTATCATACAAATTACAAATTGCCGGCCTGAGTGGCTCACACAGTAGAGCGCTGGCCTTCTGAGCTCAACTTGGCTGGCTCAGTCCGGTGGTACTTGAAGGTGCTCTACCACGTCAGCCTCGTGTCAGTAGATTTTCTGGCATGTAAAAGAACTCCTGTGGGACTAAATTTTGGCACCGCGGCGTCTCCGAAAACCGTGCGGGCCACAATGGTTTACTAATTACCGGTACTGTGTTGTCAAAAATTTCCTCAATTAAACTTAATGACTCGTTAGCCGCATACGTAGTTGCCGAGTCTTGCTGGAAATATCTAGACTGGCATTCAATGTCCGTCAATATTTAAAAAAAATGGTACAAGAATGTCATTCCTACATCTCTGCCCAGTGATTGTGGTTTCATAAACTATAGGCCCTATTATCCTCTCTGCAGTTGCTACCGCCAACACTCCCATTCCCACACTGTAGATGAGCTCAAACAAAATATCACGAGAGAAACTGAGGCTATCTCGGTAGATGAACTAATGCGTATGAATGAAAATTTCCTTAGATGAAGTCAGAAATGTGTAGATGTAGGTGGAAGATATTTTCAACATATTCTGTGACAAGATGACAAATTATTTTACTATGATTATGCGTTATTATGTGTGCTTGTTATTTACATGCGATTCATAGGGGCGCTCAGCGAGTTGCCGTGTGCTCGTCTGACCTTCAGCTCGCCCATCTACCCGCTGTGCTGCGCCGGCCCCACTTTGAGTGAAAGACCATCATCATTATCCACTGTCCATCTCACAACATTGTCTAGGTCCCCTGCAGTCGCTCAGAATCCTGCGTCTCATTTACTACTCTGTACAGCATAACATCATTCCCGAATAGTCTTGTCTGTTTTTCCAGTTTTTACTCATATCAATGTCAACGGAAAACGCCGTTTAGGTTCTCACTGCAAACTAAATGTTCTTAAATGCGTACTTTTATGTGCCTAACTGATAGAACATGCCTTTGCTGGCAGGACCTAGTGTTTACAGTGCACTATGTCTTCTGGTATAGGCTAGAGCAATTTTGTTACTTTCATGGATCTGTCTCTGTCTTATCCTTGGCTTTGACAATATGAAAGTGACTGAGGTATGAGCGATACTAGTAATGCCAATCCTTATGCAGCCAGTCCCTGCTATGAATGGTGTGAAAATGTTGCTCATGGGGTCGGTTGGTGTATGCTGTATGCTGTTTTAATATAGGTAGGTCATGTGTCTTGAAAAATGACCTGAGGACGTGAGTTACGGTGTGCAGAAAGGGTACGGCAATGAAGTTCCACGAGAAACTGTGCTATCTCCAAAGTGTCGTTGCAGAATGGTAAGTGAATCACCATCTTAATGCATCCGTTGTCGTAATAGGTATAAGTTTCTGGCGCGACAAAAGCCGCGCAGATCACGAATGAATAATGAAGTGTGTGTACAATACCTGGTGCACTGTTTTTTGGATTCTGTGCAGCACCCTCAACGAAATAAAGACCCAGTATTCCATGATCGGACACGGCGCGCCAAATTGTAACGTGAGCACTGTATAATAGTTTCTGAGTAACGACATCAGGCCATACAAACCCTTAAAAAAGAAGAAGAGTTGTTTGTCGGTTGATGTAGCCTTCAAGGCGAATATGACTTTCATCTGAAAACCATACTGTATGTTGTACTGTTCTTGAACCTGAAGCTCACTCGGCCCTTTCTGACGCCCCACTCCGTATGACCGGAAATAATGTTCCACAATAAACTCCTTCTCAACTGTTGTGAGAACCGTAATTGCAGAAATAAACACAAGAGTGAATTCACATTATATCAAACTAAAATAAATAAATAAATAAATAAATAAATAAATAAATAAATAAATAAATAAATAAATAAATAAATAAATAATTTTGTCTGTACATTGCTCAGAATTAAAACAAGGAAATGCACTTTTTCATTTTCCGTCTGTCTGTCTGTCTGTATGTATGTATGTATGTATGTATGTATGTATGTATGTATGTATGTATGTATGTATGTACATACGCGTATCACGAGAAAATGCCTGCAGAGAATTTAAATACAATCAGTACGTAAACTCGGGAAATGAGGCACTACATTCTAGGTTATAAATAATATTATTCACGCTGGATGAAATGGAGTGTTCTGAGCTCGGTAAATTCATGAAGCAGGATGCTGCCCTACTTGCACATAGTCCAAGTGAGGATCTCTCCTCTAACGGGTTATGGACCACCGGTGAATTGTATAGTCCTAGCCGCCTGAGCACAAGGAGGGCCACGACTCAGAATATGTCCGAGATGCCCACTCCCATTCCATAGCAACTGGTATCCCGACTCTCAGGACCACTTACTAGGCCACTCAGCCGTTGCCCATGGTTCACGAACTGGGACGTGACTACAGTAACCCACAAAAGGCATAACAGTCTATAATGATAATGTATGTATGTATGTATGTATGGATGAAATGGTAGTTTAGTGAAAGACCTAAAATGTTATTTTCAAATATCTATGTTATTAGTGGTCCTATCGATAAATACTATATAACTAAAGTTTCATAGAATTAAATTTCCGAACATTTACGTTTTATACATTTTTACTTTACCGGCTATGATAAGGGAGATATTAATGAATTTCGAATTTTTTTGTTAAGTCCACATCAGCGGCGAACCACAAGAAAATGGGCGAACAGATTTTAATGAAAACCAGTTTGTAAGTTAGGGAATAAGGCACTACAGTCCAGGCTATAAATAATTTTATTCACCTACAGTATGTTATCGGTCTTATCGAAAAGTACTACATACAAAACGTTATAGGAAATACAATTTCCGATCATTTATGTCTTATACAGTTTTATCGTACCGACTAAGACAACAGAATTCATAATTTAGATTTCCATAACAACGCCGAGTATTGCTAACATGGAAATATCGTTCAATCGTGTTAACTGGCGATGCTTTAAGGTGTAAAACCCCGTGGCCATCGGTCCTATCGACAAGGAAAAGTGTGAAGATGATTATTTAAAAAATGAGAAGAAATTTAAAGGGAACGATCACTTGAAGAATAAGACAACAGGGAGTAATGAAAGAAGGAAGAACTCCCTTTACATTAGATGCTCTAATATGCCAGTGTCGGAAGAAAACTACATGTGAAGCCCTGCAATATCAAAAGCTCATAAGGCTGACCAACAATAACAATAAAATTACATTGACCACTGTTGTGATGTGCTTTGTCTCGTCTGCTGCCACTCATCTCCGATAAATAAATAAATAAATAAATAAATAAATAAATAAATAAATAAATAAATAAATAAATAAATAAATAAATAAATAAATAAATAAATAAATAAATAAATCAATACTGATCTGCATTTAGGGCAGTCGCCCATGTGGCAGATTCCCTATCTGTTGCTTTCCTAGCCTTTTCCTAAATGATTTCAAAGAAATTGGAAATTTATTGAACGTCTCCCTTGGTAAGTTATTCCAATCCCTAACTCCCCTTCCTATAAATGAATATTTGCCCCAGTTTGTCCTCTTGAATTCCAACTTTATCTTCATATTGTGATCTTTCCTACTTTTATAAACGCCATTCAAACTTATTCGTCTACTAATGTCATTCCACGCCATCTCTCCGCTGACAGCTCGGAACATACCACTTTGTCGAGCAGCTCTTCTTCTTTCTCTCAATTCTTCCCAACCCAAATATTGCAACATTTTTTGTAACGCTACTCTTTTGTCGGAAATCACCCAGAACAAATCGAGCTGCTTTTCTTTGGATTTCTTTTTCCAGTTCTTGAATCAGGTAATCCTGGTGAGGATCCCATACACTGGAACCATACTCTAGTTGGGGTCTTACCAGAGACTTATATGCCCTCTCCTTTACATCCTTACTACAACCCCTAAACACCCTCATAACCATGTGCAGAGATCTGTACCCTTTATTTACAATCCATTTATGTGATTACCCCAATGAAGATCTTTCCTTATATCAACACCTAGATGGGATTACTGCTGCGTCCCGAGTAAAACAGTCTGTCTGAATATTAGCGGAAAGAGCTGGGAAGTTAAGATAACTTTGCTCATGCTATTTGTTTAGTCGCATACCGTAGATTTTGTTTATTGATTCACAATTGTCTTCGGAGTAGGTAACTTGAGAGTATATTTAGGGACATTTTGAGCTTGTAGTGACATTGCAGAAAGTGAGTTGGGAACACTGAATCTGGCCTGCAGTAAACACGCAGAATCTCGTATGTGTCATGTTTAACTTCACATAACTCGTTCACAAATCTGTCCCACAGTCTCGTTTGTCAATTTCCAGCAGCTGTTCAATCGACTTGCGCGCTGTGACTGACAAGTACACAACTTGTAACCATTCGTGCAATTGATTTACTGTACATACCTGTTCTTGTATGAAGAGCCCGGCTTTATACGGATATAGCCTAGATTGCAACCGCATATAGGTTGCTCACCCTACCACGCTGTGGTATATTACCTCCCCTTTTGAGGTCGACTTGGTTCGATTCCTGTATGATTGAATTTCTGGTATGAAGGGGCACTCAGTTCCAAGAGGCACGGAGAATGCCACAGTCCGTCAAACGCAATCTGTTTAATGTTTTCGTCTTAATAATACTATTGTCATTGAGCCTCCATATCTCAGGCAGCAGCGTGCCGGGCTCTCACCGCTGGGTCCGTGGTTCAAATCCCGGTCACTCCATGTGATATTAGTGATGGACAAAGTGGAGATGGGGCAGGCTCTTCTCCGGATACTCTGGTTTTCCCTGTCATATTTCATTCCAACAACACTCTCCAGTATAATTTCATTTCATCTGTCACTCGTTAATCTTTTCCCCAGAAGACTACGACAGGCTTCGGCAGCCGGCACAGTTCCTATCCTCGCTGCTAGATGCGGGCTTCATTCATTCCATTCCTGACCCAGTCGAAAGACAGGAAACAGGCTGTGGATTTTTCATTATTATAGTAAACTCCTGATTATTTGTGCATCCTAAAATATAATACTAGAAAAACCAATGTGCAGTGGTGTGCAGTTGACAATAATAAAAAACTGATGCATGAAAAATGTTCAAGTCCTGTATCGGGTATTATTGTCGTCGGGCGAGGCGGTACAGCTATAACAAAAAGTGATGCAACATGCTTATTGTTAAACAATCCGCGCCTGACGAAATGCAACTCTCAGTATACAATGCAACTTCACCAAGGAGGTCAGAGTACATGTAGTAGTTACGTAGAAATGAAAAGGTTAAAACAGGATAGGGTGGCATGGAGGGCTGCATCAAACCAGTCTATGGACTGATGACCCAAATAATAATAATAATAATAATAATAATAATAATAATAATAATAATAATAATAATAATAATAATAATAATAATAATAATAATAATAATAATCGTATGGCCGGAATACCGTGGTGCAGATCTTCTGAAGCGGTGGCTTTAAAGCGGCCTGCCTACCAGTTTCGATATTCCGATCGTTCTGTTATCTAGTAACGAAAGTGGAACTCAACTGGGACGGTTCCTCAGCCGCGATCAAACCCGCAAATTTAGTAACTCATCCACCAAGGTAGCTACATTTATTTGACATTGATTTTGCGTCGCTTCGACGAGTCTTATGGCAACGAAATTAATAACGTTTTTTTACAATCTGCTTTACGTCGAACCGACACAGACAGGTTTTATGGCGCCGATGGGATAGGAAAGGCCTAGGAGTGGGAGGGAAGCGACCGCTGTCTTAATTAAGGTGTAACTGCAGCATTTGCCTGGTGTAAAGATGGGAAATCACGGAAAACTATTTTCAGAGTTGCCGACGGTGCGCTTCGAACCCACCATCTCTCGAATATAAGTCAACAAATATATGGACAGAACCGCTTGATGTACTAAAATAAAACAGCAAGCAAGAAAGCAAGCACGCAAGAAAGAAAGAAAGAAAGAAAGAAGTGTAAGTACGCTGAAACAAATAGACAAAAGGATCGACGGTAGGCCGACATCCTATTTGATTTTTCTAAATAAATTTGTTTATTACCACCGACACAGGTAGGTTTTATGGCGGCGATGGGTTAGGAAAGCGCTAGGGGTGGCCATTAAGGTACAGCACCAGCATTTGCCTGATGTGAAAATGGGAAACCACGGAAAATCATCTTCAGATCTGCCGACAGTGGGGTTCGAACCTACTGTCTCCCGAATGCAAGTTCACACCTGCGCGACTCTTAACAGCACGGCCAACTAGCTCGGTCATCCTGTTTGAAGGAAGTTGAAAGTTTTGAGACATCATGCAACTTCCAGTAACATTTACGTTCATTTTGATAAATGTTGTTACTTTCGAGAGAATTCCTGTTCAATTGCAATCTCTCTGTATACAACACTAGTGTCCAAAAGTTAAGCATAATCACTAAACGAGGCTATACCGTCTGATAGGAATGTCAGACGGATTGCTGAACAAACGCAAGCTGACTCACACACTGTATGTCACACAACGTGTCCTAACAAACAGTGTCAGAAAGGTTGTGATAGCTAAGATGCACCTTTGGCAACAACTAACAAAACTTGGAAATCTCTTCCACAACGAAATATGCTGTTAATAGGGTGAATGGTTACCCCTAACGGCCACACATGCTTCTCAGCGACGTGGCATGCTCTCTATCAGATGGTCCAAGAGCCCCTGTGGCAATCGATCCCATTCTTCCGAAAGGGCAATGCGAAGGTCTTTGAGGTTCCTTGGTAGAGGCTGACGGGATGCAATTCGCCTCCCTAATGCATCCCAGGCAGGTTCTATAGGATCCGCAGACCTCGCTGGCCAGTCCATGCTATGAATGTCTTCCCCAGCCAGAAATTCACCCACCAGAGCAGCGCAGTGCGGTCGGGCATTATCGTCCATTAAGAAGAAGTCTGGACCAAACGCACCTCTGAAGAGTCGAAAATGTGGTCTCACTACCTCATCCCTGTATCTCCGAGCATTAACAGTGTTCCTTGGACCACCCATGAAGATGTGCAGGTCCGTACGGCCATTCAACATGATGCCACTCCACACCATGACGTCACCACCACCATACTGGTCCCGTTCCACGATCTTCCTGTGGTGTATCGGTTACCCGGTTCTCTCCAGATTAATGTGCGACGGGAATCGTTCTGCAAACTGAAGCGGGATTATTCTGTGAATAGCACATGCCTTCATTCATTCATGGTCCAGTTTCGATGCTGATGGCTCCACAGTAAACGGGCCCGTCTCTGTGCTGGAGTGAGTAGGACTCACACCGCTGAACGTCGGACAAACAGCCCTGCTGTTCTGAGCCTCCGGTACACAGTTTGCCGGGAAACGGTAACCCCTGAGACGGCTGCAAGCTCCGCCGACAATTATCTTGCAGATGCACTCCGATTTCGTTGGGCGGTTAAACCCAGATATCGGTCCTGCTGTGGGGTGGTTACCCTAGGTCGACCTGGTACTGGCCTACGACTAACATCTCATGTGTCTCAAAGTCGTCTCCAAAGCCTGGAAATGACACTTTGTGGCACATTCAAGGATACGGAGACTTTGGTCTGTGTCTGGCCTGTTTCCAGGCGACCGAGTATTCTACCCTGCAAAACGGGGTCCAAATGGCGTCGTTGTACCATTATGTTGTCACGTTCACCACGAGGCTACACTCCGCACACTATAACAGGTCAAACACGACTGAGGGAATATGGGGCGCAGGCATTGGCTGTGTTTACCTTGCGGCTACGCCGCCAGTCAAAGCAGGGAACACTCAAAGCGAACACGTACGGTTGGTAGGTGCATATGTCGTGCGGTTTGCGGTCTATTTCCCGTTGCCCTGCTTACTCGTAACTTATGCTTAACTTTTGGACACTAGTGTTATAGTATATCCTGTACATTTACTGCTCTTTACTCGTCATGAATTGTGTTCATTTTACCGAGAAGGAGTTTAGAGCCCTGATTTTTAAACATTAAGAGGTTAGAAGGCAAACTTATTCGGCTAGGGGCAACTGGTGTCTAGTGCGCTTTACAGTCATGTTATGAGATGTTGCATAACAGTTAAGGGTTCTAGTGAGTCGTATCCCTAATACAGCGTGGGCAAAATAAAGCTGGCCTGGAAAATATAAGTCTAACGCGGAAATGAACTGCCCATCACAGGAAATGCTGTAAACCGTGATTTAATTGCACCAATCGGTTGCTGTCACACGTCAGCGCGTGCGCATCTCCCTGCTACTTCGCTGTGTCATTACGTGTGAGTGAGAGGAGCAGACGTGTTTAGCGACCGGCTGAATGTAACACAGAAATGGTGTTCACGATAAAATGGCGCGTGTTCATTGTCGAATATTATGCCACCCACGATTCGTGGAAAACCTATGCGGAACTGTTTTCGCAAGAGTTTAAGATTGGAAGTGTTTTGGCAAAACGTCTAGCAAAGTCTGCAATGCAAAACTTAGAGACACAATGGCGTGAAACGGGTTATGAAGCGAATAAAACCCGTAACTATCCGAAAAGTGTTAGAACACCAGAAAACTTTGCTCGAGGGAAGGAACGCCTAGAACGAAATCCGACGAAATCACAACGCGGTTTATCTGTGCAAATGGGAATTAAGAGATCAGCGTGTCGTAATATTATCAAAAAGGACCTGCATCTGTCGTGCATGCCTTTATAATAATTTCGTGTGGCTATTTCTAGCCGAGTGGAGCCCTTGTAAGGCAGACCCTCCGATGAGGGCAGGCGGCATCTGCCATGCGTAATTAACTGCGTGTTATTGCCGTGTGTGGTGTGTGAGTAGCAGGGATGTTGGGGACAGAACAAACACCCAGCCCCGAGCCACTGGAATTAACCAATGAAGGATAAAATCCCCGACCCAGCCGGGAATCGAACCCGGGACCCACTGAACCGAAGGCCAGTATGCTGAGCATTCAGCCAACGAGTCGGACGTGCATGCGTTTAATCGTCCGGACGAACCTTCGCGTGTTGAGTTCTGCCGGTGGTTTCTGAGTGAAGTGGAGTCAGGACTTTTAGATCCTCAGTGTTACATTTCTTCAGATGAGGCTAATTCAATCATCATCTGTGATGTTTATTAAGAAGAGTCAATCCCGTGTCAGTCCTATTAAAAAATTTACATTATTTAATATTTTCCATTTTCCATTTTTATTTTGCCTACCCGGTATTTATGCAAATCTCGTCAATTACAGAAGTGCAGTGCGAGATGAGAGAAACCGGCTATTCGTTCGAATACTGCGAGCTTCCATCCTAAACTATTACTGCTTAAGAATCCCGGCTATATGATTTAACTTCCCACCAGGATGCGAAATCAGAAAGAAATGATGGTGGTCGTGGTGAGATAGAACACAGGGCTTAACTACTAGTGTTTATTTCTGACAGTATCCAGTGGGGAAGGGGTATAAAATTCCCCTGTAAATAAATTACCCTCTCCCCCAGAAAAATGTAAATTTGAGATCTTTTTGTTTGAATTTCGTTGTTATAACAAGAATGATAAACATTAGAAAGTTGTTACAATCTGCTGAGAAGTTTACGAGAGACTGTCCCTTTCTTAAGAAAGGCCAGACGAGGCGCGCTTTGTCCTGATTTATTGCTTTATTAGTGGGACCTTCCTCTAGCAGGGCTATGTGCTGACTGAACACATTTGTCAGTTTGTACACTCCTTAAGTAAATATTGTCTTACTGGCGACCTACCGGAAACACACCCTCTCCAAGAAGTACATGAGTGGTGTAAGCTCGAGCTACTTACAAGGGAACATCGGCAATAGTTAAGTCTACGATCGCGATGAAACTTGGAAAACACATTGAGGTACACGTAAAAAAGATGTCAGCATCAATTTTGGCTGCCGACATTCAATAGGGCATTGACTAAGGGGCCTAAAAGTTGCGACATTTCAAGTTCCGCGCTAACAGAGATGAATACCTGCTGGCCAATGCAAAGCCTGCCTCGTGCCACACTTCTGCATCTCCTCCTTTCCTCCATCTTTCTTGTACCCCGCTGCACGTTTCCCTTCTCCCCGCGCCTGACGTCTGCTTACCTGTTGTAGGGGAGCGGTGCTACACTTTGCGTACTCCATCAGCCTTCCTCATAGCTCTCCCGTATAATTGCCACATTGTATTTGTCAGGTTACTTTTCTGAAATGTTTATGGAAACGTTTCCGGCGATTCTTTAAGCGTAATGTCGTTGAGCGTATAAAAAATTATCCAGTGCTGAAAATTAAAACCTCAGATTCCACATGCAGGGCAAAATACCAAGCTTCAGTCTACATTATTACGGCCTATGTCACGCAGTGTGACATCACCTCGTGAGCGTCAAAATCTATCTGAAAATAGTTGACTGATTAATGCTCACCCTCAAACGCTTCATAAAATTTCAGCTTCCGAAAATTTAGCGTACCTTCTTCACCGTGACTTCCATGATTTGCTAGAGGATGAAAAATAACTTTTGACATGAGCTAAGAGGAAGACTGATGGAGTACGCAAAGTGTAGCACCGGTTCCCTTCAACAGATAAGCAGACGTAAGGCGCGGGGAGAAGAGAAACTTGCGACGGCTAATCAGAAGGATGAGGGAAGGGAGGAGGTGCAGAGGTGTGGCACGAGGCAGGCTTAGCATTGGCCAGCAGGTCTTCATCTCTGTTCGCGCGGAACTTGAAATGTCGCAACTTTTAGGTCCCTTAGTTAATGCCCTAATGAATGTCGGCATCCAGAATTGATGCTGACATCTTTTTTGCGTGTACCTCAATGTGTTTCCCAAGTTTCATCCCGATCGGAGACATAACCATTGCCAATGTTCCCTCGTTAGAGCAATGACAAGCGAGGAGAGCTTAACATTTTTGCACGGGTTTCATATGGACTTGCCGGAGTGAAACATGAACAATAGGCTGCAGGTGCGGAGTTGCCACTGCTGCGTTATTTTTTAAAAACTACTAATTTCAGTAATAAAATAAATGTTCTACATTTTCCTCATTACTTTATAATAAAATTCCCCCGGGCAATTTTAATGGGGGGTGGGAATCTTCGACATAAAATAATCCGTGAGGTGGGGAAATCCATCCCCCCCCCCGCGATTTCGCACCCTGCTTCCCACACAGCAAATTTTACAAAACGCAGTATAATGATAAAACTGACGTTGGTCTTGTGTCTCATCATTTAGGGACGCACTGTGTGGAAAACTATCTGCAAAGGACCCTGTTCGCGATGACAGAAACAATCTTCGTGGACAGTCTACCACATTCCTTTTCAGTAACAGCTCCCTAGAAAGACCACACGCAATGTGGCTCTGGTGCCAAACATTTGACTTTGTAACTGAGCTTAAGCTTGTTTGCCTCTTCAGGGCTAGCCTTAATATGATATATTATGTTCCTAGCAATCCTCTCATTAGTAAAATAAATACATAGTGTATATGAATATCTCGTTAAGCGGGCACTGAGCAATTAGAAAAAAGAAATTAAAACGGAAGAAAGACTACACAACGATACTATGCCTTAGAAAAGCACATCACTGTCCATTAAATCCCTCCATGGATCAGAGGTTGATTGCAAGTCTCCGGATTCCAAGATCGAGTTTACAAACCCGATCGACGTAATCGCATTTTTGTAGGACGGAGAGAAGAAATGTAAAAAAAAAAAAAAAAAAAAAAAAAAAAAAAAAAAAAAAAAAAAAAAAAACAACCCTCTCCATATGCGATGTACATAACTTGTATAAATTAGAATTGCAACAAAGATATGTGCAAGTACAGTTGAATGTGGGCGAATATGTATGCGTGCGCGTGTGGGAGTGGTTGTGAATGAGTGTGTATACAGGCGTATGAGTGAGGGTAT